>NC_137774.1:23380476-23986726 GCF_963455305.1 Plecotus auritus | reverse complement strand
AGACACACTTTTAAAGGAATTTTAATTTTACTCATCACCATATTCTTGGGAATTAAAACACAGATATAAACAAGACAGAGTCTCTGTTGGTGGCAGTGATAGGCAATGTGTGGATCAGAAGACTCCGGTGCAAGAATTCCAGGGCTCCCTCCCCCACCAACAGTCCAGGAGCCTCTGGCTGAGACAGGCCCTTTGAGGTTATGGCTTGGCAAGATCAGCCCAGGAAGACTCCAAGAGGGTTGAACGAAGAAGGTGTTTCTCTTACAGCTTCAAACAGGAGTCTCCCCTGGCCCTCACACCGGTCACTCAGCAGAGGAGCTGCAAAGACACTGGGGCACCTAGTGTGTGCCAAGCACTGCCCTCACCCACCATCATGGAGCTTATTGTACGTTCATAATCTTCTCCGTCTTGAAATGATGTTGTGAGCAGCAAAATTATATACATTGTTTTTCGTGAGTTAAAGTGTTAACTGTGGAATGTAAATCAGATGACACGTTTGTAACCCTATTTGGCATTTCTTCATTTTTATATGTGTTGGAGCCTCAGAAATGTAGAGGCCCACAGGCTCCTAGGACTCCGAGCAGGGCAGGGGGAAGGCATTCGATTAAAGCCAGCCATCTCCCAAACAGTAGCGGATGACCTCCTGGATGCCAGAGGTTCTGAGGGTGACATTGCGGAGGGCACTGGCCCCACCATCAGCTCCAGCCGCAGCTGACCCACATCTTCTGCTTTCCCACCTCCTCTTGCAACCAAGATCACAGCTCGGGAATGAAGAGCCGCTGCTCTGAGTGGTTTATCTTCCAGACTATTTGCTCTTCCCAACCACCTACCACCACCACCACCACCCCCAGAAAATAAAATTACTGGAGAGAGAAAACATCAGGAAATTTTTGCAAATAATCCACTTAGCTTTGCAGTTACTGCAAAGTACAAGTCTTGAGTCTCTCTGTACCTCAGCTCTGCCACTTCCTGTACAACCCTGAGCAAATGGTTTAATCTCATGGTGCCTCAGTTGCCACATCTGTAAAATGGAGTTAAACACTAGTAGCTACTCTGGCAGGGCTGTTGTGAAGACGAAAGGACACAAAGCGTGTGCCCTGTAAATGTTAACTATCATGATTATACTCTCCCTCTGAGGCTCTTAACAGGACATAAAATTGGGGGGCAGGAGGGAAATTGGGGACAAAGCTAAAGAATACAAAGCTGTTGCTGGAGTCAGCAGAGAGCAGTAGGAAGAGGCCTGGACTCTGGGGAATAAGAAGACATGGGTCTACCTGTTCCTACTCCGGTGATGGCTTCTCTGTGAGCCTCAGTTTCTCTATATGTACAATTGAGGAGGTTGGACATCTGGGCTGGATGTGTCTCTGGTTCTAGGAATTCATGTTGGAAAGGATGAGAGAGGGCACAGGTCAGATGCTGTCCATGACCAAAGGTGGGGTGACTCTGGAGGGGGCCTGCTGGGAAATAGCAGGGGTCTCTCAGGCAGGTTCTCTTCAGAAACCCCAGGCCCCAACTGAGAGAACTAAGCCACAATCACCTCACAGACCCATCTCCACCACCATCATGTCAGTAAAGGCCCAGTGCCTGAGAGGGGCGGGGTTGGGGGTTGGGACCCTACCTGCTGGCCTGCCATCTTGGAATCTGGTACCTACTCCTGTCATTAGTTCCACCCTCAACTGAATTAAATGAATCTGAGAAAAATTATGAAGTCCCATAAAGCCACAAGTATCATAAAAAGTATAATAAAATTGAGAAAAGCTATTAAGTTATAAATACAACCAATGCATGCAACATCACTCAGTCGGGGAGGAAGTCGCTATAAAATAAAGTCATTCCACAAGTGACTAAATCTCTTAATTCACAAGGCACACGCTCCGCTTTATGGTGCCCAACACTGTTGTCCCCGCCAGGAGTTTGAACAACAGGAACTTTCCATGGCAGAGAGCTGTGGGTGGGGAGACAAGAGAGGCCAGACCAAGGTGAGAGAAAGAGAGAGGCAGACAGACAGACACAGCCAGGAAAGACCTAGGTGGAGGCCTGGGAAGTAGGAAGCGCTGTGGAGTCTGCACAGTGCCGTAGGGCCGCCTCTAGATCCCAAACCACTCACTAGATACTTTGCCAAGCAGTCGAGGTGAAAGCAAAGGAAAGAAAAGGAAAACGGAAAGAAACAGCATAGGAGGGAAATTTGTAGCGGGTGTTCTGGTTTGTGGGCTCTGCAGCACTACTGATGCGGCTGGCTTGTCCCTCCTCGGAGACCAGTGCCCCCTCTCCCACCCTTCCCCACCCCATCTTCCGTTGGTATTCCCAAGCCCAGAGCCACCCCTGTGCTATGAATATTCATAGCTATAATTAAAGAGCCCATTATGGTTATTGTGCGTCCAATAAAAACAAACACGCTAATAAGCTTTAATTTGGGGCGGGGGCGGGGGGTTGGGGACCCCAGTGTGTGGCCCGAAAGAGGGAGGGGAAAGAGATTGGGGGAGGAGGCTAGGGAGGAATAGGAGGGATCCCCAAGATGAAGGGGGAAGAGGGGAAGGAGAGGGGTGGCAAAGGAGACCAAGGGGCGAGGGGGAAAGCCAAGCTCCCAAGTGGCAGAGTGCATGGGTGAGGGGGTTGAAGAGGAGGGGTAGGCGGGTACCTAGAGGGCGCCCCAAGGCCTTGGGCGGTGGGCTGGTTCCACACTGGCAGAGAGAATGGGACACACATTTGGGGTGCGCGCCTGGGCTCCTGAAACACCAGTGAGTGGAGGTACCCAGGCCCCGGCCCAGGCTGGGATTCGTTCGGTGGTTGGTGCAGATACACCTAGGACCGTAGGACACAGCTCCTGGTGTTGAAAGCAAGCTCTGGAGGGAGGAGGTAGCACTGCGATCCTGGGAGACAAGGCACGTCAGGTGAAGAGCAGGTGACAAGGCAAGATGTAGAAACAGAAGGGACTAAGGTCAACTGAGTGACCTACTAGTGCCCAAAACTACTTCAGTGGAAGAGGGTAAGGAGCCAGCAGAATCAGCCCACCATCCAGTGATGCTCTAGGCACCCCTGAAGGTCAGCGTTCCCACCCCACTTCACCAGCAGAGAACGCTAAGGCAGCGGTAAGTTAAGGAAATGTCCACAACCTTGCTCCAGAAAGTGCAAGCAGGTTAGACAGGGTATGTCAGACTCCACGGGCACTGGGCCTGCAGGCCTCCGTGTTTATCCGGGGAGCTGTGGAAGGGTGGATTCCCCCCAAGTCTGGGAGGCAGAGGGGCTCCTCACTGAGTGACTGCGTGGGGTCTGAGGACCCTATTTAGGAAGAGGGGAAGGAAGGTGGGAAGCGTCAGTACTGGCTTCCTGTTAGCCCAGCGTCCACTCTCACCTGAGTCTGGCACACACAGTAAGCACGGCGCTAACGCTTGTTCACAGGATGAAGGAAGGAAGGAGTGGACGTGGAAAGATGAGAGAGTGAAGGAAAGTTCTAGAAGGGAGATGGGGGAGGAGGCCTTGAGCAGTGGGTTCTAATTTTTTAGGATGATCAGATTAAAATAGGGATTTCTTAGGTTCATGCAAACAGAATTTATGTCCATAATTCATAGCATTGTTATGATAGCCCAAAAGTGGAAACAACCCAAATGTCCACCAAGTGGTGAATGGATAAACAAAATGTGGCATATGCATACAGTGGAATAAAAAGGACTGGACTACTACTGATACATGCTAACATATGGATGAACTGTGAAAACATTAAGTGAAAGAAGCCAGCCACAAAGGACCACATATTGTATGATTCCATTTATATAAAATGTCCAGAATAGCAAATCTATTAGAGATAGTCAGTAGCTTAGTGATTGCCTAGGGTTGAGGGAAAGAATTTGGAGTGACAGCTAAGGGGTACAGGGTTTTTTTTTGGGGGGGGATTAAAATCTACTAAAATTAATTGTAGTAATGGTTATACAATTCTGTAAATATATTAAAAGCCATCAGATTGTATGCTTTAAATGAGTGAATTGTATGGTATGTGAATTATATCTTAATAAAGTTGTTAACAAAACAAAACATGCTAACAGTTCTTTTAAGCCAGACTTAAAAGATCACCCAGAATAGTCATATCTATAGAGACAGAAAGTAGATTCGTGGTTGCCTAGGGCTAGAGGTGTGGGGGTGAATTAACTGTAAATACCAGGGGTCCTAGTGGGGTGATAGAAATGTCTATAACTGGGTCGTGGTGATGGCTGCACAACTCGATAAATTTACCCCCTCCCCCCCAAAAAAAAGAATAGTATGCTTAAAACGGGTGAATTTTATGGAATGTGAATTATACCTCAATAAAGTTGGTTTTTTTAAAAAAGATTGCTGGCTCCTGCACCAGAGTTTCTGATTCGGTAGGTATAGGATGGCTGGAGAATCTGAATTTCTATTAAGGGCCCAGGTGATGCTGGCCAGGGGACCTCACTGGGAGAACCACTGGTCTAGGGAAGTGGAAGGCCAAGGACAAAAAGGGGGTGGGGCCTGTTTTTATAAAAAGAAAGAAAAACTTTGGGCACCAGCTTTCCACACCGCCCACCACTCCTCCAGTGTCCGGGCGGATAACCAGAGGGGCTGTGCTGGGCGGCAGGGAGCTGGCTGTTCTCTGAGCCGAGCAGACATTCCTCCGCAGCAGTCAGCATCAGAGTTAATTTCAACACAGCCTCTCCACCCTCCACTGAAATTGGCAGGGTAAATAGGGACCGATGTTGATTTGCCACTTACCTCTGTCTTGTTCCGCTTAAATACTGAGGGGAAACCGGAGCCATTAGGGTCAGAGGAAAATTACAAACACGCAGCGTCGCCGTGGGTAGGTGAAAATATTAGAGATGGGGTGGGGGACAGCAAAAAAATAAATGGAGGGAGAAAGGAGGTTGGGTGGGAAGGGGAGGAAAAGCTGCCTTGCACCATCAGAGCATGAAATAAAATAAAATTAAATAAAGATCTGTTTGGTGGGTGGGGAATCTTTGTCCCAGAAAATCTGGGTGGAGTTTGGGGGAGGGGGAGAGGTCTGGAGTTGTTTGCAAAGCCAGACCAGGGAGCCTGTGAATTCTAATCTGTTTTCTGGCCTGATTTGCATAGTTTGGACCGATTCTCTTTCTCTGAGTCACCAGGAAACAGGTCTGTGGCCCCCATCTTGGGGTATCTCCCCCACTTTTGTGGTCTTGGAGCTTCCTTCTTCCAAGGGACTTCCCACCCAGAAGCGGCCCCCGTCTCCCCACCTGCCCCAGTCCCTGGCCGCGTTAATTGGAGGCAAAAGGAGTACCACATTTATTACCTCCCCTCCTGCTCCACACTAAATCTTGTGGCAATGCTTCTAAAAGTCAATAAAACGAGAAGGAAGATGCGATAAAATTAAGGTGGAAAGTGCGATGGGGAGAGGAAATGGGAATCTTCTTTTTAATTTAGGTTTAATTTTAATTTTTTGTCACCTCTCCAAACAGCCTGCGTGCTGCCACAGCGTAGGGGGCTGGGGGAGGGCTGGCCTGGCTTTTTAAGGACTGGAGGAGCTGCACACTAGGCCAGACCTTGGGGGGCCACTTCTTGGTAGCATCACAGGGCGGAGTGGGGGGGGGGGGGAAGCTGCCTGTTAAAATCCCACTCACCCGGAAAAAAGCATCCTTTCTTTGTGCTCCCAGAGCACATTGTGTAGCTGACTTTGTACTCCATGAGAGCAGGAACTGTGTCTGCCATCTTTTTAAAAAATATGTATTTTTATTGATTTCAGAGGGGAAGGGAGAGGAAAAAGAGATAGAGACATCAACGATGAGAATCACTGATCAGATGCCTCCTGCATACCCCATACCGGGGATCAAGCCTGCAACCTGGGCGTGGATCAGGCATGTGCCTGGACCGAGAATCGAACCGTGACTTCCTGGTTCATAGGTCGACGCTCAACCACTGAGCAACGCTGGCCTGGCTGTCTCCATCATCTTAGTCATCTCTTTATCCACAATGCCTGACATATAACAGGAGTAATGGCAGTAATGATGATGACAATGATGACAGCTAATAGTTACTGAGCAACGACTATGTTCCAGCACACTTTAAATTTACTATCGCATTGTATTCCTCCCATCAATACTATGAGTTAGGTCATTATAATAGCCCCATTTTACAGTTGAGGACATTGAGGACAGAGAAGGGAAGCACCTCACCCACGATCACAGAGCTTGTAGGTAAGTGGGAATGGTATGGGTGAAACAGATCATGGGTCATTCTCATTTACCTAGTGGATGAATTAATGAGTGAATGAAAATTACATAATACTGGAGCCCTAACTGGTTTGGCTCAGTGGATAGAGCATCAGCCCGCACACTGAAGGGTCCTGGATTCGATTCTGGCCAAGGCCATGTACCTCGGTTGCAGGCTCCATTCGGCCCTGGTCGGGGGCGTGCAGGAGGCAACCAATCGATGTCTCTCTCTCACGTGGATGTTTCTCTCTCTATGACTCTCCCCCTCCCTTCCACCCTCTCTAACCAATGGAAAAAATATCCTTGAGTGAGGATTAACAAAATATATACATGTATGTGTTTGTGTGTGTGTGTGTGTGTGTGTGTGTATTTAAAAAATAAATAAATAGAAAGAACACTGGAGGTTTGCTCTCTTTCCAATATTCTTCATCTTCCTAAGTGGGCATATGTCTCAGCCCTTGATGATAGCCCTCCAGGAGGCGGGCAAAAGAGAGGGGCTGTTTCCTCTACATATAGATGGGGACACTGAGGCTCAAAAGAGTGCAGAATGTCTCCAGAACCATGTACTAACACTGACATTGGGCTCTAGTTGTGCCCAATGAAGGATCTGGCTTTTGTTTATCCTCAAGTGAATATGAAAAAAAAACAACAACACTTAGGCGTTTTCAGAAAATACTTTTCTCCATGAAGCTCAGGTTCTGAAGCAGCCCCGCCCCCTTCTTTGCTGCACTTCCTGTTTCACAGGTGCCCACTGAGTACCCTGCCCCATCCCAGCATTGCCCTCCCTAGTCCTAAAGGTCCCCGGCCTCTCCAAGGAGGAAGCAGGAAAGGAAGGACTTCTTTTTTTTTGTGGGCTCCCTCTAGCCCAAAATATTGTTCCCCTCATTAAAAATAATATTCTCAAGTATTTAATGGCATAGAAAAATGTACATGAAGTATTTGTAAGTTTTAATAAAAAGTAAGTTACCGCCCTGACCGGTTTGGCTCAGTGGATAGAGCGTCGGCCTGCGGACTGAAGGGTCCCAGGTTCGATTCCGGTCGAGGGCATGTACCTTGGTTGCGGGCACATCCCCAGTAGGGGGTGTGCAAGAGGCAGCTGATCGATGTTTCTCTCTCATCGATGTTTCTAACTCTCTATCCCTTTCCCTTCCTCTCTGTAAAAAATCAATAAAATATATTTAAAAAAAAAAAAAAAAAAAAAGTAAGTTACCAAATACCATGCAGAATATAACCCTAATTATGTTTTTTAAAATATAGTTTATGGCTATATTTATGTATACACAGAAGACTAGAAGGATATATATCAAAATCTTTACAGTGGTTTTTGTTTCCTTCTTTAATATGGTTTTTTTTAATGTTTTTCTCCTTCCTTAATAAATTTTTTCCAAATTTTCTGCTGGGAACATGTGTCCTTTAATAATTGTATAAAAGGAAATTATAAGTGAATTTCAAAATTCTGCCTTATTAGGTTCAATCTTTAAAAATACTGATAACCCTCTAGCTTGCTGGCTCTGTAGTCTCATAAGCAGCAGCCAAGAACAGTTCACACGTGAGTGTAAATGTGTGTGTTTTTGAGGGGGCCTAACTCCCCCACACTCTCCCAGTGACGGCTGTTCATCATAACCAGCACAATTAACCATCCCCTTATTATTCACACGTCATGATTACTAATCACTCTTATTAATATCCATGCTTTGCAAAACCAGGAGGCAGCTTGGCTCAGATGCTTGGAACGCCACAGGAACACAATCCTGACCCCAGGCATGTCCCTTCCTGCTCTGTGTCTTCACCTCCTCTGGATGGGGAAGTCTGTCCCTCATCCCTCTGGTGACCGATGCCCTCTTCTTCCCTCCTTTGTCAGCTCGTAAGACACACACACACACACACACACACACACACACACACACACACACACACGAGCCATCTAAGTTCCCAACTGCGTTCACCACCTGAACCACCAACCTCCCTTCCTCTGGAACTGAAATAGGGTCTCTTCCTGTCATTGATCCCTTTTCTCAAATTACCCACTTTGTTCATAAAAACGTATGCTTTATCCCAGACACGTTATGTATGGCTAAAGACTGAACTTTATGGTTATGCCACTTAACCATGTTCAGTCTTCAAATCTTGTTACCTGTTTTGGGAAATGTATTAGTTTCATGTTAAGCCAGCTGTTGATAAATTGGCCATTTGGATGGTTTGGGAAGAGGGACTCCAGCTTTGAAGACCACCCTCCCTGGAGGATTGTCAGCCCACTGAGGACTGACTGGGCTTTGGAAGTATGGAGGAAGACAGAACTGTCCACCCACTGCCTGTCCCCCAGAAAGGACCAAAGCCACACTCAGTAACTGGCAGGAGAAATCCTAAGCTCAGTCTGAAATGAGAAGGAAAGAAAATCATTCCCATTTGTGCAGTTCACGGGACGCACAGAGGAGCCAGAGGAATCACCTGGGACTGGAGGAGTCCACCTGGGATTCGACTCATGGAGACAGAGGGGGAGGAGACAAAAAGAGGGGGTGATAGACAAGAGCAGGAAGGGAAAGGGGCCCAAGCTGTCTCCTCTCTGAGCCCCTGTTCTTGCCTCCTGCCTGCTGTCTGTTAGGAAGAGGCTTTGCCAGCCGGCTCCGGAAACAAGAAGATAAAATAAGCAGCTCTATCATCTGGCTAACTCCTCCTCCTCTCTCTCCACCTCTCCTCTAGCCCCTTCTCCTCTTCCCTCTCCTTCCATCTCTGCTGGCCAAACACCATCTCCTTCTTTTAGCATCCATTTGAAGAATGAAGAGGGTTGTGAACCCAATTTAATGTAAATCATTTGACATGCATGTTTCTGGCAGAGAACAAGATCCTCCCCCATGTGTGTCTGCCCTGGGACACCTCCAACACAGGCCATCCCTCCTTATTACCTGAGGACAGTTGGGGACCACCTGCTCCCCTCCCCCTAGTCTTCCTCCTGCACCACCTTCTTTCTCTGAGTGGGAATGGGGTTAAGGACACAATGTGAAGCTGAGAGATGAGGATGAAGAAGGGACAGGAACGTTCTTTGGGGTATATTTTCCTTCAGTGTTGTTTTTTAATCCTGTCATTCTGGAGGGGAAGGGAAAAGGAGGTGAGCAGTGTAAATCCAGGGATTTGAAGGAAGATTTTAGGAAGTTGCAAATAATCCCGCTTCTTCCCAGTGCATACCGCTTTCGTTTGACTAATCCAGGAATTTGGGACAACTCCCTTTCAGTTTTTATCTCACTCACCCTTTGCTCTAGGACAGTGGTCGGCAAACTCATTAGTCCACAGAGCAGCAAACCGCGGCTCTCGAGCTGCATGTGGCTCGTGAGCCGCAGTTTGCCGACCACTGCTCTAGGAAAGCAGCCTATCTGCAGTTTTGTGGATGTGTGCCCAGCCTTCCCACCTCCAGGCTATGCCAAGGCCATCCCTTCCATCAGCACCCCCTTCCCAGCCCACCTGTCAGCCAGTCAGAACCATCTGAGAAAACTCGTTTAATAGCACTTCCTCTTTTACGAGGTCTTCTTGGAATCTCCCAGCCAGAAAAGCTCTTTTTTTTTATCTCTGCTATCCTAGAAAGGAAATAGACTCTGGGATTTTCTGCTTAGCTCACAGCCTACCCCCAACTGAATGGCATCTTGCCTTTCCACCTCCTCAATCAATCAATGAGCTAAGAAAAGCAATTGGGGCAGAAGGATGGGAAGCCACAAAATTGCCCAAATCCCAGTTAACTGACCCATCCACAAAGCTTGGATTCAGAATCTGAGGCACCTCACACAGGTTATCACATGAAAGTTCACATCGACCCTACAGAGTAGTTCCTGTTACCATCCGTCTTGCTAGTAGAGAACTGGAACCCAGGCTGGCTGACCCCAAAACCCATGTTCTTTCTACCCTACCACACTGCCTCCTACAGCTCTTTTCCTGGGGGAGAGGAAGCTGCCCCCAACTCAAATCCTCCCAGATGGGAGACAGCTCTCCCGGTTCCTTGCCTCTTCAGCCCCTGTCCAAACTGAACCCTGGTCGGCTCCACCACTCAGTCAGCTGGTTGGGCAGGTGAGGGTTGTGGTACCTATGCCCTAGGGCAGTGGTCAGCAAACTCATTAGTCAACAGAGCGGCAAACCGCAGCTCAGCTCGCAGCAGTTTGCCGACCACTGCCCTAGGGAGGGGCAGACACAAAAAAATCTCTGGGACAGAGCCCCATTGTATTATTTTTCCCTAGGTTGTTCTGAAGCAAGGAGGCAGGAATTGGGCCTGGAGGGAATGGTTAATGGGGGAGGGGAGGTTCATGGGGGGGAGGGCGGGGAAGGAAGTTCATAGAGGGAAGAGAGGACCCCCTGACCTCAGCAGACAGCCCTGCCCAGTTCCCAGCTAGAGATGGAACGGGAATATTTATTTCTTGTCTTCCCAGGCCTTTGGAGAAATGCCACCCTCATCTCCACACCTCCATCAGTGCCTAAATTCCAGTCCCAAGGCTCCAGGAATAGACATCCTGACATGAAAGGCCAGGGTACCGCACGTCCATCTGACAGCTTACCTGAGCTCAGGCCACCTGCAGGATAGATAGAGCACAAATCCTGCGGTCTTTCACACACACACACTCACGCATGAACACACGCACACACAATTTAAATTTACCCTTTCCCATGCAATTTCCTTAATTGGTTTGAACCTCACAACAGGGTCCTAAAAGATGGTCAGCAGATGTTATGAACCCATTTTTTTAGATGAGGAACCCAAGGAAGGTGAACTATTTACTCAAGGTCACACTCTCCAGAACTAGTGGTCACAGTAAGACTAACAAAACCCACAGCAGTTCATTCCTTCAATGCCAGGCCCAGTGCTAAGCACTTTCCATGCATCTAACATTCACAACAGTCCCATGAGGAGACATTATTATCCCATTTTACAGATGATGAAACAGGGACTTGCAGATGTTGGGCCATTTGAGGAAATCACTTTGAGTCAATCCCTCAGCATCCTGACTCCATGGACCCTCCCTCAGGATAGGGACTTTGTCTGTCTGGGTCCCCTGGATCCCCAGCACCTATAACAGTGCCTGGCCCCCATACGGTGCTCACTCAACATTTGCACCATGTTTGTTGACTAAGTCTGCCCCCACTGCCCTTGCCCTTGACTTACTCCTCCCAGACCCTTCTTGCCCTTCTCTCTCCTGTCTCCTTGCATGTCTCCAGCCAACCATTTGACACCTCTCCCCCGCACCAAGTTCAGGTCCCCTAGGTCCCCCAAGGAAGTCATTTGCCACCTTACTCCCTACACCTACCAGCATTCAGGGACTCCTGGTTTCTCTCAATGGTTCACCCTTGCCTCAGTTTCCCCACCTGAACCAGATATAAGGGAAGTAAGCAAGCAGACTGCTGAAAAAGAGGCCCTGGGCAGGTCTGCCCCTCTACTTCCTTCCACCCCAAATGGATGCTGAGGTTCTTTCTCTCTAGATCCGACAGAGCCCCAGATATACACAGAGGGGCCTGCAGGGGGCATTACACACATCTCCCCGTTCCCCAGCCTCTTAACCTGTTCTGAGGTCCAAGGGCAGGTAAGTGGGCAAGCCCCACCTGCAGGTGCACCCCGGTTTAGAACCCTGGGCTTTAATGGTCAACGAGAGGACAACCTTCCCATGTCACCTGGCTCAGTATCAGCCACACACTGCTGGGCTACTCTGCCCTCGCCCCTCATCTCCATCCCAATCCGGCACCTCTGGTCTCTCTGTCCCTCCAACGGGCTACAGTTTCAGCCCCCACTGCTTGGGGGCCCATGGATGACCAGGAGTCGTGAGTGGGAGGAACAGTGTTCCTGACCCCCAGCCTGACATCTGACATCTCCAGTGCCCCCACACTTAGCCCTAACCACAGGTGTCAGGTCTAGTGAGACTGGCTTCCTCTCAGAGTCACTCCCACCTGACACTCCACCCCCTGCACATCCTGGTGCTCAGAAGATTGAGCAATATCAGAGCGCCACCTAGCGTGCCCAGCGGGCATGCCAGCCCCTGCCTGGCCCTGCCCTGTCCAGTCACTTTGTCTGGGGCAGGGCCTCTCATGGGGGTGGGTTGGGGGTGAAGACAAGGGTCTCTAGCCTGGGCTCATATCTACAAAGGGCCTCTAATCCAGACTGCTGATGTTATGTCTGGATAACACTATTCCTCCAGCCACAGGGAGACCCCAGAATCCAGTGAGGATAGTACCTCACAATTTGATAGCTTTGCCCTATCACTACCTGCAGATCTCTTACTTATATCATTATTTGGGAGGCTTAAAATTAGCTTTCAAATAGCCTACTCACATTGCATTATTTTGTGTTCATTGGTAAAAAGTAAATTTTCCAAATTAGCCACAATTTTGGGGGACCCTTCTTTGCCAAGCCTTTTTTTTTTTTATGTTTTTATTGGTTTCAGAGAGGAAGAAAGAGGGAGAGAGAAAAAAACATCAATGAGAGAGAAACATTATCGGTTGGTTGCCTTCTGCATGCCCCCTACTGGGTATCGAGCCTGCATATCAGGTATGTGCCCTAACCTGGAATAGAACCATGATCTCCTAGTTCAGCCGTGGGCAAACTACGGCCTGCAGGCCGGATCCGGCTGTTCTATCCGGTTCTCTTGCTCTCCCCTCCGCTCCTTTACTTTGAATTTATATTAGTTCACACAAACACTCCATCCGTGCTTTTGTTCCGGCCCTCCGGTCCAGTTTAAGAACCCATTGTGGCCCTCGAGTCAAAAAGTTTGCCCACCCCTGTCTAGTTCATAGGTTGACACCAACCACTGAACCACATCGGCCAGGCTGGCAAGCCTTTTTTTTTTTTTTTATCCTCACCCAAGGATATTTTTCCATTGATTTTTAGAGAGGGTGGGAGAGGGGGAAAGACCGAGAGAAATATCGATGTGAGAGAAACACATCGATTGGCTGCCTCCTGCATGAGTCCCAACCATGGCCCGGGCCAGGGAGGAGCCTGCAACTGAAGTACGTGCCCTTGACCAGAATCAAACCCGGGACCCTTCAGTCCGCAGGCCGATGCTCTATCCACTGAGCCAAACCGGCTAGGACTGGCAAGCCTATTTTTAACAAGAGCCTCAGATAATGAAATGTGGCTAAGGCAGACCTCCAAGAGGCCCACGCTGTGTACAGAGCCTGCACTCCTGTTTTGTGTTTTTCTCCCTTCCTTCCTTCCTCTCCATTCCTCTCTGTCCATGATCTGAAAGGCTGCCTGGTAAGTTCAAACAAGCACTGAGCGTGGGCAGGGATGTCTGACAAATCTGGGTTTGAATCCTTTCTCTGTCCCAGCTGTACGACCTTGAAAAATTGGAAGCTTTCTGAGCCTTACTTTTCTCAACTGTAATATGGGGTTGTAATGAGCATCATGAGCTAACAAGTGAGATACTCAGCAAGGTGTCAGCCACCCACCAGGGGCTCTGTAACCATCGGTCTCATCCTCCTTGTCCCGCTCAGAGCTTTATGGTGGGGTCTGCTTCCACAGCACCTCCAGGCAGTCTCCATCATTTTCCTGGTCTCAGAGCACTGGTCACACTGCATCTTGCATGTCCGTTTTCGGTAGCTGTGTCCATCTCCTCCCCCAACTTGGGGCTCTGTTCCTCTCCGGAAGCCCAGCCCAGCCCAGTCCAGTACCAAGCCAATGGCCAGTGTGTATTGGCCACACCTGTCAGGAGAGCCCATTCTCCAGACCAGAGGCTGGCCCACCCTGGGTCCCTAGTCCTGGCAAAGCATGTTTTCTCAGGGCCTCAGTCTCCTGCTCGGAACAGTGGCATTGAAACTAACTTGCACAGTTGTTACAGGGACTAAAGAGAGGACATTTTCAAAGACACTTGTAAAGGGTGTAACACATGGTGGGGGTGGGGGGGCTCAATAGAGAATTTATTATTATAGCTTGGGAGGTCCAATAGGTATTTGAAGCCATGTGGAAGGAAGACAGGAAGAGCAGTATTATCCCAATTATGCAACCTCAACAAAGACATTGGGTCAGAGAAGCAGAAGGCAAGATGGGGAGGGTGGGAGACAGTTAAAATTGGCAAAAATTAAAACCCAGTCAGGGTCTTAGTCAACAACTTATTTAAGAGTAAGGCTTCCCAGAGGCCAGGGTAATTGGACAGGGGAACATCTCTTTCCTCCAGGGTAGGGATGGGGAACAGGCCAAGCGGGTGGGGGATGAAGGGGCAAACAGCCTCTTTATTAACACAATTATTTTATTTGCCAAAAGGTAATCATCCTAAGTGAGGTCAATGCGCTGGCACGAAATGCCCTGCAGGCGGCCTGCCCAAGTTGCCATGGAGACAGAGCCATCACTTGCAGCAGCAGCAAGGGCTGGAGGCTCCTGAGAAAGGAGACCCCTGATCTCTCTCCTTCCCCCAGAGAAGGGCTGAATGAGACCTGCGGGTGTTTGTGCTCCCCCTCCCAGCTCCAAGTGACAAACCAGGAGTCCCTGGGGGATCCCCAGCCCAAGTTCCCAGGGGGTCCATTGTAGTGAGAAGGGTCTCTGCATCCATCACCTCATTTCATCCCATCATAACCCTGCAAAGAAGGGACTAAACATCTGCTGACCATTCGATGGGAAGCTGTGGCTCAGAGAGGCTAGTGATCTGACTACAGACACACAGCACTTGAAGATTTGGGGGCTGCGATCTGAAGCCTGAGGTACCATTTGCAGTTACCTCAGAGCCAGGGGTCTTGATTCATCAGAAAAACTGCTGTGGAGAAAAATTGCTAACCTATAAGTCAGAGAGGCTTGAGTCCCAACTTGCCCCCTCCCAGGTCTCGTCACCCTCAGCAAAGTTGCTCCAAACCTCGGTTTATCTGATGCCTCCTGCAACCAGTGACTTGCCAGTCTCTGCAAGACTGTGCAGTGGCCAAGACACGTCTCCATCTGTGAAATGGGCCAACCAGGCCTTGCCTCAGTGTCCAAACATAAGAAGCTAGTTCTGTCATTTTCACCCGAATCTCAAAGGGTGTTAGCCCTGCAAAAAAAGGAACAAAGCACCCCCTGACCCCAAGTCCTCCAACCTGAAGTCCAGAAGACTGCACAGGAGAGGCAGACCCAAGGAGGAGGGCAGCCAATGTGTGTGTGTGGGGGGGGGGGGGCGGTGTCCATTTTGCTGGTGCCTACAGCATCTATTGTACTCTGGTGGAAGAGTGTGACACACAGCCATAAAGGACAACTGTGCAACAAGAGGAACTCAGATGGGGTGGGGGCAGGACAACAGATGTGACTGGGAGCATGGCGGGGGGGTGGCTGGGGAGGTGGTGATACTTAAACTGGGTCTCCTGGAAGGTGGATGGACATGGGGATGGGAGCCGGAGAGAAGGCATTGCAGACCATGGAAACTGCCTCAATAAAAGCCTTCAGACTGTCAGGCGCTAAGGGAGTCGGAGGGGCCCAAAAGGAAGTAGGAACCAGACTAGAGCAGATTGTAGACAGCTTTGACCAGGAAGCTAAGAAGCACTCCCACTGCCTCCACTTTATCCTGGAGGCAGTGGGAGCCATTGAAGGTTTCAGAGCAGGGACAGGATATGATTAGATCTGCATTTTAGGCATATTGTTTGTAGAGAGATTGGAAGCAAGAAGGCTATTGGAGCCACCTCCTCGCACACACTGTTACTTAACAATAGCAACACCTCAAGGCTTGGCTGGAGACCTCATAAGCCCGTTTCTTTTCACCACTGCACACCAGGCCTCTAGCTGTGAGCAAAGGCAAGAGATAGCAGGAGACTGCTCAGGATGGGGTTCATGCCCCACTACCTCAGGCAACCCCAGGTGTGGATCTATCAGCCAGAACTTTTTTTTTAATTATATCATCTATTTATTTATTTTTTATTTTAAGTATATTTTTATTGATTTCAGAGAGAAAGGGAGAGGGGGAGAGAGATAGAAACATCAATGATGAGAAAGAATCATTGATCAGCTGCCTCTTGCACGCCCCCTATAGGGGATTGAGTCCCCAACCCGAAACCCGGTCAGACTGGGAATCAAATCCTGACCTCCTGGTTCATAGGTTGACACTCAACCACTGAGCCACTCGGGCCAGGCTAGCCAGCAGAACTTCTGAGGAAAGGGTGGGGGTGGAGAGGAGAGTTCTTGGAGGGTCACTCCCTCCTCTTGGTTAGTCATACAGAGACCCCTCCCAGGTGGGCTCCTCAAGCATGACAAGGGCAGCAGGTCTGAGGAAGGCTCTCGGGACAGACCCACAGAGGAGGGATGGTTGTGGCTTCACAGCGGGGCCTGGCAAGCAACACCCAGGGTGCTGGCACATTCCAGCCAGGTAATAGTGCCAACTCAGGCCTAAACTTGAATCAATGGAGGTAAGGCCTGGCCACAGTCAGCAGCAAGGAAGATCATCAGAAGTGGTGCCCGCGTTCCCCTTCAGACCAGGCTGTTCAGAGGGATGGACGGACTGGGTCCTATCCCCACCCCAAGTACTCTGGAGGAGGGTGGAAAGGAGGGGACGAATGCTATCAGCTGCCCAGCATAACTTATTAGCATCCAGGCGAGATTAATCAAGCCCAGAAACCTCGAGCAGACCCCTAATTAGTTGCTGCTGATAACTATATTTGTCATGCTCTCCAATTATTCCACTGTAAATTTCAGAGTTTAATTGCACCTTGTTCTTCATTGAAGTGTCACTGTTTGCACACGCTCCCCTAATTCTTTAGCAAATTTGACAAAATTCAGCATTAAATATAGATTATCTTTAGATTTCCATAATTAACACAACCAAACTGTCTAAGGCCTAAATATTTCTCCCAGTGCCATAAATCTGGCCTGTCCCCGGGACCCAGAGAGCTACTCCCAGCTCCCCAGCAGAGGCTGTGGGGAGAACATGCATGCACACCTGTGAGCCTGTGCAGGGCTGAGGGTGTCACAGGCGAGGCTTCATTAAGGCCACATGCCCAGAGAGCATCCTACCCTCAAATTTGTAGGAGGCCCCATCAAGACTGCTCCCTGGGGCACCTCAGCTGTGTCCCAGGGCTTAGAAAGCCAGTCTGGCACCACAGTTGACCCCGTCCCAGAAGGAGGGCTAGAGGCAAGTGACCCCACAAAGGCCGAAGGGCCCCTGTTTGTGACTTTTCTCCCCATTAAGGCTGATCTTGATGTTTGACATTATGCTAGGAACACGGCCCAGGCAGATAGGAATGTCCTCTGTGCCTCACCCTCACTGCCCAATTTTCTCTCCCAACCCACTCTTATCTGACTCACAGAGGAAGGTAAGTCCATTCAACCCTAAATACAGCCACCTGGGGCTCTTAGTTCAGACTGGAGGCAGGGGAGGAGTTCATGCCCCCTCACCCTAAGTCAGGTTGCAGATCTTTTCCACCAGCCAAAACCTCAAATCTAACAGCCCAACAGAATCAGCAAGATGTCCACTTTCAAGGTGACGAAAGGTTGGCAAAGCGGATGGGAGAGGGCAGAGAAGCTGTGCTCCTCCAGGGCCCTACCTAGCCCTTGGCCCTTTGGACAAAACCGTATCTTGGGTTTATCCCAGATCAAGCCCCTTCCAGAGTTCAACTGCCAGCCAAGCACCACCACCCCTGCACTGTATTCATGCAAACACACACACACACACACACACACACACACACACACACACACAGGGAAAAATAGACACAGATGCACAGAGACATACCACTGACACCCATGGACTCACAGACACACGCAATCAAGACACTGACATACAAAGACAGGCATACACACACAGAAACACATACCCCTCTGCCAAGTGCAGGAGATGGGGCAGCAAGACAAGGAAATGCTCACTCCCCAGAATCAGTGGCATATCCAGAGTCTGGCCATGCTGAAGGGCCAGAGCAGACTGGGGGCCCCAGCAGACGGACCCCCAGCCCTCTCCCCCTCCACGCTGACTACCATCTAGCCCCCGTGTCCCTAGTGAGACGAGGGTGGTGGCTGAGGGACTGAAGTTGGGAACAGGCAGTAATACTGAGGAGCCTCAAAGTGTCCTCGCAGCAAATTTGGAGGAAAACAATGACATTTAATGAGATGTGATTTTTTTCCACGATGGGCAAGGCCGGGCTGGGTGTTATGTAGAGGGTCTTTGGGTACAAAGGGGCAAGGAGATGCTCCAGGCCACAGGTTGCAGGGCTGGGAGGAACTGGGCAACAAGGAGTGAGGAAGCTCCGGGGCCAGCGGGGGGACAGGCAGAGACAAAGAACTAACAGACAGGCTACAGGTTGCCATCCAGCCCCACCTGCCCAGCCCAGAGAGGGCCCCTGGGCCAGCTTGGGTGTCTGCCATGGCCAAGCTGGGTTTTGGGTTCAGGAGTCTGGGTTTCCAGCCGCCAGACGGAATAGGGGCTGAGGTCCACACAGGTCAGTGGTGGGAAGTGGTCACTTGAGGGTCAGGGGTGAGCAGCCCACCCAGGGTCACTGGCTTCAGAGAGTGGCGAGAGGCAGCTAGTGAGTTAACTCTGAACACTGCAGTTCACTGAACACCGGCCAGGCTCCAGGCACCTGTTAATGTCATTCTACAGAAAACCCTGCAAGAGAAGAGACAGCCCCTTGCTCCGATGAGGAGAATGAGGAGCAGAAAAGTTAAAGAAATTGCCCAAAGCCAGCCAGCCAGCTGGTGAATACTTGAGACAGCACCTGAACCAAGGTGGGCCAGGCCCTAAGCCTGTGTTTCCTCTGTTCTGCTCGTAAGCAGCACCTCGCAGGTGATGGAGCCACACCTTCATCTCTCTCCCTCAATTCCAGCCCTGCCAGAGCTCCAGAGTCCTTGGGTCAGCTGGGTCAAAGCTTGGGTTCAGGCTCCAGGATGACAGGGAATCTCCTCCATGGCTCAACCCCAAATCACAAGATTTCCCCAAGCACAGAGGAAGCACTTGTCAGCTGCAACCCTACCCACTCCATCCCACTGGCTGAAGCTTTGAGCTCCCTCCTTCCTTACTGAATAATAGAAGAAATCAGAGGCCGTAATCCAACCTTAATATCCACTGCCTGAAGGCTCTATGCAACACCCTATTTGAATTGTCATCTGAGTACTTGCATTCCTCTAGTGACAGGGAGCTCGCTACCTAAAAGATACCCTATTCAACCTCTGGAATCCTGCCAGATGAGCTGCTATCTGCCATCCTAAGTCTCCCACTGGCCCCATTCCTGCCCTCTAGAGGTCACTACTCTGCCTCATGAAAGCCCCTCTGTAATTTGAATACCATGGCCACTGCCCTCATCACCTCTCCCACTACCACCACGTAAGGGGCTTCCCTTCTCCTGGTTAAACACTTCCTGATCCCATCAACTATTGCATACTGTTCTACCCAATTCCCTTTCACCCACCCAAAAGTGTCAGCAGAAGTGACAGCAGAGAGGAATGGTTACTAGTAAAAGAAACCATTTTGAATGGACTTGGCAATTTTCTTGGATATGACAATGAAAGCACAGGTAACAAAGGAAAAAACAGGTAAATGGGACTACATCAAAATTGCAAAACTTCTGTGCATCAGAGGCCATAATCAACAGAGTGAAAGGCAAGCTACAAAATAGGAGACAAATTTTGCAAATCGTTATGATATAGGGTTATATCCAGAATATATAAAGAACTCCTACAAGTCAACAACAACAAACAACAAATAACCCAACTAAAAACTGGGCAAAGGGCTTGAATAAACATCTCTCCAAGGATGATATGTACTGGCCCTCAAGCACATGAAAAGATGCTCAACATGACTGATCACAAGGGAAATGCATATCAAAACCACAGTGAGATGTCACCTAACACCCAATAGGATAGTTCCTATTTAAAAAACAGAAAACCATAAATGTTGGTGAGAATGTGGGACAATTAGAACTCTTGTGCACTGCTGGTGAGATTGTAAAATAGTGCAGCCGCTATGGCAAACAGTATAGCAGTTCTTCAAAAATTTATTTATTTATTTTTATTTTATTTATTTTTAATTTAATAAATCTTTATTGTTCAGATTACAATTGTTTCTCCTTTTCCCCCCATAGCTCCCCTCCACCCGGTTCCCACCCCACCCTCTGCCCTTACCTCCCCCACACTGTCCTCATCCATAGGTGTACGATTTTTGTCCAGTCTCTTCCTGCACCCCCCATACCCTTTCCCCCTGAGAATTATCAGTCCACTCCCTTTCTATGCCCCTAATTCTATTATATTCACCAGATTATTCTATTCCTCAGGTTTTTAATTCACTTGATTTTTAGGTTCACTTGTTGAGAGATATGTATTTGTTGTTCATAATTTTTATCTTTACCTTTTTCTTCTTCTTCCTCTTCTTAAAGAATACCTTTCAGCATTTCATATAATACTGGTTTGGTGTTGATGAACTCCTTTAGCTTTTTCTTATCTGTGAAGCTCTTTATCTGACCTTCCATTCTGAATGATAACTTTGCTGGGTAGAGTAATCTTGGTTGTAGGTTCTTGCTTTTCATCACTTTGAATATTTCTTGCCACTCCCATCTGGCCTGCATAGTTTCTGTTGAGAAATCAGCTGACAGTCATATGGGTGCTCCCTTGTAGGTAATTAACTGTTTTTCTCTTGCTGCTTTTAATATTCTCTCTTTGTCTTTTGCTCTTGGCATTTTAATTATGATGTGTCTTGGTGTGGTCCTCTTTGGATTCCTCTTGTTTGGGGTTCTGTGCGCTTCCTGGACTTGTAAGTCTATTTCTTTCACCAGGTAGGGGAAGTTTTCAGTCATTATTTCTTCAAATAGGTTTTCAGTATCTTGCTCTCTCTCTTCTTCTGGCACCCCCATAATTCTGATGTTGGTATGCTTGAAGTTGTCCCAGAGGCTTCTTACACTATCTTCAACTTTTTGGATTCTTTTTTCTTTTTGCTTTTCCAATTGAGTGTTTTTTGCTTGTTTTTCAAATCTTTGACTTGATTCTTGCGTTCCTCTAGTCTGCTGTTGGGTCTCTGTATAATATTTTTTATTTCAATTTCTAGTTGGTCCTTTTTCATATCTTCGAGGGTCTCGCTAAATTTATCGGCCTTTTGTAGGATATTCTTGAAAAGCCTTATAACCATGGTTATGATTTCTATATCCAGTCGTTTGTTTTCCTCCATTTCTTTCGTTTGTGATCTGTTTCTTTGCCTCCGCATTTTCACTGCTTCCCTGAGTTGGTAGGGTGGCTTTGTGTGCTAGGTTTCCTATATGGCCCAGTGGGTCGGCCTCCCCAGTTAACCTGAGGTGGACACTCTTGGTGCACCCCGTTGTGGGCTGTGTGCACAGCCTTCTTGTAGTTAAGTCTTGATTGTTGTTGGTATCACTGGGAGGAATAGACCTCCAGGCCAGTTGGCTGTGAGGATCAGCTTTGTCTACACTGGGAGAAGTTCGGTGCTGGAGACAGCCTTATAGGATTAGACTTGCAAAATTGCAAAAGCCTCTGTGCTCAGCTTGGATGGGGCGGAGTCTCAGGGCGGAGCAGACAGTCTTGGCTTCCCGTCAGCCCTGCCCTTGCACGCGCGCCTCCAGACCTCTGCCTTCCGTGGCTCCCCTGAGTTTCCACCTGACAGTCCAGACTCCCCCTGTAAGAGCATGGGTCCCCAGGGGCTCGCCCGGAACTGGGGTTCAGTGCAGTCGGAACTAGGGTTCAGTGCAGTCAGGAGCTTCCGACTCCCTTCCGCTAGGGAATGCCTGCGGCAACCTCCGCATTCAGCTTTCTCTGCAAGCACTCTAGTGCGCGCACCTCCAGACCCGCCGCAGCTCCCCCGGGTCTGAGTCTCCGTGTGCCTTTCTCTCTACCTGACAGTCCAGACTCCCCCTTTATGAGCCTGGGTCCACTGGGTTTCGCCCGGAACTGGGTTTCAGTGCAGTCAGAAATGGGATTCAGTGCAGTCGGGGGCTTCCTTTCCCCTCCCACCAGAGAAAGTCAGCCAGGCACTCAGTCGCCCTTCCTCTCTGCGCGCGTCTCTGTATCTCAGCCCTTTGCCACTCCTCTGATTCTCCGTGAGCTTTCCTCTTTCCTTCTAGTTGTAGAATTTCCACTCAAAATGTGGTTCTGAATGATGTCCGTTCTTTTAGTTGCAGTTTTGAAATTGTTGTGCGAGGCAGCAGTTTAGGTGCTTACCTATGCCGCCATCTTGGTTTAGTTCTTCAAAATTTTAAAATATGATCCAGCAATTGCACTTCTGTGTATATACTCAGAATAATTAAAAACAGAATCTCAGAGATATTTGTACACCCATCTTCACTGTAGAATTATTTTCAGCAGCCAAGAGATGGAAGCAACCAATAAATGGATAAACAAAATGTTGTATGGACATACAATGGAATATTATTCAGCCTTAAGAAGGACGGAAATCCTGTCACATGCTACAACATGGATGAACCTGAAGACATGCTAAATGAAATAAGTCAGTCATAAAAAGACAACCACTATATGATTCCACTTATATGAGTATCTAAAGTTGTCAAATTAATAGAAACAGAAAATAGAATGGAGGTTGTCAGGGGCTGGGAGAAAGGAATGGGCAATTGTTGCTTAGTGGGTATAGAGTTTCAGGTTCGTAAGATGAAAAAGATCTTCAGATCTGTTTGCACAACAATGGGAATATACTGAGCTACTTGAACTGTACTTAAAAATGGTTAAGATAGCGCTAGCTGGTTTGGCTCAGTGGATAGAACGTTGGCCTGTGGACTGAAGGGTCCTGGGTTCAATTCTGGTCAGGGGCACATACCTGGGTTTCGGGCTTGATTCCCAGTAGGGGGCATGCAGGAGGCACCTTATCAATGATTCTCTCTCATCATTGATGTTTCTGACTCTCTCTCCCACTCCTTCCTCTCTGAAATCAATAAAAACATATTTAATTTTTTCAAAATGGTTAAGACAGCAACCAAAATTAAAAAAAGGAAAAAGCAATCATTTTGGAGTCAGACAGAACTGGGTTTGAGTCCCAGCTCTACAGACTTGGGGCACATGCCTCCGAGCCTCGGTCTCCCCAGTTCTACAACAGGGCAATGACAGAATCTGATTCACAGGATTGCTGTGGGCATTATCTCATTGATTTTTGTGGACTTGTTCACTGCTGCATCTCCAGCTGGTATGTAGTAGGTGCTCAATAAATGCTTGTTATATGACAGCATGAGCTAATAATAGTAAACCTTGGCCTTCTGTCCTCAGAAGCCCTCTGGCCCACCCCCACTTTCATCCCTAGCAGGGTCCACTCTCAGGTCCTGGCAAGAGAGAGGGGAGCCCAACTTCCCAAGCAGCAGCCCCAGGCTCCCCAACTGCCACTCTATCCAGCCTGGGCAACAATTCTGTCCATCAATATTGGCCTCCGGCAGCCACACTTGAATGCCCACCCCAATCGATAAGCAGCTGCTGTAATCCATCAGCCCCTAGGGTATCAGAAGCTGGGGGAGGGGCAAGGAGAGGGACAAACAGGGTGTGGAGACACAGCCCCAGAGAGGGAGCAGCAACAGGGAGCCCCAGTGACCCGGCCACAGCAGGCAGGTAGGACAGAGATCATCAGAAAACAGAGGCAGAATGAAGAGGGAGAGGAGGCACCCGGCCCAAGCTAGGAAGGGCAAAGAGGTAGCAGACACAGAGGAGGCCCCTGAGGAAGAGAGAAGGGAGAGGCAGGCACGGCCCTGGGAGAAAAAGGGTTTTGGCACCATTTTACAGGACAGAAACTAAGCTGAGAGATTAAGTAATCTGAGACTTTAGATGTGGGAGCAGAGCCAGGATTTAAACCCAAGTCTGGTGTCTCACAGAGGTGAGGCCTTTTGCTACATCCCACAGTAGCTTTGAGCTATCACTTCTGGCCTCCCCACCTGGGCATACCACCCACAGCTTAGTGGCGAGCTGGTGAGGTGCCCTCCCCACCCCCCGCACCTGAGATGACCCTCTGAGAGCTAGCCAAGATGCTTTAGGAATGGGCGATGGAGGTGGGGGTTGGTGCAGAGGTAGCTTGGCCTCTGCAGCAGCGGGCCTCCCAGTCACTGGACTGGAGGTTCCCCTCCTCCAGCCCCAGCTCTCCACCCTCCACTTCCCTCTCTCCTCAACCCTTCTGATTGCCACAGCATCACCTTGGGCAAGTTACTCGACTCCTCTGAGCCTCTGTTTCCTATCCTTAAACCAACGGTAGTAACAGTGCCTACCTCCCTAAGCATCAGCCTCCAAGCACACAGCTTCCGGGTCCCATACCACCACGGGGCTCTGATTTAAACAAGATCCAGCCCCTTGCAGGGCCTGGCCCGTGGCTGGTACCCCCATCTGTAGGAGGGGCATCTGCACAAGGCCTGGATGCAGATGGGTCTCAGCAGGGTGAGGGCTGAGGGGTTCTACAGAGCAGCCTCTCGGCCCTCCATTAGCTCCTTTGTTTCATAGAATCAAGAGCAGCTGTGGCTGGGGGATCATGTGTGTCCTGCCTCCTCAGAAAGCTGAAGGTCAGTGCCAGCTGGAAATGTGCTGAGAGGTTTGTCCCTCCAGCCCACCACAATGAAGAGGAGGGGGAGGCAATTAGTCTCCAACCCCAGGACCCATTTGCTGAGCTGTTCACTCAACCTTATTAAACCCTCAGGATGTGCCTGGCCTTGTGCTGGGACCTGGGACTATACAATGAGTCAAACTAATTCACATGCTGACTGTCTAAAAGAGGGGGATGGGGCTTAGTGTCTGCAGAAGCCTGTGGGGGCCAAGGGGAAGTTGTAGGGGGCAGGAGCCAGTGAGGCTACTAGCAAGAAGGGACCTAGCCCACCTTCTGACCGCCTCCCTCACCTGCTGACTTCTGCCTTGGTTTCTTTTTTCTAAAGGAAACTGTTCATTATTATTATTATTATTATTATTTGAGTTACAGATAAACCACAGAAGGTGCCACTTTTCATGGAGTCTCCCTCCTGACACCACAAACTTCAGCAAAAAAGCTGGGGAGCCTGAGGAAGGGAGGGGTGCAGAGGTGGAGGGAGAAAGCAGATGGGCCCAAGTTCAGCCAGGGGCCTGGGCCAGACCCTCCTCCCTGCCTCAGGGCACTGGGGAAAGGGGTCCTCTGATAGAATATTATGGCAAAGAGAAAGTACGACTGGAGTGGGGGCGGGGGAGAGAAGACAACAAGGTATGTCCACAAGAATCCTTCCTGGAGAGCAGTGGAGGGAAACCTTGTGTAAAAGCAGCCTTCGCAGAGCCCACAGTATAAAGCTCCTGGTCCTAATTCAACGGCCAGCCCCACTCCTTTTCCCAGACTGGGGAAGAAACTGGGGCAATTCAAGGGCAGAGCTCCTGCCCTTTCCTGCTCCTCCGAATGTGCGAATGGTCCTGGGGCTCTGGCCCTGCTCCCCACCACCCCCGCCACCCATTGGTTAAACAAGGTTTTGCGATTTAAAAAGGTAATTCTGAGAGCAGTTGTATCTGTAAAACAACAATGGCTGCCTTGACAGAGTTTATGATTTACCAGGCCCTGTGCTATGCTGCTTGGGTATGGTATCCCCGTCCAAAGAAGAGGCAATGCATATCCTAGAGCAGTGGTGGGCAAACTGCGGCTTTGGCCCCTTGAGTGTGGCTCTTCCACAAAATACCACCGCCTGGGCGAGTCTATTTTGAAGAAGTGGCGTTAGAAGTTTAAGTTTAAAAAATCTGGCTCGCCGAAACCGGTTTGGCTCAGTGGATAGAGCGTCGGCCTGCAGACTGAAGGGTCCCGGGTTCGATTCCGGTCAAGGGCATGTACCTTGGTTGCGGGCACATCCCCAGTGGGAGGTGTGCAGGAGGCAGCTGATCGATGTTTCTCTCTCATCGATGTTTCTAGCTCTGTATCCCTCTCCCTTCCTCTCTGTAAAATATCAATAAAATATATTAAAAAAAAGATTTGGCTCTCAAAAGAAATTTCAATCGTTGCACTGTTGATATTTGGCTCTGTTGACTAATGAGTTTGCCCACCACTGTCCTAGAGGATAACAACGTGCCTTAGGACATCCTGCTAGGAAGAGGTGGGTCAGGATTAGAACCCAGACCATGCTGTTCATGCCAATTTGAAGGGAAGGAGGCAGTGGCCAGGTTGGGAAGCAGTGGGGATGGGGGACTAGAACCTCTGGATGAGGTTGAGGGGGGAGGATAAAGCAAGGGGTGGCCCCAGGTGCTATGCCACCTGACCAGGCTTCCAGGACTATCCCTGGGGGAAGGGACAGTGACATTCTCCTGGCCAGAACTGGCCACTTCTCCCCACACAAAACTCTATGGGCACTCTGAACACAAACCTAGGAGGAGCACTGAGCTCTGGGCTGGAAAGGAGGCAGTGAGAACTTTCTGGAGCACCTCCCCCAGCAGGATGAGCCGAAGACCACCAAGGAGGTGTTAATGAAACAGGGAAGCTGCGAACAGACCCAGGGGTGATTCCAATCTGACACCTCTACCCCAGCCCCCACCAGTAATGAGCTGGGACCTGCCCTGCTCCCCAGAGAGGAGGTGTAGGGGAGGAGGGGAAATCCTTGGGCATTTTTGTAGTTTCAGATGCCTCTTTTCATCATAGCAAACAACGCACATTTATTGAGCACCTACTATGTCCCAGGCACTGTGGTGTCATATCTCCATTTTACAGGTGAAGACACTGAGGCTCAATCAAGTCAAGTGGCCTGAGGAAGAGCTAACGTTTGGACCCAGGACTGTCCAACTCAGAAGTCTGTGTTAATGCTTTTGCTACTGTGCCTCTGACATGGACCCACCCAGGTCCTCAGCAGGAAGGTGGGTGGGGTGGGAATGTTCCCATCTGGGGATGGGTCCAGGAGCCCACCCTGGGGGCACTAGGCGTGGGCCCACACCTCCACGAAGGGAGGCATGTGTGTCACCCGGTTTGCAGCTGACATGGTGAATAAAGGAAGCACACCCAACCCACCACGGGTCCTGAACGTTCAGACCTGGGAAGGAGCAGGATCCTAGCCCTACCACCCGCTTCCCAGGCTCCCTGTGTGCTCTCTTCATCTCCTTCCCACGTGTGCAATGACAGTGGGGCAGGGGCTCCAAGGAGGGGACTCCAGCTCTGCCCACTGCCTGGGAAGGGGATGGAAAGGGATGTTGGCTGGAGAGAACTGAAGTAGTAGTGGGGGATGAGGGACGGGGGACGGGGGTGGGGGGTGGGAGGGAGTATGCTAGGAAGACCCCAGCCTCCTGGCCTGGGAGGGAGGGGCTAAGCAGCTCCATGAGTGGAGCCCCATGTTTGTAAACATCATTTATCAGGGATTAGCAGATGGGCATGCTAATTGCACCTGTGGAAGACAGAGACCTCAAGGTTGATTACATTTACAAACTGTGAGGCCCCCCTGGCGCCTGGCCCTGCGGGAGTGTGTGTGGGGAGGGGGCGGGCGGAGTCTAATTTAGGACCCCAGCCGGGGGCAGAACCTGGCAATTTAGCCTCCTGCCAAAAGAAAAGTCCAGCCCTGGAAGGAAGCAGGGGTGTTGGCCACAATTCAGCTGCTCTGGAAATTCCAAGTCGGCCTCCAACCCTTCCGGGACCCTACCCCTCTTGGCTGTGGAGCCCAGACAAGGAGGATCCTGCAAATGCCATTTCAGCCCCTCCCCTCTCCAACTCGCTCTAGCGGTGAATCATTGCGGTGTTGCAGCTGAAAGAGACCCTAGAGCCTATGGGGAAATTGAGGCCCGGTTGGTAGGAGAGAAGAGCCGGGTGCCCTGACCTCTGGGTCTGCCCCTGTGTGCTGTAAGAACAGACACCATCCTCCAGGCACCAGCTGAGGTCTTCACATGCATCATCTCATCTCCTCAGAAGTAGACACCATGGTTATCTCCATTTTATTGATGAGGAAAATAAGACTTGGAAAAGGGACATGTTCACATTTACACCATCACCAAGGCACAGAGTTGGGACTCAAGCAAACTGCACTGGCCTCTCATGGCTTCATCCCGACCCTGCCCTCCAGGGGATGGACCCGCATCCAGCACCCTCATTCCCTGTCACAGCCACCGGAGCTCCTGTGTTTGGACCAAACGTGGTGAACAGTGTCATGTGTCAGGCACCAGAGGTCACTCCAAGGAGAAGCAGACCTCATCCTGGGCCTTAGGACCTCAGGTGCTTTCTCTGTCTTGAGAATGCCTGGTTTGCATGACATAACTCATCCTGGCTGTGTATGGCAGGAAATTACAGCCTCCATTCCTTCTGGTTCCAATGAACCTCTTTCCAGAGGCCAGCCAGCCTGCTGCCCAGGGGACAAAGCAGGGAGGAGCCCCCTGAACCTGGCTATTAGCCCAGGAGAGTGACCCCTCTAGATGGCCCAGACCACAGGGACCCAGAGGCTGATAAATAGCATGCCCCAAGCAGGTTAGATAGGGTTCCAGATACCAGAGGAGTCCATGGGCAGGACTAGGGGCTCCGGACCCTGAACACCCCCAACCCCAATTTCTAGTTTCCATGCTGGGTTTGGGCCCCTACATGGAAGGAACTCCAAGACACCTGAGTTTATTTTCATCAAGTCTGTTAGTCTGGGTTCTCCAGAGAAACAGAACCAATAGGAGACACACACACACTTACCTGTTTATTACTAGAGGCCTGGTGCACGAAATTTGTGCATGGGTAGGGTCCCTAGGCCTGGCCAGCGATCAGGGCCAATCAGGGCCTTCCTGGTGGTCAGCACACATCATAGCGAGCAGTCCAACTCCCGATCGAACTCCCGAGGGGTCAATTTGCATATTAGCCTTTTATTATATAGGAGGATAGAGAATTGACTCATGTAATCATGGGGGCTGGCACCCCAAGTTCTGCAGGGTGAGTCTCATGCTGGAGGCCAATGATGTCATTCCCATCTGAAGGCCAGCAGGCTCAAGACTCCAGAAGAGCCCGTGTTTTCAGTTCCAAAAAAACAGGAAGAGTTCTCTTACTCATGGGAGGGTCAGGCTTTTTGTCCTATTTAGGCCTTCAACTGATTGGATGAGGTGCACCCACATTAGGAAGAGCAAGCTGCTTTACTCGGTCTACCAATTTAAATGTTAGTCTCACCCAAAATCACTCTCACGCACACACCCAGAACGCTTGACCAGATGGCCCAGGCAAGTTGACATATAAGGTGAACCATCACAACAGGTTTGTTAATGTGTGCCAGTCCTGGGTGAATAGTTCTTTAGTTTACAGAACACTTTTTTTGTTGTTGTTAACCCTCACCCTAAGATATTTTTCCCATTGCTTTTCAGAGAGAGTGGAAGGGAGAAGGGGGAGAGAGAAAGAAACATTGGTGTGAGAGAGACACACTGACTGGTTGCCTCCTGCATGTGCCCTAACCAGGGATGGGAAGCAAACCCACAACCCAGGTACATGCCCTGAAACCCTTGAGTGAGCAGGCCAACACTCTAATCACTGATCAACACTGGCCAAAAACATCTTTTACTGACATGTTCTCATCTTATTTTACAACATCTCTGCTGGGGAGGGGGCAGCTGGAGCAGGTGTTGATGGCGCCATTCCCATTTTACAGGTGTGGAGACTGAGAAGCCATCTAGCTAGGAAGCCATGGAGCCAGGGCTAGAACCAGCATCTTCTTCTTTTTTTTTTTTAAATACATTTTATTGATTTTTTATAGAGAGGAGGGGAGAGGGAGAGAGAGTTAGAAACATCGATGAGAGAGAAACATCCATCAGCTGCCTCCTGCACACCTCCCACTGGGGATGTGCCTGCAACCAAGGTACATGCCCTTGACCAGAATTGAACCCGGGACCCTTCAGTCCGCAGGCCGACGCTCTATCCACTGAGCCACACCGGTCAGGGCTAGAACCAGCATCTTCTAAAGAACTTTAGGGACAGATGAAAGGTTGCCTGGAGTGTGCTTCCAGACATGCGCTCGAAAGCACGGTGTGAATGATTTGGTAGAGGTTTCTTGGATGTGAGCGGGTGGCTGGAGGAACAGTGATTCTCAAACCTGGCTGCACACGAACAGGGGAGCTGTAAGAAATGCGTGTACCTGGCTTGCTCCCCAGAGATTCTGATTTCATCAGTCTGGTGCCTCTGGGCATCTGGAATATTAAAAGTTATCCCCCTTCCCTGATCCCATGACTCTACAGTGCAGCCAAGGTGCAAAGCCACACTAGGCTCCTCGCCAAGAACACAGCAGGGATGAAGGAAACAGGTAGTATGCCCACTGCTGACATGTGCCAGCGGAGGTCAGAGCCTGTGTGTCAGATGGGGACAGACAGTTCAAGGGAGGAGGGAGAGTGCCAATAAAGTGGTGATCTGTGGAGTTTAGGAAGGGGTTTCTTCCTTTCTTGAGAGGATCAACTTTGACTTTAAAGCAATCTTAGGCCCTTTTTAAACAAATTCAAATGTCTTTCTAAATTGGCATTACCATTAGAATTCCAAGATAAATGCAGTCCACAGAGAAAGGGCGGTACTATTTACTGAGCACCTACTATACGTGAGGCACCGAGTTCCTAGGGCCCTCTGAATCCTCCTAGCAAACCAGAAAGAGGAGGGGACTGAGGCCCAGGCGGGTAAGGAACTTGCCCAAGGTCACACAGCAATCAGGGTTTGAATTGAGGGTTGTTGTCCTCCAGATCCACACTCCAGAGTAGTGGTTCTCAACTAGGGGTGACTCCCCCACCCCACCCTGCAGGGATATATGGCAATGTCTAGAGAGATTTTTGGTTGTCACAAATGGAGAAAGGGGGCTGCTACTGGCATCTGGTAGGTAGAGGCCAGTGGTGCTGCTAAACATCCTACAATGCGCAGGACAGTCCCCACAACAGAGAATTATCCAGCCCAGAATGTTAACGGCACTGAGATTGCTCCAGGTTTCCAGCCTGTGGTGGGGGAAGGGGGAGGCTTTACAAATCCTGATGCCCAGCTGCACCCTGACCAACTACATCAGACTCTGGGGAGCTCCCAGTGTCAGTTGATTCTTAAAGCTTGCCAGGTGGTTCCAGTGTGCAGCCCAGACTATTCTAAACTACTTACACCTGTGGCCTCTGTTCCATCTGTGGGGCTCTGAGGGACAAGTACCAAATCGGTCCTGATATAACAACAGCAACCCTATCCTTGCCACCTCCCAGAATCAAAGGCCAGGCTTCATTGGTTCCTTCCGTGTAGGTGGACTAACTGCTGACTCACCAGTCAGGGGGACTTGAGGGCCAGTGGGGTGGGAGGTGTTTGCTGACCTTTCCCTTGCCTTTTGGGGGCCACGGCCAGGAATCTTCCAGATAACTGCAAGAGCTTCCCGAAAAGACTGTGGGCTAAAGATCAATGCTGCCACCTAATGGATGAATAGAACAGAATGGCCCACCAGTTGAGGTTTTATTTGAGCCTCACAACAGCCCCAAGAGGGAGGTGCCAACAAGGGCCCTGAGGCATATAAAGATGAAGTCCGTGCTCAAGGCCCCGCAGTGGGGCAGGCTGTGAGCCTGGATTTGCACCTGTCTGGCTCACTAAGAGCCCTTGGCTCCCTCTACCTTCTCACACTGGTTCGAAGGAATAGAATCCCTGGACTGTGCTGCCCAACTCCCTTCTGATGTTTAGACTTCCCCTTGATGTCCAGGCAGGACCTGGGCGGAAACAGACCCTCTCAACTAGCACATCCTAGAAATTAACAGGCTACCATCTCCAACTGCAAGTGCAAACTCAAAACAGGAAAATGAACTTCTGGTCTTCACCGCAAAGCTCCCTGCTTCCCAAAACAGTGATTACTAAACAGAGCCTGGTGCACACTCAAGTAACAGATTCCAACACATTTCACCATGCGGATGTGTGGGCCACCTATCCCCTGCCCTCCAGCACATACACATCTTGAACAGTTCAAGTCAGCCCCCGTCTTGCCTCTCTCTTTCTGATCCTGAGGACAGTCCTGGGTGTTGAAGTAATGTGGGCCCTTCAGCATTGGCTGAGGGTTCTCGGGGGTCTTGGAGATGTTGCCCTCTCTTCCCCTCTTCAGGAAAACCCTTCCTCTGGCTGCAAATGGAGTGAAGAAGAATTCCTGCAAAGACAGACAGAATGACATGGGGAAGAGAACTGAGAAGAGGAAGGACCATATGCCAGGCACTCCCTCATTTCATTCTCAAAAGGATGTATTTTCTGCATTTGGCACAGAAAGCAATGGAGATACAGAATGATTGAGAAACTTGTTTAGGATGAAACAGCTACACATGTGTGATCAGAGGAAGAGAAGACTCACCTGCAGCCACGGAGATCAGAGTAAGACTCACCTGCAGCCACGGAGACATTCAAGGACTCCAGTCCAGGAGGCAGCTGCCGGCCAGGCAGGATGGTGAGGAGGAGCTGGCAGGAGGCTTGCACCTCTGGGGACAGGCCAGAGCCCTCATTCCCTGCAGAGCACGGGAGGGGTGGAAGGGCAGAGGATTAGGGATGCGACAGCTGGAAAGGCAGGCACTCAGGAAATGAATGGCTGAGCACAGAAAAGCAGGAACATCTACCTACCCAGCACTAGGACAGTAGGCTGGTCCCAGAGGAACTCCAAGCAACTAGTGATGGGGATCTCAGAGGATCTGGAAATCTCAGGCCCAGGGCAGCCCACCGTGCCAGCCACGAGCCAGCCCTGCCGGGCTTTGGCCTGCAAGGGGAAAGAAATCATATTCTAGCTCACCAAACCTTCATCAGAGCCCTGGCCGAGGAACAGCCCCAACCTTGCCCATATACAGGGTGGGGCAAAAGTAGGTTTACAGTTGCGAGTACTTGAAACAGTTTATTCTTGTATTAATGTTATTTTCCCTGCGAACAATTATAAACCTACTTTTGCCCCACCCTGTATGCATTACCTCGCTGAGCCATTCAGTTCAGTCAATAGTTATTAAGCACCTAGAATGGGCAGACTCTGTTCTAGGCACTGGAGATAGGGCAGTGAACTGCGGCCAAAATCCCAGCTTCATGGAAGGGAGGGCCTAACTGAAATGACTTTTGAGTGAAGATCTGAAGGAGATGAGCACGGTGTAGACATCAGGGGGAAGAATATTCTAGGCAGTGATCAGTAAATGCAAAGGCTGAGAGGTGGCTGCTTACCCGGTATGTGTGAGGAACAGCACAATCGCAAGGTGGCCAGTGGGAAGGGAGCCATTGAGACAGAAGAGGGAACAAAGGGCTACATAAGGTAGAACCTCAAAGGCCACTGGAAGGATTTTGGCTTATATTATGAGAGAAATGCAAAGGATTTGAAAAACTCTGAACAGAATAGCATGGTCTGACTTATGCTGCAGCAGGATCTCTCTGCCTGTTGGGTTGACAGCCAATAGCAGAAGCAAGACCAGGTAGGAGGTTTCACAATAATACAGGCAAGAGCCAGGCTGGCGTGGCTCAGTGGTTGAGCGTTGGCTTATGAACCAGGAGGTCAGGGTTCAATCCAGTCAGGGCACATGCCCGGGTTGTGGGCTCAATCCCCTGTGTGGGGCCTACAGGAGACAGCTGATCAATGATTCTCTTTCATCATTAATGTTTCTATCTCTCTCTCCCCCTTTCCCTTCCTCTCTAAAATCAATAATAAAAGTGGATTTAAAAAATAATAACAGCCGAAACCGGTTTGGCTCAGTGGATAGAGCGTCAGCCTGTGGACTGAGGGGTCCCAGGTTCGATTCCGGTCAAGGGCATGTACCTTGGTTGCGGGCACATCCCCAGTAGGGGGTGTGCAGGAGGCAGCTGATCGATGTTTCTCTCTCATCGATGTTTCTAACTCTCTATCCCTCTCCCTTCCTCTCTGTAAAAAATCAATAAAATATATTAAAAAAAAATAACAATACAGGCAAGAGACGATGGTGGCTTGGACCAGAGTGGTAGCAGTGCAGAGAGTAAGAAGTGGTGAGAATATGCAAATAACTTTATGGTAAAAACAAAAGGATGCGCTGACAAATAGGAATGGGTGTGAGAGCAGAAAAAAATCAAGGGTGGTGCAAAGGTTTCTATCCTAACCAACTGAAAGGATGAAGCTGCCATCGATTGAGCTGGGTCTGCAGAAGGAACAGGGGCTCGGCTATGGAACTGTTCAGTTTGAAATGCCGATTAGACAGCAAAAGAAAGTTGTTTTATAACCCCTTTGAGATGCTTTTATTTATTCATATTAGAATTATTCTGGGTTGAGGACATTGAGCAGCTTTCTAAAATCCCATCAACTATCATTTACCTTGCTTTTTTGAAACCAATGTTGCTAGTTGTTTGAAAACAGAGCTATTGAGTAGGTAACTAGATACATGAACCTGGGGTTTAGGAGCAAGATCCAGGTTAGGCTATACATTTGGGGCGCGCATTCAAATATAGATGTTACTTAAAGCTGTGACAGTGGATGAGGCAAAAAAGAGAAGAAAAAAGAATATATATATATATATAGGGGAATGAGATCCAAGAAGTACTGAGACTTGGGAGAGACCTGGAGATGGTCAGGGAAACTGCCAAGTGCAGGGCAATACTGCCCCCTTGTGTCCAGCAGGAGAAGAACAGCAGAGGGGTTTCTTGACTTAGGTTTGCTACCCAAATTTTGGGGTTGTTTTTTTGTGTGGTAGTGGGGGTTGTTTTGTGGATGTGAAAGGGAAGAGGGGAAAGGCATAGACTAGTCCCTACTCAAAGAGCCTTTCAAGCGGGCCAGCAGGAGTCAGTGGGGGGAAAAGAGGGACATGTAATACTTTCAACAATAAAGATTTAATTTTTTTTTTTAAAGTTCCTATGGAGGAACTCAGGACACATTTACTGAAGACCTACTTAGTAGGTACTGAGGCACTGTGGTAGACCTGCAGCAGGGCAAAAAGGCATGCCTGGAGAAGTAAAGGGAATGAGGCTAGGACGTCTCCAACTTCAGAATCTATTCTACTCATGGTTTTAAAAACCCTGGGATCCTTCTCTCTTCCCAAAGGGATTTAGAGAAGCATAGGAAATGATGCCAACATGCTCTCTTCTCCCCCTTCCTCCATCAGTTGCTAGTTAAGTGCCCTGAGAGGCTGAGCTTGGCTCATTTCTGCTCCTTCCCGCCACCCCAGCCCCTCGGCCCTTACCTGTAAAAAACCGTCCAGATCATCGGTGAAGAGTATGTCCATCACCTCCATAGCCCCCGAGCTGGCCTTGCTGACTACCGGAGTGAGCGGGCAGCTGCAAAGTTACCCCACGCCCCGTGTAAGGCTGTGTAATCTCAAGCCTGGCGCCCTCCCCTCCCTCGGCCCCCAAGGGTTAAAGATGAAAATTCTGGCGATAGGGAGACCTGACTAGGGGATCACCAAAGGGTCAAGGTGCTGAGGAACTCGGCTGCCCCTTGAAATTGGGACATATGGGAAATAATGAATGTCCGTGCCTGTTTCTGCGGCTGGTGATGACCTTATCCACTCCGAGGAAGTGAGCGGAGCGCAGCACGGCCCCAAGATTCTGAGGATCCTGGAGCCTCTCGAGGACGAGCCACAGCTGCTGGGGGTCATCTCCTGGCCTCGCCTCCCCAGCCTCAGTCCAGGGCCGGGGCCGCAGCGGGCTCACCTCCATGCAGACGCCCTGGTGGACCTGGTGGCGGCACAGGGCGTCCAGCTTCTGCCGTCGGGGCCGCAGAACCGGAATGTCCCGCGCTTCCGCCGCTCGGAGCAGCTCTGCCCGCTCTCCCTGCACCCCCGACCTGCCGGCCTGGAGCAGGAGCCGGGCCACGCGGCGGCGGGAGGCCCGCAGAGCCAGGAGGCACGGGAACAGGCCAAACAGAAGTTCCAGGCCCCCGGTGGAGCGCGGGGCAGGCGCCAGGTCATCCAGGAGCAAGCGGCTCAGCTCCTCTCCACCAGGCCGCTCCCCACGCCGCGCCACCGTGTGTGAGGCATGACGCACAAGTTGACCGGGAAAACACCAGGTCGCGCCCCTGAGGGCCGACAGCAGCGCCATGACCGATGCCCTTAGCTACGTCAAGAGCTGTCACTCCAGACGGAGCCTGTTGCACCCATCCCGCCTCCTCAGACAGAAACGCACAGTCCAGACTCCCAGCTGGAAGACTACCTAAAAGCAGGTAGCCGGACCGCGACCGCCTCCTTCCCCACCTCGCGCGGGGTGCCCTGCTTCCGAGTTCGCGCGAGCCCGCTTCCTGCCCGGCGACGCATTGCGCATGCTCGTCCACTAGGCCGTCCCTACAGCGCCGCCTGCGAGGCTGGCTGAGCAACGACCTCCACCGCAAGGCAGCCGGCAGCCGGCGGAAGGTAGTGATCAGCGCTGAGCTGACCCTGCTACCGGCTTCATTCTGCGCCCTTTGAGGTCCCAGGAAGCTGGAGGCTCGCATTCACCCAGGCACCAGCAAAGAACACTTTACGGAGATGTGTCCAACTAGGTCAGTCGTGGTGCTCCCCTTCCCATTAGATACTGGTGATTTTCCTCAGAAGCTTCTCCCGCATCCAGCCCCTCCCTGCATTTCTACTGCCTTTTCAAACCCTCAGCACCAGGTAGCAGGACTCAGCAGTAACTTCCTACCGTGTGGCGGCTGATTCTCTAAGCCACCGCTCGGTGCCTGTCCCGCACCTGCTGACAAGCCAACTGATGCCCTTGGCCCACAGGTAATGGCCAGACTCCTTGCTCAGCACTCAGAGCTCCAGGGATCCAGGCTTTTCAGCCCCATCTCACTCCTGCACTAAGTTCTGTGCTGTTCCCACAGCACTGCATGCTCTTTCTGGCCTCTGAGCCTTGCACATCTTGTCTTCTCTTCTGGCTGGCAAATTCTACTAATTTTCAAGACCCAACCCAAACGCATACCTGCTACCTAAGGTAATCCACACTCCAGAAGTGAGGCTCTAAATTCACCCACTTTCCACTCACCTGGAAGAAATTCTGAGAAACAACCACCCCTACCCACAAAGAAAAGGGAAGAACCGAAAGACACCCACAAAGCCAAGGTCAGTTGTTGAAATTTTTCTTTTTTAATTATCACACTGAAATCCACTTGGGAGGAAGGCCCTGGTATTGTGCTGCCAAGTCAGAGTGATGACTCCCACTGGACTGGAGAACTAGGTGGGGGAGGGGAGAGGAGAGAAGGGATGGTGAGGGCATTGGGGCAGGAAGAGGAGGAAGCTGGAGCCCTCCATAACCACTCAGATAAAAGGTGAGGAGTTCCCCCTGCCACCTTATCCCTGAGCAACAGAGGGTGGAGTGAAAGAAGATAGGGGGAAGACACCCTTCTGGCCAAGGTCCTGCCCCAAGTCAAAGGGAAGAGACCAAGGACAGCAAACAAAGGCCAAGGAGCCCAAGAAGGGGACCAAGAGTGAGTTAACAGGTAAAAGAATTAGGGACACCACCCCCTCTCCCCAGCCCACTTTTCACATTTGTGGTGGAAACAATTTGACTAGATAAAAAAGACCTCAAACATTTTCAAACCCCTGGCAGGGGTAGAGAGAGGAAGTGGAGTCCAGGAGTCCAGAGATGAACACCTACAATCCAAAGGCCAGCGCCAAGCCGTGAAGATTCAGAGGAGGAGGAGCTCCCCACACGAAACTAGGACATCTGCTCCGTGGGCCTCATCTGGATGTCTCCGATCTGAGAAGGCACAACGGCTTGAGGCAGTCAGGACACTGCCCACCCCCTTTAAGGCCTCTCTGCTCTCCTCCTCTGGGGATGGCTGGGCTTCTCCATGGGGTGGACAGCCAATGCCAGACTTACCTGGACATGTGGGGGGGTGCTGAGGACATAAATGACAGCCTGGGCCACATCTTCAGGTTTCAGACACTGAGCACCAGGGAAAAAGGGGATTAACATGAGGACAGAATGGATCCAAGTTCCCTCCCACCACTGAGGTCCTCTCCAGCATCCACATCCCACCCCAACCCTCTAGAGGGGTAACAGCCTGGCTAGAAGGACAGGTTCCCTTCCCTCTGCCTTCACTCAGAATGAGTGGCTTTGCCAAGCCCAGAGGGAGGCCCCACCTTTATGTGTTCATAGGTGGCAGCTGCCTTCTCAGGGTCCTTGTCATGAAGTTTGAAGGCGAACTGTGTCTCCACCAATCCTGGAGAGATGCACTGGGCCGACAAAGAGGGCCTGCTCAGGAGCTGAGCTTTGCCCAACCCCAACCCCAATCAGAGGCCAGGCTTTGAGTAGGTTGGAGAGAAAGGACGGACGCCACAGGGATGGCTGTCCCATGTCCAGCAGCCGCCTCCTGGCTCCAAGGCTGCCACTGGTGATGATCACAATGATATCTACCACTTACAGAGCCCTTACTAAAAGCCAGGTAAATGTTTGACAAAATGTTCTCTCTTTAAAAACCTGATAGATTATCATCTCTGTTTTATAAATGCGAAGACTGAGGCTTGGAGAGGTTGAGTAAGTTGCCCAAGGTCATTCAAGGGAAGAGCCAAGAGTCCTGGTTTCCTGCCACTGTGCACCTGGTTTCCCACAATCCCTTGCTTTCCCTCAGTCTCACCCCGCCAAGTTCCAGTCAGGCCAATCCCCTCCTACCTCAAAGTCAGTGAAACGGGACACTCAAGTATTGAGCAGGGCCATGCAAGTAGCAGCAGAGCCCAGGAGCTCTGTGCCCAATATGCTCGCAGGGGTTCTAAAGCAGCACACCCTGGACATGGGCTCCCTGGGCAGCATGTGTGGGGTGAAGAGGGCCTGTGCCTATCCCATCCCCACCAGGGCCAGGCCACACCCTCACCGTGGCTCGGATGTGGGTCTGGGCCTCCCGAAGCTCTTGCCTCAGTCCCTCTGTCAGTGCAGTGACGGCATACTTGGTAGCACTATAGAAATGGGCCACAGACTGGGGTACCACTCGGTGGCCAGACATGCTGGGTAAAGGGAGGGAAGGGGAAAGAAGACAGTGACGCTCCCAAGAGACCAGCAGTGCCCCCTGCTGTACCAGTCAATCCCACCACCTCAATGCTTCAGGGAAGCCTTCTAAAGGGGACCTCTGGAGGCCATCCTTGCGGCCCACTAATCTAGCTGTTATTCAAGCAGCTCCTGAAAACCCTACTCTTCTAGACGTCTTCCCTACACTGACCACAGAATCCCCTCTCTTGGTCATGCAGGCTGTCAAAAATCTCTTAATTTCATCTGCACATTCACTGATATGGTTCTATTGGGAGATCTCTGAGGGCAGAGGCCATGTCTCCCCGCTCAGAGTGGGGGCTCCCCAATGATACTGTGTAGTCTTTCTTTGTACCACAAGGTGAGGTTCATTCCAGGGCCTGAGGAATGGAGAACCTCAGTGCCAGGACAGCCCCTAGGCTTCCACTGCAAAGACAAGGACTGAGCCACCCATTCCAGCCGACAAGGGGCTGGCACTTGACATACACTATTCTTCCCCTCACCATAATCATGCCACTGGGTGTTAACGGAGTATTAAATCCCTACTTTACCAAAGAAACAGTTCCAAAGAGATCAAATGAGCTGCAGCAGATCGCCCAGCTTGGAGGGTGAGTGGTGATCTGTGCTCTAGCCCTCGGCCACCTGTCTCACCTGTTGATGTTAATGATGTGCCCATCATCCACATTCCGCTCCTTCATGGACTGGTAGGCTTCCCGCGTGCAGATGCTGAGGGCCAACACATTCACCTGCAGGCCAGGGAGGGCAATGGGATGTCTCTAGCTTGGGCCCATCTGAGCAGGTGATGGAGCCACAGAGAACCCCTGGGAAGCATTCCAAAACAGTGCCTAGGTCCTACCAGAGACCAACAACAGACCCAGGGCACTGTGCCTTAGAGGTCCCCCCCCCCCCCCCCCCGCCAAAGATGCCAGCCCCAGCTGACAGCAGAGGCAGCTTCTCTCCCTGGGTGACCCCCAAGTTCCTGCGAACAGGAATAGAAACCCCCAAACCCCACACATAACCCAGGAACCCTCTGTATCTTGGCTGTCTCCTCTCCAAACAGTAGAATCTGCCTCAGGGAACCATTTCCTTTTCTTCTCCAAATACCCTCTTCTCTGGGACACTGGCCCTGTTCCTGCTCTCTCCTAAACAGCCTCAAATTCTTCCTAAAATGGCTTTAAAAATCTCTCTCCTCCAACACCCCTTAGCCTCTCCCCACCTTACCCAGCTATTCTCTGCTCCTTTCCTGTCCCCTCCCTTGAGACTACTAGTAGAAAAGGTCTGATCCTCCTTCCTTTAACCTCTGTTCCATCTACAGAACTAGGCACAGAGTCTTAAGAGAGTGGGGTAACTTGTCATGGAAAGCAGGGGACCTCCCAAGGGGCTTCCTGCCTTCCTTGGCCCCTTTCTGCCCTCTCCTACTTGCTCTGGCAGAGGTGACACCAAATCTCCACCCTTCAAGGAACAGAGGCCTGAAGAAGTGTCTCTGCTCTAAAGCTCCTGCCCAGCCCCACCCCTAGCTTTACCCAGGAGGACAAGCAGAGATAAAGCTTTCAGCAGGTCCTCATGTCTCGCCTCTCCAGAAGAGACAGGACCAGCCGGGAAATTAGATGTTTGTCCTTATCAGGTGTCAGAGCCAGGCATCAGGACAGAACACCCTGAGTGTGAACCTGCCTCAGCATTCACAGCAGAAGGACACAGGAGGCTCTCAGCCCTGTTTCTGGTCCTCTTAGCAGTATGGGTTTGTGAGGCAGAGGACTCAGCTCCTGAGGACAGAAGGAGTAGGAGAAACAGATCCCTGGATGTCAGGGAAGTGAATCTCCTAGGTCAGTGGTCGGCAAACTCATTAGTCAACAGAGCGGCAAACCGCGGCTCGCGAGCCACGGTTTGCCGACCACTGTCCTAGGTCCAGGGGTTAGGGATGGGAGTGGAGAAGATGCCTCATAGGATGACCCTAATAGAATTACATAATTTTCAAGCTGGAAGGGGCCTTAGGGATTTAACATAAGTCCCTCACTTTATAGACGGGCAAGTTGAGATCCAAGTTGAGAGACCCATCTGTGCAGGTGAGGGCCACAACTCAGATTTCCCAGAAGGCTCTCTGTGAGGGCAAGGAGAGTGCTTCACTTTCACTGTTCATTGTTTCAGTAGTCATTGTTCATTTCCTGGCCCAAACACCTGTTAGGTGCTAAAGCTACTGTGAGCAGATATGAAAAGAATTGTGGGGGGCCCGGCCAGTGTTGCTCAGTGGTTGAACATCCACCCATGAACCAAAAGGTCACAGTTCGATTCGTGGTCAGGGCACATGCCCAGGTTGTGGGCTCGATCCCCAGTAGGGAGCATGCAGGAAGCAGCCAGTCAATGATTCTCTCTCATCACTGATGTTTCTATCTCTCTCTCCTTCTCCTTTCATCTCTCTGAAATCAATAAAAAATATATATATTTTTTAAAGAATTGTGAGGGGAAAGACACATTGCATTTACACACTGCTTTCAACTTCTCAAAATAATTTCATACCCAATATTGCCCCATAATACAGTCCATAAGTTGAAAACCCATGGCTGGGTTTGGACCACACTTAGTTTTAAAGCATTTTAAATTCATTTCCAACATGTATTGGAAGGTTTCATTCATTCAAAAAATATCTATTGATTGTTTCCAGGCTGAGGCTGTAAGAGAATAAAACACACAAAAATCCTTGCCCTCGTGGAAGTGAGGTTTCAGTGAATGGGAGGGACAGAGTGTCACATAAAAACCCAGGCTCCCTTCTCCTCTCAAAGCAATCATAAGATTTGGCCACACTGGGCCACACTGCCCTACAGCAGTGACACTGGACTTTAGAGTGGTTGCCCCTGTACATGGGCGTGTGCTTTCTCACTTACTACACACCCCACCTGACCTGCCTCACTCTCTTATTACCTACCTGGCCGCAGGGGACATTAGAGTTAGTGTCCCCAGATATTGATGGTATAAGTGTGTTCATCCCAATTAAATGTGACAAGACTGAAGCTCAGAAAGGGTAATTACCTGCCTGAAGCCACATAGTTGCTGGCAGGGCTGGTTAAGAACATTGTCTCCTGTCTCTTTGCTCCTTTCCTTCCCATAAGACCATGTTCCCAAGCACCCATAGTGCTGACATATGGGGACATTCAGTAAACAGCAGCTCTCTCCCCCACCGAGCTTTCTTCCAATAGAAGGAATCAGCCTAGACTTTAAGAACTATGCCCAGGGCCTCAAAGGAAAGAAGAATGGAAAAGACATGGCCATTCATCCACTCACTATCCCTCTGGTAGGGAAAGAAGAAAGGGGACAGTCAAGGTGCCCCAGGAAGGAACCCAAAGCTCCCTCTTGCTATTGCCCCATCCCGAGCAGTGCTCTGGCTCACCAACTCTGGGCTCCCCACCATCCTCCCAGCCCCCCACTCCAGGTCTGCAGCCCTTACATTGAACATGTCCTTCCAACCGCTGGTGCTGCCCGAGAGCAGGGTGTCAGGCCGGGCCAAGCCAGCATTGTTGATGCAGATGTCCACACCGCTGTGCTGAGAGCGTATAGCCGAGAACATAGAGAGGATGTCCTCTTCATTTGACAGGTCACATCTGTAGGGGATCAAAGTCCCGGGGTAGCCTGCACTCTTACATTCGGCAGCCAGCTCCTATGAAACCCAACAGGGATCTAACTGGGGTGAGCTGCTCACTCCCACACCTCCCCGGCCAGAGACAACCTCCCTCTGCTGTCACCGCTTATAGAACTCTCTCCTTTGGTGGCCACTTTTTGGTCACACTGATATTGGGACTGCCCATCCCCTAAGCTTGTCTTCTTTGGTCAAAGTCCAGGGGATGAGTGCGCTCCCCGAGTGAGAGGGGGGAAAGTTGAGATTACCAATGGAGTAACCTCACGGATAAACTGGAGTCTTCAATTCTAAGAAAGGGGCCAGGGACTGGGAATGGAGTGATTTTTCTTTTCTTCCTCTCCCTCAATAGAACACCTTCTCTGCTCCTGCATAAGATGCACCTCTCACCCCACCCCATACTTGCACCGGTTCCAACAGCCACTGAGCTGGTTCTGCCAGGGCTTCGATCTCTTCTCTCCCATCACCTCATCCAGAAGGGCTTATATCTGAACTATCACCCTCCCTCCACAAACTGCAGCCAGTGGCTCAGAGTTCTCACACGTATTTTTTCGATCGAGCCCATTTTCCAATCTTCCTTCGCCCTACATACAGGAAGGGTCAGGAAGTTAGGACAAATTCTTTCTCTGTCCCATGGTGCATAGTTTTCTCTGGAAACTATGAGGCAAGTCAGGTGACAGGTGACACTGGCACCCCCTGTGTACTGACAGGGCCCTCAACACTCTGAAGAGCCCTGAGGAAGGGAAAGACCTGAGAAAGCAGAGCCACTGAGATCCCTGTGAGGAAAGCTGACATTCAGAAACAGGGAGAAACAAGCCATGCGGCCTTGGAGGCCAGTGACTGGGCACCTGAGTCTCAGGAGGGTGACTATGTACCAGTACATGTGAGGGAGGGAGAAGACTAGGGGGTACGGGTGCCCTAGAGGAAAGCCAGCTTAGCCAACTGCCTTGGCCTGCAGCCTCCCTCCCCCCCCAAACCAAGCTGGGAATAAATGGCTGGATCAAGTGACCTAGGAAATTCTTTTCTGCTTTAACTTTCCAAGTTTAAAAGGTATAGTCGTCTGGGACTCAGAAGCCCTTCACCCAATTTTACGTACTCACAACCACCTCAGGAAACAGGGTTTCTCTCTGTAGGAGGCCAGAACTCAAGCTCTGTTTTACTATCACCAAGCCATCAATAAAAGCAGACTGTGGGCAAGATAACCTAGAATTCTCCCCACCTGGCAGTCTTCCTCCTCTAGACTCAAAGCCCTCACAGGAAAGCCAGAATAGAGGGACAGAATATATTTCTCCTTGTCCCTGCCCTCTCATTGCCCCACCAGTCCTCAGGGGGCTAAGTGATCCGCTTGGAGATTCCCTTGGGGTTCAGGGACTCCCTTTCCTGGTTAGTTTGGGGCAGGGCAGTAGGAAGAGAAGGCAAGAGTGGCTTTAGACTTAGGGAATCCACTGGTCTTATCCCTGGCCTAACCCTCTAGGTTCCAAGGCTCCTGAGCTCCAGGAGAAAGGGAGGGGCAGAGTGGGGCAATGTTGTAACCAGGTGACCTTGGGACTATCTAGGAGACTATAAAATATACCTTTGGGCAGCAGCAGGGGAGGGGACAGCCCTCCTTCCTGTACACCTTCTCCCTCTGCCCCCACCCAAGGCTTCCTTACCCTTTCCCTGCCCAGGGACACTGAGCAATGGTGGAGATAATGCCCTGCAGCTAAGCACTAGCGTGACCCCTGAGAGTGATCTTGCTGGGCAAATCCAGTGAACATGATGGAAATTTCTCCTCTTCTTCCCCCATGCTCCAACATGGCCAACTTCGTTTCATTTGTCTCTGAGCTCCTGCTGCTCACAACTCTGCTCCCAACCCCACTTTAAGAGGAAGCCAGAGTTCCATTTCCAGTGCTTTGTCCCCCTCAGGGCTCCCATGTTCAATGCCTATTTCACCTCCTCAGTCCTGCCTAGGACAGTCAAATTGGTATTCTATCTATGAATACCCCACTGTCATTCCTTTATGCCCATTGGGTAAGGGGTTAACCATCAGATTTGGGGTTGCGGGGGGCGGGGTGGGCGGGGGGGGGGGGCTAGCCCGTTTGTTTTTGTTTGTTTTCAGAAAAACCACTCGCACTTCAACCCCAACCTCAGACCCGGGTTTAAAAAAAAAAAATGATCATCATCATAACCTAGCTTCTGCTCATCTGGCTGACCAGCCACTTTCTTTGGCTTTGAGGGCTAAGTCTGGGGACCAGAGAAAGCAATCCAGAAGCCAACGTAGCCACTGAGTCCAGAATGCTTTCTTTCCTTCTCCCTGGCTGCCTCGCTAAGCCGGGGATCTCCGGTTCCCCTTTCCTCAGCCTACCTGAGCGGGCAGGTAGGAGAGAGGGAGAAAGATGCCAGAGATTTGGTACAGTGGGGTAGGGACTGTTCCTTAAAAGAGGGCATTTCAGAGGCCTGCCCTACTAGGCATCAACCTGTTCCTAAAGCCGTGGCAAAAGGCCCGGGGGTGGCAGGCAAGTGAGGATAGCGTCACAGCCCGACTCCGGCCACTCCCCCTCCCCCACCAGGACCCGAACCCGGCGAAAACGACGCCTCCCAGGGCACCCCGCTCCCCAGCCATGCCTTACCTCTATGTTGCCCACGGTGCGGGCACAACCCACCACCTTCAGTCCCTGCTGGACAAGGGCCCGGGCCACCGCCGCGCCGATGCCCCCCGAGGCGCCCGTCACGAGTGCGAGCCGGTCGCGCCACCGCTCCATGCTGCCCCGGGCCACCTCACTGCGCGAGCTGGGCACCTGGACGGCGGAACTCTGCCCCAGGTCGCAGGGGCTCGGCCGTTCCCCTACCGCCAAGGCAGCCACCGCCGCCCGGCCCCCGTCGGGGCCGCGCCTGGAACCGCCTCCAACCTGGCTGGCCTGCGGCCGGGACTCCACCCTCCTCTCCTCGACTGTCGGCCACATCCCGCCAGAGGGCGTAGCAGCCCGGCCGTCCCGCCCCCCGCGCCGCCGCGCGGACACGGCCCCGCCCCTTCCGGTCCCGCCTCGACCCCGGCGCTGGGAACTGTCTTTCCTATCGGTGAGGGCCTGCGCCGGAGGGTCTTGGGGTCTTGTGGTCCGGGTTCCCAGGTGCGCTCTTCGCCTTGGGGCAGGGAAACCGATGTGTAGCAGGAGTTTGCCCCAGGCCGGAAGATGCACGTACGTACCCTCGCCGCAAGCTCAGTAGCCCTTCCTTTTCCTGACCCAAGGCCAGGTAGAGAAATTAAGGGCACTTAAGGTGACTCCAACGCCCTACTAAACCAGCCGGTGGCTGATGGGAAGAATTCAGCCCAGAGCAGACTGGTAGTCTCAGTCATCAATACTAGATGACCTTGGGAGGGACTCTCAATCCTACTAACCAAGAAGTGATGGTTAAAAATGGAAACACCTCCAAGTACATATGTATTGGGGGATTCTATCCCAATGGACTGCTTCCAACTGCCCTAGACCTTCTCACTCTCATTGCAAATATATAAAAGATGAAATCAATAGCTAACATTTATTGGGCATTTACGGTGTGACATGCCCTTTTAAGCATTTTAAATATATTAATATGCAGAACAGCCCTAAGAGTACTTACTAATACCTTCATTTTTTAGATAACTAAACTTTTAAGACAGAAAGGGGTTAAAGCATGGTTTGGACCACAGAGGATGTGCTCCTAAAATGCTTTCACTCCATTCTCCCTTTTGTCTCTTCCTGGGTTGTTGGTTTTGCTACTTAGGATATATTTCATCAAAGCACTGAAAGTTGCCTCACTTCTGCATTCTTTTAAAAAATATATTTTTTAATTGACTTCAGAGAGAAAGGGAAACATCAATGCTGAGAGAGAACCATTGACTGGCTGCCTCCTTCACGCCCCCAAATGGGGATCAAGCCCACAACCCAGGCATGTGCCCTTGATTGAACTCGAACCAGGACCCTTCACTCCACAGGCTGACCCTCTATCCAACTGAGCCAAACCAGCTAGGGCCACTTCTGCATCCTTAATATAGCCATCCTTCCAAAGAAAAGATATATCCATATAACTACTGGAATCCCTCTAATGCAAGCAATGGAATAAGCAGTGATTGTGGCTAGCTTACTCATTCAACAAGCACTCATGTATTTGGCCAGAAGGGCAAAGATTAACACAAAACCAGCTCTTGCTTTTAGGGATCTCAAGAGGAAACTTGACTGCAACAGGTGGTAAAGGGATTGGGACCAAAGCCAAGGGCTGTGGGAGGCCCTTGGTCAATCTTTATGGATTCCAGGATAAAAGCAACAGGGTCAGAGAGGAATCATGACTCATTTTACCTCTGCCCCAATCCCTATACAACACTAAGATTTGAAAAGACAGCTCAAGAGGTGGATCAAAGAAATGCCACCAACTACAAAAATTAAATCTCATTAGGCTTCTGATGCTGCCCACTGAAATCTGATTAGAAATCTGATTAAGCAGTAGAAAGCCCATAAAATTCACTCCATCCCCATTGCACGGAGGTATTGACAGTCCCACCACCTGTCTGCTGCCCACCAAGTATTATCAACATGCAGACAACAAAGCTCTAAGCATATGTTTATTGAACTATTGACTCAACTTTTTAAATGGCAGCCAAATGCTACTCCTAGGGGAATCTCTCCTTCAGTATTCAGACAGCTTGTGAAAGCAGTAAACTAAAATGCCATAGTAACTTCATTGTTGAAAACCATATAAGAACATGCACTTACAAAGACCACAATGTGGTTAGCTCTCAGTGCAGCCTTCTGACCCAATTCTATCCACTGAATAATTACTTAATCAGGCAATCCATGCTTGAAATTCTGCCAAATTTTGTTTTCATTATTCTAGTTCAATATGAACCTCTGAATTTAAGGTGCTTTGTGTTATGTATAAGGGAACTTTCAATAATGGCAATGAAGTCTTATGAGAAAGTTAGATGCTGGCCAGTGTTAAAAGGTAAATATATAAAGACTGGAAACTGCTTTTCTCAGCTATCAATTCTAAAGTAAGAATTTTCTCTTCAACAATCTGTCAATTTCCTCATTTGCTCTTCATCCTCTCTAACATCAACACTGGCCAAGTACCAAGTCCCAAAAGTGGCAAATATTAAAATAGTGCCACACATTAAGCAGAAACATGTACACCAAATTTTACTGTGCGTATTAATAAATATTCTTTATTTAAATTTTGCACATTGCGCTTTTAACAGTACATCCAAACATTTCGCAAGTGGATGTCTACTTTGTAAAACCATATATTCAGCTCATTGTCATTTCTGTACAGAAGTATAAGTACAACATTACTTTTTGCCACTAAGTTGCTTTAGTAAGTCTCACAGGAAGAGAAACACTTAATGAAAGAGATGGCTTAAATCATATGGCAGGCCTGTGCAGCCACTAAAGACACAAGCCTAAAGAAAGAACAAACTAATGAGGTTACCTCCACCATCTCCCAAAACAAGAATGAATCACATTGATTTAAGATAAAATTTTGCTGTAAGTCACTAAATTAAGAGGTTTTTTGAAAGAGAAGGCGCAGTAGTCATCTTGAGTGTTTCATTGAAAGACAGAGCTATTTTATTTATTTAATTTGCTCCAGCTGTTGTCAACCAGCCACTACAAATGGGCCTCTTGTGATCATTTAAGCGGCAGTATTTATTAAATTTCTCCTTCAGATGCTGTCGGTATTGTTCTCTATTGCTGTAGAAAGACTGGTTATTAGCCATAAATGACTGTATTTCATCTTGTGAGATAAAGATTTCCTCATCTGAAGTACATTCAGACTCATCCTGCAAATTAAAGGAATAATTAAGACTATGATTTAAATTAAAGAATGCGAAAGGTTATGCTGATGGAGAACAACTAAATATTAAAGCAGTCTAGTTTTTAGTTTCCATTCAGTAAAATAAAGCTTTTAATTGGAATGTTTACAGAATAAGCATAATGTTATTCTGTCTTAGAAAATACTAAATGAGAACAAAATTCAACTCAATTTGATTTGGTTTGAAACTCTGGATCTATCATTTTTCCTAGAAGCCTATAATGAACCTAGGTAATACCAACATATCTTCTTTCTGCCTTAAAAAAATGACTAATTAGAGATGGTTACAACTAGTTACCAAATTGTAAATAACCAGACTTATCTCCAGTTGATCCTAAGCTGAAACTTTTATCTCTACAAATTAAGTAAAATATAACCTTTATTAACTTTTAAGTTACACAGCAACACCATCTAACTTTATGACCTTATAAAAAAGTAAGAACTAGTATTCTATAGAGGATTTGGTTCCATTAAGATCCCAATTACTATAGAAAAGACACCACCCTCTCCTTCCTTCCCCCTCCTCTAAGCCCCACACAAGCTATGCACTAGATCACTTGGAATCAGGTATGTATACTTCATCTCAAGTATCAAGAACTAGAATCAATTATAAAAGGTTTTCCATGTTCAGTTATGCTTTTATCATACATGACATTTAAAGAAAGGAAGTAACCTAAAAATCTGGTCTGTCGTTCAGATTCTGCTCTAGAAGAGTGGCTACTACATAAATTGCCACTCAGAAAGGCAATTTGCTTACATAACCCTCCTCTTGAAGGAGGCAGATTCCTAGACATAATGCTAACTCTACCCTCATCTCCCAACTAGTCTCTTCTACCTTTGAGAGAAAGGAGAACAGGGAAATGTACTTCTGAGTAGCTGCATAAACCATGAATGGAAGAACAGAAATGAAGTCACCAAAAAAATAATGAAATAATGCTCTTAATTTCCCCCACTTCCAACTTTAAACCCTCAAAAATTCTGTCCACTCCCACATCTAGCCATGGGCAATCAGTTATCCACAATAAGACATCATGGTTTACTTACAAGGAGTTCAACTAAGCTCTTGGCACCTTTTCCAGAATCAGGACCAAATGACATTTCTGTTGGTTCTGCAAACTGTGGTACATTTTTTCTATGCTCAAACCAAGGCAGTGGCTGTCCACCCTTCTCAGAGCTACAACAGCTTTCAGGATGTGCATCTTTGGTCTTGTCACGGTGGAACACTGTGTGCACGGTATTTCCTGAGGTCTCTCGATTTCCTGGATCTGTAATACAGCTTCCAAGCTTTTGGATCTGAAACCATAGCAAAGGATTTCCCAGGTAAGAAGGCAGTGATTAATAGCAATTATTCTTTAAAGAAAAAAATAAAAATAAAAAAGCCCCGATAGTGTATTAAATTTTTTAAAAGAATACTGAATAAAAGCAGCAGCTGAAATTTATTAAACACTGCATACCGGGCACTATGCTAACCCATCAATATAATCTCATTTTATCTTCACACTAGAGGCCCGATGCATGAAATTTGTGCAAGGGGCTCGGCCCTCGCAGCCCCGGCTTCGTCCGGAAGGTCATCCAGAAGGTCGTTCGGCTGTCCAGTCTAATTAGCATATTACGATTTTATTATTATAGAAGATAACTTAATCTGAGAGGGACCTTTTTCTCCATTTTACAGATGGGAAAAGTATGGTCAAGCAAACTTTCAAAGTAATATGAAAAGAATGAACTGGATTTATGACTCTCATGGATTGTTGGACCACATCAAATACACACCCAAATCACAAGATAAGCAACCAATGGAACTGCATAAAATACTCATTCTTAAAAAAGCAATAATAAATCCTAGCAGCTAAGCTGCACACTTGCCACTCCAAGGAAAAGAGGTTGTTCTCCCATCAACCGCAAAGGCTCCAGAATTGCAAGTTATAACACTTACATGTTCATCACATTTCAACATCTTGCTTTTCTTTTTCTTCTTTTTATTTTTTCCTTTGGTGTTGTTCTCTTCGGAATTTGCCCAACATTCAACACAACTATCACCATCATCCTCTTTGTCTTCACAGTGATGAACACAGGAGTCATCACCTGCAGAAATCAATAATCTCTTATTTATGTGCTTAAATCAGCCATGTAGCAGAAATAATTGGGAAGCTTAATCTGAACCTACCGTGTTCGTCATGATTACAAATGCCTTCAGTGCAAGCAACATCTGAACCCTCCCGGGAACCTGTTTCACTCCCTTCCATGCTAGATGAATATCCACAATCACTACCATTACAGTGTGGAGATAAGCCTGAGAATTAATTAGGTGACAGTTACAATTAACATACCAATAAATATGTTAAGACAAAATGTAAACTATCTAAAGACCATAGAAAAATTTCAAAATTAATGGTTTATTAAAAGTAGAAAGTAAATTAAGTAATGAAAACATGAATAGGGATTTATAATTTTTTGTTTTTATCAAATACTAACAAATCAAACACCATAAAGAAAAAAGAAATATTAAGTGTCTGACCAAAGGATACTCTTGGTAGTATAAAGCAATTCTTGAATTCTAGGTTACAGCATTTCTAAAAGCTTACATTTAAAAAGAAAAACTTGAGTTAATTTTAAAAAGAAACTGTATTTATTTACCTTTCTTTATTTTAGGGGACCCCAAAAGATTGCCACTGCTAGGACAGGTACATGATGTATTTTCGTTGGTAACAATTACTTCTACACAACTATTACCATCTTCAGTGCTGCCACAGGCTTTACAGCTGTTTTCTATGAAGTCTGTTTCCTTTAAGGATCAGCATTAAGAGACAGTTTTAAAAAGCTTTACCTCCATAATGGCTATACTTACAGTAACTAATTAGATAATTTATGAGGTTAACAATAAAAAAACTACTCTCACAAAAAAATAATTCACTTCAAGACATTGAACCAACTAAAAGCAAGTGGAGTTAATGGTTCCTTAGGTCAAAACTATTTTCATCATAATACTAAAATGTAATCTGCTCTTTCACTGTGTTGACACTTACACTGATGATACAAACGCAACAGTGGGAAAAATCCCCCAGGCTTCAGCAACACAAATCAAGGCAGTGGCAACCAAAGTGTACTACTAGTCACTATATTCTTCACTTGTCAAGCCCTCTCAGGAGACAGATATTTCACTTCTAAATGTCTCTGAAGCAATAAAAATATTAATTTTATTAAATATAAACCCATCAGTAAATGTCTTTTTAAGAGCCTGTGTGACAAATGGGAAGTACGCTTGAAACACTTTTGCTGTACACCAAAATACAATCACTATCTCAAGGAAAGTACTTGTGCAACTGTTTCAATTGCAAGCTAAATTAGTTGTTATTTTTCCTGGATCATCAATTTACTTGAAAGAAAGAATGAAGACAAACTATGGTTACTCAAACCTTGGATATTAAAAGACATTTTCTCAAAAATGAATGAAGTTAGGGGAGGTTGGGGGGGGCTGTAAGGGATCAACCGAAGGACTTGTACGCATGCATATAAGCATAACCAATGGATACAAGACACTGGTGGGGGGGCAGGTAAAGGCCTGTACTGGGGGGTAGGGGAGGCCGGGGGGAGGTCAATGGGGAAAAAAAAAAAGACATATGTACTACTATCTGAAATACTTAAATTAAAAAAAATAAAATTTAAAAAAATGAATGAAGTTAAAAAACAAACAAAAATGAAGTCAGCCCATCACTTCAAGGAAAACAATGAACAGTATTTGTTGTCAATGATAAAATTCACCAAACTTTCAAACTCAACCAGAATTCTGAAACATGCATATGCAAGCACAATGAGCTTGAAGCTTCCAAATACTTAAAAACCTTTCTGATGAGATTAGTAGTGGTTTTAACGTGATTGATTATCTGGTATTACATAATGAAATGTCAATACCTGGGAAGATACTCAGTGAACCAGTATCTTACTTTCTTTTTTAAAAATATATATTTTTATTGATTTCAGAGAGAGATAGAAACATCAATGATGAGAATCGTTGATCAGCTGCCTCCTGAATGCCCCCTACTGGGAATGGAGCCCAAAATCCAGGCATGTGCAGAGTGGGAATGGAACCATTACCTCCTGATACGTAAGCTGAAGCTTAACCACTGAGCCACACTGGCTGGGCTGAACCGGTATCTTTCAAATAACCTTGCATTCTGTTGCAAAATCATGCATGAGTAAAAGATCTATTCAAAGTGCAAGACTTTCTTCATATGTTTCAACCAGCAACAGAGAAAAACAGACTGAATGCAGAAGCAGATATGAGAATCCATCTGATTGGTTCCTTTAAGCCAAATAGTAAGAGATTTGCAAAAATATAAAATAATGCCACCCTTCTCACTTTTTCTTTTGAAAATAGTTAAATTTCAAAAAATGTTATTCAGCCCTGGCCAAGTGGCTCAGCTGATTGAAGAGTCAACCTATACACCAAAGGGTAACAGGTTCAATTCCCAGTCAGGACACACACCTAGGTTGTGGGTTTGATCCTAAGTCAGGGAGCATACGGAGGCAACCAATAGATGTTTCTCTCCCATCCCTTCCTCTCCTTCTAAAATCAATAAATACATCCTCGGCTGAGGATAAAAAAAAAAAAAAAATGTTATTTATGTTAACACATAGTGAAATTATTTTTAAAAGAACCAATAATTTAAAATTTTTCAATTTCTAATACAGGAATATTGACAGATATAATTTACATAAACAAAAGATTATGGGCACCTTAATTTTTAAGAATGCAAACAGGTCCTAAGACCAAAAAGTTGAGAATTGCTCTAGGTCATGTTTGGGGTTAACTTTTTTTAAAATATATTTTTATTGATTTCAGAGAGGAAGAAAGACATAGAAACATCAATGATGAGAGAATCATTGATCAGCTGCGTCCACACACCCCAAAATGGGGATTGAGCCTGCAATCCGGGCATATGCCCTGACTAGGAATCGAACCATGACCTCCTGGAGTTAACTTTGATCTAACAATATACCAAGGTCAGGGAAAAGCTAGCCAGTCTGACTCAGTTGATAGAACCTCAGCCTGGGGACCAAAGGGTCCCAGGTTCGATTCCAGTCATAGGCATGTACCTTGATTGCAGGCTGCTCCCAGCCCGGGTCCTGGTCAGGGCTCATGCAGGAGGCAACCAATTGATGTGTTTCTCTCACACTGATATTTTTCTCTGTCTTTCCCTCTCTCTTCCACTCTCTCTAAAAATCAATGGAAAAATATTCTCGGACGAGGATTAAAAAAAAAAGATAACCATCTTTATAAAACAAACGCATGACTAAACAATTTGGCTTATACAGATTGTAATAGGAAAAAAGGCAGGAGCTCACATTCTGGAAAAAGGATAGTGAAAATGCCGAAATCTAGCAAAAAGCAATACTATGTATTCATGAGTCAATATTAAGGAATACTACCTTCTCTTGGCTTACTTCCTTTTCCTCTGCTGTTTGGAGGGGAGTAGGAATGTCACATACACATTTATTTTTTCGTCTATTCTTCCGTTTTTGGCGTTTCTTTTCTTGCTTGAGTTCTCTTACTCGTTCCTCCTCTGAAAATTCTTCACAAAGTTGTTCCAATCGGCTAATCCCTTGTACTTTTTCCACAGTCATCTATTACAAAAACAAAAGTTGGAAGTGAATAATTGTGGTCAAAACTTCCTTTATTTTCCATGAACATTCTCATTTGTTAACTTTAAATGATATCACTACCACAGAAACTGATTATTTCATGCTGCAATTCTGTCAGATAATCCCCACAAAGAATTTCAAATATTAATACCTTAAGTGATGACAGTCTTAAAATCTACACAGGAAGTGAATATACAACTAATCCCTATGGAAAAGGCAGACTTATACACACCAGCATATTCTAATTTCTAATTTCAGAATTTTTCCCCCTAATTTCAGAATTTTAACACAGCAAAGCAAGCATTCATTTCGTCACATAATGAGAAGACTATTTAACCCCATTAAATGATCTAGTTATTGAAGACACGAACATACGAGAAAAAGGGTAAGAATCTGTTCAGCAAGAACTAGTACAAATCTCCTCAGACTGCCAGGAACAGTGCTTAAAGGTCATGCATGATAGGCTTCTGAAAAAAGGGTTTGTAGCTTTCATACCATTTTCAGAAGGGATTGGTGAACCAAATAAAGGATTATAACCATGTCCTACACTATAAGAAAATATTCACTAGCCAAAATTTATGTTCTATAGTGTTTAACTGAAAAAAACACAAGCACTGAACCCAATACCAACATTGTAAAGAGCTTCTAGTGTACTTCTAAGAAGTAGTTCTTACATCATGGCATTTTGACAGCATTTACTTCATATTATTGGACATCAGCAAGCATACTGGGACTCATTAAAGGTTTCTAAATTTGTTGCTTATTTTTGAGCTGCTTTTAACTTTTCATTAGTTATGCTTCATGACAGCATCTTGTTAAATAATAACCAACTTCAATTTTCTACTCTGAGAAAGTCTACAAAGCCAAGGCAGACAAAACAAAGAAAAAACCCACAAACTTCTTCTAAATTCCACTTCCCCAGGAAACTTCTTCCCTAACCCCCCAAAAGACGACACTGTATCAATGGATTGCAGCCCTCTGAGGCAAGGTGAGCCTGGTGGCTTACAGTAAGAGTCAGTCCAATACTTGATTAAGCAATCTTGGACACTGAAGCAGCCCATTGTTCTTACCTCAAAACTTTTACGTAGAGCATCAACACCAAGATAGAAAAGCATCTGCCACGTCTGCTCTTCTGCTCGTAGTTTTTGCCAGATCCGATGCAGTCTTTCATAAAGATGAATTCCCAAGCAAGTCAGAACTTCTTCTTGAGCTATATCTATTGTCTTAGCATGCCTTTCTCTTCGCCTATAAAGGAGAACAAATTATACATAACTCCTTTAATTGGAACAGTAAAAGGTGAATAACACACCTGCAAGTTCAGATTTTAAACACAATCTTCCTACCTATTAACCTAATAACAAGACAGTTATACATTCAAATTCAATTAATGCATAAACACACAAGCACACATGTATATAAAAAATGAGAAATATACATGCAGGTAGAGCTCAGTCCTGATATTGCTAAAAATAAGGTAATTCAGGAACTGGCCCTAAATAGATGGTTTTGGGGCAAAGAGAAGTCACATACAAGTGTCCAGCTCATGGTAGGCATGACAGTTCCTCTAACCTTCCAATTACAGCCAGTGTCTATTTGGGTTTTGTTTCTTTTTTGAGGGTGAATGGAGAAAGGCAATGCCAAAGTGACTCAATCATGGGCTAAAGCCCTTTTAGGCCAGTCTTCAGAAGTGTTCACAGAACTTCAGTGATAAAAGAGTATTTGTATTCTAAATGCCTAACAGAACATAGGCACTCAAATGAAAGTTGCTGCACAAAACACAAAGGGAAATGGGTTCCATTTTTTCTATAAACAACTTTTTCTGGTATTATTTTCACAACAAAGCCACAGATAAAATTTGAGGTTCCTATGTAACTTAATAGTAATATACACAGTTCATGAATTACATTAATAAAGTACTTCATAACCCCCTGCTGCAAAGGCCTGACTTCCTATGCAGATACCATCATTATAAACAACATTTAAATATGAAAATGCATGGATGAAGGAGGAAAACTATCCCTTCTAATCATTTTCAAATGAAAATGATCATCTATAATAATGAAAGCCAAAAAAAAGTCTGCCTACTTCAAGCAACAAGGAGCAGAGGACTGAACCAAACACCACAGGACATGTTCTCCCTATTTTTACTTAGTCAATTAAGAAATGCATATTTTAAAGAAAGCAAAATTTTACAGCACACTTTAATTTATATATATTATATGTACTGATGCAAAAGGTGATGAAAATAAACTTTCAGTAATAAATGAAGCAAAGCGCTAGATAGCCCATTCTAGCAAATTACATACTCATACCCTCCTGCGAACTCTGGTTCAGCACGACCCAAAAGATGTGCAATGAAGTCCGTTTCACAGCAAACATGAATGTGTCGTTCATGTGGACAGCACCGCAAACCTTCATAAAGTGCAGCACAGTAGCCCTTCTCTTTGCTGCAATCAAGTTCACCAATAAGGATATTGTATGCTCGGAGGACTTTATTTTTGCAATCAGTGCAAAACCTGTTGAAGAGAAAAAAACCCTCAAAATTAAGAACTGGCTGTGTAATTATTTCATGAGGGATATAACAGTGTACTAGACGATGACACAGCCCTAACAGTATTTCTTTAAAAATTAATCCTCACCTGAGAATTTTTTCCCCCATTGATTTTTAGAGTGGAAGGGAGGGGGAGAGACAAAGAGAGAGAAACATCGATGTGAAAGATACTCATCAATTGGTTGGCACCTCAATCAGGGCCAGAGATTGAGCCTGCAACCAAGGTACATGCTCTTGACTGGAATTGAACCTGTGATCCTTCAGTCCTCAGGCTGATGCTCACTCAGCAAAACAGGCAAGGGCTGCACAGCGTTTTTTAAAAAGCCTCCTTATACAATGGACAACACATACATGTAAGGTAAATACAAGTTTAGATATTACATGAGGTATAGCTAGAGCTCCATTTGCCTAAATCAAGTCCATCCTTAAAGAAGCCTTTTGTGCCCTGGTCAGTGTGGCTCACTTGGTTGAGAGTCGTCCCATGCACCAAAAGGTTGCTGGTTTGATTACAGGTCAGGGCATATGCCTAGGTTACGGGCTTGATTCCGGTGGGGAGCGTGCAACATTCCACTATCAATTTTTCTCTCTCTCGATCTCCCTTCCTCTTTAAAAATCATCAAATATATGTGTGTGTATGTGTAAAAAGAAGCCTTATGCAATTCCTGTAACTAGAATTCAAACTTCCTCTGTGTTCCTCTGATTTGATTTACACTTCTTACTATAGTATTTACCCTTATGCTGCCATGCATTAGTTTGATACACACATCTTTCTGGCCCAATAGTAAATAAATGTGTTTCCTGAAATGAATACAGGTTAAAATAGAAGCTCTAAGCCCACTTGGTAAACAGAGGTAATAATGTTGACAAGTAAAACTAAAAAATTAACTCAGAAATGGGTTAAAGACATAAACATTAAAACCTGAAACTATAAAACTCCTAGAAGAAAACAAAGGAGAGAAAAGTATCAGACACTAGAAGAGGTGATAATTTATTAGATACTAGAGGCCCAGTGCATGAATTCTATCATTGGCAGATCGGGGCCTAACCATCGGGAGGAGATGGCAGGAGGCTGGTCCGCCACCACACCCTGATTGGGCTGGGGGAAGGGGCTACAGGCCGGATCAGGGTGGTGGAGGCTGATCAGGGGTGGGGCTGGCCGTGGGGAGGGGTTGTGGGTGGTGGGCTGGCAGGCTCCGCCCCTGAATGAAGGGGGCCCATAGGGGGCCAGCGGCCTGGGGGAGGGGCCATGGGTGGTTGGCCGGCTGGCCTCACTCGATTGGTGTGGGGGGAGGGGAGGTCAATCGGGGGCAGAGCTGGCTGGGGGGAGGGGCTGAGGGCCAGTCAGGATGGTGGGGGTCCATCGGGGGCGGGGCTGGTCGGTTGGGAGGGGCTGATCAGGAGGTTGGCCGCCAGCCCCACCCCCCAGGCTGGTTCGATGGCCACAGTGGGTATCTTAGCAACCAGTCATTACAGCGTTAAGGTCCCTGGCTTTTTACATATATAGATGACATCAACTCCCCACAAGAACGCCATCTCTAAATAGCTCCCTCACCAGTTTCCTTTCCTACTGCACTCTCCTCTCCCTACGAATTTCCAAATGTTAATGACACTTAAGTAGCATTCTAAAAAATCTGTACTTTTATAGTACATAAAGCACAGAAATTCCAACTCTATTTTTGTTTTGACAAAAAATTTATAGAAGAAATATTACTATATAGAAGAAAATATAGAAAAAAGTTCAAAATATTACTAAATGAAACCTGCTAATTTAACTTTAATTTTGAAAATGATATCATGAAATGCTTCTGTCATAAAAAGAAAGAGTAGAGTTTCTAAATTAAGTACACTTTACTCAATTCAATCATTTTGTTTCTTGAAAGGCTGACATGGAACTAAGATAAAAATTACCCCCCAAAAAAAGAGATGGCGGCTAAACACGAAAGCTAACACAGATTCATACCATAAAGGAATTGTCTACCTTAACGTTAAGCTCTGCCTGGGGCCAGGTATTAATGGAAAGCCTGGAGTACTATTATATGGAGGTCAATGACAGGTTACTCGAGATAACAGATAGCTAAGGCACCTTCCAACTATACGGTGATGACCTTGACACTTACCTGTGTTTTCGAAGATATGTTTCTAGTGTTTCTAAAAGACAACTAGAGTCAATTAAAACTACTTCATCTCTGCATTCTTGGGACATTAGTTCCCATACGTCCATCCAACAACCTCTGCAGACAGAAAAATATATTAGTAAGAAGGAGAAATAATATAAGAGTAAAAAAAAAAAAAAAAAAGCAGAGTAAAGTATTGCTTGATTTTACCTGGCTGTTCCCTGGAAAGGTCCATAATGCAAAATGATCCTACACTTGCTGTCCTTCCTGTGGTCTTCACTACTTCTCTTATCTGTACTTAACTTCTCTGAACTGACACTGCTACTGCTCCCTTCACTGTAGTACAGTATAGTACAAAGCTTAGTGACACTGAGATTATCTGAAGGAATAATTTCTATAGTCTATATTAAAATCATGAAATTTTTAATATATTAAAATATTAAATGAGTTTGAAAATTTGTATATAATTGTATATTCCTTTTAACCATATTAAAATGTTATTTAAACATGTGCTTATATCTTTATATAAAAACTCCTGCTCAACTATTAAGTTTACCTGATACAATTTAACATTTATACTTATCAAGGTAGCAACTGGTTAATATACTAAGCATTTTCTGAGTAAATGTACTTGGAATGTTTTAAAGTGAAAAGGGCTGAAAAAATTTTTATTTTCACCTATAAACATAGATCAGTATTCCACAAATTGAAAATTATAACAAGTTTTGATCTACTCAATGTAATTTTGTAGCTAGTCCATGCAACAAAATGTTTATCTACCTTCACATTTAAGCTGGGAAAGTCACAGATTAATCTAATTATAGTAAATAAATTCTTATAGTTACTAAAATAAAAATCACATACTAAGATACTTTACACAGCCTAAATTACTAATAAGTACTATACAAATAATTTTTTTAAAACTTAAGACTCTCCTCCACGGGTTTCAATGTGGTGCTGTCATGCATTTTGCTTAACTGCACTGTGCAGTCCTAAAGAAATGTACATGTATATTCCATTCAATAATAGTCTTAAATTCTGAATAACTGGCTCCCTGTTCTTCTGCAGGTCTCACTACAGTCCTTTCTTTGGGTGCTTGAGATGAAAAAAAACTCAGAATCTTTACTTAACCTACTCTACATAGTTAAGTAGGTATTTTTCAACCACCTGTCCGCCATGTAAGGCCATATATATAATTCATTTCCCTATTCCCTCTCATAAGGGCTTAGAGGTCAAGGTTCAGTGCTCCTTATTTTTTAAACATAACCTCAACTCCTGCTCTGCCGCCCATATGACATCCTTCTTCTCTCAACTCCCATATTTCCTTTTTCTAATTATGCTTGAGTGATCCATAATCTCCTAAAGCTAAATAACTCTTAAACTCAAGTTCTCATAATTGAGCAAAACGTTCATGAAATCAGTGCTGCAGAATGACTATTCTACAGAGATATAAAAGCATTATTCTTAAAAAAACTTTTTAAAAGGATTCTACAGCTCAAATAAAGATTTTATCCATAATCTCTCTAGACCAAATGTTTTTATATCAATCCTTCCTTGCAAGATGAAACTTTTTGAAAAAGTTTTTCCACTTCCTTATTCTACTCCCATACTTTCCATTCACAGCTTAATCCATTACAACCTTATAATGCAATCACTTTTCTACCCATTCCAATCTGGATTCTGCTTGCCCTCAATCACAGAGCTGCTCATCAAGATCACCAATGTCGTCAGCTTACCTCTCTGGCCATCCTTTCTCAAGTTTCCTTACTGACTTCTTTTCTACTACTATATTGAATCCTCAGCATTCTTTTCTCTCAGTCTACTCTTCCTCTTGGTGATTTTATCTCATTCTCTAAGGTAACCTCTGATCATCAGCCGTAGGCCTATAACTCTGGCCTAGACCTTTTCTTTCAAATCTCAAACTTACTCCCAGACAAAAAAAAACTTGGGTTTACTTGCATGGTTATGAGAAAACTCTCAGGAAGACTAAACTGGATTGTTGCAATTGGTTAGGCTGAAACCTAATAGAGTGGATTATACTTTCCCTGGATAAAGTCTAAACAGAAAAGAGGGGAACAGTGGAAATATATAAATGGAGAATCATCTATATATATAAAAGCCTTAGCGACAGGAACTGCTGGAATGACCAGTCGCTATGACATGCACTGACCACCAGGGGGCAGACGCTCAACACAGGAGCTGCCCCCTGGTGGTCAGTGTGCTCCCACAGCCAACCTCCCCCTGCTGACCAACCTCCCACAGTCCCTCCCCACAGCAATCAGGCCCCGATCGGGGGGTCGGCCCCCGGGCTGGGATGGGGAACTGGGGGTGGGTGGCGGGGGAAGTGGTCCCTTTCCCAGGGGTGCCAAGGGCCAGCTCCCTCCTTGGGGCTGGCGGCAAACCGCCTGTGCTCTGTCCAATCAGCCTGCCACCCAGCCGTGGCAGTAAGGGAAGAGGGGGGAGAGGAGGCAGGGAATCGCACAGAGACAACAATGGCAGTGTCCGGGTGTCAGTTCCTTCCACACCCGCCTGGCAACCGTCACCTCCTCTCCGGCCTGGCCCCAATTGGCCCTGGTCGCTGGTCAGGCCTAGGGACCAACCCATGCATGAATTTCGTGCACCGGGCCTCTAGTAGTATACAATGGCAGTAACCATCCAAAGTGGAAGAGAGGGAGTCTTGGCTAAGCAGACTGTACTCCCTGGTCTGCTTTCCATATGTCATGTAGGAATAATTGAAGCTATCTTAGGAGACACTGCTTAAGATCAACTAACTCCATTCATACTATTTCATAACTCAGCAAACAACCTTCTAAAACACTTGGCATTCCATGTGGTGGGGCTGTAGGTGAAGGGGGATAGAAACTCTGTGGAAGTTTGTTTTGTCTTAAGCTAAAGGATAGAAAAACAGAGCTATATGTCAACTTAATAAAAGTAGGTAACTAATAATACAAAGTCATTGAAAACAAGAGAGATGGAATCCAGAGCAAAAGTGGAAGAACTGGTGTTTGAAGGAAGGTGGCAATGAACACAGATATAAAAGATGTTGGGGTACCTGTTGCTTTTTAGTACCTTAATGAATATGCACAACAAAACAGAAGGTGGGCTTTTTATTATATAATTCTATTCTGTAGCTTTAGCCAAAAGGTCAGTAAAGGTTACTGTCTAATGAGAAAATCAGACTGAATTCTGCATTCACAAAGTCAGGAATTCTCTAAGATATTGTTAAATCAGGTATGTGAAATAACAGTTATCCTTAGATAACCAATAACCACTTTACATTATTTACTGGATTCACAGTACTCTCACATTTAGACATGTAATGTGTGATTTTTGTTTGGAATCTGATGCTAGCAAATCAAAGTAAAAAGACACTTTTTGAGACAGATGTAAAAAATCTGACTTTAAACTGGGTATTGGATTATTACAGTTCATTTTGTTAGCTGTTATAATGGCACTATCATTATGAAAGAAAATATCCTTATATTTAGAGATACATGTGGAAATGTGCAGGAGTAAAACAACATGATACCTGCCTTGTTTTTAAGTGCTTCAGCAAAGAAAAAGGTAGATAAGAAAAACAAATGTGGCAAATATTGATAACTACTACTGAATCTGGGTAAAGGTATTTGGGGGAAAGGGAATCCCTGTAGTCTATTTTTCTATGTGTTTTGACAGTTTTCATAACATTTAAAAAAAATGTTTGTTTCTGATTATAGAAAAAGTCTTAATAGATTATTAACATGACTTTGTCATCCAAGTCTTTTTATTAAGGGAGGAAAATGTCTATACATTTTCATGTCAATGATGTCAATACTACTGAGGAAATATTCAAAGCTAATTTTTTAAATTCAGAAGTATAGTTTTTACATTATCCAATTCTTTCAAAAACTAAAGTTACATCTTACAAACTCTCTTCAAAATCCATGGCTTCTCCTTACCACCTACAACCCCAAGCAACTCTGTAGGGGGCAACTGTGATATTGTGTTAGGAGATGAAGGCAGAAGCAGCCTTGGGCATTATATCACCTAACCAAGAAGAAAACTGCAAATTAGTTACATAAATATTGTTATAACTGATTCAAGCCTTTTTTTTTAATCCTTATAAATTATTTGGATAAGAAAGATAAGAAAAACAATTTATATATTATGAATATTAAATAAATCAAAGAATGATAACACTACTTGGAAAAACTTAATATTGGCTACATAAATTTCCACATACATCTCCACCTCTTTCCTCTGAAACATTTACATAAGCAAACTTTTTTAAAAAATCAAATCTATATTGAGAACCTGTATAGTATCAAAAGGCCTACATAAATAGAAGACATATTTTGACTTTTGTTATGTATAACCAATTAAAGAAATAAAACTCAGTGTTTTCTTTTTATTAAACGTAATCAACATTTATAATCTTAACAATGACAAAGTATCTTGATATTCAATTCTACTTACCCCAAAGGTTTTGGTTTGTGCGTATCTAAGGAGTGCAACTGACATCTCTTGTTCTTTTTACTTTTTGGAATAGCATCTATCATGTCATTTAGTTTGGACCTAATTAAAAATAAACCATTAAAGGTTTGATTAATATTTATTTTTCTTGCCCTGGCCGGGTAGCTCAGTTAGTTAGAGCATCGTCCCAATACTCCAAGGTTATGGGTTTGATCCCTACTCAGGGCACATACAAAAATCAACCAATAAATGCATAAGTAAGTGAAACAACAAATCAATGTTCCTCTCTCTCTCCCCCTTCTCTCTTTCTAAAATAAAATGAAAAATTGTTTAAATATATTTATTTTTCTTTAAAATTTCCAAATATCTATTTACCACCTTTTACTATATTTAAAGTATTATAGACACATCACTTAGAAAATTTCTTATCAAACTAATTCTAATCAAAAAGAGTCTGTACACTAGCCTTCCCATTCCATTCTGTCAAAATGTTAAGATACCTGCTCTATTCAACATACTCTTTCTCCCAGATTGCATCTGTCTCATTCATCCCCTGCATCTGTACTTTAGCAGTGTACCTGAAACATTTTATTTGATTGCTACCTCTCAGTCACCTTCCCTTGTCCAAACATTATCTAAATATATACTAACTATCCTTGATGAGAAGCCATCAACAGAAATTTTATGCAAATACAGAATATCTATAGCTAACATCCACACCTTACATCCAACTAATCAAGAAAGCCTGTAAACTCTAACTTTATATCCAGAATCAAATCACTTCTCATCACCTCCATCACCACCACCATCCTGGCCCAACTTCTCTTCTCTAGCTTAGACAATGGCAACAGCTGGCCTCCCAAATGGTCTTTTTGCCTTTACATTCCAAGGCTTCACACTTAACAGCTGGAATGATTTTTTCAAAACAACAATCACATTATGTTATTCTCTGTTCAAAAACCATCCAAAGCTTCTTTTCTCAGACAGAATAAAAATCCAAAGTCTCTACCACCACCTCTAAATAAGAAAGCCCCAGGGTTTGGTCTTCAGACCTCTTCTCTTTTCCTATTTGTACACTCTTCGATGATCAAATCTCATAGCATTGTCTTAAATTTTACATGTATGTGTCTGTGTCTAATATACCATATATTTATATACTATATATTTATATACTATATATATTTATATATTATAGTTGTATTTTAAACATATATACACATATATGCATGTATGTGTGTGTGTGTGTATATATATGTGTATATATATATATGCTGGTTACACAAATTTACATCTCTCAGTCAGAGCTCTCTGAACTCAACTTGGATGCCAAGTTGGTATCTCAAACTTAACATAGCCAGCCCTGGCCACGTAGCTTCGGTTAGAGCATCGTCCTGATATGCCAACGTTGTGGGTTCAATCCCAGTCAGGGCACATACCAGAATCAACCAACAAATGCACAAATAAGTGGAACAACAAATCAACGTTTCTTTCTCTCTCTCAAATCAATAATTTTTTTTAATGCTCATGCCTAACCACTTCTTTGGGACCTTATTTCCTTATGAAGGCTCCCTTATCATGTAAAACTTTCATCAAATTTAACATGTCCAAAAGTGAGCTCTGCAAAATTGCTCCTTCCACTCTTATCCATCTCAGAAAATCAGAAAATGGAAACTATTTGTTCTGAGAATCATCCCTGATACCTTCCTCCACATCCAATCTATCTAAAAATCATATTGGCTTATTCCTCAAAAATACAACCAGGATTCAACCATTACCTGTTATCTCTCACATGGATTATTAAACAGCCCGTTTCTCTGCCTTTTCTCCATCTTTCCATTTATTCTCAACACAGAAGTCAAAGTAACGCAAACTTCAAATCAAAACCCTCCCAAATCTTCCCATCTCACTCAGAGTAAAAAAGGCCTCAAGATGCACTACATAATTGGGCCTTTATTACTCCTCTGACCTCATCTTTTATTACTATTCCCTTCATTCATCTGGCTCCAGCTGTTCAATGGCTTCCTTGCTGTTCTTCAAACATGTCAAGAAACCTCCAACTTCTGAACCTTTACACTTGCAGCTCCTTCTCTTCCCCCGGATATCTACATGGTTCACTCACCTCATTCAAGTCTATATTCAATGTTATTTTATAAGAGGCCTTCCCTAACCATCCTCCGTATTAATTCTACTCACTCATTCTCTATCTTCCTTACTGATTTTTCTCTGCAATATCATATGTGACAAATTATGTATTTGTTTATGGCCTGCCTATGCCCACATGAAAACAGAAATTTTATTGTCATTGGCACATAAGTTACTCAATAAAATTACTGATTTGGAATCAAGCTTTGTTCCAACCAAATTTAGAATAAAAGCTACCACTGTCACCAAGTTAAAAAATTTAACAAACCCATTTTTTCCTAATTGATTATACTTACCCATGTACATAAAATAATGTATAAAGTTTCTTTGCATCAGTCATACAGCTTCGAGTTACAGATAAGACTCCCTTGGGCCCTATTGTCAGGGGTTCAAGGGCAGGATTTCCAGACTCTACAAGCTGGGAAAAGAGGCGCTCCACACTGCGACGACAACCAACACATGGGACAAGCTGAGAAAGTGCACTCAAGACTTCACGTGATGTCACCACCATGGCAATGCTTAGATCTTGTTGTTTAAGCATACTATGTCGCTGAGAGAAAGAAAAATGAAGAATCCTTAAGAAACACATAAAATTACTCTTTCACTATTACTTCTGGTTCCTATCCTTGTGCATTAAGTACAACTTGGGCAAGGCTTGCCATCTCTATCTGCAGCTGAGTCAAAAAAAGCAAAGTAGCCTGGCCAGTTTGGCTCAATGGTTAAGCATCCACCCATGAATTAGGAGGTCGCGGTTTAATTTCGGGTCAGGGCACATGTCTAGGTTTTGGGCTCAATCCCCAGTAGGGTACATGCAGGATGCAGCCGATCAATAATTCTCCCTCATCACGGATGCTTTCTGTCCCTCTCTCCTTCTTCCTAAAATCAATAAAAGCATATTTTTTTAAAAAGGCAAGGTGGTCAGCCTTGTCCATACGATACTGAGTTTGCTGCATAAACTCCCCTTTCTAGAAACTAGGTTATAAAAAGCTCTGCTTAGGATGTGCCCCAGCATAGCAAAAAGAAGCCCTGCATTTGGAAATTTAGTGTTTATTCAAGTATTAAGTTTAGTACTCTTGCTTTAAATTGAAAAAAAGAAAAAAAAAAGTAAGACAATACAGCTTTACAATGTCTTCTCAACTTTTAAAAACACACTATGTTTAGCTATAGGAGTCAAGTTAGGATGGTGATCATGTAGAACAGCAATTCTTAACCTGGAGGTATGGACAGGTGTGTTATGGATTAGTGGGCGAGAACAATGCCTATCGTACCTATGTAGGAGCCTGCAATGAGTAACTAATAGGCTGGTGCATATGAATGTTATCTGTCGGCTATGACAAGGTTGAAAAATGACTGAGAACCACAGCTGTAGAGAAACGGGCAAAATTCTAGTAAATAACTTCTACCTGGATGGAGTTATAGTTACACTATAAGTAATGCTTCCAGCTTTATTAAAACCAGATGAAAAAGTTTATACCTAAAATGAATTTTTCTCACATTTACTATTAACCATTCATTCAAAGTTTACTCCAAAAGTAGAAACAGAATTCTGAAATAAAGTAACAATTTATCCTCCATTATCTTAATTATATATAGTGTATTATAAAGTATGATACTGCATAAGAATTAAATAATCAAAAAGCTCACAACACAGGATTAACTTTTTTTACTTGAATAAAAATTACTATAAAAGAAAATCAACAAATTCTCAATGAAAAGTTGTATACCTTATCTTTAAAAACCAGGAAAAATGACATGGTGAAATTAAAGCCTTATAGACATGTAAAATGTTAACACACCAAAATCTAATCTCTTTCACATGAAAAGTACATAATTCACAGTAGCAATAATAAAAGAAAGCAACTTCAATGTAATCTTAAGACCTAGAGAGCCCTAGGTAAAACAAAATTAATACTTATGGCTAAAATTTTCAATGACTCTTTAAAACACACACACACACACACACACACACACACACACACACACACACACACTTTAAAAGATTGGGTTTTAAAACTATTACCTGAATGAACTGCTTTAGCTGTGTACCATTATTTTGATGGCCATCAAGATTTAAAACATTGTCAGGAAATTCCATCACCATCTTAATATGCAAAAGAATAAAAATCAATTATTATCTCTTCTTTGAACACTTTACAGACTATTTTACAAACTCTTAGGACAGAAAGACACCCCTCCCCCCCACAAGCCAGATTCTCCCACCTTCCATCCTGCCCTCTGCCAAAAAAAAGGTGTTTTTTGTTTGTTTGTTTTTAAAAATCCAAGTTATACAAGTTTCTAAAGCCAGAAAGAGTTATAGCCATTAGGCACAAAAACACTGAAGTCAGGCGGATATGATTTCAAACCCCAGTTCTGTTGCTTACAATCTATGTCATAACTCTGGGCAAGTTACTTAACCTGTCTGATTTTCAGTTTCCTCGTTTGTAAAATGAGATTACATAATAAATTTTAATATCTTTCACCTAGTGAATTGTGAGGATTAAATTATATCTTAAAGTGTTTGTTGCGGTGGCCTATGATAGCATTTAACCTTACATTTTAATTAAATACCTTGACATTTTTAGTTATTCCTCTTAACTATGGAATTCAGTAAATCTCATAATGAAATGATCATATATATATGATACATATATCACATATGAATGAGGACTCCAATCAGTACTTGGCACATAGTAAATGTTTGTTCTAATTATGAACAAAAAGGGTACACTGAGGTATTTATTCAATTATCAAAATTCATTACCAGAGGAAGAGAAATATAAAAAAGTTTAAGAATATTTCAGGATATCAGATAATGGGGAATTAGTAATTAACACATTTCAATGATCTGTAATAGCACTGATATTAAGAAGTACCGTAGTTAGGAGCTATTATAACTAGGATATCACCAAATGAAAGCAACCCAATTTCAGAGATGTTAAAAATATGGAAAAAAGTTTGCCTTCAAGACAATGAAATAAAGTAACACATTTATATCTTAATTAAAACATTGTAAAAGGTATTAAACATACTGTGCTAGAACAAACTTCTATTTCCAGATGACAAGGGCACAAACTCCTACACACCCGAAGAGTGAAGTCAGGTTTAAAAGAGACCCATTTGAGGCAGAAACAAAACGCTAAAAAACCCCACCCAGTTGAATGTGATCTTAAAAAGATTCCTCCCTTCAACCAGCAACACAAAGACCTGCTTCTTTAATGGAGGTAACCATTCTTTCCCCCCCATATTAGAAATGAGAGCCTTAAAAGATGCTTGTTCTAACAATAAACTAAGAACTGAACAACTAAGACAAGTGTAAACAGTATGTAAGACCTTTTTTTCTTTTTAAATATATTTTTGTTGATCTCAGAGAGGAAGGGATAGGAGAGTGAGTGAAATATCAATGATGAGAGAGAATCATTGATCAGCTGCCTTCTGAACGCCCCGACTGGGGATCAAGCCTGCAACCCGGGTATGTGCCCTGACTGTGAATCAAACCATGACCTCCTGGTTCAAAGGTCAATGCAGAACCACTGAACCACACTAGTTGGGCAAAACACAAATAAATTTAACTGTCAAGTCACAAAAAAAGTATAAGATAAACTTTTAAAGCCACTTAACCAAACACTGCCAATCACTCCAAATCTACTATTTAAGCAACTAACACCTTGATTTGCATTTTCTCTTTGCTTGATACAAATGTATACCATTTCACCACATATTAATTGCTACCATACAAAAATATTTTTTAAAAATTATCTACAGCCCTAGCCAGTTAGGTTCAATGGGTAGAGCGTCGGCCCGTGGACTAAAGGTCCTGGGTTCAATTCCAGTCAAGGGCATGTACCTCGGTTGCAGGTTCCCCAGCCCTGCTCGGGTTGTGTGCATGAGGCAACCAATCGGTGTGTCTCTCTCACATCGATGTTTCTCTGTCTCTCCCTCTCCCTTCCACTCTTTCTAAAATTCAATGGAAAAATATCCTAGGGCTATATTCCAAGAAACCAGAAACACCAATCAGAAAGGATATATGCACCCCCATGTTCATAGCTGTACAATTTACAACAGCTAAGATTTGGAAACAACCTAAGTGCCCATCAGCAGATGAGTGAATTAAAAAACTGTGGTACATCTACACAATGGAGTACTATCCTATCTAATAAAAGAGTAATATGCAAATTGACCATACCTCCAGTACACCCACAAGCCATGCCCACCAGCCAATCAGGAGTGAGTATGCAAATTAACCCAACCAAAATGGCTGCGGCCACAGAGAGAGCAGGGGGATTGGGTTTCCCCGGCAATGGAGGAAGCCAAGCTTTCTGCCTGCCCTGGCCAGCCTAGGCCTCCACTCAAGGCTACAAAGTTTCAATTATAGAAGATAAATAAATTCCAGATACCAGGGCCTCCACTTGGGTCGCCGGGGGGCATGGCCAGCCTGCAAACCACCACAGGCCCCTCACCCAGGCCGCCCCATGCCCCAAGGGAACCCCCACCCTGATCCGGGACACCCTTCAGGGCACACCAGCCGGCCCCTACCCATGCACCAGGCCTCTATCCTAACTAATAAAAGAGTAATATGCAAATTGACCATCACTCCAACACACAAGATGGCTGCCCCCATGTGGTCAAAGATGGCTGCCACAAGATGGCCAGCAGGGGAGGGCTGTTGGGAGGGACCAGGCCTGCAAGGGAGGGCAGCTGGGGATGATCAAGCCTGCAGGGGAGGGCAGTTAGGGGTGACCAGGCCAGCAGAGGGAAGTTGGGGCACCGGGCCTGCAGGGAAGGGCAGTTGGGGGGAACCCAGGCCTGCAGTGGAGAGCAGTTGGGGGGAAAAGGCCTGCAGGGGAGGGCAGTTAGGGGTGACCAGGCCTGCAGGGGAGGGCAGTTAGGGGTGACCAGGCCTGCAGGGAGGGCAGTTAGAGGCAAACAGGCTGGCAGGGGAGCAGTTAGGCATCAATCAGGCTGGCAGGGGAGTGGTTAGGGAGTGATCAGGCTGGCAGGCGGAAGTGGTTAGGAGCAATCAGGTAGGCAGGCAGGCGAGCAATTGGGAGCCAGCAGTCCTGGATTGTGAGAGGGATGTCCGACTGCCCGTTTAGGCCCGATCCTACCGGGATCGAGGGGTCCCAGATTAGAGAGGGTGCAGGCTGGGCTGAGGGACACACACCCCCGTGCACAAATTTCATGCACCGGACATCTAATGCCGCTATAAAAAAGAAGGAACTTTTACCATTTGCAACAGCATGAATGGAACTGGAGAGTATTATGCTAAGCGAAATAAGCCAGTTGGAGAAAGATAAGTATCACATGATCTCACTCATATGTGGGATATAATGATGAGAATAATTTGATGAACAAAAATAGATCCAGAGACAAATGGCAGGGGAGGTGGGAGGGGGGAGGGTTAGAGAGCAACCAAAGGACTTGTATGCATGCATGTTAGTATAACCAATGGAAAGAGACACTGGGGCGATGGGGGCTTGCCCGGGGTAGGAATGGCTGGGGGGTCAATCAGGGAAAAAGAGACATATGTAAAACTTTAAAAAATAAAAAAATTAAATTAAATTAAATCAAAATTTTTTAAAAAAGAAGAAAAATATCCTCAGGTGAGTATTAACCAAAAAGAGAGAGGGAGGGAGGGAGGTGGAGCGAGGGGAAAGAGGGGAAGAAAGGGAGGGAAGGAAGAAGGGAGGAAGAAAGAAAGGAAATTACCTACACTATTTTAAGATCAAAGCTATCAATTTAAGAAATATTCAAAGTGCCCTGACCAGGAATTGAACCTTTCAGTGCACAGAACAATGCTCAACCAACTGAGAAACTCAGGCAGGGCAAATAGACCTGATTACCATGTATTTTCTAGGTTTCATTGGCATGTATATTACTAAATTTTCTCTTGTACTTACTCTGCATTCACAGTAAATACCCTGACCTTGCTTTACAAACATTTAGGAGAATGGATATTTTGCCTTGCAGTTTTCTGGCCAATCACTATATGCTTAACATTGAGAGATGGTAAGAAAAAGGGGGAAAGGGACACAAAGAAGATAGATGCACTATTTTCCCCCCATTCTTTAAAACCACTTCAGATTCACTTAATCTTCAGATGCTAGCTTACCTAAAGGAAGACAGTCATGCAAAATATTTTAAGCATGGCTTCAAAGAGGAATCATTAGTGCTTTGCTTCACCATGAGGCTGCCTATCCCTGCCTAGCCAAAAATAGAACGAGTCATGGTCCTGAAATTATTGCTTTATAAAGTTTATTGAATCCATTACGCACTTTCACTCTTAAGTATCTGTCCTGGTTTCCACCTGACCATAAATCTGGTTTTTAGAGCATTCTCATAAATTCTCATCAACAATATTGTTTGTATTTATTAAAAACTAGAGGCCTGGTGCACACGGGTAGGGTCCCTAGGCCTGGCTGGCGATCCGGGCCGGCCGGCCTTCCTTCCCCAGCTGCCAGCTGCCGGCTGGGGCCTTCCTTAGGTCCACGCCGCCCCCTAGTGGTCAGTACACGTCATAGGGAGCTAATGAAGTCAAGGTATCCTGGTCGAACTCCCGAGGGGACATTTTGCATATCAGCCTTTTATATATATAGAAGATCATTGTTGCCCAGCCAGAGTGGCTCAGTTGGTTGAGTGTCATCCCATGCACTGAAAGGTTGTCGGTTTCATTCCTAGCACATATTTGGGTTGTGGGTTTGATCTCCAGATGGGAAACATACAAATGCAACTGATCGATGTTTCTCTCACATTAATGTTTCTCTCTCTCTGTCTCCCCCACCCCACCTTCCTCTCTCTAAGCATGTCTTCAGTGAGGCTTAAAAAAATAAATAAAAATCACTGTCACCTCAGTTTTTTTTATTTCATCCTCACAACTATTTGTAACATTACCTTTATCCCTAACCGGTTTGGCTCAGTGGATAGAGCGTCAGCCTGCGGACTGAAGGGTCCAAGGTTCGATTCCGGTCAAGGGCATGTACCTTGGTTGCGAGCACATCCCCAGTAGGAGGTGTGCAGAGGCAGCTGATCGATGTTTCTCTCTCATCGATGTTTCTAACTCTATCCCTCTCCCTTCCTCTCTGTAAAAAATCAATAAAATATATTTTTTAAAAAATTACCTTTAGTAATATTTAGTAAAATTATTTAATCAAGAGTTGAAAGAAAACATTAAATACTAAACTTTTAACAAATGCTAAACACCTAATTTCCAAGTGTCTAACCTTTATTATCTTTTTTTAAAGTCCTATTAAAAACCCTTATCAGAGTTTCTAATCCACTTAGATTGGTTTGAATTAGGAGGGTAAATCTCATTCCAGAAATGCTGTAGCAACATGATAGTATGTATCAATAACTTTATAAAAGATCCTTATCCTTTGATCCAATAATTGTACTTTTAAAAGACTGAGAGAACAAATTTAATGCAAAGGTTTATGCATTATTTATATTCTTATAGTATTAGTTACAGCAAAAACTAGAACCACTTCTATGTCCAATAAAGAATGATTAAATTATGGAATCTCACAACAAAGTATTACATGGCCATTAAAGTTGTTTAAGAATAACGAGAAAATGTTCTCAATATTACATTTAGTGTAAAAAAGCAAGATATAAAATGTTGAGACTACAACTCAACTCTGTATCTCTATGTGTGTCTATCTGAAAAACAGCAAGATGTTAAATGTTCAGAAAACATCTCATATCTGTGTCTATAACTGGAATTACATCAAATGCTGCTATATCCTTAAAAATAATTTGTTTGTTTTGTGATTATTTTTCAAGATTATCATGTAAAAAGTATATATTTTCACTCTATTCATTTTTAAAAGAACTACTCACTTAAAGTTGTAATTTTTCAAAGATTGCTATAAAATAATATCTATCTTCTATCCATCTGCTATTTTATAATTCTAGTAACACTGAAGAGCATTTTGGCCACATAGCATGCCACTTTCCCAAATATTCCAACAGCTTATTTACTTGGGATTTTCCCAAATACACCTACAACAGCACAGTACTCGTTTTCAAACTCACAAATCTTTTAATATATGTGTGTGTGTTTTACTGATTTCAGAGAGAAAGGGAGAGGAAGAGAGGGATGGAAACATGCCTGAAACCCAGGCATGTGCCCTGAACCAGAATCAAATAATGACCTCCTGGTACATGGATCGATGCTCAACCACTAGGCAACACTGGCTGAGCTTCCACATGAGTCTCTTACATGTGGATACAACATCTATACTAATAAATGGGTAATATGCTAATTAGACCTGGAGACCTTCCAGGAGACCTTCCGGACAAAGCCATGGTGGTGGGGCTGAGGCACAGGCGGTTAGGGACGATCAGGCCAGGAGGGAAGGGCAGTTGGGGGTGATCAGGCCAGCAGGGGAGGCACTTGGGGGTGAGCAGGCCGGTGTGGGGGGGGCGGGGACAGTGGTAGCAATCAGGCCAGCGGGGGATGGGGCAGTTGGGGGCAAGCAGGCCAGCAGGCAGAGTGGTTAGGGGTGATCTGGCAGGCAGGCAGGTGAGGGGTTAGGAGCCAGTGGTCCTGAATTGCAAGAGTGATGTCCGGCTGCCGGTTTAGGCCCGATCCCTGTGGTAGCCGGTCATCCCCCAAGGGGTCCCAGATTGGAGAGGGTGCAGGCCGGGATGAGGGACACACCTGCCCCCGTGCACAAATTTTGTGCACTGGGCCACTAGTCCTATATAATAAAAGTATAATATGCAAATTGACCGAACAGCCCAACAGTGGAACGACGCTATGATACCCACTGGCGCAAGGCCAGCCAAGGAAGGTGCAATGCGATTGGTAGGGGGCCCAGCCATCACCCCATGATCACCCCACAGAGGGAGGCCCAGGCCACTGACCTGGGGGCTGCAGGGCGGGGCCTCCCTCTATGAGGGAAGGCCAGGTCCTGGGTGCCGGCAACTGAAGGGAAGGAAGGCCTACTCTTGCACAAATTTTGTGGATCAGGACTCTGGTATCACATAAAAGAGGAGGCTACTTCCTCACATACAAACCTAGTTTCATTTTACAAATACAATTTAAAATAGCCAGTTTAACTAAGGCTAGAAATTGCAGCATCTGTTAAAATGATAAACACATTTGTAACTGACTGTACCTGGATTTAACATCAAGGAGCTAACAAGATTTTAAAACTACTAGAAATAAAATAACACAATGTTTTCTCCTGCCTTACCTATGGATCCTAGAAACAAATACCAAACCAAATGTTAACTTCAGGGATACACTGCTGTCAAACTATCAATGGACCAATGTGCAGAGCATCAACCTCTGCTCTACCTTCCCTCTTCCCCAACAGGTGTTTGCTTTAAGTAGTATTGGTAGAATAGTTCTGAAAGAAATTTGTTTCCCTAAATATAATGCGTTGACAAGAATTTTCACTAACCAGCATTCAATGTCTGTGCAGAAGTTCAAGACAAAAGCAATCAATAGTCCCACTCATTCCCTAGTGATAAAAACCCTTCCAAAATAAAGAAAAATTATACCTTTTCTTTTTTTAAAATATTTTTTTATTTTTTTTTATTTTTTTTTTAATATATTTTATTGATATTTTACAGAGAGGAAGGGAGAGGGATAGAGAGCTAGAAACATCGATGAGAGAGAAACATCGATCAGCTGCCTCCTGCACACCCCCCACTGGGGATGTGCCCGCAACCAAGGTACATGCCCTTGACCGGAATCGAACCCGGGACCCTTCAGTCCGCAGGCCAACGCTCTATCCACTGAGCCAAACCGGTTTCGGCGAAAAATTATACCTTTTCCTAAATAAAATGCTATTTTGAGATATTTAAATTAAGTAAACCTAAGTTGTAGTTGACTTGGTCAGAAGCTCACAATGCAATAAAGGCAAAATTCAAGTTCATATGAATACAACTTCTCTGGAGAAATAAGTACAATAACACATCATAGTGCAAGGTTTTTCTATGGAAATTAGTATCATAGTACAGAGAGTATAAAAGCATTCCCAAAGTTGTCTATTTTAATGTGCTATATATCAGATATATCAATGCTGCATTAACAGTGGTTACGTGGTCATAAGGAGAGAAATCAGTCTCTCTCCTTTTTTTGTAAATACTCAAATTTATGTTGATTTCCTCTACACTATGATATTATACACTCAAAGTAATCTATGTCCAAACCCAAAGGATTTTTTTTAAACTTCAAAGGCATTCTGGGATAAACATAAAAGGTTGATACTAAACTATGTGCTCCAGGAAAGTGTTGGAGGGGGAGTAAAGAAAATTATTGACAAATGAACTCTTAGGTGTTTTCAAATTGAGATATGCACCCTTTAATATAATGAGTGCTAATTTTTTAAACTGCTTAAAATAGAAGTCCAATATACTTTTAATGCAAAAAGTGCAAAAATCGTAACCAAGGCACATTCAAGTATTTTCTAATGCATCAACACAAATTCTATTTAAATCATAGCAGGCCAAATCATTCTACCTTCTCCCAAGAAAACAAAATTTATCTCAGGTAATTATAGATGCTTTAACTTAAAAAGTTCTAACAACTTGAAACCTATATGATCCTATTAACCAATGTCACCCCAATAAATTTAAATTTTTTTAAAGTTCTAACAAATTAAGTCATTCAATAGCTCTTCTAATCCTTTTTAAAATACTGCAGCTCATTCAAGTCTTAATTGAGACTGGCCAACAGAAAGGCAAGAGTGGCATCTCTACAATGACTTGCACTTTATATAAAATTTGGAAAAAATAGACATTAAAAAAAAAATTCAGGAACAAAACAGATCAACTGACTAAAAAAAAAAAAAACGAGAAAATGAAGAGAATAGTTACACCTTATAAAAATAGGCAAATAAGCTTCAGCATAATCAAAATAGATTTCAGAAGATATTGTGAATAGATTCATTTCATTTCTTAGGAAATAGTGGCAAGCAACTGCACTCATTTCCTGTTCAGGTTCAATTCAAATTTCTGCCATTTCCTTTTAAAGGAAATACTACAGCAACACAGGGCAAAGGGCCTGTAATACTGTACTACCACCAAATCTAAAAAAGAAAACTACCCAGAACTAGGTTTTGACATTCAAGATGAACAATCAGTTTTTTATTGTGCTTTTACACCTTCGATAATTTTGCTTCCTTATAAAACAACAACACTAAAGACTAATGCCAAAAAGCCCATTTTGAAGAGCCATGGCCTAGCAGTAAAGTCATTTCTTAGAGTTTTAATGTAGAAGACAATACAATACTATTTACAACGAAATCAGATCACTTAAGTGGAATTTTTACTGTGCAAGAGCATGTCACTGTGTCCTCAGTAATTATACTTATGCAGTGAGAGTTGTAGTATTAAGATAGACAATATATAGGTACCAATGTGGCTGTGACATTTCCAGATAATTAAGCCTCCCCGAGGGTAGGTGGTTTCTGTAAGGCACAGGCCCTAAACGCCCAAGATCCTTCAACCCCTCTCCGAGGCGCGTGCTTTGGCAAAAGCAGCGTCTCCGAAAGAGATAGGGTAGAGGAAAACGGTTCAAAAAGGAAGGAAAGCCTGGGGAAAAGGGCTCACAGTGGGTACAGAGCGCTAGGGGCCTGCAGAGGTTACCGAGGGACCCACTGCAAAGGCTAGTTGGTGGGGCCTGCCGGAGAAAAGGCCTCGCCTAGGAGTTGCAACACACTCTTTCTCCAGTGCGCAGCGCTCAGCCTGGGGGAGGGGGAGGAGGGAAACAGCTGCCAGGGAGCGGAGAGCCCGACCCGGCCCGCTCACCGTGAGGGTGTCGTCTATGTAGAGGGGAATCTGCCTCCTCTCGAAGGGGAACTCCTCTTCCCCGTCCCTGCACACTGCCACCAGTCGCGCCATCGTCCCTGACGCTGCCGTTGCCACCGTCACCACCTACTCCCAGCTGCCGCCGAGGCTGCTCCTGCTGCCGCCGCCTCCTCCCAGCTCCTGCCTGCAACAGCCAAATGCCGCGAGCTTCAGCACCCGCCGCCGCGCAGCACATTCGCCACGGGGGGCAGGGAGAAAAGCCGGAGGGGACTGGAGAGTCAAGCTGCGTTTCCCATCACCCGATTCCACACACGCTCATCCAATCAGCGCCGAGCGTGGACGGGACCCGCCCCCTCGCGCCGCGGGCCCTCCCAGCCCCCCCACCGCGGCCGGCCTCCAGTCAGGGTCCAAAGGAGAGGCGGAAGGGACTCTGCGGCCTCGGGGCCTCCCCGGCCCGTCACCGGGGCCCTGGCTCCAGGACCATCACCCAATGCCCGCTCCCCGCCGCTGGGGAGCCCATAGCTGACCCCGTTCTCCCCCTTTCTTGGCGCGCCCCGCCCAGCCAGTCCCCTGGGCTGCAGTTGCCCAGTGCGACCCCGCCCCTGGGAGGGGTAGACCCCGCCTCGGCTCTGCGGAGTCCGAGGAGGAAGGTTCAGACCCTTTCCTCACCGTTCTCGGAAAAGGCCTCTGGGCTCTGACCTTCACCGTTTTCGTGGTCGCCTCCCTGACCCCCACCTTTGCTCCCCGTTACCGGCTGACGAGGCCCGCGTCAGGACCAGCCTGGGCGGGAGTGCGGCGCCGAATGCCGTTTCCCCTCCGGTATCAGCCGCTCGCGCCACGGGGAGTGGGGGAGGGAGGGCGGGGGACTGGAGGAGGGTGGGGCCAGGAGTGGCGGAGAACGCCGGGCGGGGCTCCTCCTCCTCTCGCGAGACTGGACACCGGCGCTGCCGGCTCTGCAATTTCAAAACCCTAGTGGCGGGGTTGGGGTGCCCCCCAGGCAGTCTGGAGCCGGGTGGCCGGCGCCCTCCCCCTAGACTAGCTACTCAAATAAATCTGAAACAGGGCTGCCAGGAATGAGTGAGTGGGCCTCAACCTCTGGCCGCTGCCGCGCGGGCTAGGAGCCGCTCTCCCGAGGACCGAGGGGCGGAGGGAGCCGAGCGGAGCTGACTCAGGGCCCACCCGAGGGTCGGGCCCCGTGAGGACCCGGGTACCTGGGGAGGAGCTGAGGCTTCCGAAACCCGAAAGGCGGGAATAAGGGAAGGAGAGATGAGCGTCTGCGGGCTAAGAGACACACACTCTGGGCTGGGCTTCCAGGTACTTGACGTCGCTTTCCCAGACACCCCGATTAACCAGGAGCCGGCCGCATCACTGCTTCCCAGACTGCGCTGAGATCCCGCCAAGCAGGCCGCCAGTTCTTAAGCGCTGAGTTTTCTGTAGTCGTTGTCACACTTAGAGGCAAATAGACGATTATGTGAGAGTGGCTTGTGTCCTGGCCAGAGAAACTTCTTGGGTTGGGTTAATATTAACTCAGGGACTCAGACAGGACACCAGTTCCCTTGGGCAAAGTACTGGTACTGGCCAAAGGCTCTCCCTTCTCGCCCTCCTGAGAAGCGGAGCTGCCGGAAAGACAGTTCATCTACACTCATGGTGCCACCGTGTAGTCACTTCCTACCCTGAAGGCTTTGAAGGCCTGTTACAAAGCCAAAATAATTGCTGGGAAGTATTTTGCCTAGGGAAAGTCTTGCCGATTTTAAGGTTAAATCCATTTTCTGCTCTTACAACTAATCCTGATAACATCTGTATTTCCTGGGAGAATAGGCTAGAGCTGTGATACTGACCTTTAAAAAATATTTTGGTCATTACATGCAGTGTTAGAGATTCACAACAAAACCCCATAGTGCATCCTTAGCCATGTTGACTTATGACATTGTGTGGTCACTGTTAGTGCAGGTGACATAATAAACCGGAAGAACCACTGTTCAGTCCCAAAAGTGTGCTTTTCCATTAATTATGTCTTTTGGCCATGTCAGGAGAGCAAAACAGTGTGGTTGTTAGCTTAAATCCAGTAGGTAACTAGGATATGCATGCAGCTTCTGATAGGTTAGACCACATAGCCAAAATTAGGGCATTTTTAGAGAATCTTCTGTTTTATGTAAAAACAATCCTAAGGAAAAAAGAACACCGTGGCTTTTAAGACCTAAAGGTGCTCCTATAAAGACTGTCAATTCGCCGAAACCGGTTTGGCTCAGTGGATAGAGCGTCGGCCTGTGGACTGAAGGGTCCCGGGTTCGATTCCGGTCGGGGGCATGTGCCTTGGTTGCGGGCACATCCCCAATGGGAGGTGTGCAGGAGGCAGCTGATCGATGTTTCTCTCTCATCGATGTTTCTGGCTCTCTATCCCTCTCCCTTCCTCTCTGTAAAATATCAATAAAATATATTTAAAAAAAAAAAAAAAAAAAAGACTGTCAATTCATATAAGAACTGTATACCTTTTAAACTTTCTTTGAGTTATGGTTAGTAAAGAACATTGAAAATAAGGTAATAGGTGCTAATTTTAATAACTTTTGTAACTGAGTACACACTGGTAACTAATAAAGAACAGAGAATTTAAATGGGGATTTAAATATAAGAAAAGGATTTAAAATCCAAATATAAAACATAAGGAAACCACAACAATCTCTTTCCATCTGAGATTACCTGGTACTACCTTTGGACAATGTTTCACATACTATAGGTACTCAATACTTAGAAGCCTAAAAAGGTAGATAATTTGCTACCTAAGTTGCTTTCTTAAAGAGGTAAGGAGATAGCCTGGGTGCTACAAATATCAAAATCATATTATAAAATCATATTGAAAATGTTTAGAAAGTTATTTCATTGCAAAACAACTTCTAGAAGTTTTAACTATGTATCTTCTTAATTTTAGAGTATGCACTCATTTTTATTTTCAGTTAGTCTATCTTCAGCAAATATTTCATGACTAAGTATCTGCCTTTACAGAGCTTATCTCTAATTGGCAAAATAAGTGATTACTATATTAAAAAAAAGACTATCATTGCCTACTTTTAAATTTCAGTATTGGCATTGTGAAGGACAAGGTCGAAGGATTTGAAATACCAAGAAGGAGAAAGCAATCAACAATTATTGCTGGTACCTAATAAAGAACACTTAGAATGAAAGAGATGTGACAAATTATCAGCAAAATGCCATTCTTTTTCTTCTTAGGTCCCCAATGTGTGAGAACCAGCTATAAAAATCAGGCATAAATGAGATATGACGGTCCTCCAAGCTACCTGGGTTTAAGACTACAGATTTATTCCTTAGTATTTACCTTCATAAACTAAGGAGCAAAGTATTTTTTGTATGATGTATACAACATGTATAACATTGATGTTCAATAAAAATAAAACTGGTTGTCATCTCCTAAACACAAAGCTACTGATATATATATGATAGATATCCTCTTTATAATTGTGTAAAATTAGCCCTGACCGGTTTGGCTCAGTGGATAGAGCGTCGGCCTGCGGACTCAAGGGTCCCAGGTTCGATTCCGGCCAAGGGCATGTACCTTGGTTGCGGGCACATACCCAGTGGGGAGTGTGCAGAAGGCAGCTGATCGATGTTTCTCTCTCATCGATGTTTCTGACTCTCTATCCTTCTCCCTTCCTCTCTGTAAAAAATCAATAAAATATATTTTTAAAAAATAAATAAATAAATAATTGTGTAAAATTAAAGTCATGGGAATGACTCACTTTCTGAAATCTTAGACCAGATTTTATGCTTTTTTTCTTTCCCTCTCCCTTCTCTGGCCTCAAATATTGATAGTTGAAGAGAAAATTGAATTAATCATAATTGTCACTATATTAACCATAATTGTCACTATATTAACCATATTGTTTTATGTGGTAAAATCAATAGCAGAATGTTATTATTTAAATTACCATGGTTGTCCAAATCTGTAAATTGGGTTTTCTTTTTAATGAGCTAACAGGATAAATTTAAATGTATTTTATTGATTTTTTACAGAGAGGAAGGGAGAGGGATAGAGAGCTAGAAACATCGATGAGAGAGAAACATCGATCAGCTGCCTCCTGCACACCCCCCAATGGGGATGTGCCCGCAACCAAGGTACATGCCCTTGACCGGAATCGAACCTGGGACCCTTCAGTCCGCAGGCTGACGCTCTATCCACTGAGCCAAACCGGTTTTGGCTAACAGGATAAATTTAAAAGGAAAATGTCCACAAGTTAAAATGTAAAACCCTTGAAGGCAGGGACTTTGTCTTATTTTCTGTTCTTTCCTAGCACTTACCTGTACCTGATACATTGGAGCTCAATAAATCTTTGTTGAACGGCTCTAGCTGGTTTGGCTCAGTGGATAGAGCGTGGGCTTACGGACTGAAGGGTCCCAGGTTCGATTCCAGTCAAGGGCATGTACCTTGGTTGCAGGCACATACCCAGTAGGGAGTGTGCAGGAGGCAGCTGATCGATGTTTCTAACTTTCTATCCCTCTCCCTTCCTGTCTGTAAAAATCAATAAAATATATTTTTAAAAAAATCTTTGTTGAACAGTCTTTTTGTTCTCTCTTCTGTAAAGTCAGAATGGTCATTTTTTACTAAATCTTGTTATGAATGCTATTTCATTAGTTTTTTCTTACATGAATATCATAATTGGAGATGGAAAACACACATGGTACACTTCGTAGTTTTAAGTTATGATTCAGTATCTGTAATTGTGAAACATAAACTAAAAGTTATTTACGGCCTAGAAAAGGGTGAAGGGGCAGTTACAAGCAGCAACAGACCAGTTAGACCACATGCTCATTAAGTCATCAAATAACATAAATTACTGTGTGTGTGTGTGTGTGTGTGTGTGTGTGTGTGTGTGTATTTATTTTTAGAGAGAGAAGGGAAAGGAATAGAGAAAAACATCATAGATAGTGTGGGAGCAACTTTCACGTCCCGCGTGGTTCAGGGTTCAGGTTCAGGGTTCGGGTTCTGGAGGAGGCCCCACACAAATGAAAGAGACTAGAAAAGTATTAATTTGGCAATATTGGGGGCCAGGCGGGTGTCCACCTCCAGGGGGAGGACTACGCCCCGCTCCGGCCTTGTTACCCCTTTTATTAAGGTTTGGGATCCACCCATAGAGGCAGGCAATTCCAGTAATAGCCAATCAGCAAGGATTTACATAAGATTGACAGGTGGAAGTTGCTTCAGCTAACACTGTCTCAACTAGATCGTGAGTGGGTGGCTCTGACCTTTCAGAGCTTCCAAGGTTAACCAGCCTTCCGGGTTCCTTGTCCACACCTCTCTGCTAGTGGGACAATGATCGGTTTCTGACAGATAGGCTGCCTCCAGCACGCCCCCTACTGAGGACTGAGCCCACCACCTGGGCATATGCCCTACCTGGAAATCGAATCGGCAACCTCTTGGTTCCTGGGTCGACTGACAACCTCTGAGCCTCACCAGCCAGGCATTAAATTACCCTTTTTTAAATGAATTTGGGAGGCCTCTCAGCCCTCTTCTGAAGGCTTTCAACATATAAATTGTGGGGGATTAGTCCTGTGACTGACATAGCAGAAAAACCAATCACCTTTCCCAGTCATGCTTAGTTTATACTATAAGACTAAATTTCAAGTCTTCCTTTTTCTTTGAAAATAAAATCTAATTTTGTTTTTATAGCTATTTAACCAACATACTGATTTGAGGGAGAAAGTCCTTTCAGTAATAGATTACCTCCAAATATAATGTGTTATAGTTAGCAAATGTAAAATGGCACATAAATAAATACTAAAGTAGCCATCATCAATGTAACATACTAAAATAAAGTAATTAGTATAGTAGTCATAGCTAACAAATCAGGGAATACAATTAATTTTGAACTAATTTAGAATTGGAAAGTGATTTTTTTTTTTTTAAATCTTAGATTTCAAACAGCAGCTTTAAAGGTCTGCTTCGAATTTTTAAAAGACAAGCTCTCACCCTGGCTGGTGTGGTGCAGTGGTTAGAGCGTCCTCCCATGCACTGAAGGATCACAGGTTCAATTCCTGGTCAGGGCACATACCCAGGTTGCAGGTTCCATCCCCAGTCTGTGCTAATTACATCAAACAACTCTGTCTATTCTTAGGAGCATTTAACTGCTTTCTGACTTTATAATATAATAGAGGCCCAGTGCATGGGTAGGGTCCCTAGGCCTGGCCGGTGATCAGAACCAATCGGGGCCTTCAGGCTGCCAGCCAGGGCCTTCCTTCCCTGGCTGCCGGCTGCTGGCTGGGGCCTTCCGTTGTTCCACACTGCCCTCTGGTGGTCAGCACACATCATAGCGAGTCATTGAACTCCCGGTCAAACTCCTGAGGGAACAATTTGCATGTTAGCCTTTTATATGTATAGAGGCCCGATGCACAAAATTTGTGCAAGAGTAGATCTTCCTTCCCCTGGCTGCCGGCACTGGCTTCCCTCTGGCACCGGGACCCAGGCTTCCCTCACAGCCCCAGCTGTCTGGAAGGTTGTCCAGAAGGTTGTCCAGAAGGATGTCTGGTCTAATTAGCATATTACACTTTTATTATTTATAGATTAGTACAGTATTTGATTTTAAACACTTGCTTTCTCATATTCAGGCTTTTATAAAAGACTAGTGTCCCGGTGCATGGATTCATGCACATTGAAAGGAAATTAATTAGAAGAAATATTTTAATATCACTATTCACTTCTTGCAATGAAATAGGATTCTACCAAGTCTCCTATTTACCTATTCCAGAACTTCTGTGAGGATCAAATAAGATGAGGCATGGGAAACGCTTCACAAACATTTGGTTAAACTGTAAAATGTTTGCACCTGGCTATAAAGCAAGTCGGGTTCCTGGGCTGAAGAAACTCCAAGGATGCTAGTCGCTAGGGAGAGGAAGCTGGGTGTTGCTACGTGATGTCATTACCCGGCACTCACAGCCACCGTTTCGGGGCTGGGCTGTGGGCCGCATTTTGCACCATGGGGTCTTGGCAGTGTTGGCTGTGATTGGTGGGGTGTTGTTCCCAGGGTGGTGGCGGGGCCTGTGTCCCACTTGGGGAAAGCCGAGTGTTGGTTCGTTGGCGCCAGGTTCATAGTGCTGTTTATTTTTAAACTGGAGGCCTGGTGCACAAATTTGTGCACATTGAAAAGAAATTAATTAGAAGGAATATTTTAGAGGCTGGGGAAGGACCATGGGAGGTTGGCTCCAGGGCGTGTCTGGCCTGTCTTGCCCAGTCCCGATCAGCCAGACCCCAGCTGCAAGCTAACTTACTGGTCGGAGCGTCTGCCCCCTGGGAGTTAGTGTGCATCATAGCTACCAGTTGAACAGACAGACACTTAGCCTTTTATATATAGATATACATATACATATACATATATATATATATATATATATATACACACACACACATATATATATAGATTAAAATTGAGTAGTAAAGAAGTGTTGACAACTCCACAGTTCACACTATGTTTTAATGTAAAGATTACAAAATACATACAATAAAAAATACAGATGATATAAGGCGATACAAGCTAAAGTAAAAACCTGCCTTCCCATCCTCCAATCTTCCAGTGTCACAACTATAAATACAATAGTTTCTTTAAAATACTGAAATTTAATATTCTAACAAGTCATAAGGCTTTGTTTCTTCTCCACTGGTTTGTTTTACATAATATAGAAATACATTAAAATATTAAGCCTCACTACTCTTATAGAGGACTGAAACTCTTAATTTTATAATAAAATATAGTTAACACTGGATTGCCAAAAGCTCTTTTTCTTCACATTTACTAATTATTCCTCATTAATTCCTCATCAAACACACACATCCAACCCCTACTGATCACCAAAATTTTATAGTCTTATTTTGCAAGTGTAGCATATATATAATTAAACAGTTGGCAAACATATAGAGATTGAGCAAAAAGAAGGCCCACAGGGTACTGCTGTGCAATGTATCTACCAAAAGGTTGATTAGGCCAGTTGTTATATTTGACAGCAAGAAAAAAATCAACTGGTTTCTGTTTATAGCTGTGACTAAACAAAGACTGGGTTTCTTTCTTTCAGCTTCAGAGACTAGAGATTCTGAATGCTTTTTACTTGTAGCAGGAGACTGGATAAGTTTCCAAGAACATGGTACTAGAGCCCCTTGAATTAGAAATTTTGCAAAACTCAAAATTATATCACCCAGTAATAAGCTACTAAGGAGGATCAAGCTAGAAGCAACTATCCAAATACAAAAGGCTAAATTGGCCATTCTTCTAGATGCTGCTTCTACATTTACCTGAACTATGTAAAGAGATACAAAGAGGCTAATAGCTAACAGTAGAATACAATATGCTACTTTTATCCAGTCTTTGATATGTGATCTTTTTTTAAGCATATATGACCCTGTTTGCACACCAGCCATGTGTATCGCCACATACCCCAAGGTAGACATTATTCCTTCTCGGTTGGCATTTAATAAACCAACCCTTGTGCCACTGCCATCAGTGCCATACAAAATTAACCTTTTCAATGGGGTCAAGTCAAGGGCTAGCTGGTATAATACAGTAATGCCAATGGCCACAATCCAGGATTTATTGGGGGGAAAAAACATCAAAAGCAGTGATGTCATCAATTTCACAACTATTAACGTAAAGAAAAAGTTCCAGTGAACTCCATACTCAGTTACATGTTCCTGATAGCCTATGGATTTTATAATAATTAATCGTCCTACTCCTAGAAAGACTAATGGCCAAACAGAGTACAATGACTTTGTAAAACGATCAAATCTGGACCCTTCCATACATTTTCTCCTAATCTCTGGACAAACCATTGCAGTTCCAAAAACAAAGCCTCCTACTCCAAAATCCATTGCTCCTGTCCCATAGAGCTCAGTTTTGGCAAATCTTCTGGGGAAAAGTGGGAAGTCCACAGCCAAAATGGCAACAGCAGTAAATGCACTGTTAATTACACGGAAAGAGGAGATGGCTGGGATGTATTCTGATTCTAGACTAATTTTTAAGAATTTTTCAAGGATTTTCTGGCCGGGCATTTTGGCATAGCAAGTTCTCCGGCAGTATATTTGATAGAATAGCCCTGCCCCAAAGAGAATTACAGTGAGGTGCTCAAGGTAGAGAAAGGAAGACAAAATGGTCAAAGTGGTCACCAGGGGAACTATTAGGAAAACAAAGTCAATGAAGAATCGAGTTCTCCAGGTATGTGAAGACCACAAGTGCTGTGAGAGAATGATCAGGAGTCCTCTGCACAGGAGGCAGGGCACAGGCAAGCACAAGCCCTGGGTAATTTCCAGCACGCTGGTTCCATTGTGGTTACTAACAAAAGCTTCCTTCATCTGCTTTTGAGACATTTTTTCTTCTTCCTGTTTTCACAAAGAGCAAAGGAATGCATTTGTGGAAAGCAGTGTTCTTGTGGAATTGGCATATATATGTACCTGACTTGCTCTTATCTTAAATTTCAGAGTAGAACCTAGGTCTTGTGACGTCCTCTTCCAAGGATTGTGGGAAGAAGCCTAACACTAATACATTAGGATACGAATGTTACACTAATAGCATGAAATTATTGGTTAAAAAGCTTTAGCTATTTTCAGTATAAGGCAGACTCACAAAAAAGTACATTTGGGATAAAAAAGAACTCACAGTCGGATAGAAATTCCTTTTACAAAACATGTTATGAAGATTATGTAATGAAAACTGAGTACACACAACTAATGGCTCTAAGTTAGATCAGACGGAGTGGAAAGACAGGGGCAGAGAAGGCATTCAAGTACACTTGGGAGTTGGGGCCTTGTTTTTTGTTCAGAGCCTCTCTGAAAGTATTGCCTCCAGGACACACATCTGAGTCCTCCAGTGGCCTCTTGAGCCCCAGCCTGCTCCCTACATTTACAGAGTGCCAAATTTCACGTTAGGTATAGGTTAGGTAGAACGGATGCTAATGGGAGGGGGGGGTGTATAGCACCTACTAGGGTTGTTTTATAAAACGCCTCTCGGACACACATCAATGTTTGAAAAGTGGCGCATACGAACACATTTGTTGGTCAAACAAGAACGATGTAGAATAAATGAATTCATGATGGCCTAAGCCGGTAACAAACCGATCGGCTAGCGTAAAAATAGAAGTCCTTTTCCACCACCGCGTCGGGCCCGTATACCTCCCGTGCTCCGTGCTCCGGTTGGTCTCGGCGCTCCCCGGACGGAGGCTGTCTACGTGGGTCAGGTCGCCCGCTTCCTCCGGCCCCGCGGGCCGACGCGGCGGAGCAAGCAGCTTCCGCCTCCCGAGGCGCGCTTCCGGCCGACGGGGGCGGCGGGGTCTGCGCTTCCGGGCCGGCGAATTCCGCGCGCATCCGGCACTGGGTGGTGCTGGTTTCCTCGCCAGCTGCAGCACGGGGTGCCCGGCCCAGGGGTGCCCGGGTCGTGGCCGTAGCCGGCCCGTCGGAGGAGCCGGAGCGGAAAAGGCGCTCCAGGCGCCGCACCACCGCTCAGACCCCGGCGAGGCCGGTCAGGGTGATGGGTCGGAGGCACCGGCGAACATTAGGCCGGGGCGTCCCCTCCTAGTCCTGCGAGGGCCCTGAGACCAGGACACCCTGCCTCCCGCGCCGCTCCCGCCAGGACCCGAGCTTCCCTTTCACTCCCACCTTACCCCAAACTCTCAAAATGTCCTGTCCCAGGTGGAGCCCCCAACTCCGGGTCCCCGCGACGCGAGCAGGCCACGTGCGCCCCGCGCCGCGTGTGCGCGCCCCGCCCCGGGGGAGGAGCCAGCCGGCCGGCCAGCCACTTAGCGGAGCGGCTGCGGCGGGTGCGAGACGGTCTCGGCTTTCTCTCCGGTTTGCCCCCGCCCCTCCTCTTCCCTCCGCTCCTCGGGCTCTTCCCGCCGCCCCACCCGGCCCGCCCGCTTTTCCAGCCGGGCCGGCGGGGCTGCACGCTCAGGCCGTGGGATCGGTGAGTGCCACCCCAGCTGAAGCCCTTCCGTGACCCCTAAGGGGCGGGGAGGCCGGTTTGCCCCCGGAGCGCTGAGGAAGAAGTGGACATCTCCCCTTTCTCAAGGCGCCTGTTCCCTGCCCTTTCCCTTTTCCTTTTGACCCTCTCGTATCCCAAGGGGAGGTAGCCTGGATCCTGGCCCTTACCAGGAACTTTTATGAACCAGGACCTTTCATGGTCACCTTCCACCTTGCCAGCAGCGGACGACCCTCAATGGGGGGTGGAGGGAGGTCCCGGTTGGCAGGGTGGGTCCCCGCCCCTGCTCCTCTCCAGAGGGACCTGGGAGGGGGCGCTGGTCCCGGGAGGCGTCAGGGCAGCCGCGCCCTTGGCTGGGGTCACGTCCACCTTCCCGGGAAGGACATACTCTCCCCGTGCCAGGTGCTTAAGGAGCGGCAACCCAGCCCTGGGCCCGGCAGGCCCTTTGCCAGGATCGGGAGTCCCCGGTTCCCACCGGGAACCTCAGGGCGGGATTGGCTAGGCTACCAGGACCCTCACCCGGCTTTTCTATTCTGCCTCGGAGCCGAGGAGAACCTGAGGCTGGGGAGGAGGAGCTGTTGATCAGATTGCCGCTTGCCTTGCCTTGACTTGGTGTTTCATCTATTCGTTACCGGCTCCCTCCTGCCCACGGTGGTCACACCCTTTCCAGAACTACTTGGCTGGTAACCACGAAGCCGAGTGGGAGCAAGAGCGGGGAGGACTGGAGAAAACCGCTCTAACCTGACTTAACTCTGGCTGAGAGCTGACACTGCACATACTAACCAACATTTGCAAAGAGCTCTCACGGATCCCACTAGCCCATTTGATCCTGAACTCTACACTGTGAGGTCTGGGTATTAGTATTCCATTTTGCAAACGACAGGGGTTAGGGGTGGGGCTGCAAATCTGGGTCAGTGTGATGTGGAGGGTGAAGACACTCGGAGACAGAAGTCTCCTGCTCTATCCTCTCCACTAGACAGAAATATCCTATTTTAGCATATCCAGTAGCTGGTGGGGTGGGAGGCTAAAGTCAACCAGATCCTCCAGGAAGAGAAATCAGCTCATTCACTGGCAAGTCACAACACCTTCCTGGTTCACTTTGATTCCTCATCTTGCAAATGGAGATAGTAAAATCTACCTCACAAGGAGTGGTTGTGGAGGAAATAAAGCTTAGAGAGCTCTAGTGATATGCATCTGAGGAGCTTTGGATTCTAACCCCACCACCTCTTGTGCTCCACCTCTGGTCCTCTAAGATGAACTTCCAATTGAGGGAGTTTTGTTCTTGAGTTTCTGGAGCCCTCTGCGTAGCTGTCCTTCGGGTGGGATACAGTTAGTGTCCAGGTGAATGTGGAATGTGTCTAACAGGCCTGATGCTCTTCTCTGCCTGAATTGTTCATTTTTCCAGTTCCCAGGGAAGTTCCTATTCCTGTTCTTTCAAAGGCCAGATGTATTCAGAACCTTAAGAAAGTCTCCAACCAATTAAAAAAACAAGCAAACAAGAAAGAAAAAAAAGTCTCCCTCTCCTGGCCAGCATGGCTCAGTTGAGCATCAACCTATGAACCAAGAGGTCACGGTTCAATTCCTGGTCAGGGCACATGCCCGGGTTGGGTTGTGGGCTCCATCCCCATTGTGGCACATGCAGGAGGCAGCCAATCAATGTTTCTCTCACCGATGTTTCTATCGCTCTCTCCCTCCCCCTTCCTCTCTGAAATCAATTTTTAAAAACAATTTTTTGTCTTAAAAAAAGAAAGTCTCCACCAAGGTTAATCCATTTCAGACACCCCTCATCCACTGCCTCGCTTTGCTGGGGCAGTGTGTGGCCTGGGAAATTCTGAGTCTGAGGGTCACTTACAGTTTTACAGAAATTGGCCTAAGTCCAATCTCACAACACCCCTCTCACAGATGCGTTCCCATCCTCTGAAATTCTCATTTTAAAGTTGATACTGGAGTATTCCTCTGATTAGTGCCCCCAAATATTGTTAATTGTACTAACAATATTTCCCCTCAGAGTGCATATTCAGATTTGTGTTTTGTGGGGTGCTTTCAATCCATGACCTCATTGACGTTCACAACCTGTGAGGTAGATTTTACTATCTCCATTTGCAAGATGAGGAATCAAAGTGGACCAGGAAGGTGATGTGACTTACCAGTGAATGACTGAGCTCTGATTTCTCTTCCTGGAGTATCTGGTTGACTTCAGCCTCCCACCCCACCAACTACTGGCTATGCTAAAATAGGATATTTCTGTCTAGTGGAGAGGGTAGAGCAGATGTCTCTGTCTCTGTCTCCGAGTGTCTTCACCCTCCACATCACACTGACCCAGATTTGCAGCCCCACCCCTAACCCTGTAGTAAAACTAGCCCCGGAGGAGCCCAGGGAGCCTCCAGAAGCTCTTGTAAAAGTCTCCCCTGTTCCCCTCTTGGCAGGGACAGAAGAGACTTCCTTTCTGCCCAGACTCACTCTGGTTCTCCTTTTGGTTCCTCTGCTCAGTGCGGGGAGCAGGAGTGAGTCACCCTGAAGAAGCCTTCACCTGTGTGTGGCCCTTGTCTTCTCTCTCGTACCATAGGCTCTGGAATGACTCATCTCAGATTCTTCCAGAACTGAGCTCTTTACATGCCCGAGCCTGTGTCCTCATGACTAGGTGGATTGCACTCCTTGTGCCTGCAACCCAGAACTCTGGCTGACCACACTGAAGCAGGATGCTCCAGCAGGTAAAACCTCACCCTTAGATAACCCAGGCCCCAAAGCACCTGAAGCACCTTTGCATCTTGGACTTGTCTGAATGTGGTTTCACTACCCTGTCCGGGAAGGAAGAAAACGACCCCTTAAAGGTCTTCTTTTCTCACTTCAGGTAGTTATTCCAGTGCCTTTCACCTGTTGTTAAGTTCTTCATGATAGCTAATTTGAATCTCTCCTGTTGTAGTTGATAGCTCTTTTCCTGGGGTGGTTAAGGGAATCCTGAGGGCACTTTGGTGACCTTCAAGCCTGAACCAGTGAGGAAGTCCTGAGAGATGTCACTGCCAGCCAGAATTGTTGAGGCACAGTGGAAGCCTGGGGCTTCCAAAAGGAGGTGAAGCTGAGAGATGTCCCTGAAGAAGTCTCCTTGAAGCTGGGCCTTAAAGAATAAGTAGGGCCTGGCCAGTGTGGCTAAGTGGTTGAGCATCGACCTATGAACCAGGAGGTCACAGTTCAATTCCTGGTCAGGGCACACACTCAGGTTGTGGGCTCAATCTCTAGTGTGGGGTGTGCTGGAGGCAGCTGATCAATGATTCTCATCATTGATGTTTCTATCTCTCCCTCTCCCTTCCTCTCTGAAATCAATAAAATATATATATATACATATATATGCATATATATATATATATATATATATATATATATATATATATATATTTAAGAATAAGTAAGGCCTGACTGGTTTGGCTCAGTGGATAGAGCGTCGGCCTGCGGACTGAAGGGTCCCAGGTTCGATTCCGGTCAAGGGCATGTATCTTGGTTGTGGGCACATCCCCAGTGGGGGGCGTGCAGGAGGCAACTGATCGATGTTTCTCTCTCATCGATGTTTCCAACTCTCTATCCCTCTCCCTTCCTCTCTGTAAAATATCAATAAAATATATTTAAAAAAAAAAAAAAAGAATAAGTAAGAATTAGCCAAGTAGAAAAGGAAAATAAGTGGTCCAGACAAAGAGGTCAGTCTGTGCAAAAGTGTGGGAGATGACCTATGTGAAAATAGAGGCTTCTGATGAATGGATCACAGGGCATATGGGGGAGGGGGTTGCTATTGGATCTCTGCCACTCGGAAAAGGCTACTATGGCCCCCAAAGCAGAGGGATTTCCAGGGACCTAGCCACGCTCTGATCTCAGCACTTACTCTGTAGGCCAAGACTCTGCTCTGTGCATCATGGTGGGCCCAAGTTCAGAGAAGAGGCAACATCTTTGTCGCCCTAGCAGGTTTGGCTCAGAGAATAGAGCGTCAGCCTGTGGACTGAAGGGTCCTGGGTTCGATTCCAGTCAAGGGCACATGCCCGGGTTGCAGGCTCCATCCCCAGTGTGGGGCGGGCGTGTAGGAGGCAGCCGATCAATAACCTCTCTCATTACTGATGTTTCTATCTCTCCCTCTCCCTTCCTCTCTGAAATCAATAAAAAATATCTTTAAAAAAAAGAAACTTGCCGAAACCGGTTTGGCTCAGTGGATAGAGCGTCGGCCTGCGGACTGAAAGGTCCCAGGTTCGATTCCGGTCAAGGGGCATGTACCTTGGTTGCGGGCATGTCCCCAGTAGGGGGTGTGCAGGAGGCAGCTGATTGATGTTTCTCTCTCATCGATGTTTCTAACTCTCTATCCCTCTCCCTTCCTCTCTGTAAAAAATCAATAAAATATATTAAAAAGAAAGAAAGAAACTTGTCATTGGGCCTCTCAAATGACACCTGCCACCTGGGCTTGAGGGATTTGAACTTGTAGAGTTCACTAGTCTCATGGAAACCCACACAGGTCTTGCCCTGACTGGTTTGGCTCAGTGGATAGAGCGTCGGCCTGCGGACTGAATGGTCCCGGGTTCGATTCCGGTCAAGGGCATGTACCTTGGTTGCGGGCACATCCCCAGTGGGGGGTGTGCAAGAGGCAGCTGATTGATGTTTCTCTCTCATTGATGTTTCTGACTCTCTATCCCTCTCCCTTCCTCTCTGTAAAAAATCAATAAAATATATTAAAAAAAAAAAAAAAAAAAAAAAAAAAAAAAAAAAAGAAACCCACACAGGTCATATCATAGACCCTTCCCTCCAAAAGCAGTTTCATCCAGGTTACTGTCTTCTGTTCCCCACCCCATCTTCCCTACTACCCCAGAGAGAAAAGAGGAGAAATGGGGAGAAGAAACGTGGAAAGTGTTGGCATCATGCATGGGAAAGGGAGAAGGTGAAGGGGCCTGTTCTCTTGACTTCTGAGCCTCTTAAGTAGACCCAGGGCAGAGGAAACTAGTTGTGTAATTAACCAGATTAATTAAGCCCCAAGAGGCAGGTGATGAAGGCATGGAGCTACCTCACAGCTGATTTTTCATCTCAAATTGAATAGTTTCTTTAAAAAAAAAAAAAAAAAAGGCCCAAAGCATGGTTCTTTTCCTTTGTGATACTCCTATAGCAGCCCCCCACCATGGCCCCTAACCCTGCCAGGCCCAGTAAGGCTAGTAGCTGGCCAGCCTGGAAGCCGGAGCTCATGGCATAGAGATGTGATAGCATTTATTGATTTATCCAGTATTCACTATGTGCCAAGGACTAAGTGCTTTTTATATTGCTGCTTGTTTTTCTTCCCAATAGTCCTGTGAACAGGCTTTATTTTCTTTTATTTACAAAAAACTGTGGCTCAGAGAGGTTAAGTCACTTACCCAGGCTCACATGCTTAATAAGGGGCAGAACTGAAATTTGAACCCAACCAGACTATGATACTGGAAGCCAAGTCTCTCTCCACTGCACAGGCCTCCACCCCTACACAGCTGCCAGCTGGTCTGAGTCCCAGCTTTCCTGGCCCTGTTATACCCTCCCAGGTGAATGGCCATAGTTCAGGCCCTGATGCCCACGGTGGGAAAGCCCTCAGAGAAGACCTGCAGGAGTTCCTAGGCCAGGAGGCCCCACTGCACCTGCTGGATGACCTCACCAAGGTGAATCCTGTGACGCTGGAGACAGGTATGGGCCTCCCTCTCCTCAAGAGTGCCCTCTCCAAGAGGGTAGCACTTTGGTGTAGGTATTCAGCACAGCTTCCCCTACCAGACCAAGGCAGGCAGGACTCCTGACCTGGAGCCAGATACGCTGCGTCAGAACTGCCTGGCAGTTGCATCTGGGCTCCCCAACCCCGACTTTGCTCCAGATTTGGCATTCATCTTAATTAGATCTTGTACCTATTCATCAGGGAGCTGCTGGAATCTAATGGCTCTTGGCTGATTGCAGAGGGAGTGCTGTTAGGCAGATGTTTTTGTGTGCTCATGTCTACATTTAAGCCAGAGTTTGCTAAAAGCACCTTTGCCTCAGTCCTGAGGTGTTTGCAGGCCCGGTACATGGCAGACACATTCTACACCAATGCTGGCTGCACCCTGGTGGCTCTGAACCCCTTCAAGCCTGTCCCTCAGCTCTACTCGCCAGATCTGATGCAAGAGTACCATGCTGCTCCTCAGCCCCAGGTAAGACTCAGCTACTTCCTGGGCCTCAGGACTCCCCTGCCTCCCCTTAGGCCTCCTTGCAGCGTCCCTGTCCTTATCCATCTATGCATCGCCCATGCTGGTGCCACAGCCCTGTCCATCAGGAGCTCGAGGAATTTTGGGCACACAACAGTGGTGCAAAGTGAGAGGTAAATATTTGTTTAACTGAGTTTGGATCATAAAATAGGGACATAGGGCAAAGTATTTTTTTCTTATTTATGAGTTAATTGGAAAGGATTTACAAAGATATGTTTGTGTATTTAACAAACCACTGTTTGGGAAAAAGATAAAATTAATGTGCTAAGGATTACCCTAGAAAACTCAGCACATGTTCATCTCTAATGAGAGAAATAAATTCTTATGGGGGTGGGGGCATGCAGGCAGGGAATAGACTAGCTGGTGTTAAAGTGCATCATGTGTTCAGGGAAAGGCAAGAGCAGACTTGCTGGCAGGAAGGGGCTCTTGGGTGAGAGAGGCAGTAGATGAGGTAGGAAGAGAGGCTGAGATAAATAGGAAGGGTCTGAGTCATCACAGCAGGCAGGGAGTCCACAGAGCTGCTTCCAGGAGTGGAGGTGGACTGAATGGAGCCCACTGGGGGGAGAATTACCCTGGAAGCTGGGGAGTTGCGTTGAGGAAGGTAAGACAGGAGGCAGGGAGAACAGTTGAAGACTTTGTAATAGTCCAGGTGAGAAGTGACTGGGGCAGAAGCTGATGGAGAGAGGGACAGCTCTGACACCATCCAGAACTGTGCCTTCTCCTTCAGGAAGCTGTGGGTAAGCAATCATTGTGGGGTGGAATCATGTGAAGTCTGCCCTGAGAGCCCATATCTCACTGACCATCTGCCTCCTCAAGGGCAAAAGCCATGTCATGGTCCCCTCTGCTTTCCCAGTGCCCACCTTGATACCTAGCACATGGAGGACAGTTTCTATTTGGTGATAGAAAGGAGAACAGTGGCCTTGGAATGCAAGTCAGATGGTTTCACTTACTTGCTGAGTGGCCTTGGGAAGGTTATTTAAACCCCTCTGAACCTCAGATTTCTCATCTATAAAATGGGATTAGCTATCCATCTAATACAGGCGTCTTAGGCAGTAACTTGAAAGAAAATTCTTTGCAAACTGCAAAGTACAATAACAAAATAATACAGAGCAGAATAAGACTATTAAGATAAAATGGGAGGATAAAGTATTCAAGGCTAGCTCTGCTTCCAGACTGAGAGAAGATGAGTGGGCAAAGCCACCTGGGGGGGCCCACAGTTGGGCCTAACACTGTTACATCCAGGACATTTTTCTAGAGGAAGCCTCCTGGCACTGCTGTTGGCAGGCTCCTCATCTCAGCCATCATTGGATCAGCATTCCTTGAAGACATAACCTTTCACCCCTTGATGTTTCAGAAACTGAAGCCCCACATCTTCACTGTGGGTGAACAGACCTACAGGAATGTCAAGAGCCTGATTGAGCCAGTCAACCAGTCCATCGTTGTCAGTGGAGAGAGTGGTGCTGGAAAGGTAGGAGGGCCTCTTTCCCATCCTGTCCACTTCATGACTGGCTGGGTGGGCAGAGAGGGAGGGGGACATTCCTCGTGGAGCCGTTTGCTACCTCGTCATTCCCGGACAGGCTGGCTTTAGCAGGGAGTCAGTGTGCCCTGGTGGGCAGGAAAGGAAATCAAGAGACAGGACTCTGGTCTCGGCTCTTCCACCAGCTCTGATGTAACTCTAGGTGAGATACTTTCCTCCTAGGCCTTCATTTCCCAGCTCTGACACTGATGGAAACAAAAGATAGCTACTGAGGATTCCAGCATCGTGGTTCAGAGCACATCAGAAAGATATTTCAATTCTGCAAACCTGTTCTTTCACCTATAAAATAGCAAGGAAAGGAGGACCAACACCTAACTTATGGGACTTCTGTGAGAGTTAAATGAACCAGTGCAATAGACACTGAAGGTAGCTGGGGTTACTTATGGGAAAGGGGTTATTGAAGTAGCCCATTTGCATCCTCTGTGTTGTCCATGATGGCAAGGGCAGTTCCTTGGGCCAGAAGCTCCTGGTGAGTCATGTGGCTCCCTGGGGAGCAGAACCACAATAGGTGAGACCAAATGTTGCACAAGAATGGGTGAGGAGTTGCATAGCTGGTCAGAGGAGGCTACTGGTCCAGGCCTCACCCTCCTGGCAAGCCTCATGCAACCACCCCTCCCTTTCCACCAAACTTACCTTCTCAAGGGATTCTTTGGGCCACAAACCCCCGCTGTCTACACTCACATATGAGGGAATTGCTGAGTACTGAGTACCTGCCAGATTCTAGGCCCTGGGCTCGCCACTGAGGAGTGGCAGGGGGAGGAACAGAGATGCAGCTGGCTTTCAGGGGGCTCTTAGTCCACTAGGAAAGATAGACAAGGAAACAGATGAAGGCAGTAAGCTGCAGGGATGAGGACTTGGACTTGGGTGGGGAGGAGATCTTTGAAAGTTATATCAAGGTGGCCAGTGCAATGACAGTTGTCCAGCTCCTGAACAAAGCCCACTGTCCCTCTGGGGAGCTGCAGCTGGACCTGGCTGGAGACTCATGCCTCCAGAGCTCAGTAACGCATTACTGAGCAGCTGCTGTGGTCGTGGGCTGGGCCTGGTAGATTTATTTTTAAATACCATAGTTGCATAGTTCAAAAATCAGGCAATACTGCAAAGCTTGCAAAGAAAAACAACAACCCTGCCCCATATTTCTCAACCCCTGGCTACTTTCACATCTTAGAGCAGTGTATTTGGGTGTTTTTATCATGTTTCTAACCAGCATGATATTGTTAGTGACTGATTTTTTCAGTTTTGGACCTAATCTTTTCATTTCCTACTTTGGTGAGGATTTAGTCTTATTTCCCTGCCCCCAAACATATATGTAATTTTATCATGATTTCTAATTAAGTTATTAGGCAGTATTTATATTATAACCATGTAATCTATGATTATATTTCCTTGTCTAGTTTTTACTTTCCCTCATATAATTACCCCAGTTTTCTACTTTTTTAGTTTCTACATGCCTATTAAATTATTACCGAACTTATCACCAAAACCTTTCCAGCTTATTCAACTGTCAAGTACATCTGGTTCTTTTTTTTTACTTCGAGGTGCCTTTCCCAGAGCTCTCAGATCTGCTCCCATCTGGCCTGGTGGCTGCCTGGGGCTACTGCCATGTAGCTATTACCTGGAAGCTCTCTGCCTCACTCTGGGGTCAGATTGCTGTGTTCATGATAAACCCCCCTTGCTGGAATCCATGGTTTCCCTTCTTCCCCTACTGCTTTGTATTTATGGAGCACATTCTTTAGTAGCTTTCTGAAAAAGGTAGTAAATGAAAGGCAAATTTTTGAGTTGCGCATCTGAAAATGTTTATTCTGCCTTAAACTGGATATGTTGGCTGGGTTTTATAATTTCAGGTTAGAAATAGTTTTATTTCCAAATTTAGAAGTTTTTTCTTTTTAATATATTTTATTGATTTTTTACAGAGAGGAAGGGAGAGGGATAGTGAGTTAGAAACATCGATGAGAGAGAAACATCGATCAGCTGCCTCCTGCACACCTCCCACTGGGGATGTGCCTGCAACCAAGGTACATGCCCTTGACGGGAATCGAACCTGGGACCTTTCAGACCGCATGCCGACGCTCTATCCACTGAGCCAAACCGGTTAGGGCTAGAAGTTTTTTCTTATATATTCTTTTGAGTGTTGCTTTTGAAAGTCCTAGTCCATAAATTGTGATTTTACTTTCCAAAAGCCGTAGGTATTAAAACTCACAGTGGTATATCTTGGCATGATCTTTTTTTTTTTTTACTTTCTGTGCTGGATACTTTGTGTGGGTCTTTTTAACTTGGAAACTTGTGTTTTTTGTTTAGGGAAATATTTTTGTGTATATTTAATAATTCATTCCCCTCCATTTTCTCTTTCTGGAGCTCCTATTAGTAAGTTTGATTAATTGTTTAATAGTCTTATTTTTTTTTTCACCTAGTCTTCCATCTCTTAACATTTTGTTCTGTCTTCTGGAAGATATTTCCTACTTTATCTTTTAAAAAAAAATGTTTTTCCCTTTTTTTAATAACTTTCAATTCTTTTGAATTTTGAATTTTTGTTCAAAATTTTAATTCTAAGAACACTTTCTTGTTCTCTATTATTTCCCCCCAGTATCTTGGTCTTATTTCATAGATTCAATATCTTCTCCTATTGTTGAGAATATTTCATAATTTTACTTGTCTTCTGCTCCTTGCATTGACTGTTTCCTTCTAGTTCCTTTTCCTCCGTTTGTTTTTATATTTGTCTTTCATGTAAAGGAAGTTTACCGAATAGTTATTGATCCTCAACTATCTGTTCATACTTAAGACACAGTAGCCTGCTCAGGTCAGGGTGTGTTGTCCCATCTCTGCCCCAGGCCCCCTTGTTTCTTTTTCTTAAATGCATCCTCTGGAGTTAGAAGTAAGCACTCCCCATTTCACAGAGCGGGGGGAGTGCTTTGCCCAAGGACACAGTTGAATTCAGCATTCACCCATTTGGTTAGCACCTGCTTGATGGAGATTGTGCTAGTGGGCACCGTTCCCTCGGGCAGGCTCAGAGGTGGGAGGGAACTTGGGCAGGGCTCCCGCAGGGCTGTTTCTGCCGCAGACATGGACGTCCCGTTGCCTGATGAAGTTCTACGCTGTGGTGGCTGCCTCACCTACATCCTGGGAGAGCCACAAGATTGCAGAGAGGATCGAGCAGCGCATCTTGAACTCCAACCCTGTCATGGAAGCTTTTGGTAAGCTCAGTGTCCTCTGTCCCATGTCCTCTGGGATTTGCCACCTTCCAGAGAAAGGAGAGTGAAACCCTCTCTTTGGGGGTTGGAGGATGAGTGTATCATTCACTGCCTTGGGCTCCCAATCTCCTCCAGGTACCCTGAGCCTCTTTCCAGTAGAGATGCTGTCATTTAGCCATGTCTTCCCTCCAGCCTACACAGATGTAACAGTGGTGCTGGAGAGGATCTTGTGGCTCCTCTGGTCTAAATCCTGATGGTTCAGAGGAGAGGGGAACTTGTCTAAGGATGTACAACAGTTAGTGTCCATGTTGGGACTCTAGATGTTGTGCCTACTGTCTAACTCAATAGTGACAGCTTGTTGTTTTTTATTCTTTCCCTTCAAAGAAGACAGTCCCTGGCTGCCTAGGCTTGCTCATTTCAGTTCATTGCCAGGAAGTTCTTCTAACTCCTGAGTCACACTTGCTGAAGCCCAAGTGTTCTTTCCTTAGTCCTGTCCCCTGTGACATAGAAACCAAAAAGGGGCTTTTAGATGACTTTATAGAGACATAGCCCCAGCAGACCTGCAGCCACATGGCCCATGAGGACTCTGTAAACATAGGGGAGCGGTATAAACAGAGGTGTGATCTGTAGGGAATGCCTGCACGCTGAGGAATAACAACAGCAGTCGCTTTGGGAAGTTCATCCAGCTCCAAATGAACAGGTAATTGCTGCTGCCGCCACTGCCCTGGCTGATGGGAGGACGGGGGCAGGGAGTCTGCAAGTGGCTGGAGTAGTCTCTAGCCTGGCCACCCCTGTGGGCAGAACCCTGCTCCTCCTTGCACGCATGTATATGGGATTTATTAGGATCAGTGAACCCTGAGGGTGATCTTTGAATCTAGAGAACTATAGCTGCTCCAGCCTTGGGGAACCTGGAGCAGCATGCTTGTCACAGCCTGTGTGCTCCTCCTGGCTTCTACCCTTGTTTGGGGACTTAGAGTTAAACAGCTACTTCTATGGGCCCAGAGCTTGAACCTGGCAGGGCTTCTGCTCCTGCCTTGGGATGGGGCATAATGACTTACAGAGGCCTTGGCTCTGCCCACCTGAGCTGGTTGCAGGGGAATGTCCCGTACCACTCAAGGGCCTGCTGAGTAGTCCCTCGTCCTCATGACCCCATTGGCTAAGTGGAAGAGCCTGGTGGGGATGTGGGGGTTGCAGTCTGGCACACAGTAAATGCCTATGGAATGAATGGGTAACTAATGGGCTCTGGCCTGCTTGTGCCAGGGCCCACCAGATGACTGGAGCTGCAGTCCAGACCTACCTCCTAGAGAAAACTCGAGTGGCCTGCCAGGCCTCCAGTGAGAGGAACTTCCACATCTTCTACCAGGTCTGTGCCAGGTGGGGCCCACAGCTGCCCAGGTGCAGGGTGGAGATAGCCTGTGACTCTTAACCCCTCCTTCTGCCCCATGCCTGCCTCTTTAATTGGCTTCCAGTGGTGCCACCACTTATTCCAGCAAACTTTATGCAACACTGCCTCACACTGGACCTAGGCTTCTGGGATGGTTTGGCAAGGGGATGTGTATTACCTCCTCTATCAAACCAGACGGTGCTGAGGACTCTCCTTAGAATGGCAACTGTTTCCTCCAAACAGAACGAGGACTTCCCCAGAGCTGTGCCTCTTTCATCAGACGGGTGGTCCCCCAAAGCATGGATAGTGTGTCCCCGGCTCTCAGGTTGAGCCTGGGGCCTTCCCAGAGAGGAGTTGTGCTTTGCTCAGACACAGGCCTCCTCAGACAGTGTTTCGCACCGGGTTGCAGACATGAGGACTGGTTGCTGCTGCTTTTGCTCTGTGCATACCCTGGGTGCTCTACAGTCTTGTGATGTCACTGCCATTTCTCACTCCTTTTATCTCGACCCCAGGCCTATACAAGCCTGGGCTTCCCTCGCACCCCCAGCTCAGCAACCTCTCCCCCTCCCACAGATCTGCAAAGGAGCCAGTGCAGACGAGAGGCTCTGGTGGCACCTCCCCGAAGGAGCCGCCTTCTCCTGGCTGCCCAACCCAGAGAGGACCTTGGAAGGTAGGGGGAGCCTTACCCAGCATCCACCCCCCTCTGCTCACAGCCTGCCTCCCTCACCCCTCACTGCCCCTGCTGACCTCTGGTCCTGACACTGGGCTGTGACTTGGATTTCTTTTCAGAGGATTGTTTTGAGGTGACCAGAGAGGCCATGCTTCATCTTGGCATCGACACCCCCACCCAGAACAACATCTTTAAGGTCAGAAGGAAAGCCATGGCACTTACATTTGACAGAGGTCTCAGGAAGCCCCTCCTCTGAACCTGAGTCTTCCTGAGAATCTGAGACTTTGGGCCCCGCCTTGCAGTCTCCAAGAAGTGGACCGCTCCTCTGTGCACTGAACCTGGACACGGTCTGAGGGTGCAAGGGGCGTGGAGCACATAGTTCTGTATATAAAACAGCACTGTGAGCACCAGAGCTCAGAGGGCAAGGAGCCTGGGTCAGCTCTTACTGCAGTAGTCAGAGTAGAGAAATAACGCTGCCACGTTTGCCCAGGGCAGCTAATGGGCTCTGGTGTGTGGGAATTTTAAAATCATGTTTACACCCTCCTTTAGCTCACTGGGTTTTTCAACAGGCCTGTGTGTAGGGAGTTATTCTTACTTTATGCTTGAGAAGACTAGAGAGGTAAAGTGACCTGCCCAAGGTCAGACACCAGATACAGGTAGACTCGCACCAGGTGGAGTAAGTCCAATTCCCACCTCCTTTCCCCTCCTCTCCGGACATGCTGACCCGGGTGACCTGGGCTCCTCTCATCCCCATTAGTGGCCTCTCTCCTCCCATCTGTCTTTGCCGACTGACTACCTCCTGCTCCCTCACCTCCTCACCCACCAGAGCAACGAGAGGGAGTAGATAGGATAGGCTGGCGGCAGAGACGGGAGCCACTGCAGGGAGGTGGCAGTGCAGTGGAAAGTGACCTCCATCTCCAGGTGGGGCTCCTCAGGCAGGGAGGGGATCACAGCCAGTGTGGGCACTGCCAGGCAAGCGCTTGGCCAGAGGGACAGCAGGAGTGGACAGCAGTAGGGTGTCCAGACAGGAGGTCACAGATCCTCCCCTAGGCTGGGCCATCAGAGCCCAACTGTGCTGAGAAAGAGCCAAAGGAAGTCCAAGCCCAGCTCCACAGAAGTAAGCCTGCTCACGAGGAACAGGAGCCGTGTCCTACAGTCTGTTCCAGAGGGGAAGGCAGAGGGACAGACCATGGTGACCTGGGGGCCCACCGGCTGCCCTGGGAGGCTTCTGTAGTCAGACTGCCCGGGTTCTCATTTAACCTGTCCCCTTCTCATCTGTGTCATGGACATCGTTGCAGCACTCACCTCACTGATGTTGAAAAGATTAACCAAGCCCTAGCTGGTTTGGCTCAGTGGATAAAGCGTTGGCCTACGGACCAAAGGGTCCCAGGTTCGAGTCCAGTCAAAGGCACATGCCCAGGGTTGTGGGCTCGATCCCCAGTAGGGGGCGTGCAGGAGCCGATCAATGATTCTCTCTCATCATTGATGTTTCTATCTGTCCCTCTCCCTCTCTGAAATCAATAAAAGTATATTTAAAAAAAAATTAACCAAGATGATGCATGTAACGTGCATAGAATCGTGTCTCATAGAGTCCTGCAGCAAATGGGCAGTAGCTGGGAGCTGCTATTATTCTTCTGTTGTGATTATATTTAGCAGAAGAGAAGCCTTCCAGGCTGGACTCCAGCCCTTACAAGGTGCCCACTGCATGTCTCCTTTCTCCTGCCCCTCAGGTCCTGGCTGGACTGCTGCACCTCGGCAATGTCCGGTTTGCTGACTGTGAGGATGAAGCCCAGCCCTGCCAGCTGATGGACGATGCCAGGGGTGAGAGCAAGGGTGGCAGGGGCCTGTGCCTCAGGCTTTGGTCACAGACCCAGGGAGCAGGGCTGGCCCTGCCCAGAAAAGAGCCAGCATCGGTGGGATTGGGTAGGAGGCCAGAGGGTGAAATTTGGAATCAACGCCCTTGATTAAACATCAGCTGTAGCGTCCTGCCCTGGATAAGTTACTCCTTATCCCATCTCTGAAGCAGGCAGCATTGTCCCCATTTTACAGATGAGCAAACAAGAGTCAGAGGGTTTATAATGTGTCCCACACGTGGCAATGTGGACTGGGACACAAGTCCTGGGTTCATGTCCTGCCTCTGCCTTCGGCAGGTCTCTTCGCCTACCAGCAAGGTTTCCTCCGTTCATTTGGGTGGGTGATGGTTCCATGACAATGACTTCACTGCCTTGTGAAGAGGGCTGTTTGGAAGGAAGGTTTGTCCCTCCCAGGCTTTGTCAGAACTTCGGCCTCGCTGCTCTGGCTCCCAGAGGACCCACTGCTGGAGACACTGAGGATCAGGACCATCAGGGCGGGCAGGCAGCAGCAGGTGTTCCGGAAGCCCTGCTCCCTAGCCGAGTGCGACACCCGCAGAGACTGTCTGGCCAAACTGATCTATGCACGGTGAGCACTCTGGGCCCCTGCTGCCTCCAGGTTCTCCTCTCTTTGGAGTTGAACCAGACACTGCCATGCAATAGGCCCAGGCCCAGGGTGAGGGCTGCCAGACACAGCAGATGGTTTCCCTCCCCGCTCCCCAGATCCTTGGGGACAGCAGGGAGTAGCTCCTGGGACTCCCCCAAGCAAGGTCCTTGGCCTCATTCAGGGTACTCTGCATGGGGAAATTGGCACAGCCTGGCCTATATTCAGCTCATGGGTTGGCCTTGGTCAGTCGTCGGCAAACCGCGGCTCGCGAGCCACATGCGGCTCTTTGGCCCCTTGAGTGTGGCTCTTCCACAAAATACCATGGCCTGGGCGAGTCTATTTTGAAGAAGTGGCGTTAGAAGAAGTTTGTTTAAAAAATTGGCTCTCAAAAGAAATTTCAATCGTTGTACTGTTGATATTTGGCTCTGTTGACTAATGAGTTTGCCGACCACTGGCCTTGGTGATTGGTGAGGAAAGCCTGCCTAGCTCTCCGCTGGCAATGCAGGCCACCACGGTGATCTAGGGTCCTCAGAGTTCCAGGTGCAGACCCATGTGTCCTTGTGTTTCAGCTCTTTGTAGGCACCTGGGGAATGTGATAGATGGTGGTAGAGCCAGAACCTCGGACCAAAGTGCAGGGCAACCCAGCAAGCAGCAAGTGGGAGCCCAGAACAGGGTAGGGTGGGGTCCTGGCCTTTCCTAGTGGGTTATATGGGCATGTCCACCCTCTGGCCATGTGGTTATGGGTGCTTTCTCACCCTGGGTTCTGAGAACCTTCATGATGCCATGTAAGGGTGTCAAGTGGCACCTTTGAAATTAGGGGATGGAACACGTGTATGTACGTGTGCATGTGCTTATGGGAACTTGGGCCCTCCTGGGTGTGGCACCCTGGCTGGAGGAGCAGCTCTGCCACCCCTCAAACTCAGCTTGACCCTCTCTCACCAGAGTCTCCTCTTCCCCAACCCCAATAGGCTGTTCGACTGGCTGGTATCAGTGATCAACAGCAGCATCTATGCGGCCCCTGACTCCTGGACCACTTTCATAGGTAGCAGGGGCCCCCGCCAGGAACACCCCTTCTAAAAAAGACCAGGGCAGCTCTGGGCCCACTGTGCTAACTCTGGCAGCTCCTTTCCCTTCCCTGCATGCCCCTCTCCTCGTCTGTCCACCGTGTTTGGGCAAGGACATCTCTGTACTCCCGGGTGCTCACATCTGACTAGTCCAAAGCTCACCAGGCAGACTCAGATGGCACTTGTCTGTGAGCATAGTGGGGATGAGTGGAATATAACCTTGTTGGAACCTGGGTAGAGAATGTCAGGTAGGGGAGGCAGTAAATCTCAGAGGCACCAGTGAGTTTGTTCACAGAATGTGGAATTCTAGACACCAACTGGGCTGGTGAGACCCAGGCCATCCAAACTGGGCTGGATGCATAAAATGTTCCCTGGGACCTGGTGCCCTCAAGGAGGGGCCTACCAGGTCCTAAGGATTCAGCCTCAGAGAGGACCTGGTGCCCTGGGTTGCCCCTCACACACATTCGGTCTTTCTTCCTGCTATGAATTCTAACGGGGCACGAGGTAGAAATGGGCACCCTGGGGTGGGGTACGGTGCTCTGTCCACTGTGGGTGTCATGCTCACTCAGCCTCATCCCCAGGCTGCCAAGGATGAAGCTTCACCCTGGGCCCCGACAGTCCCCTTGCCTCTGCAGTGGCCCGTGGGTTCTCCCCTCACCCGCGCCCTCCCCACCCCCCAGGCCTGCTGGATGTGTACGGCTTTGAGTCATTTCCTGACAACAGTCTGGAACAGCTGTGCATCAACTATGCCAATGAGAAGCTGCAACAGCACTTTGTGGCTCACTACCTAAGGGCTCAGCAGGTGAGCGTGTGGCAGGGTGGGGCCGTCCTTCTGGATCCTCTATCTCTTCCTGGACCCCAGGAGCCTTTAGTTCCTTCTTTGATGCCATTCTGGAATAGCTGGTGTTGCTGAGGCCAGCTATAGGAAGGCCTTCTGGGCCTCAGCCCTTAGCTGTCTCCTGCCCCCTCACCTTGCCCTCTAGGAGGAATACGCACTGGAGGGCCTGGAGTGGTCATTTGTCAACTACCAGGACAACCAGACCTGTTTGGACCTCATCGAGGGGAGCCCCATCAGCATCTGCTCCCTCTTAAACGAGGTGGGAGCGTCAGTAGTGTGCTGAGCACCAGAGGTGGGCTTTGGGCTTTTCTGGGGCCTTGAAGACTCGTCAATGCCTTTCTGTGCCTCTGTCTCCCCATCTGCCAAATGGGTTTCCTAATTCCTTCACTGTACTGCCTATGTGACAACTCTGCTACCATGGGGGCGATGGGATAGAGACTGTGAGGGTGTGGGGAGCCCTCTCACTTTTGTGGCCAACTGCCTATCCCGCCCCACATAGGAATGCCGCCTTAACCGGCCAAGCAGTGCAGCCCAGCTCCAGACACGCATTGAAAGTGCCCTGGCAGGCAGCCCCTGCCTGGGCCACGACAAGCTCAGCCGGGAGCCCAGCTTCATTGTGGTGCATTATGCGGGGCCTGTGCGGTACCACACCGCAGGCCTGGTGGAGAAGAACAAGGTGAGGCTGGGCCATGGCCCCTGGGGACCGGGGTAGAACAGCACGCTGAGTCATTGCTGCCCATACACGCAGCTTCCTATGGTGCATCTCCCTCCTGAATATCTTCCCAGAACCCAGGGTCACCTCTTGGGCCATCTGCCTGAGGTCTGCTAGTCAGGCATGACCTGCCCAGAAATGACCCATGTCACACTGGGTTGCTGGTTCATAGGCGACCAGCTTGTCTCCCAGACTCAGGGCCTATCCTACCCTGGAACTCCCTCCTCTGGGGCCTGGGTGAGCAGGCTGGCAGGCCTGTGGACAACCCTGAGTAGCACACCACCTGCCCTCACCCACTGCTCTCGTCCTCTCCCTATAGGACCCTGTGCCCCCTGAGCTGACCAGGCTCCTGCAGCAATCCCAGGACCCCCTGCTCAAGGTGTTGTTTCCTACTGACCCAGAAGAGAAGTCCCAGGAGGAGCCTTCTGGCAAGAGCAGGACCCCAGTGTTGACCGTGGTGTCCAGGTTCAAGGTGGGTCTGGTAGTGCTGACGTGACATGTTTGGGTCACTCCTCAGTCTCAAATGTTTACCAAGCACTTCCCAGGATTGGTGCTGTTTACTGGAGAGCATTGATGAGTCAAGACATGGTCTGGGTTCACACCGAGTTGACAGTCCTGTGAGAAAGACAGAGACAGGAAACAGACACATAGACTTGGCATAACTGCCTAGGGGCCTGTGGGTGTGCAGGGGTCTCTCACCCACTGCTTATGGGGGACTGTGGAAGAGCAATAGTTACATGCACCCGTGACCTGGCCCATTCCAGCTTCCTGCTCAGACTTTGTCCTTGGCCAGAGCAGGTTTGTCTCCTCCCGTATCTTACACTTTCTACTGTCTCTCAGCACACTCTGCTCCTCACCCCGGCCCCCCCAGCTCCACCCTCCACGTCTCTTTTTAGTTTATTCCTTCTCATCCTTCAAAGTTCTGCATTATCATCACCTCCTTGAGAAGGCACCCAGGGGAGCCCAGGTTTGAAGAGCACTTTCCTGTCCAGCCTCAGACACTACTGAGGGTGCCCGTCCAGTGTCTGTGTGGCTCGTTAGACCCGGCTCTGAGACAGCAGTAGACTGCCCCGGTCATAGCCCTTCAGTTTCCTGCACACAGGACAGGCTTTGGTTTAATAACAGCTATTTCCTGAATGAATGGCTGGGGGTTCTGAGATTGCTCTCTTCTAGGAAGATTGTGGGGGGTGGGGAACCCTGAGACCAGATGCAGAGACCAACCAGTTGGAGGGTCACAGTTCAAGAAAGGTCCCTGGAGGCAGATGTGAGGAGCAGTGGGACATCAAGGGATGGGTGTGCTTGGACACAGTAAGAGCCTCCAACAGCCATCCCAGGCACATGAAGATCCTGGTCTTGGGGCTGGAGGTGTTTGATGCAGTCTCTAACCAGGGCCCAGCTGATGCCCCCAGGCAGCTCCAACCTCTGCCTGACCCACTCTCCCCTCTGCAGGCCTCCCTGGAGCAACTTCTGCAGGTTCTGCACAGCACCACGCCCCACTACATTCGCTGCATCAAGCCCAACAGCAAGGGCCAAGCACAGACCTTCCTCCGGGAGGAGGTAATTCACACTGAACCAAAGCTGCTTCGCAGAGAGCCCTATCTGGCAAAGGCCCTGGAGGGGTGAAGGGCAGGACATCTGCTCCAAGTGCAGTGACCAGAGGGGATCTCTCAGGCTGGGCCTGACATTAGGGGGGCTTGTCTACCCATAGCTGGTAGGACAGGCATGTATGGTTGTGTGGTCTGCACTGCAGTGACCTAGCTAAGGAAGGAAGTAGGGCTCTGGCGCCTCTTGCTCTCTTCTCACCGAGCACTGCCCTGATGAGACTGGAGCCCCAGAAGAATGGCTGTCTCTTGCAATTAGCTGAAAGTGTGTCTCACCTTACATTCTAGATTTTTAATTTGCATAAAAAGGGCCAGCAATTGTTCTTTGCTCAGGGTACCGGCTCCATGGGATGTGGATGAGGTGTGAGTACTGGGCGATGCTGGAGTGTCCCACAGTCAACTGGTAGATGTGACCTTAGGGCTTGTAGCCAGGACCACTCTGTTCTGTGGTCAAGACCATGGTTTGGGTCCCAGAAGGCTCTTCACAGTAGAACTAACCTCCCATGCCCCGCAGCTGTGACTCACTTGATTGCTTAGCCAAAAATAAAATAAATAAAAACAGAAATGAGGCAGAGAGCATCTGCACTGCGGGGATGGTGAGAGCCGCGCCAGCAGCTGCCTCAGCTGTGTCAGAAGCCATGCACCACATAGGGGACCTGGTGCTGCCGGGAGCCTTCTAGCAGGGATATATTTCTTAATTTCTCACTGCCCCAGCCCCAGAGTGTATACCTCCATCCGTGGACCCTCAGGAGACCCTGCAGTCCACTCCACTCCACCCTGGCAGGGTCTCTGGCCTGCTGGCCCCATGCTGCATGTGCCACACTGTCTCTCCACCCTTGCAGGTCCTGAGCCAGCTGGAGGCCTGTGGCCTCGTGGAGACCATCCACATCAGTGCCGCCGGCTTCCCCATCCGGTGAGTGGGCCCATCACTGCAGGGGCAGGGCCAACGTCAGCGTAGAGCTCGGGACTCAGGCCCAACAAGAGCCTGCCCAGCCAAGAGCCAGATATGGAGATGAAGAGAAAGGGCAGGTCTACAGGTGTCAACCTGAACTCAAGGGATTGTGCTTGTCATTTACCCGTTCACTTTCTGTGCATGATTTTGTGCCAGGCACTGTTTCTAGTATATACCAGTGAATAAGGAAGTTTGAGTCTGCCCTCTTGGGGCATACGTTCCTGTGGAACAAGAACAATAAGTATAAAGTTAATGCTAGGGAAGAAAAAAATGTTATTAGGTAGACTAATGGGAAAGGGTATCCTTGGGCTGGTCCAGGAGGGGTCCTAGGCAGCTCGGGCCTATGGGAAGATTTAGGGAGGAGAGCATTCCAGACTAGGAACAGGTTAGGAACTGAGAGGTGCTTAAGTGACTGGAGCACAGAGAACTGGGAAGAGAGGAGGGAGGGATGGGGGCCAGACCTGAAGGACTCACAACCTGTCCTAGGTGCTGTGGAAGCTGCTGGGCATTCTGAGGAGGGAGTGCTGTGCTCACTCATATCCCACGGCTGCCATGTGGAGGTTGGACATAGGGTCAGGAGAGAAGAAAGGAGATGAGTAAGAGGCTGTTGCAGGCGGACTGGCGAGATGGTGTCCCCGATGAGGGTGGCAGCAGTGAACACTGGAGAGAAGTGGGTAAAAATTGGTGTGGCTTGTGATAGAAAGAGGACTGTGGATTGATTGACCGTGGGGTATTAGGCAGAGAAGTCAACTTCCAGGCTTCCCTCTGAGGCAAATGGATGGATGGGGGATAATTCCTGGAGGTGAGATGGTTTGAGGAAGGCACAGGTTGCAGGGTGGGAGGGTCAGGTTTGAAATGGCTGTGAGACAGGCCCGGGCTCAGCAGAGCTCGAAGAACTGGAGGGTCTCAACACCACAAACAAGGAGGAAACCCCAGCGGGGATAGAAGGGGTCAGGACCAGGCCCTGAGGAATGCTCACATTTCGAGAGGAGGGATGACAAGAAACTAGCAGCAATAACTTGAGTGGCATGCTGATGGCTGTGACAAGAGCCACATTGGTGCAGTGTTGTGGACAGAAGCCAAACTTAGAGGAGGAAGTGCAGATATTAGATGTCACCAGCTGTTTAGAGAAGTGTTGCCGTGAAGGGGAAGTAGAGAAATCAGAGAAATCAGGGTAAGTGGAGGAGGCTGTGGGTCAGGACAGTGGAGAGGCAGCCAAGCACGGGTGTGAGGTAGGAAGGGTCTAGTTGTCCAAGGGGCCCCCTTGGAAGGAGGCAGGCAGCAAGTCCTCTAGGAAAGGGCCCAGGAAGAGCAGACCCTTAAAGTAATCTCTCCATAGCTACAGCCTCGTCTATGCAGCGCAGCCAGGGCAGCACCACACTGGGTTGTTGAGCAGATTAAATAAATTACTCCTGTCGTACCTGAGCACTGTGTCCACAGATGAAGTCACTTCATTCTCTTCTTCCACCCACTTTGGCTTCCAGGGTCTCTCACCGGAACTTTGTGGAACGGTACGCGTTACTGAGGCTGCTCCGTCCTCGCACAGCCCCGGGCCCCCAGAGCCCGACTCCTAATGAAGGGCGCTCAGGTGAGTGGGGCCCATTTGTTCAACCAGTCTACTGTTAATGGCTTATAGGGGCAGAGAATGGTGGGAAGTGAGGCTGGGGTGACAGGTGGGGCCCAGTCACAGAAGCTGGACTTTATTTTCTGGGTAGATGGGGGCACTCCTCATGCTTCCTAGAGACTACTGTGGGGGCCACATGGTAGGGCTGTTAAGTTGGCAGGAGTAGAGAGGCTAGAGATGTGGACACAGTCAGGAAATACTGGGAAGAAACTGGTCAGACTGGGCAAGCATTTGATGAGATATAGAGGGAAGGGAAAGGAAGTAATTAGTAAAATAATTATTAAAATAATGAGCTCTGCCTGGCCAGTGAGGAAAAGTAGCCTGGGGGAGCTATTGAGCCTGCTGGGGTCCTCCCCGCAAACTTTGTTCTCAAGGGAAAGTTCTGGCCTGTGACCCTGATTTGAGGATTGTGGGCTTGTGGCTATCACTGAGGCTGTGACCCCAGCACAGGAGGAGGAAAGGAGGTGCAAGGCTCCGCCCAGTAGGATCCCAGCCCAGCGATAACCACTCCCCCCACTTACACAGCCTTACCCTGGGGCCAGGAAACCCAGTTGGGACAATTCTGCTTTGTTTTTCTCTGTCTTGGGCACAGTTTGTCACTTTCCTTTCACCTTTCTCCCCACTGCTCTTCCTCCTCTCTCCATGGTCTGCTCTGCTCTGTCTCTTGCCCACGTCCCCTGGGCTCTGGTTGATTCTGCTGCTGTTTCTCGTCTGCGGTATCTTCTTTGGCAGCCTCTGTCTCCAGAGAGGCGCTGGGCAGCCAAAGGTGTTCAGAGCCTCAGGTAAACCTCCCTCCACAGCAGTCAGCCCTGTGATGTAGGAGGTCGGCAGGGGGACCCCAGGGCCTCCACAGGCCCAGAATCTGTCCTCTCTTTTCCCTTCCATGGCAGGAAGTGAGCTGTCAGGGCAGAGGGGGTGGCCCTACTGCCCTGTTTGGCCCTCAGCACGTTTGGGGCACCAAGTTCCCTTTGTCACTTGCCCAAAGGGACCCATAGGAATGGAGGCTGCAGGCCAGTCCAGGGCACAGCCACAGTGGGATTCCAAGATTCATAACAGCCAGGGGCCTGAGGTAAAAATGGCTAGAGACGAGAACAAAAAGAGGCCTGTAAAATGCTAGGGAGAACAGAACCAGTTTCTTAAGGCCACAGAAGTGTGTAGATGACGAAGCACTGATGGGACCTCTGTCTCCCACCCTTAGAATGGTCTCCACAGGCTGCGGAGGCCACGCTGCAGCCGCTGCTCCAAGACATATTCCGCGCTCTCCCCGCTCTACCTGGGGCAGCAGCCACAGTGCACTGTGGCAGGACCAAGGTGTTCATGACGGACTCCACGGTAAGCTGGTTTCAGATGAGGAGCAGAGATCACAGAAACAGCTGTGTGCTCTCAGCAGGACAGGGGCTGGGCTCTCCTCAGGATAGGGGCAGGATGGGCTGAGGACCTCAGTGGATGCCCCTTCTCCCAGCTGGAGCTCCTGGAACGCAGGCGCGCCCAGGTGCTGGAGCAGTGTGCCCGCTGCATCCAGGCTGGCTGGAGGCGACACCGACATCGCAAGCAGGAGAGGCAGAGGCGGGCTGCTGTGCTCATCCAGGCAGGTAGGACTGGGGCCCTGGGCACGTAGCCTCATTCCAGGCCCACAGAAGGCCTTGAGTGCAGCTGTTGTCAGTGATTGCATACCCTATGTTCCTTTGAATGCTGTTCCTTGAGTCCCCATACACCAAAGCTGACAGTGTCCCAGCCTCAAGGCATTGGTGGCATGTCCTATGGTGCGCTGGGGTTCACGCTCCCATCCTCACCCAGAGCGTCTTTCCAGTTCAGTGGAAACCAGATCACACCACAAATACGGGTGCTATGTAGGCAGTGGAGGCTAAAAATCTCTTTAATTCCCTTTCCCAGACCTAGAGAGCTGTTTACTCCATCTTTCTTTCCCTTTACGACAACTCTGCTGGTCTCCAGGGCTTTTAATGAGTTTAACAAGGTAAAAACCTGACAAGATTTGATTCATCAAAGGAAGAAATGTATGAACCATGTTAACAGCAGTCTCATTTTTAAAAATAAAAATACTAGAAACCACCCAAACATTTGCCAGTGGTGGAATCATGGCTATATTATGGACCATCTTTATGAAGTAGCTAAGAAGTCTTTTTGAAGATTATAAATTTAATGGAAAACCACTTCCAATATGATGTTCTAACCTGGGCGCCAAACTACACATCAGGGGTGATGCCACCTTCGTAAGGTGCATTTCTGTGCATATTAGCATGAAAACAATGCATAAGAAAGTACTGTAGAACTATATGGTTTGGTGAGGTAACAGCTGACTTTTATGTGTCTTTAAACATTTTCATTTTTTTAGAATTCCAGAATCCAAATGTATTCTTATTTTATGGAATAGTCCTTTTCTGAATATGATTATACCAAAAAGAAAAAAATGCTGAAATTTCAAGAAGAAAGTATCATGGTCAGTCCACCATTCAGTAGTTATTACCTTTACCAGCATGTGGGTGTCTGGTGATATCATTCATGGATTCACAAAGCAAGCAAATTTGGGGTTCCAAAAACCAGAACTAATTCTAAAAGATGCAAGCAATTCAGACCCCTCTGATTCCCTGGGCATTATGCCAGACTGAGCCTAGGGTGGGAGTTGACCCTGCTCCTAACTGTCCCTTCAAGGTTTAGGCACCTTCCAAGTCTGTGGGCATCTGAGGGCCAATTTTGATTCATGTATTGACTTTAATACCTTACCTTAGGGAAGAGTGCAAATAGCCATGGACTGAAAAAATACCTATTTCAAACTTTTAGGGCAGCTCTGGTGTCGCTGCACAGCCTGGTTACAAGAACTGTAATGAACACTGTACTCTTTCCTGTTTCTGGGCAACCCTCTAGCCATTCGCTCCTGGTTAACTCGGAAGCACGTCCAGAGGCTGCACGCAGCTGCCACAGTCATCAAGCGCGCGTGGCAGAAGTGGAGAGTGAGTATCGGACTCAAGAAGTCAGGGTTGCCTGTGGATATTTTGGTACCAGATAGACCCGGGTTGGAACGCTGGCCCTGCCACTGCAAAGTACGTGGTCTCGTGTTCTTCATGCACAAAATGGGCATGCCCCACCTGCACTGCAGGGTGGCTGTGACGGTAAAGAGTGGCATAAGCAACTGGGAACGTGCTAAACACCATGGAATGATAGACTCTTAAAAGGAGTGGATTTTATATCAATTAGATCTCAACAAGGTATTTTTTAAAGTACCTATGTAAGGCCTAGGCCCACCTGCCTTGGGTATAAAGTTCTGCCACACAGAGCCAGTCTGGTTGAAGGCATCCAGCTGTTCACAGCCAGGTGCCCTTCAGTTCACCTTGTTAAGCTGACTTATTAAAGAGGGTTTTGGTTTCCATTAAGAGCTGATAAATCAAAAGCTATAAAGTGGTGTTCTCTTTTTAAGATCAGAATGGCCTTCCTTGCTTCTAAAGAACTGGATGGTGTAGAAGAAAAACACTTCTTTCAAGCTCCCCATTCCCCAAGCTCCTTCCCGCTGCCCCAGGCACAGAGCTGGCTCCCGGGGGCAATAATCCGCCTCTGGCCCCTGGGACTGGTCCTGGCCAACGCAGCCGTGGGTGTGCATGGCTTTCAGAGGAAACTGGTGGTCTGGGCCTGCCTCCAGCTCCCCACCAGCAGCCCCCGTAGCTACACTGTCCAGACAGCACAAGAGCAAGATGGTGTCACGTCCATCAGAGCACTGCCTCAGGTAAGCTGTGATGGGATGGATGGCAGTCTTGCCACAGCAGTTCTGGGTCCCTCACATCTCACTGTAGAAGGCAGGAGGCCAGGCCCAGGAATCCACAGCGGGAGCAGGACTGAGGCTGGGACAAGAGCCGTCCTAACCCTACTGGGGAAACCAGAGCCTAAGCTTCCCAACTGCTGCAGTTACAACTTCGACTTTTCCAGAGCCTTTTCATCACCTCTTAAAAACTGCCTCTAAGTGTTCTGGAGCAGTGGTCACCAACTGGTGGTCCACAGACCACTGGTGGTCCGTGAGGTCCAAAAGGTTGGCGGCCGCTGGTTTAAGGAAACCTTTGGAGCAGCAGTCGCTAACCAGTGGTCCGCAGACCACTGGTGGTCTGTGAGGTCTGAAAGGTTGGCGACCACTTTTCTAGAGTTACCTTTTAATTAGTCCCACACTTTGAAAAAACTTGTGTTGTGCTGCCAGCTTACTCCCTCCAGTGACACTGGATTTGGCACCAGGTTTTCCCCAAATTATGTTACTTGGTTTTTCTCCTTTTCCAGCTAAGGAAATGACAAGCAGGTGAGTCATTGGTCCGAGTGCCCTGTGTTTTTATATTATGGGCAGCCAGGGAAAAAGTCAGCCAGCATATAAAACAGGCAAACACTCAAGGATTACATGGTATCGACAAGGCAGAAGGAAGGAAACTGAATTTCTTGCCAGAGGAATTACTGTAGACCAGAACCTGGGTAAAATCTCCCATGACCACACAGTGTAAACCGAAATCTAACTGTTCGACCTTCTGGCGTTAAGCAGTCTTAGGGCTGAGACAGGTGATACTTCTAGGAGGGGAGCGCTCTACTGTCCTCATCTGTCTCACACTGCAGGGATGTGAACTTTTATATTCTAATACCGCTCTGGACTTTGCCACATAACCAACTGGAAAACATGTTGGTTAGTTCAGTCCTGCTACTGCCATGACTCTCATGCCAGCACACACTCCCCTGCATCCCTAGCATTTGCTCTGTGAGGTACCTTTAGGCCCTGGCTCTCCTGGGAGCTGGGGTTAAGCCACCTCTCTCTCTCCCTAGGGCTCGATCAAGTTTCACTGCAGAAAGTCTCCGCTGCGCTATGCTGACATCTGCCCTGAACCTTCGTCCGACGGTGTTACTGGCTTTAATCAGATTCTGCTGGAAAGACACAGTCTGGGCCACGTGTGATCTCTTCTCACCTTCTATCCTCACCTGGCCAGGCAACCCATGGTGCCTTTGTTTCTACAACGCCTTTTCCTGCCAGCTGCCTTGCCAAAGACATTTAATCAACACATAGCTGCCAAACTACTCCCAGTGACTCCCAGGCCTGTGAGAGTGATGGTGCCTGCCTGCCTGTGGGCCAGGGCTGTGCGGCCAATCACCAGTGGGGCCTGGGGCTCCAGCCTCCATCTCGAGCACTGACAGGTGTCAGGGTTAGTAGTTCCCAAACCAAGATTAAGAAACAGCAGGGCCACATTTTAACTACATTCGCGGAGCCAACTGCAATCAAACAAGATTGAGTTGTCTGTCGCTACAGTGGGATACCCCCCCACTCTGATTCCCCACAAACAGAACAGGCAGCTTGAGATCAGCTCTAAAATTTTGGCTGGGGAATTTCTGCATTTAGTTCCTTTAAAAGGAACAAAACGTTACTATTTAATATGTTGATTTATTTAATTTCAAGCAATTAAATTATGAATCAAGGATGATGAACAATGCAATGTACCACAGAACCACATTCTTTTTATTAACACTGAGCAAGTTTTCACTCAAACAAGTGTGAAACTTGACAAATTATCTCACAAAATCTACAACTGTACCAAAAATAAATTATCTCACAAAATCTACAACTGTACCAAAAATAAATAACTTAAAAACAACCATTTGAATGTGTGCCACTTGAATGCCATCTGCCTGACACCTAAGCCCACGGCAATGGAGGTGAAGACTCGTGTGACCTACCCTACATCAGCAGGTCTTCATCCTGGAAACACTGCCCTGGTCTCCTGGGAGAAGGAGCAAGCAGCACCATAATCCATTTTAAGGATCCTTATTCTGGGATGGTTCCACGATGCTTAAACAGCAGTCGGCAAACTCCACAAACAAGGGCTCCTGCATGCAGGCTCTCATGAGCTTGGCCTTGTCGTCCCCCTGATCGAGGCTGACCATCAGCTGTCTAAGGTGTGGGTTGAGCAGTAAGCTTCTTAATGCTGCAGACTCCCCTTAAAAATTAAGGAAAGAAAGCAAATCTGAGTTGAAGCTGGAACAGGTGGAGATGGCTGCAAGCTAAATGCTTTAAATAAATATTGTATCCCCTAATCTTTAAACCCACAAATTAACCCCAGTGCTTTACATAAACAAGGTGAAATCAGCATATAAAATGATTTCCAAGTTAAATACTTCACAACTACAAATACAGAGAACAGCATTAGCTTATTGGCAAGGACAGTTATACATTGAATCAAGCACGTCAAACTCGTGGCCCTCCAGCTGCGAGTTAGACATGCTTGCACTGAATGATGCTTAAGTGCTTGATCCAGCCTGAAGCACGGTAGTGAAATGACTCTAACATCTGTATGGTACTTTACAGATTACAGAACTGTTCACAACTATCCCCAGCTAGCTCCAACCTAATTCTAACCACTGCAAAGCACCACCTGTCAGGCAGACTCTGAAATGGGAATGAAAATAATGCCCACCCGTAGGAACTACCCTAGCCCGTGAATTATATAGGTAACAGAACTACTATCAGGGACTGAATGAGCAATGCCACAAAATACTGGGTATTATTAACACCCACATCTTCTAAAAATCAAGTCCAAAAAAGGGGACATCTAATACTTTCAATAAGATAGCCTTAGCCGGTTTGGCTCAATGGATAGAGCGTCAGCCCGGGGACTGAAGGGTTCAGGTTCTATTCTGGTTAAGGGCACGCATCTTAGTTGCAGGCACAATCCCCAACCCTGATCAGGGCGAGTGCAGGTGGCAACCAATCATGTCTCTCACATTGATGTTTCTCTCTTTCTGTATCTCGCCCTCTCTTCCACTCTCTCTAAAAATCAATGGAAAAATATCCTCGGGTGAGAATTAACAAAAAAACAACCAGTAAGATAAATTAAAAAAAATAAAAACAAGTCCTGGATTATCCAGTATGCATTAATGGCTAGACTGTAAATGGAGCACTAGGAACATAGAAATAAATGTAGGTTTCTCCCCTACAGACTGATGTGAAACAAACTACCATAAAATTTGGTGAGCAGAATATTACAAGGCACCATGGGAAGATGAAAAAGTATCTTCTAATTCTGACAAAGGTCAAGAACACTTAAGACACAACACTTAAACAAAGCCTTGAAGGAGGAACAGAATTCTGCTAATTCACAAAGCCACTGTGACCCCAGGCCAAGAAAATGTTCTTACAGACAAGCTGGGAGGTGTGGAAACCCTGTGTTGTTAATAGAACCGTGTGGCTGGATGAAGGGCTCTGCATGCCATGCTAAAGTATTTAATAACCTTAAAAATCACATTCAGGCTAAGAGCTTCGTTCACATACACAAAGGTTGTGGGTACAAGAAGCAACCAATGAATGCATACATAAGTGGAAAAACAAACTGATGTTTCTTTTTTTCTCTCTCCCTCTCTCTGAAATCATAAATAAAACCATGTTCTATACAACAGGTTAAATGTATCTCAATGGTTGACAAAAAATAAGCACAGTACAGACTTACCCAAATTCTTTAAATTCTGCAAAGAAACTCTGTCCTGTTCCTCGTCACTATTGAGAAAATCAGCTACAGAGTCATCATCATCTAAGGAATATATAACACAATCAACTACTTAGGGCTCTAAAGAAAGTCCAAGTGCCAGATTTTAACAACTACTCCAATAGATTTTAAAAATGTATAAGCACACACATGCGACAGTAACCCATTTGTATAAACAAAACCTCTTCTCTGGAGTTTGTGACTACCAACACTCTTTTAGGAAAGGGAAGGAAAATGAAAGAAACATTGGTGACTTAAAACAAATGCATCCTAGTGTCCACACACTTACTCTATGTGTTTCCCTGTGGTCGTTATGCTTGGAGGCCGATTTTCCAATTCTTATCACTCCTTCTCTCCTCACCATGGCTCCAGCTCTAAGATGGACCAACAAAGTAGGTCCATAAAAACCTGCTAACGTGAATCTCCTAATGGGCAGAAATTGCCTGAACCCAGTAAGGAAGTTTCTCCAAGGGCAGAAAAGGGCCACCTCCTTCTTGCTGTGCATGTTCAATATGCCCTGGGTGGCATCAGAGGGGGCTGCTTTCAGAGGCAGGCATGATGCATGACCCCCAGTAGCCAGTTGGCTGGCAGGATGGGATGGCAGCTCTCTACCACTGTAACCTGTGAGAAGCCTCCAGCAGCAGCAAGGTGTCGTGAGGCAAGGGCAGCCTCTCACCTAGGCCCAGCTCAGGTGAACTGACAGGTCCAGCCAGGCCCATGAAGGGAGACTGAAGCCGTGACTATAGAAGGCTCCCTCACCCCCAAATCACACCCAGTCTTTCCCCTCCTGCCTGTTGCCCCTATTATTCTTATCCTGAACAATGCCTTTAGGCTGCTCTATATCACCAGCAAGGACAGTGCCCCCACTCCTGATGCTCTGGGCTAAGGAAGCACTTCTCCCTAATGAAGACATGGTCCTTGACTCCCTGCCCCAGCCCGTCTCCTCTTTCCATTCAACTTACTCTATTTGAAACCCCTTTCTAGGTTTGTTTGTTTGAAGTCAACTAACCCACCTTTGTTTTCCTCAGGCTTTTTAGTTTTTGCAGTAAAAGCTGGTATTTTTTCCTCAACAAGACGAGTTTCGGTATTGCACTGCTCTGAAAGACACACAAACATCAGGAGCACATTACCTCCATTTTAGTGACAAGGCTATACCTCCCCACCAAGCCAGCATCGAGGTGAGAAGCATATGGATGGAGTAAGGGATGTGGGTGGGGGTAGAGATGGATGCAGAGGAAGTGAGAGATCAGATGAAGGGAAAGTATAGCAAAAACAAGCAACCCTGAACCTGGCAGAACAACTTATGGACCCCTAGGACCTGTCCGGATCCCTCCTTGCCTTGCCTAGTATCACAGGGCTTCCATTATGTTTAAGCGGCACACTGACTTCAATTAGTATCAAACTACTTTCTCAGGAGTTTCAGATATCAAATTTGCATGTGCTCGTGCCATCGGGCATACACAGGTCCAGCCCAGAGGGGTTTAGTCTTAGGGATGACAGCTAAAGAGATGGATAAGATGCAAAGGGCCGGAAGATAAGACCAAGAGGAGTCTTGCAGGAGGAGGCACTGCCAGGTCAAAGACCATTTCTGGCAGAAGAAAGATGTGTGGCTAGCCCCAACCCTTAAGATAGGGTCAGGTGCAAGGAGATGGTGATGAGCCAATGCCAGCAGACTGGTGGCTGGAACACAAGTGGAGAAAGCAGGAGTAAAAGTATGCCACACACGGGCCGGGCCGTTACAGGTGTTTCTCAGCAAGAGTGCTACTGTGTTTAGGGTGGAAAGGTCTTCAACGCTGTAAGTCTCACACACCACAAGGTGTTTATTAGAATCAATACCAGTTACCAGAAGTACCACCAACTCCTCCTCGGCTACTGTAACAACAAAAACTTTGTGAAGAGGTTTCTCCCTAGGGAGAACAACACCCAGGTTAAGAACCACTGACCATGCCCTAACCGGTTTGGCTCAGTGGATAGAGCGTCGGCCTTCGGACTCAAGGGTCCCGGGTTTGATTCCGGTCAAGGGCATGTACCTTGGTTGCGGGCACATACCCAGTGGGGAGTGTGCAGGAGGCAGCTGATCAATGTTTCTCTCATCGATGTTTCTAACTCTCTATCCCTCTCCCTTCCTCTCTGTAAAAAATCAATAAAATATATATTTTTTTAAAAAAAAGAACCACTGACCTATGCTAGAGAGAATGGCATTTTTAACAAGGGAGTGAATTGCTCCAATTTACATTTCAGAAAACTCACCCTGGCAGCAGAAGGCCATACAGGTTAAGAGCTCCTGACAGGGTTCTTACAGACGCCTCACGGGGATGCAAGGTGAGAGGGAAGCGCTCCCAACCCAGCTCTCCAGCCCTATTTCCAGCAAAAGAGTTATCTTCTTTCCTATCTTTAGTTGAAGGTTTATTTTTTTAATATATTTTTAGTGATTTCAGAGAGGGAGAGAGATAGAAACATCAATGATGAGAGGTTATCATTGATCAGCTGCCTCCTGCACGCCCCCTATTGGGGATCCAGCAACCCCGGCATTTGCCCTGACCAGGAACTGAACCACGGAATCCGACCGTGACCTCCTGGTTCATAGGTCCACACTCAACCACTGAACCACGCCGGCCAGGCGTAGGTTTCTTTTGAAATACTCCAGAGATCTTAGAAAAAAGGCGGGAGGTGGGGGGCGGGGTTGGAGAGAGGCATGAAACATACTGCTGTAAAGCAGAGATTGGAGGGGATGAAACGAGAGGCAAACAACTAATGAGAAAAGGAGGGGGGCATCTATAATACTACCAACGATAAAGATAAATTAAAAAAAAAAAAAAAACCTAAACGAGGAACTTTACCATGAATCAACCAATCATGAAGTCGTGGGAAAGGGTCCCCAAGGGCTGAGAAGAGGCGCTGGAGAAAGTTAAAATGTACACTTGACAACATTAACAGCCAAGGACATAGCTCCTTATTGTAGAAAGATCTACCTCACTGATTCTAACAAGACATTATTTACAAGAATGTTCTCGTTAACCTTAGCCAGCGCAACTTGGGCCAAATGATGAGGAATACAAAGATGAAATAGCTAAGTTGACTTTTCCGGCGAAAAACGATCAACTCTTTTTAAAGACACAAAAAAAGGATAGAACGTAGAAGAAAAGACAGAGCAGAAGGTTTTGACTGTTCAAAATCCAGAGAAGCATTCACAGGCAGAGGTGTCCCCAAGAGATCCGACAGGATCGGGCGCGACAAGGCCCGGAAGGGCGGGCCTGAGGGGTGCACATCCCCGAGACCCGGGCGGGACGTGGGAGCCGCCCCACACGAGGAGGGAGGCCCGGGCTGAGTTGAGGACGCGGGGGCCTTACCTCGGTGCTTCCGGAAGCAGGTCACAGAGCAGCTGTAATAGAACCGAGAGGGCATTTCAGCTCAAGGCCTTGCGTACCCTCCCGCGTCCCTGCCCGGCCCCCCGCCCCACCCCTACCCGGCCCGACACACGCGTCTCCCTCCCCCACGACGTCCGGCGCTTACTAGGGCACGCGGCAGGCGGGGCAGCGGTATTTGGGCTTCTCCAAGCAGATCACACAGACGACGGTGCCACCACTGAGCGACGCCATGGTCTCCCGGTCCCGCGGCGCGCTGCTCTGGCCGCGGGTGCCACGTGCTCGCTGTTTCTTCCGCCTCCTTAACCAGGACCAATCAGCGCGCAGCATTTACTGGCAGACAAAAGCAATAGATTGATCCTGCTTACTGTTCCAGGCCCAATCAGTAGAAAGTCGATACACTCGATATGCATCCAGTAACTGCATCAGAAGTTTTCCCAGATTGGGTCACATTGTGGAAGAAGTTGTCAGTAGCCCTGTCCGTCCATTCGCGGCAGCGTGACTTGGAACAAGTCATCGGCACTCTCCAGTTCTGTCGCCCCACATTTCCTTTTCTGGTGTGGACTTTCTGAATCTTGCACAGGCTTTGGGTTCTCCCCTAACATGTCATTTGCTTATCTCTAGTAAATGAGAAGTCCAGCCATTGGTCAAACCTCTGTCAGATCACGTGACACACACATGCCCTTCCCATCCTAGGCCATTTTTCTCAGAGGAAAGAAAAATGAGGCTTGGTCACTGACAAACGTTTATTGAATCTAATTGTGAGTCCTGCTATGACCACATGCTGGGCTGAAACACCCAGGGATTATCAAAGGTTGTCTCTGGCCTCTGGGAGCTTAGGGCTTAGAGTGAAGGAAGCAGGGGGAGGTTGGAAGGAAGAGACTCAGTTTTAGAGTCATGCTGACACTGGCCTGCACTTGCATGACCCTGAGAGTGAGTGCCTCCTTAAATTTTGCACCCTTGGTTTCTCACTCACCTCACCCTAATCCCAGCCCAGAGTGGGACAGATTAACCAGGTAAGAAAAGAGTGACTTCTGGCCCAAAGGTGGGAATCCTGTCCTACTGAGTCCAGATAGGTGAGCTCTGATGAGCCTTGAATGCCACCTCAGGCTTTAGGAATAGACAAATTCACACTTTATTGGGAGCCCCCCTCCTCCTCAAAGCCCTGAGCATTGCCCCATATGAGTGGTGCCTTCATCCTAAGTGCTCCCCCCTTTTGTTGGCTCATCAGCCCTCAGGATCCCAATACAAGGGTCCCCCATGACTTTCAAAATCTGTGGGAATGCATCTGCTACAACCAAGGCAGCCATTCTAGTCTTAGCTCAAACCGCTCCCTGGCTGTGTGAATTGGAAAGATTGATTATCCTCTCTGAGCTCCCTCATCTATTAGATATCCAGACCTATATTCCCTATCTGTTGTGAGGCAAAGAGGAGACCATGTATAAAAAGGCTTATAATCTGAAGCACTACAAAGTGTTATTTCCACGATATCTAAAACATTTCTGTAACTCTCCTGCAGCTCCAGTCCAGACCCCATGAGCACAGGTCCCAGGCCCCAAGTCCCAGGTTTCTGCAGTCAGCTTCTCAGCTGTGCTGGCCCTGGGCACGAGTGACTATCCATCCTTCCTTTGGCTGTGCCAGACTGTCTGGAGGACGCTGTCCAGTCCTCAGTGCTGAACCGTCAGGTCCCCTCTGGCTGCCTCCGTATGCTACTGTCCCTACCTCCAGCCTCCAACCAGGTGCCCGAACAAAATCCAAGATGCATCCACAATGACCCAATAATCTGCAGTGTTCTTTGTATTCCTCAACAATTGTGACTACCGCTGGTTTCAATCAGAGGTATCCCAGAAAGTCTGTACTTACCTGGGAAGGCCAGAGAGAAGGTGAGTGACTGGTCAGACCACACTTAAATCCCGTGCCCTGTCTGGCACCGGTAGAAATTTGCCCATTATGGACATCACCACTGCCCTCTCCAGACTTTTCTTGTAAATTGTGTTTGGAGACTGAGGCCACGAAAAGTTTACACAATTTTCAGGGGTTCAATTCCACCCGCATCCAAACCACACTGACTCCCCTAACTTCGGGTCCAGGAATGGTGATTCCAGCAAAAACAAAAAAATCCTGGGATTCCTCCCACGCCCATTCTACGCAATAAAAAAACAGCCCTCCCTCTACTCTGGGAGACCCCCAGCTTCCATGGACAGCCTCACCCCTCCTGCTCCAATGTCCAGGATAGAAGGTGGCTCAGCTGTGATGGCGATGAAATTGAGGAACATCAAGAAGCCACGGAAGACCAGCCCAACTCCTCCGGGCAGTGGCCAGTTCAGAGAAGAATGAAAAGTATGACTCGAGGCCCAGCAATGTCCACACTGATGCGGACGCCCATGGTGGCACCCTGGCTCCCCTGGACCTCCACCATGCTCATCCTAGCAACTGTCTCACGCCTCCTTAGCGTCAGACTGAGCAGTGCCGACATGGAGCGGCGAGGTAATAATCCTGGAGCAATGGTTTTCAGAGCTACAGGCCCTGACAGGTGCTGTCCAGCGCATTTCAGGCAAGCCAATCCTGGGGCTAACTCCTAAGACCCGTGTCGCGCGGGGATGCCCAGGCCTGACGCCCATCACCGCCAGAGGGCGCTTCAGGTAGAGATCGGCCCTGGTGCAGCAGCGCTCGCGCCGGACCTTGCGGAGAAGACAAAGGCTGTCTCACCGCGCAGGCAGGAGTAAGTCCAGACCTGGGCCCGCCACACCTTGCACATCGCCAAGTGGCGGGGAAAGAGCCGGAAGCGCGGCGAGGAAGCAGACGACCTATGAGCAAGAGTGTCTGGACGAAAGCAAGGCCCACGCTAGCGAGGACTCCAAATGCAACTGGCTGTCCAGGGGCAGTTCCCCAGTGACCATCGCCCCATGCTCCCTGTCAGCCCCAGAGGGTGGAGGCCACCTACATTAGTCTTATGAAAGTTTCATCTGGAGCTTTTGAGTTACTAACTAGGGCATGAGCCACTGCCCTGCACCTTCCCTCAATGCCATGATGGGGCAGGCGGATCCATCTAATCAGCCCACATGGGGTACTCGTTGCCCTTATCAGAGTCCAGGGGTTAAGGTCAGACTCTTTGTGCTGCCTTGCTAAATCTCAGCTTCCCTCTGCAGTTCCAACACCTCTATTCCTGCCCCCCAGTGTGGAGATTTTAGGTGAACCACTGTCATGTTCTCATCTGCCCCCCTCTGTTTTCCCACTGGTGTTCAGGTGTTCAAGTGAATGGAGTTGCCGGTGGGAGTAGGAGGCCTGCGGTTCTGGTGGTGTGATCCCAGTAATTGATGTCCAACTCTCTGCATGTTATTTCATAGTTGTGAAATGGTATTCATTCCCCAACTAGACAATGACAGTCCGCCCCACAGTTAGACTTCAAACAGAACTTCCAAACAATAAAAGGGATAGAGAATAACTGCATTATCCACAGTCCCAGAAGAACTGGGAAAGTACAAACAGTACAGATCCCTGTTGTTTTATGAACACACTCACCCTGCCTCCCACTCTCTCCCACTTGCAAATCCACATAGATCTCCTTAGGACAAACAGATCAAAAGAATCAGGATTTCCCAGCCAGATTCTCCTAGAAGCTTCGAAGGGTCCCATGCGGAGTGGGGCTCAGAATGGGGGTCCCCAAGCTAGGCAGACCCAGCTCAAAAGGTTCTGGGTCCAGCCTGGTGGTGTGTCTCAGTGGTTGAGTGTGGACCTATGATCCAAGAGGTCACAGTTCAATTTCTGGTCAGGGCACAGCACCGGATCCTGGGCTCCATCCCCAGTAGGGGGTGTGCACAAGGCAGCCGAACAAGATTCTTTCTCATCATTGATGTTTCTGTCTCTCCCTTCCCTTCCTCTCTGAAGTCAATTATATATATATATATATATATATATATATATATATATATATATATATATATAGATAGATAGATTCAGAGAGAGAGAGAGAGAGAGAGAGAGAGTGTGTGTATGTGTGTGTGTGTGTTGGCCCTAGCTGGTTTGGCACAGTGGCTAGAGTGTCAGCCTGCGGACTGAAGGGTCCCGGGGTTCAATTCTGGTCAAGGGCAGATGCCTAGGTTTCAGGCTCCATCTCCAGTAGGGGACATGCAGGAGGCAGCCAATCAATGATTTTCTCTCATTATTGAGGTTTCCATCTCTCTCTCCCTCTCCATTTCTCTCTGAAATCAATAAAATATATTTTAAAAAATAAAAATAAAAAAGAGGTTTTGGGTCCAGAGGTCTTGGGGCGTGGACTGGTCACAGATAAGTCCCGACAGGCGGGTTGTGACCGGTCTTGAGCGGCCAGAATCAGGAGAGGGGGCGTTACACATAGACGCAGCCCTGCACCTCCTCCCGGCCCCACAAGGATTCCAACCTGTTAAGGATTCTCGCACCACCTGCGCTCGCCCTCTAGGGGCCAAAAAAAATCGTCTCTATCTGTAACAGCCTTCCCTTCTTTGTCTGGTCAGACACCCCCCGCCCACCGGGAGAAGTTCTGGCAGGAGCCTCCCGCCTGCCCTGGAGGCGCTGTCCAGCCCGCGGTGCTGAAGCACCCAGAGCCCTGCCGCCAGAGAACAGTCCTAGCCTGCATAGATTCCTAACCGTCCAGACTGGCCTACTAATCTGTACGGATGCGTGTCTGCCTCAGCAGGTTTAAACTGGAATTCCCCCAGAGATCCGAGCTTTCCTGAGGAGGCCCAGGAATGCCAATGTTTGTCCAGGGGCCTGGAGCCTCGAGAAGTGGACAGTACTCAATTCCTGTGCACCATTCTGGAAGTAGGCATTCACGCACTACAGGCATCTCCACTGCCCTCTTCACACTTGCCGTATGAGTTGTATGGTTCCCCACACAACTGGGGAGGGCCCACTCACTTTCCAGGAACTCAATTCTTCTTCCCACCTGCACCCAAACCAGCAGGCCCAGCCACCTGAAAGGGGGGAGGGGGAGACAAGCCCTGGGATCCCTCTCATACACATTCCTTGCAGTAAAGATGCCTCCACTCCACTCTGGATGACCACCAATTTTCATAGATACCCACGACTGCTCTCCTCACCCAATGTCCAGGCAGGCAGGGGAGATCCGGGGTCCCCAGTGAAGGGGTCTGCAACTTGGAGTCTAGAGTCTTGCCCTTGGAGTAAATGACATGGTTGCCCTGTGAATTTATCATAATCGTGATGGCAGTGATGTTGGGCAGCATGAAGAAACCGGGTATAACTACTAGGGCAGAAACTAGTCCAGAAAAGAGAGGCCGGTAGGATGCCAGAAGGAGCAGACAGGTGGCTGCATAGGTGCCCAGGACCAAGCCCACACTGGATCTACCACGTCCTGTTGCCCCAGAACCCCATGGGTGACCCTTATAGCAGCCCAGGGCCCAGTCATCTCTCCTTAGCATCAAACCTCAGTTCAGATTGGGAGAGGAATGAGGTACAAGTGGAGGCAAAGGGTGTATAGTGAATCATGTTGCTTGACTCGATGTCTGCTCCCTGTCCTTATCCAGGATGCCTGCTGGCGCAACCTGGATCAATGGAGATGGCAGCCTGTTGAAGGAACACACCTGTGTGGGCAGGAGTGGGCAGTCCACCAGCAGTTGAAAAAGTCTAACCCCATCCCAACATGTGAGCCCCATACTGTGGCCCCTATGGCAACAGATTAATAACTAGTGTTGCCCTGGGCATCATAGTGACCCCAAAAGACAAAGTGGGTATTAGCAAACCCATTAGGCATATGGGAAGACAGAGGGTCAGAGAAGGCATGGGAAAGTGCTAACACCCCCAAAGACAAACTTCTGGTGTTCAATTCACTCCAACATCCTCCTCCCTGTTCCTTGTTCTCCACTTCATTCATCAAGGACCTGGTGATAATGGAGGTCCCTTCTATCAGACCCAAACAGCTCTGATGACCACGGTAATTAAAAAACAACCACTCCAGGGTTCTCAACATAATCCTTCTGGGGAGACAGTAGGAGGGTTATTACCTTAGGGCCAACATGCCACCCTTTGGCTGACCTGACATAAGCACATGAACAACACCCAGTGAGGAAAGGACTGCCTGTCAGACCCAGGGGACAGGTGGGGGCCTGAGGAAGTGCAGGTGCCTCCTCACCTGCGGGGCCTTCAGGCAATGAGCCAGAATGCTGCTTCAGCTTCTCATCACAGAGTTGAGCCACAGCTGTGCCATGCTGTTGTTGGGGGGAAACGTGAATCCAAATACATCCAGCAGGCCTGGCCGAATGAGGGAAACTGAGGGGCGCTGCAGGGGCCACCGGAAGAAGGCCAAGGTGGGAGCCCTCTCATCAGATCAGAAGATTGGCAGCCTGAGTGTCCACATACGAACCAGAAGAAACCCACCACTGGGGCACCTGGGGATGAGGTAGAAGAACATGAGTGTGATCCTAATGTGGTGATGCTGGGAAGCACGAAGAAGCCAGATGCAGCTCCTTGCAGCAGGGCCTAATTCAGAAAAGAGGGCATTGAGTAGCCGAAAGGCACACTCGTGTGCTTCCCCGAGCCCTGGGAGGGCCTGCTGCTCCTCAGCTCCTGCTGTGCCCCTGATCATTCTTCCAGGGTCTTCTCCTGCCTTCCTATCTTCAGTCTGGGGCACAGTGTGAAGCCCAGAGGGAGACCAGAGACTAGTTGCCACCCAGTACGTTCCAGGTGAGCTGAGCCTGCACCAAGTGCCCAGTTGCCAGTGTCCAGCACTGCCAGACACGGCTCCCAGCCCAGTCTGACCCACGTGGCAACAGTGCTTGGGCTGGACTAGGTGCACAGCCCCCAGGGCCTCAGCAGCCATAATATACCAAAGAGCTGGCTGTCTGGGGAGGGAGCAATGTGGTGCCGTGGGTTTCTAGCAAGGGAGCATTTCCTCTGAGAAAGCAGAACCCGAGTCAGCCCAGGGCTCCACAAGGGGCTGCTGGGCCACGGGTTGTGGTCCGGAGCACCACGGCCTGGCTGCTTCTGGGCCAGCCCTGGGAGGGTGGACAGCCAGCCAGAAGACTGCACATCACCCACCCACCCTCACCCCGTATCCGCTACAAAATGAAAATGCTAGGCCCTTTGTTCAAAAATTGTTATGCATTTCAGAATATTAAACCAAGTGCGGCCCCTCTGAAACCTCATGAGTTCCACAGCCATGAAGCCTACCAATCCCATATAGGTCTCATTAAACTTGAACTGCACTTCAGGTTAACTTAGGGGTTACTTATTATGGAAGAGCCACTGTCCCCCACCTCCTGGTTTGCCAGAATAAGGGATGAGGCAGGGCAGTTTGATCTCACCCTCCCACAGGACCTACGGAGCGGGGAAGTGAGCTATCTATACAACCTTGCTAAATCTCAGCCTCTTTCTGCAGCTCCGACATCCCCATCCTTCCCCAGGATATGGGGGGAGCTGGGGTCACACCTGAAAGAAGTAGGTAAGGTGGGGTCGTTAGAGGAGTTTCTGACACATTCTCAGTGGTTTGTCTCAGTTTCCCCTCTGATACCTAAGAGACAGTAGTAGTTCAGGTCTTAAAAGAGCATGTGGTAGTAATATCGGAAACTCTCTGGGAGCAAGTTAAAGTTCTGGGTACCAGGTACAGGATGGACCTAAAGAGTTGCTTTCCAGCCAAAACCAGTTTGGCTCAGTGGATAGAGCGTCGGCCTGCGGACTGAAGGGTCCCGGGTTCGATTCCGGTCAAGGGCATGTACCTTGGTTGCGGGCACATCTCCAGTAGGAGGTGTGCAGGAGGCAGCTGATCGATGTTTCTCTCTCGTCGATGTTTCTAACTCTCTATCCCTCTCCCTTCCTCTCTGTAAAATATCAATAAAATATATATTTTTTTTTTAAAAAAAGAGTTGCTTTCCAGTTCTCTGTTTGCTATTCTATTATCATTAAGTGATGTCCTCCCCACAACCGAAACACTAGGGAAGGATGGACGGCAGGAAGAACTTCCAAACTGTAAATGGCCCGGAACTGTTGGAAAAGCAGGGACAGCAGAGGGCGCCATTGTGCAAATACAATCCTGGGAGGAGGCACCCACAGGCAATCATTTTTCTCACACCCTCTCTGAGACAGACTAGTAAGCCAGGACAAATGGAAAAAAGAGACTGAGACAGGATGTTGAACGGCTAAGCAGTTTACAGCCATCTAGTAAATCACAAAATCTTATCTTCCCTAACCAAGGACACTAAGAGTAAATAGTTTACACTTCTCCCCAATTAGAGGGTAGGTAGCATAAATCACCCTACTCAGGGAGATAGATAACAGAAATCAAGTGAGTGCCATTTGTGCCAACCACACCCAAGGACAGATGAAGTCAGGGGAATAAATCTCATTTTGGCACTTCAGCATAAAGCTGATGCAATACTCTATTGAGGTCCTCCCCTAAGTCCTCCCCTAAAATCCCCACCTTTAGAAAACAGGTAAGAACCCTCAAGACAAAGACCCAGCTCCGGCTCTCTCTGGAGCATGCCCATGCCTTTCTTCCCTCTCATTTGTGCATCTTTACTTTTCTTTCCTAAACTCTTAAGGGTTCCCATGAGACTTGCAACTGAGGGAGCTCGTCCTGGGCTTACCCCTGAACTTGTCTCCAGGGCCCCCTTTTCTCTGATTTTTCAGTGAACTAACAGCAGCACCACCATGGCTCACTTCCTTCACTGTGAGTTAGACTTCTCAGCGAGTCCACGCAGCCCGGCATGGCCCACTTCTTTCCTATAACGTTTCTGGAGAGCCAAAACTGAGTACCGCACAGGCTTTCTTATTGCTTCTTCTATGCTAAGCCTTTCCTTATCTCACTGTCCCCAGCTTTAATAAACATACTCTCAAAACCACCTGGACTCATCTTGTGAAATCTTTCCTGCATGAACCCACACACTACTGGCGGGCCTGAGGCAGACCCGCTCTAGGCCCAGTCCCCTTTCGGAGACATCTCTACCCTGCAAATCTACACAGAAACATCCGTTACCACCACCACCACCGCCCCCCCCCCCCCCGACACACACACACACACACACACACACTCCCTGTCTTACAGGCACATCAGAAATCAAAGAGTTACAACTCCAGGTTCAGATTCTCCAAAACAACCTCTGAGGGTCCCTTAAAGGGTGGTGTCTCCCAAATCTTTTGCCTTAATCCTTATCCCACCTCCAAACTATTTTCATGAGCTGACGCTAGTTCTGCTCAGTGAGGAGCTGGGGAGAGAAACTGAGATGCTGGTTTCCTTTCCCAGCCTGTGGCCCTGCCCCTCCACTGGGAAGATGTTCCCTGCATTGTCATTTTCCAAGGAAAGTGAGCTGACACAATTTGGTGTTAAAAAAAAAAAAAAAAAAAAGAAAGAAAGAAACAGGCCAGAGGGAGTCACTTTTGCTAAGCCATATCATTAAACCAAAATTTAATAACTAACCTAATTCAGTTTCAGCCTTTTCCAGGAGTAGAATTTTAAACCAATCAGCCTGGAATTTCCTGATCAGACACTTCTGCATAAGACCTCCTGCCTGAAATAATCCACTCTCTTAATCCCACCTCTTTCTGCTTACAAAAACATTCCACTTTGTACAACTCTTTGGAGTGCCTCTCTACTTTCTAGATGGGATATTGCCTGCTAAAGAGAAAATCACAGGCCTAAAATGCCATCCCTCATGCTAAAAGCCCATTGTAACCAAACCTAGATTTAATACCTGATTTAAGTGTAGTTTCAACATCTCACAGGAATGTAATCTTAATGCACCAGCCTGGAATTTTCTGGTCAACCACCAGCAAGGCTCTCCCCAACCGAAAAGAAAAAGATGTCCTGGCCTCAAAATAATCCTTTCTTTGCTTTTGTTACCAGCTCCCTTGCCCGATCCTTCTTCCTATAAAAACCTTTCATTTTGTAAAACCCCCCACAGTACCCTTCTAGTTGTTAGATGGGGTGCTACCCAATAGATAAACTGCTGAATAAAGACAATTAAATCTTCAACATTACTCATTTAACATGCCTGATTTAGGCCACAATACTAGCCTCAATAAATTCAAGAAGACTGAAATCATATCAAGCATCCTTTTCATCATAATGGCATGAAAATATACAAATATGTGGAGACTCAACAACCAGTGAATCAAAGAGGAAATCAAACAAAAAATCAGAAACTATGTTGAATAAATGAAAATAAAAACACAACTTTTCAAAATTTATAGGATGCAGCAAAAGCAGTTCTAAGAGGGAAGTTCAGAGCTATACAGGCCTACCTAAAGAAACAAAAAAATCCCAAATAATCCAACTCTACACCTAAAGGAATTAGAAAAAGAAGAACAAACAAAACCCAAAGTAAACAGAAGGAAATTTTAAGATCAGAATGAAAATAAATGAAATTAAAAAACAACAACAGAAAATATCAATAAAACTAAAAGCTGGTTCTTTGAAAAGATAAATAAATTAGACAAACTCATCAAGGAAAAAAGAGTGAGAGCCCAAATAAAATCAAAAATGAAAAAAATAGAAGTTACAACTGACACCACAGAGATTAAAAAAAAAAATCATTAAAGAATACTATGAACAATTATATCCCCCAATTTGATAATCTAAATAAATGGATAGATTTTTAGAAGTATATAACCTTCCAAGACTGAACCAGAAAGAAATAAAAAATCTAAAAAGACCAATTACTAGCAGTGAAATTGAAGCAGTAATAAAAAAAAAAACTCCCAATAAATAAAAGTCGAGGACCAGATAACTTCACAGATGAATTCTACCAAACACTTAAAGAAGAATTAATACCTATATTTATTTTTTAAATATATTTATTGATTGATTTCAGAGAGAAAGGGGGAGGGGGAGAGAGAGAGAGAAACATCAATGGTGATAGAGAATCATTGATTGGCTGCATATCCCACACTGGGGATGAAGCCCGAAACCTGGGCATGTGCCTTGACCAGGAATAGAACCTGACCTCCTGGTTCATAGGTCAACGCTCAACCACTAAGCCATGCTGGCCAGGCAATATCTAGATTTCTTAAAATATTTCAAATATTGAAGAGGAAGGAACACTTCCAAACTCATTTTATGATGCCAGCATTAACCTGATACCAAAACCAGATAAGACATTACAAAAAAAAAAAAAAAATTCAGGCTAATATCCTTGATGAACATAGATGCAAACATTATCAACCAAATGTTAGCAAAACAGATTCAAGAATTAATTAAAGGGATTATACACCATGTCCAAGTGGGATTCATCCCAGGCATGCAAGGATGGTTGAACATCCATATATAAATCATTGTGATATATTACATTAACAAAATAAAGGACAGCTCTGACTGGTTTGGCTCAGTGAGTGGATAGAGCATCAGCCTGGGGACTGAAAGGTCCCAGGTTCGATTCCAGTCAAGGGCATGTACCTTGGTTGCAGGCACATCCCCAGTGGGGGGTGTGCAGGAGGCAGCTGATCGATGTTTCTCTCTCATTGATGTTTCTAACTCTCTATCCCTCTCCCTTCCTCTCTGTAAAATATCAATAAAATATATTTTAAAAAATAAATAAATAAATAAAGGACAAAAACCATATGATCATTTCAACAGATGCAGGAAAAAAAAGCATATAAAAAATTCAACATCCTTTTATGATAAAAACTCTCAACCATTAGAACTAATAAATGACTTCAGTAAAGTTGAAGGATGATACAGAATCAGTCCACAGAAATCTACTGCATTTCTATTCACCAATAATCATCAGAAGAAGAAATTAAGAAAACAATCCCATTTACAATCACATCAAAAAGTATAACATACCTATGGATAAATTTAGCCAAAAAGGTGTAAACTGCACTCTGAAAACTGTAAGACTTTGAAGAAAGAAATGTAAGAAGATATAAACAAATGGAAGGATAAACCTTGCTTATGGATTAGAAGAGTTAATGTTGTTAGAATGTCCTTACCACCTAAAGTAATATACAGATTCAATGCAATCCCTATTAAAATAGCAATGGCATTCTTCTCAGACTTAGAACTAATCCTACAATTTGTATGAAACCACAAAAAAAATGGATAGCCAATGAAATCTTGAGAAAGAATAAAGTGAGAGGTATCATGCTCCCTGACTTCAAACTATACTACAAAGCTACAGTAATCAAAACAGTATGGTACTGGCATAAAAACAGATACATAGATCAATGGAATAGAATAGAGAGCCCAGAAATAAATCCTTGTTTATATGGTCAATTAATCCATGACAAAGGAGGCAAATATATACAGTGGGGTAAAGACAGTCTCTTTAATAAGTGGTGTTGGCAAAACAGTACAGACACATGCAAAAAATGAAATATACAAAAATAAACTCAAAATGGATGAAAGACATAAATGTTAGATTTGAAACTATAGAACTCATAGAAAAAAACAAAGGCAGGAAACTCTCTGATGGTGCTCTTATTACTATCTTTTTGGATATGTCTCCTTGAGCAAGGGAAACGAAAGAAAAAATAAACAAATGGGACTACACTAATTTAAAAAGTTTTTGCACAGCAAAGGAAACCATTAACAACACGAAAAAAGATCCTTCTGAAGGGGAGAAGATATTTTCAAACTATACATCTAATAAGAGGTTAATATCCAAATCTAAAACTCAAAATACAATTTTAACACCAAACACTTCTCCCCCAAAACAACGCAATTAAAAAATGGACAGAGGATCTGAACAGGCATTTCTCCCAAGAGGACATACAGTGGCCAACAGACAAATGAAAAGATGCTCAACATCACTAATCATCTGGGAAATTAATATTAAAATCACAATGAGATATCACCTCATTGGCTATCATCAATAAATCAACAAGTAGGAAGTGCTCGCAAAGATGTGGAGAAAAAGGAACCCTCCTATGCTGTTGGCGGGACGGTAAATTAGTGCAGCCACTATGAAAAACAATATGGAGATTCCTCAAAAATTTACAGACAGAACTTTCATATAACCCAGAAATTATTCTTCTGGGTATTTATCCAAAGAAAACAAATACACTAATTTGGAAAGATTTATGTACCACTATGTTTACTGCAGCATTACTAATATTCAAGATAGAGAAGCAACCTAGGTGTCCAACAATAGATGAAAGGATTAAGAAGAGGTTGTATGTATACACGATGGAATATTATTCAGCAATGAAAAAGAATGAAAACTTGCCAAAACCGGTTTGGCTCAGTGGATAGAGCGTCAGCCTGCGGACTGAAGGGTCCTGGGTTCGATTCCGGTCAAGGGCATGTAACTTGGTTGCGGGCACATCCCCAGTGGGAGGTGTGCAGGAGGCAGCTGATCGATGTTTCTCTCTCATCGATGTTTCTGACTATCTATCCCTCTTCCTTCCTCTCTGTAAAAAAACCAATAAAATATATTTTAAAAAAAAAAAGAATGAAAACTTGCCATTTGTGACCACATGGGTGGACCTAGAGGGATTTATGCTAAGTGAAATAAGTCCGACAGAGAAAGACAAATACTGTTCAATCTCACTTATATGTGAAATCTAAAAAATTAAAAATAATTAAATGAATTAAAAAACCACAACAGCCCTATCCGGTTTGGCTCAGTGGATAGAGTGTCGGCCTACGGGCTGAAAGGCCCCGGGTTCGATTCTGGTCAAGGGCATATGCAACAGTTGCAGGCTGGATCCCCAGTGGGGGGCGTGCAGGAGGCAACCGATCAATGATTCTCTCTCATCGTTGATGTTTCCATCTCTCTCTCTCCTTCTCCCTTCCTCTCTGAAATTGATAAAAATATATTAAAAAAAAAAAACCACAACAGAAACAGATCTATAGATATAGAGAACAAGCTGATGGTTGCCAAAGGGGAAGGGTTGGGGGAGGGGAACTTTTTTCTAAGACCCCAATTCATGAATTGCTTAATAAAGCCCATTAGCGCTTCACATTCACTCAGTTGAATTTGTGGAGTTTTTTATTTATTTATTTATTTTTTTTAACACTGGGTACATTGTGAAGCTGCAAGGTGACATTTGTGGAGGCTGTGAGGTAACACGGACTCATGTTTACAGTAAAATGTGAAGGTTAAAAAGCAGGACGCTAAGTTGTTCACTATGTCAATAGTGTTTTGCATATTGATAAATTCTAAAAGGGAAGACGGGAGAATAAAACAGATGAATTAAGGTTATTGCCTTAAGATTTTTTTCCCTTGAAACTATGTCAAATTATGAAATGGTTGCCTTTAGAAGACAAGGTTATTGGTGACTCTTCCCCCTTGCTTCTTCCCAAATATTCTACATTGAGTAGGTATTATCTGGATAACCAGAAAGGAAACTACAACACCGCCCCTCTCCCCGCTTCCCCCGCCCCCACCATGCTCAGGAGCGCGCACACCCACAAAGTTGTTGCCACGGCATTCATGGATTGGGACGGTCCCCTTTCCCCCCAAGGCTGCCTGTGTGGCTCTTCCCTTTTTCTCCCCACCTGCCTGCACCCTCATCACCCTCCTTAGAGGTCCTTCCACTACAAAGCCAGAAGGTAAATGAATCCACTTGGAAAATGCAAGGAAGCGCTGTCAGATCTCAGCCTCCTGCTGTTGTCAGCCTGGGCCCCGGCGGCTGAGACTTGGAGAGGGGGCGGGGAAAGCCATGGGGGCGTTTTCCGGAGCTCTGCAGGGCAGGAACAGAACATATGTCCTCTCCTGAGCCTGATTATTCCGTGCTTGTTCCTACTGTTATTATTTCAAAATGTTCAGGGGCAGAAGTGCCTGCCAACCCCTCTAATAAGGAAGCCCTTGTCTTTCCCCATGACGACCCCCAGCACTCTGTCCCCCTCTTTTTGCTCCTGCAGGATTCTCTCCACAAAGCAGAGAAAGAAGGTAGATTTGAAGGTGGGGGAAGAGGGACTGCAGCCTCCACAGATGCTGGCAGGAAAGGAGCTTTCTTGTCTCTGCTAGGATATGGCAGAGATCCAGGTTGGGGAGTGGTGGAACTGAGGCTCTTGGTTAAACCTTGTACTACATGTGGTTTTAATCTCAAGATCCAGGGATGCAAAAACTGCAGTCTCTGCAAACCTACTTATCTACTAACAAGAGGAGACTGCAGAAAGCCAGGGAAGCTGGAGGCTGGGGGTCCCCATGGGAGGAAGGTGTGTGTGTTGTGGGGAATGAGATGGCATGGAAAGAACATCAGGGTGAGGGAGACCAGGGTTCGAATCCCAGCTTTGCTCTCTCCCTGCTGGGCAACTTGGGCGAGTCACTGCCCTCTCTGAGCCTCAGCTGCCTCTCTGTAACTCAAGGATCCCTGTCCCTTTCTAGGGCCGAGTGGCTGAGGCTATTTCCTGGCCTATAAAATTAGGATCTTGATACCTACCCCTCATCGAAGGAAAGATCAGTCCAACCTTCTAATCCCAACTAACAAATCCTATCCATCTGGTGCCAAATACCTCTCCAGTTGCATCTCAGCACTCTCCCCTCACTCCATGCTCCTACCCACCCAGCCCACATCCACCCCTTTTCTCATTCTGTTTCCTCTGCCTGGATTTCCCTTCCTTTTGGGGATTAACAACTACTTGTCTTCTAATACTCAGCTCACCTCCTCCAGGAAGCTTCCTTAAATTCCCCACCTCCTGGCTGGGTGAGGTGCCACTGCCCCGGGCTCCTGTAATATCACGGGCATATGCCACTGTTGCCCTCAACAGCTAGTGATGACAGCTGAGATTTACTGAGCACTTTCTAAGTGCCTGGCCCTCTACCAGACCCTTTACCCAGCATCATCTAGTTAAACCCTAACCATACCTATGGGAGGGAGGTGTTGTCTTGGTTCTCGTTTTCCTGATCAGGACACTGACCTGAGGGAGGTGAAGGGTAAGTGCCCAGGTGGGGATGTGGACCAGGCCGGTGTCATGCCAACGCCCATTAGAAGATTTGCGGTACACTCTGTCTGCCCACGTCACCCCTTGAACACAGGCAGTTTTCTGTTTCGAGATATGTTCCGTCCTTCCTCTGACCTGTGGACACCACGCGTGCAGTGTTGAGATAGGTGCCTCCGCCCCACACTGCCAATCAGAGTCCCAGGAAGGGCTGAATCCGAATCTCGCATTTTCAGGGCCCATGCAGTTGGGGCTTCCCTCTTGCCCTTCAGCCTTGCTCACCCCGCCCTAAGTCTTGGAATCTAGGAAGAACCTTGATGCCAGGGCCCCCACCCCTGGGCTCAGCCTCCTGTCCCCTGCCACCTGATGCTACATCCACACCTGCCTCAGGTCAGGTTTAATCCAGGAAGAGGGGCCTCCACTTAGAGGTCATGGTCACGTGTACTAATGTGTCCCACCTGGCTTCAGCTCACTGAATTCTCACAGTAAACTAAGAGGAAGTGAGGGGTATGGTTTTCATTTTACAGATGACGGAAACGGAGGCTCTGCTGACATCACAGAGCAAGTGGAGGGGACCAGAAATGACCCCAGGGTTGTCTGATCAGAAAACGGGGGCTTCCTGTTGATGGAGGGGGGCCCCCGGCCCTCTGGCTTGCCCAATGCCTCCCTCCTGTTCCTGGAAGGGCCTTGTATGTGCACACCCCCAGAGGATGAGAACTATGATTCAAATCTGCATCTGTCGTGGGTCAGTGTGACTCCCAGGCACCAGGACGGTTGTGGGTTGTGAAAGTCTGGGCTGGGCAGGGGCAGGCTCAAGGAAGCCCAATAACTGTTTATTGGCAGAGGTCAGAAGGGCAAAGATTACCATCCCCACCTTAGAGATGAGGAAGTTGCAAAAAGAGAGGAGTAGGGAAGTTGTCCTAGGTTACCCCTGAGTTGGAGGAAGAGCAGGGATTAAACCCACAACCTTTGTGTATCAGGACGATGCTCTGCCAACTTAGCTACCCAGCCAGGGTAGTGATGCCTGTCCTTTACCTCCTCCCCTGCCCAAGCTTTTTTTTTTTTTTTAAATCCTCATCCAAGGATATGCTTAGAGGAAGGGAGGAAGGGAGGGAGGGAGGGGAAGAGAGAGAGAGAGAAACATCGATCGGCTGCCGTCAGTACATTCCCCAACCAGGAATCAAACCTGCAACCTTTTGGTGCACAGGATGACCCTCAACCAACTGAGCCACACCAGCCGGGCTCTCCTTCTCCATCTTGCTGGCCCCAAAACACAACAGGGGGTGCACTGACCTGAGAAGAGCATAATTACCTAGGGAGCAGCTCCCCCTCCCACATTCCTCTCCCCTCGGGGCCCCCAATGCAATGGATTTTGAAGTGAATCCTAGAGTCGCTGATCAATAGCCCCTTAACCCCACAAATGTTTCCAAGTCTTTCTCCTGCCAGGTGGGGCTGGCCTGGGGTCACCGGGACCCTCTGAAGTAGACCTCATTCCCAGGAATAGGCTTCTCCCGCCCCTCGCCTTGCCCTTCCCCAGTCCTGAAAGATTTATAGCCCTGTGAACAGAAATCCACTTCCCCAGAAAAGGCCCTGGAGAATCCCTCCCCACTGTCATAGGCCCAGGCTGGTGATTCAAGTCTAAATCAGTGAGGACAATAGGCCCCAAGCCTGATGGGGGCCCTCCTGCCTCTGTAAGATCAAAGCTGCTCTTGGGACTGAGTGATCCTGGGCCAGGAGTGGGGGTGGGGAGCTCTATCCAAGGAGGAAGCCCCTTTACCCAGGTAATTCTTGGGGAGGCAATCCCTCTCAGATGTCCCTAGCCTAGGTTCAAAGGCTGGTGGGGGCTGAGCAGTTGGCAACAGAAGGGGAAGGGCCTAGATCAGAAAACGGGGGCTTCCTGTTGATGGAGGGGGCCCTCGGCCCATTGCCTGGCTCCCCATCCCTCTTCCTCATCCAAGTCTGAGATTCCCAAACTGCCACGGAAGCCCGCACCCCATGCGCATAGAAAGGAAGAGAGAGGAGAGCTGTCAGAGCCACGAAGGAGCCCTGAGGCACCGCCGCAAGGGACGCGCAGCTCAGCACCTCCCGAGACAAGAGGCCGCTTCCTCTCTAGGCCCCCACCCCGGCCCCATTACCCCAAATGCTGGGCCTCCTTCAACGGAACCCTTCTTTCCCCAAACTCGTCGGAAGATCCTGGCACATGAGAGAACTGGGGGTCCCTTCGGACACCATCTCTTTTCTTTCCATCTCTTCATCCCAGGGGCGGAGGGTGTCTCCACAGGACCCGGGCCCTCCCCCCTGACCCCGCAGGTTTCGCTCTCATGGAGCCCCTTTGCAATTCATTTCTCAATTCCGCGCCCCCCTCCCTTCCTGCTCTGGACATCACATGAACACTCACGGTAATTAGGGGCGTCTTCACTCTGTGTTGAAAGAAGGGTCTTTGATCTGCTTGGAAATTAAGTTCTTAGGGAGCAGCCTGGGAGGAAAGAGAAAACGAAATGGGACCGAGAATCAGCGGCCACTGCCTGGGAAACAGACGCACACCCTCCGTGTGGGGCCGCCACACGCCAACGCGCATCCTTCAACTCCGTCTTCCCGCCCAGGCAATCTCCACCGCCCGCCCCCAACCCTAGGCACCCCGAGGCCCCCTAGACCCCCACAGCCCCCGCGGGCTCCTCCAGAGGCGGGAGCGCGGCTCAGGGGCCACGCCAAAACGGTCCAAGTCAGGAATCCGGGCACCTTGTGTGGCTCAAGCACCTTGCGATGCTGCTACCCTGTTCCCAAACCAGAGACGGTGTGGAGGCGGGGGGGGGGGGGGGGGCCTCTGAGAGGAGAGGACGCAGAGTCGGTGGGGGGCCTCTTGCGTAGAGCAGAGTGGGGGGGGGGGGTTGGTGGTTTCAGGACAAGGGGAGGGGAGGCCCCGCCAGGGGGAGGAGCCGCTACCAGCGTCCCGTGGATCGGGGCTCCCTCCCGTCGCGGCTCCGCTATAAAACCCCGGCCCTTATGGTCGCAGCACCCACGGCGGCCTCCTCGGCGTGCGACCCCCGGCTCGGCGGCGTCTTTGCTCCCGCGCAGAATGCGGCTGCTGCTGGCGCTCCTGGCCCTCGCCGCCTCCCGGCCCTTGGCCCGCGCAGGTGAACGCCTGGGCTCCGGCCCCTGCCCCTCGGGTGGCCCGCCTGCGCCCTCAGCCCCGCGCCCCGGCCCAGGCTGCGCCCGCGGCTACCAATGCGCGCCCGTTGCGCGTCCGTCCCGAGCGGCGCGTGCGCCAGGAGCGGCGACTGCGGGCGGACCGGGCGTGAGCGAGCTCGTGGGCGCACACGAACGGCCACGTGCTGTGCGGGGAAGCGTGTGCCCGCGTGTGCGCGGCGGCCCTGGGCGAGAGGAGCGTGCGAGTCCGTGGGAAGGATGCTTCTCCCACCGCCTTGACGCGCGCCTCTGCTTCTCGCTCTTTCTGGCGTCTCATGCGGTTCCTGGTCCCCCCAGTTTGTCGCTGTGCGCCCCGCGGGTCTGGGGGTTGGGGGGCTGACCCTTCCTCTCTGCCCGGAGCTACGGCAACACTTTGGGTGTGGCGGGTCCTTGGCACCCCCGCTCCCTACCCTGAGCCCCTTGTCCCCGGGGGCTGCCACCTTCCTGCACCTCCCCACCGGCCCCAGCGCTGGGTGGGGAGCCTGGCTGGGGACCTCCGGAGACCCGAGGTCCCCGGTTGAGCCGGTCTTTCCGGCCAGGGTGATTTTCGTTTAAAGATTAATGGTGAGGCCAAGCTCTTAATTATTCTCCTAGGTGGGAGGTGGCAGGAGAAATGTGTTAATATTTGATAAGGAACTGAAGGCGCTTCCAGCGGCTGGGCGCAGGGACCCGGGAAGCACCTTTTCTACGACCTCCCCGGGGCCCACCTCCTTCCCGAAGCCCCCATCTGCCCGTTCCCAGCTCAGCAACCTCTAAACCATGGTCCTTGGCGCCCATCCGACCAAACCTCTTCTCCAAAGCTAGATGCCCCTCCCTTGGAGCACGGCGTGGGGGGCGAGGGAAGCTCTGCAGCAGGGAGAGCGGGTGCGGGCGCAGGACAGACTTGGCCGCCTGGGGAAGGAGGGCCGGGATGAGGGGCTTCCTGCAGCAACTCTCAGGAGAGGAGGAAAGAGAAAAAGGCCGTGAAGGGGTTCAGAGCAGGACTCCCCACGAGGTGCCCCTTGGGCCTGTGAATTATTTTGAGCTGAAGGCAATCGAAAAACTTTTACCTCTCCCTGGAAGACTTTAAATTGGGGACCTTACCAACCATGAGTTATTACCGGAATTGGTTTTTTACGACTTTATCTATAAGGCAGGGCAGACTTCTAATTACTGAACATCTGCTTTTCTTATTGTTTTGGGTATGAGCTCCCGCCCTGGGAAGCCCCAAGGAGCCTTACCTCATCCTTAGCCCAGAATGCCATATGGACTTCATTCTCCCTTTCTCCGAACCGCTCATGCATGCGGGGTTCCCACACATACAGATGACATTAAACTTGTTCACGTTCTCTTGTTAATCTGTCTCATGTCTATTTGGTGATCAGACAGCCGAGAGACCCCAGAAGGGCAGAGAACATGTGTTCCTCCCTTTCACAGCAGGATGTAAACATTTCTATTTATAGAGTTGGACCTTTGAAATCTACTTAAGCAGATGGGCTCAGTAGAAAGAGAAAGGTTTTGCAATTAATTCGGATATTTTGTGACTGTGTGCCCTTGGGTAAGTCACTCTCCGTTTTCTCATTTACAAAGCAGGATAGTAATTAACCTCACGGGTGGTTTTAGGGGTCCCCATAAGATAGTGGGTGTACGTGCTCAGTGCGGGGCATGGTGGCTATGACGGCTCTATCCCTGGCCTGCGCCAGCCAACCAGGGCTTGATCTCAGCTGCCCTCTCACACAACCTGTGCTCCTTTTACCGCCTGGGCCCTGCCTTCCTGCAGCCATTTCATCCCCTAGGGAACTCGAGGCTGGGGAAGGACCGGGCTGCACCTTGAAGTCCCCAGAGCACCTGCCGCCACGAGAGGAGGGGAGAGGATAGGGGGCCCCTTCAGTCTCAGCCTCCAGCAGGGACTTGCTGAGACTTTGCCCAGGACATATTTGGGTTTCGCTGAGCTGGTTTTCAGGATCCCTTCCTCCCCCGCCCCCCCAGAGTGGGAGGGTGGGGTGACCAAGGTCCATCAGAGGGAGATTCTTCAGTCATCTCGAAAGAAGGGGGGTCAGGGGTGGGAAAGTCAAGGGTGGGGAACAGTGGCTGGGTGATGGGCGATGGCGGTTAGGTCTCTCACTCTGCTTCTGGCTAGGGCAGGCAGGCTAGGTGGAACCTGGAGCTTGGAGCCAAGACCGAGGTGTGGGTAGCCCCTCTCCTTCCCGGGCCCTCTTGGAGGGGGCCTGAGACAGGGCAGGTAACCCTCAGCAAGGGCAGCCCTCTCGTGAACGTGAACCTGAGCTGGTGTGTGACCTGCCACCTCTTGCCTAAAAGCCAGCTCTCTACCCTCGGCTCACACACAGACCTGACCCCTGGCCTTGGCCACATCAACAATGTGTTTTCCTGGCTCCTGCCTCCTGAAGAGGGTAGTTACAAGAGCATTCATCCAAGCAGGTCAAAAGTTTCTATGATTAAGACAGTGGATCAGAGGTTACCATTACAAACACAGGAGCCGTAGCTGGCAGGAAAGAGCAAATTCCTAAGAAAAGCTTAGCCTGAACCAAATAGGGCCTGGGGAGGCTGGGAGGGGTCCCACCCTTCACAGCTGGCTGCCAGGGCTCTGGTTTAAGTGAGGCTTCCCTTGGAGTGGCTTTCCCTGGCGCCTCCAGTCCAACGTGACCTTGGAGGCTGCTTCTGCCTCCAGGACCTCTGAGAGGTGAAGACACGGGAGGATCGGGAGGATCGTAACAAGGAGCTCTTCAGGGGCCCAGGCGACCTCCCACTCATCGCCTCCTGGGACACGCACTCCTGCCTGAGGAAGACCCTGGGGCTCCGAAGTCTGGGAGCTCTCCTGCTGAGAGAGATGAAGCCAGAGGCAGAGGCAGCGGCAGAGGCAGCCAGGGGACCCCTCCAGCCTCAGAGCTCCTGCCACCGCAGAGGGGCCTGCCTGGGGAGTGGCCGCTCTCCCTTGCAGAGTGGACCCCTATGGGGGTTCCAGATGCTGCAACTCCCAGGGGCAGCAGAGCCCTGTCCAGGGGAATGGACTGCCGTGGGGAAGACACTCAGGGACTGTCCGTCTCTGAAAGCGGCTGTCCCAGCAGGGCAGGCGAAGCATCTGATCCAGAGCTGGGGGACCTGAACACCCAAAGTGGTTCTGAGGGTCCCAGAGCAAGAGGGTGTCCACTTTCTGTGAGTGCTCACTCCTGGCCTCAAACTCTTCCTCACACTCCCTAGCGAGACCCTGCCCTCCTCATGGCTCCCTCCCCACCTCATGGCTCCCTCCCCTCCTCATGGCTCCCTGCCCTCCTCATGGCTCCCTCCCCACCTCATGGCTCCCTCCCTACCTCATGGCTCCCTCCCCATCTCATAGCTCCCCTCCTCAGGGCTCCCTCCCCTCCTCATGGCTCCCTCCCCTCCTCATGGCTCCCTCCCCTCCTCATGGCTCCCTCCCCTCCTCATGGCTCCCTCCCTACCTCATGGCTCCCTCCCCTCCTCATGGCTCCCTCCCTACCTCATGGCTCCCTCCCCATCTCATAGCTCCCCTCCTCATGGCTCCCTTCCCTCCTCATGGCTCCCTCCCCTCCTCATGGCTCCCTCCCCTCCTCATGGCTCCCTCCCCTCCTCATGGCTCCCTCCCCTCCTCATGGCTCCCTCCCCACCTCATGGCTCCCTCCCCTCCTCATGGCTCCCTCCCCACCTCATGGCTCCCTCCCCACCTCATGGCTCCCTCCCCATCTCATGGCTCCCTCCCCATCTCATGGCTCCCTCCCCTCCTCATGGCTCCCTCCCCACCTCATGGCTCCCTCCCCTCCTCATGGCTCCCTCCCCACCTCATGGCTCCCTCCCTACCTCAGGGCTCCCTCCCTACCTCATGGCTCCCTCCCCTCCTCATGGCTCCCTCCCCACCTCATGGCTCCCTCCCTACCTCATGGCTCCCTCCCCTCCTCATGGCTCCCTCCCCACCTCATGGCTCCCTCCCTACCTCATGGCTCCCTCCCCTCCTCATGGCTCCCTCCCCTCCTCATGGCTCCCTCCCCTCCTCATGGCTCCCTCCCCATCTCATGGCTCCCTCCCCTCCTCATGGCTCCCTCCCCATCTCATGGCTCCCTCCCCATCTCATGGCTCCCCTCCTCAGGGCTCCCTCCCCTCCTCAGGGCTCCCTTCCCATCTCATGGCTCCCCCCCCCCTCATGGCTCCCTCCCCACCTCATGGCTCCCTCCCCTCCTCATGGCTCCCTCCCCACCCTGTCCCCATTCCAGGGACCCCAGAGAAGGTGGGTTTGGATTGGGGGCAGCCCAGGCAAGAAGGTGGGGGGGGAGGGGGTTTGCTCAGAGGACTGAGCTCAGGCTGAGTAGGAAGCCGTGCTTTTCTTAGGAATTTCCTCATCCCTGAATTCTTTCCAACTTGGCTTTTGCCATCTGTGCACATATAAGAGGCCAGAGGGAGGGAGGCAAGGGAAGGGAAGGGCTCAGCAGGCACGTGACCGAGTTCCAGGCTACCCGCAGCACTCCTGCCATCTCATTTAGTCCTCCCCACAGTCCAGTGAGGTGGGCGGTATTGTTCCACTTTACAGATGATAAAACTGAGGCTTAGAGAGATTAAGTGACTTGCTCCTAAACCCACAGCTCCTCAGCCAGAATTCCAGCTCCAGCTCCGGATCAAATGCTTTGTCCACCCTGCTGGTCCAGCCTTTAAAATATACATATCGGTAGACTTTAATTAGAGCAGGTTTAGGGTTACAGAAAAACTGAGCAGAAAGCAGAGGGCTCCCATGTGCTCCCTCTGCCCCTGCACAGTCTCCCCTATTGTCATGCATGTGTGTGGCATGTTTGTGGTGCAGCCTTTTTGCAGAGATGCTGGTTCTACCAGCCTCAGGCAGAGCCGGGATGAGAACCTCAGTCTGCCTGGTCCCAAAACTCAGGAGTGTGGGGTGGTGGGTCAGGGGCAAAGGCTTGGCTGTCTTCCTTGCTGTGGGGCTGTGAAAGTTTAGCCAAGAATGGGTCTTACTAACAAGAGGGAGGGGCCAGTCTAATCTCCTGGAGGCATCTCCCCCCGGGTCAGCTCTGGGAAGGCAGCCAGAACCTGGCTCTGTTGTCCTAATCCCCCTCCTCCCCTCTTGCCTCCCTTCCAGGTTTGGGTTGGAGGAGGGAGGGGGAGGCTGATGAGCAGCAATGGGAGAGGGTGAAGGCCAGAGCCTGGGGGCCTCGGAGCCCTGGCTGCCCGAGGAAGGAGAACCCGTGTCTTGGGGAAGGATGACCAGCAGATGAGTCACAATTCTTGTACTGCCTTCTTGCCCCATCCCCACCCACAGTTTCTTCTTAACTGTCCTCACCCAGAAACACGCCACCCCGACCCAAGGGGGGGCTCTGACTCCAGGGAGGTTTGCAGCCTCTGACCCTCTGTGCGCATGCACACACAGACACACACACACACACACACACACACACACAGTGTTGCTTGTGTGCACACAGTTCACGGGCGCCCCTAGGGGCGTATGTGGGCCCAGGTACACGGACACGCGCACGCACAGGCCTCACCTCCTGCCTCTCTCTGCTCCAGAGTCACACTGGTGCTACGCGACTCAAGCCAAGGACTCCAAGGACTGCGTGGGTAAGTCCAGCCAGCCTCGGAGACGTCCAGGTTGCAACGGAGACACAAGGATGGTGGGAAGGACGAAGGATAATGGTGCCCCGGCAGCCACAGACAAGCTCTGAACACAGGCACACACGCATGCATGCGGGTATACACTCCTGAGCTCGGGGGCCCTTCCCTGGCACCCCCATCATTGCCATCCAGAGGGGCGTCCTCGGGGATGTCAATGGCAGCAGCAGATGAAGACATTTGACTCTTTTGAGTAACAAGATGGAGACTTGCACTTTCTACTCAAACGCTGACCGCTTTCCAGCCGCCACTTTGGTACTGCCCCTGCTGTCACAGGCCTGCGGATAGGGCTGCCCCTGCTGTCACAGGCCGCCTGGCCGGATAGGGCTGCCCACGGGTCACCAGGGTCCGGGAACCAGGCTCCTCCCTGCGTCGCACCCGCCTCCAGCCCTTCCAGGGGGCCCACTCCACACCTGCCCAGAGCCCTCCCCTTCCCCTTTGAACTTAATCACACAGGTTATCCCCACATTTCTCCCCTCACAGCCCAGCAGCCTGAGGCTGTCCCCTCCCCCAGAGCTCACAGCCACCTGCTGGCCACCCTGTTCCCACCCTGTCCCACATCACTGCCAGGCCCAAGGCCTTGCCACAAGTGATCTGGGTGCTTGGGCCTGACCTCCAAGGAGCAGAGGAGGCCACAGCCTGGCGCCAGGCACCCCAACTTCACCCGCCTTCTCTCCCTGCTCAGGGCCGGACCAGTGGGGTGGACAATGCCAGAAGGACCGCCAGTCCCCCATCAACATCGTCACCACCAAGGCACGGGTGAACGAAAGTCTGGGACCCTTCTCCTTCTCCGGCTACGACAGGAAGGCGAAGTGGACCGTCCAAAACAATGGGCACTCAGGTGGGGCCCGGGGGTGCAGGATGGAGAGCCGGGGCAGGCATGGGCACCCGTCCAGGGGCCCCTGAGTTCCCTGAGGAGGGCGCACAGGTCCAGGTCCACTTTGCTGAGGAGAAGCTGGAAGCTCAGGGGAGGGGTGGGGGAGGGGAAGGGCAGGACAGGCTTTGGAAAGAAGTATTTGCAGGACGTCATCAGATCAGTCTGGGGCGGGGACAGGGGTGGGGGCTGGCAGGGGGGGTGTTCTAGGAAGAAGGAATGACATGTGCAGAGGTGTGGATGTGAAACAGCCTGGGAGCTGCATGTGGCTCACAGAGAGTGAGGCTGGGAGGGGCCAGGGGCAGGTCACCGAAGGCTGAGGACGTGGCTATTCCCCTGAGGACACCGGGGCACCACAGAGGGGGGCGTTGGAGCAGGGGAGGGACCCACGGAATTTCCTGTTTGGGGCAGTGGGAGGTGTGCAGAGGGAGAGGCAGATAGGGGGCCAGGGAACTGTCTGGGGCTGAGCCACCCATCCTGTCCCCTCCCCCCGGGTCCAGGCCTGAAGCCCACAGAGGGTGGGACGTAGTTGAGGTCTTGCTTGGGTGGAGCTGGGAAGAGTGGTTGGGTGGAGCTGGGAAGAGTGTTTGGAAGGAGCTGGGGAGGTGGGTACAGGACTGCCCCTCCTGTGTCCTTCAGTGATGGTGTCGCTGGGGAATGGGGCCACCATCGCTGGAGGAGGCCTGGCCTCCCAGTACCGGGCCAAGCAGCTGCACCTGCACTGGTCCAGGGTGCTGGACGCAGGCTCAGAGCACAGCCTGGACGGGGATCGCTTTGCCATGGAGGTGAGTGGCCCTCCTGGGGTAAAGCCTCGGTTGGGCTCTGAGGTACCTGCCTTAGAGGGGAAGGGGGTCCAGCCCCCATCGTTTCTCTCTCCTTCTCTCTCACCTCCCACCAGATGCACATAGTACACGAGAAAGAGAACAAGAAAGAGGACCAGGACTCCAAAGATGAGATTGCCGTGCTGGCCTTCCTGGTGGAGGTGGGGCCCCGTCCCCCAGGGTCTGAGGGGCTGCCTCTTAGGATCCAGAGACGGGGATTTGAGCAAGACAGGAGGGGCTTGGGGAGGCCCCTTGTTTCTCAGTGACTTGTACTCCCTCCAGGGGGCGGGGGTGGGGAGCTCAGAGCCTCTCAGAGTCTCAGGTGCAGAAGCTGCCTGCCCTCCCTACTCCAGACCAGGAGAACACATTGGGGTCACCACCAGCTCCCACAAGCCCCTAAAAAGCTCCCTCCCCTCTGGTTCCAGGCTGCATCCAGGAATGAGGGCTTCCAGCCGCTGGTGGAGGCGCTGTCTGCTGTCCCCAGACCCAGTGAGTCAGGAGGTCCAGAGGGGCCTGGGGGTGATGAGAGGGGTGGGGACTTGTTCCTCCAAAGGGCGGCCAGGCTCTCAGAGGGAGGTGTGTGAGGGGGGATCAGCAGCTCGAGAACCCCCTCTTCCCCTCCACTGACAGCGCCCTTTCTCTGCCCCCACCAGTGATGAGCACCACAATGAAACAGAGCATCAGCCTGTTTGACCTGCTCCCTGAGAAGGAGAAACTGAGGCACTACTTCCGCTACCTGGGCTCGCTCACCACGCCGGGCTGCGAGGAGAAGGTTGTCTGGACTGTGTTTGCGGAGCCCATTCACCTCCACGTGGACCAGGTACGCAGGGCCCGGCTGAGGGTGCAGCCTTCCACTGCCCAGCGCCCCAAAACCATTTCTCTAGATCCCCGCAGAGGTCCCCTGGGCTGGGGTGGGGCACCCAGGGAGCTGAGGGCCTGCTGGTTGAATCCACAGACACTCCCTGCTGGAGACAGACAGGAAAGGTCCCAGCCGTCCCATCTCTGGGTTAAGGGCTGGAGGGGAGAGGCTGCGGCAGGGGTGTCAGAAAAAGGCTTCTAGGCTGCACCCTGGAAAGGACGTGGGAGTCGGCCAGCTGAGGGCAGGGGACTTGGGTCTTGGGGAGAGGCGCCTACATGGGAGGACCCCGGGCCGGCCAGGAGCAGCTAAGAGAGGGTTGGTGTAGCCACAGTGGGAAAACAGGTCATACATTCCACAAATGGTCCTCCAGTCCCTGTAGCACACTAGCCTCTGGGGATGCAGCAGTGAGTCAGTCCCTGCCCTCCTGGTATTTTGTTCCCAGACAGTGGTTCTCAAAGAGTGGTCCCTGGGCCTGTGGCATCTACAGGGAACTTGCTGGACATTCAATGCTCAGGCCTCACTCCTTACTGAGTCAGAAAGTCTGGGGTGCGGCCTGTCAGTCTGGGGTCCAGCAAGCCCCCAGGTGACATGCATGCAAGTTCCAGGGCCATTGTGCTGTGGTAACAGTGACAACAGCAGTTGTAATCATGGGCCCTCAAAGCTGTCCACTTGGCTAAGGGAAGCTAACGGGAACTGAGCGCCACCACATGGGAACCTGAGAGGTAGGGCTCAGAGAGGCAAGGTGACTGGCCTGGGGTCACACAGCAGGGAGTCCAGCTCCCCCTGTCCCTGTCCCTCGGCAGATCCTTGCATTCTCTGAGAAGCTGTACTATGACGATGAGCAGAAACAGAAGATGACGGACAACGTCAGGCCCCTGCAACGCCGGGGGCAGCGCCCGGTGTTCAGGTCCCAGGCCCCCGGCCAACTGCTGCCCTTGCCGCTGCCCGCTCTGCTGGCCCCCACACTCACCTGCCTGGTGGCTGGCTTCCTCCGATGATGGCTCACCTCTGGACACTTGACCTCTGACCTCTGCCCTCAAAGGGCTTGGGCCTCCCTTCCTCTGCTTCCCAGGTTGGACTTGGATGATGATTGAAAGAAATACGGATATATTTTTAGAGAAACCTTTCTCAGGTCTGTTTTGGGTTCCCACAACGACCCCTGCCCGGTTCCCCTCAACCTACCCCTGTGCCTGGGTAGGGACCTTGGGGCCTGGAGATGTCTTCGGAACAGGGACCACGTGGGCGTGAACTCCCTGTCTACACCCCACGTGGAGAGATGCAAGGGCGCCTTGGAGCTCCAGCACAGGGAAAGCACAGAGGCCCAGCAGAGCCCACGGAGGCCCCAGCCAGCGCCCTCTCCTCTGTGCTAGGGCTGGAGAGTGCGGGTTGTGTGTGGCTACAGCCTAGGCGAGGTGGGTGACAAGAGTTCATTTACTTTCTGAAATACTTCTTGAGTGTCTATGTTCTGGAATGAGACAGACAAAAATGCCTGCCCTCCTGGAGTTCCCATCAATAAAACAGACACGTTGTACAAGGTCTCAGAGGCTGCGTGCTGTGGAGAAAGCCCGGTCAGGAAGGTGGGCAGGGAGGGCCTCATGGGGAGGGACATCCGGAAGACTTGATGGAGGCCAGGGAGGAGGCCATATGGAGCCGGAGGAGGAGGAGAATGGAGAAAAGAGACCGGGGGGGGGGGGTGCGCAGGGGGGAGAGGCTGTGTGAGGGGGGCCTCAAAGTAGGAGGCCTTTAAAGTAGGATATTTTAGGGATGCTGGTTTTGGGCATGAGAGACTGGGAGGGTCTTTGCTTTGTGGAGCTGGGGTTGCTGGGTGAGGCGCATGGGGTGCAGGTGGGGGTGCTGTAGTAGCCCAGGAGCTGATGGGTCAGAAAAGGACGGGGAGGAAAGGGAGTCACAGGTGAATCCAACGGTCCCTGGCCTTGCACTGGGGAGTTGTCAGTGAAGCCCCCTACCACCACTCTCCCCGCCCCTCCAGTGTGTCCTTGATGATTTTTCCCTCTGGGACCCAAGGGGGTAGTGAGACTAGGAGGGGTAGGTGTGTGTGGGGGGGTGGGGGGACTGGAAAGCCAAGGGAGAAGGAAATAAGGGCCCACTGGTGGGTCCCAAGCCAGGCCAGGAGGGTTTGAGGGCCCCAGGCTCTCAGACCTCATCATTCAGGGCAGGGCTGGGTTTGGGAGGAACCTGCACCTTAAGACCCAGGAAAGGGGGACAAGAACAGGCGTGCTGGGTGAGGAGGCACCCCTCAGGGCCAGGGCCAGGGCCAGGGCGCTGTGGAGACCACCTCTCTAACAGGCTCTCTGTCTGGAGGTGGTGGGCTCCCCGCAGGGAGGTGCATGAGCTGGGCAGCACACAGGGATCCCATTACCCAGCGTGAGAAGTAAGAAGCTGAGAAGCGCTGGCCTGCTGGGTCACGGGAGGGAGCTGGTTGGAGGAGGTGACCTCCAAGCCCTCTCTGACCCTGATACCCTCAAAGTCCCTGACCACCCCCAGCCAGGCCTGGAAGAGGGAGAAAGGGCTGCTCCCCCTCCCTTTTCCTCTTCGTGACCAAGAATAAGCACCCACCTCCTTTCACTGGTGACCACACAGCTGTGGGTGGCAGGCAGGGAGGAGATTGGCATTGCATCACCATGGCAACAGCAGGCAGCCTGTGTCAGCGGGGGGTATGTGGACACTGAACCTGTTCTCTTTGGTTCCCACGGCAGCCTGCAGGGGATCTAAGATCTAAGTTGCACCCCCCACACACACACCAGCTCAGGGCTCTCAGAAGTCTGAACCACCCCTTCCCCCCTTCTACACCCCACCTCCCATCCCCGACCCTGCCCTCAAGGCAACATTCAGTGAATAACATGGTAGCAGAACCAGGAAGTCCCAGCTCTTTGCAAGAGACTGGGGAGCCTTGGCCTCTCCAACCCGGGCCGAAGGTACACCACCCTCCCCATCCCCCTGACCCCACAATAATAAACAATAATAAACCTGGCCAGTGGGGGCCAGAATGGGCACAGCTTGTCCGGGGCCCAGGGTTCAGGCCTCCTCCCAGCATTCCACCTGCCCTCCCTGCACCTGGAGGCGGGAGCAGATGCCGTCAGCACACCACTCAAAGCAAGGTCACTCCTGGCCAGTCACCCAGGGGTGGGCAGCCACCCCCTGGAATTGGCTCCCGCGCCCTGGAGGCTGAGACTGATGGGCAGTCCCTCTCGCAGTGTGTGGTCTTGAGAGCCTCCTCTTCTGGGTAAATCGCTCCCCCAGTGCTGCCCGCCACCCTTAGCCGACCCCTCTGGCTCCTGACAGTCGCTCAGAAATAATAGGGGGCCACCAGCGGCCCCTTGTTCATAAAAAGGGCCCAGCCCACCCTCAGTCACTTCTCTCCCATGCCAGCTCTCTCCTTTGGCAGTTATCTGAGGGAGATGGGCGTCTGGACCAGGGGTAAGGTGGGGTCTGCAGTGCCGTGTCCCGCCCTGCCTCCACTGGCTGCTCTGTGTCCCCAGCAGGCAGACCTCTGACCCCGTTTAGATTTGGCATCCGGGTGGGAGCCAGGGCCTGAAAATACTCCCTGTGTGTTTAGATGATTCTTGGAAAATAAACTTCCCCAATCTTGGCTCTTGGTTTGCACACTTGCTGGCCCTGCTTCCTGTGGCTCAGATCTGACCGTGCAGGGGCGGGAGGGAGGAGTGTAGGAAGGGTAAGAGTATAAGGGTGTATAGGGGCTCAGGGTCATGGATGGCGGGGTGGTGCGGGCACACAGACACCTGGATCTGTAAAAGCAGCAGTCACGAAACTCCAGGGGGTGCCTCTCCCGAGACCACAAGGTGACTGGTTCCCTGTGTGGTGTGACCCTGAGGCTTTGTGCTTATGGGTGGGCTATGGGTGGGCAGATGCAGGGAAGCCAGTGGCCTTGTTCATAAAGAGGGCCCAGGGGCAAGGTGGGATCTGCAGGGCCGTGTCCCACCCTGAACATGGAGGCATGGCTTCCCTGCAAAATGGGCTAAGCGTGGCCTCTGCGTCGCACTGGGCCTAGCTGCTCGTGACCTTGGGAGGAAGGCCAGGCCTATCTCCATGGGTGGGGCGCGGCTCCTGCACCTTGCAGGACACACTTCAAGCCGGCTCTGTTTGTTTATCTGAGAAGGGACAAAGGCATTATCTCCTCGAGAGACCAAGGACTTGTCCCGGGCCCGGGCGCCTGCCTGGGGAGGAGCTTCCTTTGGAGGGGAGCTACAGGACAGACGGAGTTACAGGCTAGTTCCTTCCTCAGAGGCCTGGCCCCGGCTAAGAGCGGACACGCAGAAGGCTCTCCATATTCCAAGTGTTGGCTTCTGCAAGGCCTGGGCGGACAGGAAGAGGGACGGGGGACAGGGAAGGGATCTGAGTACATTTTGGAACAAGATTTAGTCTTTCAACAAACACTGTTATTTCCTCTGTACCAGGGACTGAGGATTCAGGGGGGAAAATCCCAACCTGTGCCCTTCCTCCAAGATTCCGGACCAAAGGGCAGACACGGGGCACGGCGGTACCGGGTCTTTGAAATCCAGGCTGTGAGAGAGGCACAGACACTCCTGGAACATGGGCCCCTGAGCCACATAGACCTGGGTTTGAGTCCTTGCCCACGGCTGACTAGCTTGGGAGGTGCTTTGGTAATTTAATTCCCCCGAGCCTCAGCTTTCTCATCTGTAAAGTGGGGACGATGATGGTGTTTACCTCATAATGTTGCTGTGAAGATGAAACAAGAAGCCTGGCCAAGGGGTGTGTTCAATAATTTATAGTTATCATTATGATTCTTTTTATTAAAGAGAGCTCTGAAGGATAGGTAGGACCTACAGATGTGGGGAGACTGGCCCCTTCCAGGGATGGCCGGGAACTGTGGGTGGAGGTTGGCCTTCCCAGGAGTGATACATTGGTCACCTCTGTGGTGAGTAGCAGACGCCTGATGGGGTGGCAGTCCTCCTATGCAAACAAGAAACTGCAAGACCCTCGTGGAACCCACCTCTCCTCTCAGGCACTCCCCTCCAGCACGCTAACCCCATACACAGAACGGTCCACGGAGCAGGCCTCCCAGCCTGACCTTTGCCAGGGTTGCCTAAGGTCACCCAGGACAGCACAGGAGCCGAGGGGACCAGCTGAGGCCAGGCTGCTCTGCGCTCTCACATTCCTAGTCCCTGTCTTGTTGGGTGGGTCAGGGTTGAGTCAGGCTGAGACAACCAGGCCCTTCTGCATTCCTGCTGCAGGGACTGTTGGGCTGGGACCCGTTCCCCTCTCTCCTTTCCTCCAGCCCTTCCCCGCCCCCTTCCCCGGGTGCTGCAGGATCCCCAGGATTCCCCGTGTGTCCTCTGATGTGTCCCTCTCTCTGTCACGGCTCTGCCCCTGGCTGTCTGCGGGTGGGCCTGTGCTGTCTGCCTTTGCCGCAGCCCTCCCCTGCCCAGCACATGGTCTGCACCCACCTAGGGTTACCAGAAAAGCTCCAATTTCAGATAAACAACAATTTTTCCCAAAAATATGTTTTTATTGATTTTAGAGAGAGAGCAAGGGAGAGGGAGAAACAGAGAGCGAGAAAGGGAGAAGCACTGATGTGAGAAACATCGATTGCTTGCCTCCCGGACCCACCCCGACGGGGAATCTAACCTTGACTTTTCGGTGCACAGGATGACACTCAACCAACTGACCCACGTAGGCTGGGGCTAAACAACACGTTTGTTCTTAGCGTAAGTACTAGTATATCCCCAAAACTGCATGGCGCATATTTACACTAAAACATTACTTGTTTATCTGAAACTGAAATGTCACTGGGTGTCCTGTAATCGTATCTGCTAGGTTTGGTGACCCTACCCCTAGCTCCCCTGCTTCAGGGAAGCAGACGACAGAGAAGGGCGGACTAAAGCAGGGCCAGGACTGCACCACTTCCTCCTCTTGACCGGCTCCCTCTCCCCCCAGCTGACCACACCTTCCAGGAACTGACAGCAAACTGGGCACTGGGTTTTTCCCTTCTGGAATGGGCGGGCCCTGTGGGCGGCAGCCGGGCACACCTCAGAGCCGGTGTTGGAGCAGGCCCTCTGCTTGTAGATTTCCTGCCATTTCCCAACAACTTGGAAGAGGCCATTGCCAAGGAGATCTTATTCTTGCTCCCTGGGTCTCTGCCTGCCTCTTTTGTTTTTTGTGCGTTTTTTTTAGATTTTTTTCTTTATTGATTAAGGTATTACATGTGTGTCCTTATCCCCTTATTGCACCCCCCCACTCATGCCCTCACCTCCCTGGTTCTGCCTGCCTCCTGCCTCACTGAGCTGGAGGTGCCAGGACCCCTGTCCCGCAGCCCAGCTCCCCCCCATCTTCCCAGCCGCCTCTTGTGGAAGTGCCCCCTCCGCCGGTGCCCCTGCTGCTGCCCCCGGTGTGAGGAGGCTCCTCGCGCAGGAGTTTGATTTGCAAGCCCAGGAGAGACTGGCTAGGTGCAGGCCCCTCAGGGTGGAGTCCTGTCCACGTCACGGCCTGGAGTGCGGGAGGAGCAGGATCCAGACACCACTGGGCAGCTGCGTGCTGTCCAAGCCAGATCTTTCCTCCAAGTCCTTTCACCTGGTGTCTTGCTACCTTTGGTCGTCGTGATTTGCAGACCGACTCTGTTAGGCCAGGCCTTTTTGTAAGGTACTGTCACCCAGGATCTCATTTAATCTGACAGCAACCCGGAGAGCGAACGCTCCCAGGGAACAGCCTCTTCAGGACAGCAGGGGTTTCATGTGGGGTTTTCCTGGTGGACACTGTGGGGCAGAGCTCAGAGCCCCCTTTAAGAAAGGCTTGTCCTGGCCCGGCCGGCGTGGCTCAGCGGTGGAGGGTCGACCCATGAACCAAGAGGTCACTGGTTTGATTCCAGGTCAGGGCACACGCCTGGGTTGCAGGCTCGATCCTCCGTAGGGGGCGTGCAGGAAGCAGCCGATCACTGTGATCGGTGTTCCTATCTCTCCATCCCTCTCCCTTCTTCTCTAAAAATCAATGAAAATATAGAAAAAGAAAAGAAAGGCTTGTCCTAGCGTCAGAGCGCAGGTGCCGGGCTCTCCGGGGAGGGGAAGCCTCTTCACGCAAGGTCACACTCCTTCCTGTGGAGGCCCAGCCAATGACTGACCCACGGGGACGCCAAAGGGCCATGCCAGCCCCAGAGCTCTCTGTGGGGCCCGTGGAGGCAGTTCACTTCTCCCTTCTCAGTCCTGCTTCCCTTTCCCCGGGTGTTGTTCCCAGAAGCATTCCTTAATGAACATCCTGCACCCCATCAGCCTCCTGGGGAGGCCAACCGGCAGGACCCAGGTGCACCAGTGCCCTGGCAGCAGCGAGCACATAGTAGGCCCTCAATCAATACGGACTGGAAGAACTGGGACAGGCATTGTGGGTCCTGACTCACACATGACAGGACATTCAGAGCAGCTGATATTTACTCAGGTGAAACTATTTGACATGCTTCCTCTCTCAATCCTTAGGAGGCAGGCGTCTCTATTTTCTCCACGTTCAATGAGGAAAAGGAATCGGGGCCCAAGGCCAGCAGGTAGTAGGATTTGGACCCAGACAGTTTGAGACTCAAGCCCACCCTGTGATCATCAGCGTCCTCTGCCATTTTCCGGAAGAAACGGAGGCTTAGAAAGATAAAGGCATTCTCCTTGCCAGCCAGGGAGTGGCCTGCCAACCCTGCAGTACAGACCTCGCTGCTTCTCTTGGTCTGAGTGCTGCTAGCTAGGGGGTCCTCACTCACAAGGAGCTCGCTGCAGGAATCACCGAGCCTCCCACAGGCCCTGGGGTCATGTGCTGTTCCCTAGTCCTGTCCTTACCCACCTTGAGGCTCTTCTCACGAGGTCTACACATCAGCCAAACCCAGCTTAAGCTCTAGCCAGTTTTGCTCAGTGGATAGAGCATCGGCCCTCAGACTGAAGGGTCCCGAGTTCGATTCCACAGGCTCAATCCTGCAGGCTCAATCCCACTGGGAGTCATGCAGGAGGCAACTGATCGATGTGGCTCACATCAATGTCTCCCTCTGTCTCTCTCCCTCCCTTCCACTCTCTTTAAAAAAAATAAAAAAGTCAATGCAAAGCCCAGCTTAAAAGTAACTGCTTTGTGAAACCTTCCCCAGTCTCTGCTCCCTGCTCCTCCTTCCCCACCAAGGCCCCTGAGGTTCACATCAGAGTATGGAAGTGCCAGGCCACCCAGTCTCTGCTCCCTGCTCCTCCTTCCCCACCAAGGGCCCTGAGGTTCACATTAGAGTATGGAAGTGCCAGGCCACCCAGTCTCTGCTCCCTGCTCCTCCTTCCCCACCAAGGCCCCTGAGGTTCACATTAGAGTATGGAAGTGCCAGGCCACCCAGTCTCTGCTCCCTGCTCCTCCTTCCCCACCAAGGCCCCTGAGGTTCACATCAGAGTATGGAAGTGCCAGGCCAGGACTGGCCGCACGCAGGGGAGGCGGCAGCAAATGTTTGCAGGATGAATGAATAAAAGGAAAAATGATAGCAAAGCACGGAATTAGTGGGCACCATGCCAGGGCTAGAACTAAATATTTACTTTGTCCATTGGCCAATCCTGATGGACAAGCCTGGTTTTTTGAGTTCTATTTACGCCCATTTTCCTTCAGTGACTGACACAATCAACCCGGGTTTGTTACAGTTTGAACAGCTGTTCCCACATGTGGGCCTGGGCGTGCAACGTGCTTCATCCTCGGCTTCCGCTGTTCCCCAGCATCCTGGGTCCTCCTCAGAGTTGGCCTCCCAATCCTTGGGCCTGGCTGGCGACAACCTCCATGAGGTTATAGGTCAAACTGGGGTCTCACTCTAGTGTAAGCTGTGGGTTCATGTCCAGCCTGGGGTTGAGCCATAGCAGGAGCCCCTGGAGCATGTAGGACAGACTTGCCTGGGTCTCCCACCGAGCAGCCTCCTGGCAGACACCGTTCTGCAGGCAAAGGGGTCAGGGGTGATATGCTGGGTCCAAGGGAAGCTTCAGAGTCCGAGGGAAGAGGGACTTGGAGTTCAGTGTGGCATCTATCAGTCAGCCTCGGGGTCCCAGTGGGGTCAGAGGGAGAAGGAAGTGGCATACCAAGATGGAAAGAGCAATTTCACCAAAACACTCTTTGGGGATACTCCACTAGTGGAGTATGAGGGCCAGTGAGCAGTTCCGACCCTGGAGCCAGGCTGTGAGGGGATGCCTGGGGCAGTGGTGATGTTGCATGAGGGGTACCCGGAAAATTGGGTGGTCTCACCCAGCAGACACCAGCTGGGAGCAGAAAGGACTCACTTAAAACACATTTGAGATACTCTCCAGAGGTGCCATCATTGTAGAGGAAGAGGGAGACTTCTCGGGGGTAAGAGTAAGATCCAATGCCCTGGCCGGTGTGGCTCAGTTGGTTGGAGCGATGTCCCGTACACTGAAGGGTCACGGGTTTGATCTCTAGTCAGCGCACATATCCAGGTTGCAGGTTTGACCCCCGGTCAGGGTGCATACAGGAGGCGACCAATCAATGTTTTTTTTTTTTCTCTCTCTCTCTCCCTCTAAAATCAATAAAAACATTTTTTTCTTTTTAAATATATTTTATTGATTTTTTTACAGAGAGGAAGGGAAAGGGATAGAGAGTTAGAAACATTGATGAGAAACATCAATTAGCTGCCTCCTGCACACCCCCTACTGGGGATGTGCCCGCAACCAGGGTACATGCCCTTGACTGGAATCGAACTTCCACAGGCTGACGCTCTATCCACTGAGCCAAACCGGTTAGGGCAAAACATTTTTTTTAAAAAAACGATCCAATGGGACCTGCATCATCACAATGAGTGACCTTTCACTGAGCCTGCAGCCGGAGCAGCACAGCTGGCAGGAAGCTGGTTCCGTGGGGCTGCGTGGAATTTGGTGACAGTTTAAGTTCAGGGAGTGGGGTGAGGCCGGCCTGTGCTCTAAGATGAGGGGAGGGCTTCCTCGACGAACTGTCAATGCAAACAGGATGACAGATGGAGTCACTCACGTCTTTGCCAGGTGCAGTGGCAGGTTGCCACCCCTAGAAGCATATTACCTGGGCAGCGGAGCAGGCCCTGATTTCAGCACTTCTTTTCAAATCAGTAAGGGAGTTTAGATTTTCCTCCATATTTATACTGGTTATTTCCCCAGAATCCAAATTAGGTGTGCTTTCTCTCTCTCTCCACCCCTCTCCATTTCTCTTCCCCCTCCCTCTCTTTTACATATATCAGTTTTGGATTGAGGCCTGGCATTTCCACTATCATCAAAAAGGAGGGATTGAGGCCTGGCATTTCCACTATCATCAAAAAGGAGAGATGAGCACAGCTGGCATGGCTCAGTGGTTGAGCATCGACCCAAGAACCAGGAGGTCACAGTTTGATTCCCGGTCAGGGCACATGCCTGGGTTGCATGCAGGGGGCAGCCAATCAGTGATACTCTCTCATCATTGATGTTTCTATCTCTCTCTCTTCCCCTTCCTCTCTGAAAGCAATATATACAGTATACACACACACACACACACACACACACACACACACACACTAGAGGCCCGTTGCACAAAGATTCGTGCAATAGGCCTTCCTTCCCCTGGCTGCCGGCACCGGTTTTCCCCCAGCACCCGGGACCCAGGTCTTCACTCTGGCCGCCACCTTCCATCTTCGCTCCGGCTGGAGCCTTCAGTAGCTTCAGCGCTGCTCCTGTAGCTCCCTCCCCGCCCTGCTCTCCCCCTCATAGCAGGCTTCTGCCCCGCCCAGCTGCTCCGCACCTGCATGCATGCTGCCCAGAGGCCTGGAGCGGCTGGGGGGCAGGGCCGCCGCCATCTTTGTCGGGTACTCACTCCTGATTGGCTGGTGGGCGTCACAAAGTGATGGTCAATTTGCATACTTCTCTTTTATTAGTGTAGATATATATACTAAAAAAGGAGAGATGAGAAAACCAAAGCTGGGTTCATAAAGGCTGGGGGAAGACAAGGGCTGCCCCTTTGGTCTCAGCACAGCCAGGAATGAATGGAAGGCCACTGAGGAGTCTGCCTGCTGTGTGAGGGGCCTGTTATGATGGCCGGATGGACATGTGGTATTTGGTTTAGAGCCTGGGCTTATGGGCGCAAACACCTGGGTATAAACAGTCAGACTCAATTGTTATCCCTCCCTTCCCAGGAAAGGCCAGGAAGGAAAAGGCCTCAGCTTTAGGCATTGTCCTCAGTGGGTTAAACAACGCAGGTAGCCCAGTCTGGCAGGGGGCCAGTGGGGAGTAAGGGAACCGTAGGGCTGCCGTGACTGGTGGCGGCCTTCCCAAGAACAGCTCATTAAATCCTGGTCTTCCCCATCCTGCCTCTGAAACTACCACATCCCTGCTAAACCCCCAATAAGATTACTATTAAAAAAAAAAAAAAACCTGAAAGAGAAAGAAAAGATACTATCAGACACTTCAAAGTCCAGTTTGGAGCTCAAGGCCTTGACCTGACCAAGCCCTCTCTCGCCCTCTCTGGGCCCACCTCCCCTCTACACTCCTTTCCTACCTCGGTCCAGCTCCTATGGCCCCTGGGCCACCAGAGCAAAGAGAACAAACCTAGGATGTCCATCTCCCTGGAGTCACTGCTTGGCTATTCGCTCCCAAGTTTTTCAGCTTCAGGGAGGGCAAGGAGGCTGCTGTCAGGACACCCACTTCCTCTCCTTAGCAACAATACTTGACATTTGCATAAGTGTTATCAGTTGTAAAAGGGTTTCAGCGTTATCAGTTGTAAAGGGTTTCACGTTCACTTTCTTATTCAGTGCGTACAATACTATAAGGGAGTCAGGGTCATCAGGACTCTCCTCAAAAACAGGTCACTGAGGCTCACAGTGATAGACTGACTTGACAGGAGTTGCAAAGTTGTGGATTCAGGGGGAAGTGGGGTGGTCTAGAAGTAGCCAGATTAACCTCGGTTTGAATCCAACATGTATATGGTGTGATACTTTGGGCAAGAGACTTAATCTTACTGAATCTGTTTCCTCATCCATAAAAAGAGATGATAATGCACTCGCATAGAGCTGAGGTGAGCAGTACACAATCAATGAAACATGCATAGCAAGACCCGGCCAGCGTGGCTCAGCGGTTGAGCATCAACCTATGAACCAGGAGGTCATGGTTGGATTCCCAGTCAGGGCACATGCCTGGGTTGAGGGCTCGATCCCCAGTGAAGGGTGTGCAGGAGACAGCCAATCAATGATTCTCTCTCATCATTGATGTTTCTCTTTTTCCCTCTCTGAAATTAATAAAAATATGTTTTAAAAAATGCATAGCATGGGTCTGGCAAATAGAGGTCCATTCAGTGTTTAAGTGCTCTCTCCAACTTTTCTTTCAATTCCAAGCGCAGGCCTAACCTTCATTTCACATAGTAGGTACTGGGGATGAAAAAGGGGTGCTGTAATAAATCTGACTGAAAGTAACCTCACAGGGTTATCTATTCATAAATTCCTAACTTGGCTGGTCATGGTGAAGAGTCACACCCCAGGCCTAAAACTTGTTTAGTAAAAGGTTTATCTTTGCCTGAAGCAAGCACTGTCCATTGTTTTTTGTGCATCTAGATAGTACACTTAAAAAATGTTTTTACTGATTTTAGAGAGAAGAGAGAGAAACATTGATATGAGAAACATTGGTAGGTTGCCTTCCATACACACACTGACCAGGGGTCAAACCCACAACCTGGGTATGTGCCCTGACTGGGAAATCAAACTGGCAACCCTTCAGTGCATGGGACGATGCTCAACTGAGCCACCTGGCCAGGGGTAGGTAACGCACTTTTGAAATAGCTCTTTTTCAGACTTTCAGAAGTGTAACCACACTCAAGAGAGCACATAATCTTAACTCTCCTGTAATCCAGTGATTTTTCAACCAGTGTGTCGCAAGAATTTTTAAAACATGCAACCCCTGAAGGTCAGGGGCACTGACCTCATTTCCCTTAGATTATCAAATAAAAAAATGACAACAGCCAACACAATAGCCGTCCGGTGTGAATGAATAAAAATGACATCTATTTTGCCCTAGCCAGTTTGGCTCAGTGGACAGAGAGCATCAGCCTGCGGACTGAAGGGTCCCAGGTTCAATTCTGGTTAAGGGCATCTGCCCGGGTTGTGGGCTCAATACGCAGTGGGGGGCATGCAGGAGGCAGCTGATCAATGATTCTCTCTCATCATTGATGTTTCTATCTCTCTCTCTCTCTCCCTTCCTCTCTGAAATCAATAAAACATTATTTAAAAAAATTAAATCAATTTTTTGGTCAGATCAGCAAAATAAAAAAACAAAACAAAAACAAACCCACATATTTTTTGGCATGCCACAGAATTTTAGTAATTAGTTTATGTGTGCCATGAGATGAAAAAGGTTGAAAATTGCTGCTGTAATCCAATCCCCACCTTGCTTTCTCCCACTTTCATATAATCTTCCTTACATTCCCTCCTTAATTCCAGATGCATAAATGAAATTGCAATTTGTCATTGCCTGAAGCATTTTTCTCAGTCTGTTGAGATCTTGCTTCCAGGCATATCCTCTGTTTGGTTCAAATAAACTCATAAAACTTTTCTACAGGTTTGCACACTTCTTATGGGAACAGTGCTCAACAAACTGATATATGAGTGGTAAACTCTCCCTTCTCCATTTCCCCGACCTCCCAAAGTGAGAGGATGTTTATTACAGCTCCAAGCCCCAGGGAGCTCTGCAAACAAGGAGTGGCAGCGGTGACTTTCTCAGCTGGCACAATGGAAGGCCAAGGCCCTGGACTGGCTCCCTGCAGAGGCCCAGGTATGACTGTGCTCTCTGCAGGGAGGGAGGCTGACTGACCTTCATCGCAGTTGGCTGACTTTTCCTCCCCACCTAGGTGCACTGAGAGCAGCACAATGGGTTCAGAAAGGTTCCCTCTGCTGCCACCGTGACTCCCAGCAGACCAAATGGAATCGCTGCTGTTGCTGGAACAACTGTCTGAGAGCTCTTTGGTTTTTTTTTTGTTTGTTTGTTTGTTTGTTTTTTTTTTTTTGTTCTCCAAACCCTTTAATTGTCACTTACACAGGTGAGCCACAGCAATCGTAACACTGCATTTATGTCACAAGAAAGAAAATTTCATATGCTGTCTACAGGACATACCAATGATCTCAGAATCTCTTCGCAGTAACATTTAATTCACACTCTCTGGTCCACAGTTGCCTCAACGGGGCCAGAAGGGCAGGCGGACTGCCCGCTGTGCGCACTGCGCTAGGTCCACACAGGGCTAAGTGTGAACGGAGTCCCAGTCATGTCACCCGCACAGCACTGCCACCACTCACCAGGAGGCCTGTTTCAAATGCTCTTTCCCTTCGAGTACAAGCAATCATCTCTGCCCGAAGCAGCAGGCCCACGGGCACTCGTTTCCATTGCCAAAGGTTCCCCAGCGCCCACATGTGCACACAGGACATGCAGCGGCCATACCTGTTCCAAGCCTGAGCTGAGCACCACTCGGCCAGCATCAACGTGGCTGCCAGGTTCCAGGAAACTGTTTGGCAATGATAGGTCCAGGGAAATGTGTATGTGTATGTGCCTGTATACATAAAAGCCTAAGCGACCCTTATGACCAGTCGCTATGATGTGCACTGACCACCAGGGGACAGACACTCAACGCAGGAGCTGCCCCCTGGTGGTCAGTGCACTCCCACGGCCAACCTCCTGCGGTCACCAGTCAGGCCCAGGAACCCCACCTGTGCACGAATTCATACACTGGGCCTCTAGTGTGTATGTACACACATACGTGTACACACACACTCTCTTACCCTCAGACCCTTCCAAGTCTAAGCTGCCCCTTGGCCCTCCAGCCAGCCATTTTCGTGGGTCGGTCTCTTGCTTTTTCCCCACCTATGTTCCCTCTGACCCTATGCTCAGTCCTCTCTTCCCTCAGGCGGCCCCAGTTCTGAACACTCATCTGGGCGGGAGCAGGATGGAAGACTGTTTCCAATCACTGACCAACCACCACTCCCTGCTTTGGATCGGGGGTCCTATTAGTAAAACTGACTAACCAGCATGTTTGTACTGGTCACCCCTCCCCCCAAAACAGCATGCTGGGTGTAATTTAAAAAAAAGCACTGTTTACAGGTTCAGGATCACAGACCTGGAAGTCATTCGAGGTGAGTCACCGTAGTTCTCAATTCACCGATGAGAAGATGGAAGTTCAGAGATGCAACGTGACGTGCCCAAGGCCGTGCAGCTCTCAGACAGAAATTAGTACCACATTCCAGACTCTTCCACCACCACAAAACCCAAGTTCAAGGTCCAGAAAGGTGTGTAAGTGAAACAAGATAAAAAGCCTAGCACACATGGAAAGGTCTGGGATCTCGCAACAGATGTCCAGGCAGAAGGAAGGCAGCCGCAAAATGAGAAATACTGCTCTGTCTGAGAGCTCTTTGGTCACTGCATGACCAACTTTCTGAATGCTTAGAGGTCTAAAGGACTGTAGTGGCCATTTGACCCAGAGCCCTCACACGTTGATCAAGCAGCACCCCACCCCCAACTCTTACTTCAAAGAGCAACTCCAGCCTCGTCTGCTTTAGGAATGGTCCTTCAGATAAAATGTAGATGGAAGAAAGGATCCAGTCCCAACGATGTTTCAAAATAAAAGCTGACCTAATGCAACCCCTTCATTATTCACAGAGGGACCTCAGGTGCACAGGAGACAACTGACCTGCGCCAGCCAGGTCAGACAATTCTGCAAGGTGTAGACCCAACACTACAGACTCTATTTCTGGTCCACTGCTTTCTGTGGTGTCATGGCTGCCCTGAAATTGGGGCTATAGCAGCCTCTGGCGACCACAGGCATCTCCTGATCCTTTCTGGGAGACCCCTGCTCATCCCCAACTTGGAAGTCCCCTTCTTCCACTGGATCTATAATCCCAGCAAGCACTATGATTTAGCCATGATCAGCTGTGAACCGAAGAAGCGCTCTCCCTCCCCCCACGCCTTCCCCGTGGCTCCCAAGCCCACTCTCCTTTCTGGGCCCTCCTCTCCTCGCCTCTAGGCCACTTCACCCAGGACAGGGCTCCTCTCTCTGGCATGCTTTCTCCCTTTCCAAGGCCCTTCTAGTTTCTCTCCCACCTCAGGCCTGATTCCTTTTTTGTTTTCCCTCCACTTACTTGATCACCTTGGAGCACTTGAAGCCTGGTATCCATCTGTGTTCCTCTGGGGCTTGTGGTAAGGCCCAAAGCTCATGACCAACCAAGAGAAATTTCAGCAAAAGTGGATTGTGTGTATGAAAAAGAGAAAGTTAAATTACAGCAAACAAAAACTTGTTTATGAAAATGTTTCACAACCACACCAAAACACTTGGCAATGTGCAGCACTTATAACTGGTCTGACCTTCAAAAGCTTCACAACCAGGTTTCTGCCTGCTTGCTATCTTCTACTATGCTCCACGTGCAACTCAACGCAGCTGGAACAGGCCTGCACAGCCTCTGCAATGTGTGACGCCTGCTCCCTTGTCTAGAGTCCAAGCATGTCAAACTTGCAGCCGGTGGGCCGCATACCTCGTTTAAATGTGAGTCTAGACTGCTGATGGTTCTGCTTGCTTCTGACAAAATCCTGACCTCACTGCATGGTGTCCCTCACTTCCCTTCTCGTTTGGTTTTCCCTAAGTATTTTGTCAACAGCCGACTGTCTAATGTCCTCAGTCAGCACTTCATCAGAGACAATTATATCTAGGGAGCTTTGGTTAATTACTGTTAACTCTTCCTTACATATATGCATATGCTTATCATCTTTCCCTAATTACACTGGAAGTAATGATTCATTTTCTGGGGCAGTGGTTTCCATAAATGCAAACTGGCTACCAAAGATCTCCCCTGAGGAACTCATTAAAATGCAGATTCTTAGAAAGATGAGTTCATAAATCTGGGTGTAGATAGGCACAGAACGCAGGTGTAATGTAACCATGGGTGGGACCCTGGAACCAGCACATTTAACAAGCAGTTTATGATACAGATGAATTGCCAGGTTGGAAACTGCTGCTCCCAGAGAATCTAGCACAAAGCTCTGTACATATAATATGCTCACATGGTAGCGGAAGGCTTCTGGGCTGATAATGGATTTTATTTTAACCATATTGTTTTATTAAACCTGTGTTGTTTCCCTAAGTGAGGTGTCAGGCTCTGTGGCTATTCACATATATTATCTTTTCCTTATAACCTTTAGGAACAAAGTGGTATTCTCATTGGCACGAGAAGTCTGAGTCTAAGGAACTTGTTTTAGGTTACAGCAGAGCTAGAATCTGACTTCTACTTACCAGATGGCATAAACTGGTGGCTTATAATATCTGGTTTGCAGATAAGTTTTATTTGAACAATACAATGTTTAACCTTTAAAAAAACCTAATTGCCAACATTTCTAAATTGGATATTTTGTATTAATAGCTGGATTTCTGGCTTAAGGGGAGAAAAAAAAAAGGATTGGTAACACTGGGGTCCACATTCCTCTATGGCAGTGGTCAGCAAACTCATTAGTCAACAGAGCCAAATATCAACAGTACAATGATTGAAATTTCTTTTGAGAACCAAATTTTTTAAACTTAAACTATATAGGTAGGTACATTGTTATTAACCTAATTAGGGTACTCCTTTAATCGCACTGTACTTGCGTGCCCGCACGTGATAATTTTGTGGAAAAGCCACACTCAAGGGGCCAAAGAGCCGCATGTGGTTCGCGAGCCGCCATTTGCCGACCACTGCTTTATGGCAACAATTAAGTGGAGCTTTAGATGGATGTGGGCTAGAACTCACCAGAGTCCCTGCTAGCCGCCATCCTCATCCATGGCTGGGCCTGCTTCTCTTACACTCTGTCCCAGCCTGGTCCCTATAGGCCTCTGAGATTGAGGCCCTTTCACTCTTATTTACTATCCTGCTTCTCATTGTTCAGGAAGTTTGGTAAACCTACAGACAGCCCCTTTTACTTACTCTGTCTTGTATGGGTCTCTGATCACAGAGGTGTGTGCGTTTTTTACTGTAATTTCAATACTAAGGAACCTGCTGGTACATCATTAAGGAAAACTGGGATCTTTGGTCCTTAAACTACACATTCTGGCCCTGGCCTAGTAAAATTCTAAATTTCATCGTTAAAATAGGTGGGGAAAATATGGCAATTAATCTACTTACTCCAATTCAATGGGGTCTGTTAAGAAATCCACAGTGAGCAATGCCGCCAAGGGGTGGAGATCCCATGTGGAAGTGCCACCCTCAGCCAGAAAGGCTGGGAGATGGAAGCTCTCTCTCACGTTACAAGGCCATTCAGAAACAAGAATAAATGCTTACCCACCTCTACAAGCTGGTCCTTTTCAAGGTTGCATTTAAAAAGCCAGGGACACAGGATGACACTTAGAAGCTGTGCTTTCTGATGACTTTTTGGATCCCTTTTCTGTTTGTTTCTTTCTTTTTTTTTTTAAATATATTTTATTGGTATTTTACAGAGAGGAAGGGAGAGAGATAGAGAGCTAGAAACATCGATGAGAGAGAAACATCGATCAGCTGCCTCCTGCACACCCCCCGCTGGGGATGTGCCCGCAACCAAGGTACATGCCCTTGACCGGAATCGAACCCGGGACCCTTCAGTCCGCAGGCCGACGCTCTATCCACTGAGCCAAACCGGTTTCGGCCTGTTTGTTTCTTTAAACAAGCTACCATTACTGCTGATTCAACATGTTTCATTCTATAAATTTTTAATGTGTATTCCCATTTTTGGAGAATGTGAGCAGAGTGTTATGAAATTCTTTTAGCATCAGTATAGCAAGCAAGTAAAAAAAAAAATCTCTGCAAAATATATTGAATCTCATGGGGCTAGGACTTCACATTCATTGACAACTTACCAAGAAACTGTGCCAGGTATTTATATACTTCATTTACTTAACATAAGCCTGAGAGGTAGGTATTCTAATTTTAAAGGTAAACAAACAGGGGCTGAGGTTGAAGGACCCACAGCTCCAAATCTTCCACCCTTCTCAATGCTGCCAAATGCCTCTTTGGAGACCTTCCAGAGACAACCAGGGACATTCCTGGTCTCTCAGCACTACCTGGAAATCCAGGATCATTTCAAGGCATTATACCAATGAGAGGTCTTACTCTTCTTCACCTTATCTCCCAATCTGCACGAAGCTAGTGTAAGACCTCCTCCATCAATTCTTAGTTCACCACCTGCTGTCCACCCTTCTCCCCAACCCCCTTCCATATCTTCAAAATAATTTCCTAACAGGGATGTGAGCCAAATTTAAATCAGTGTAGATACCTTGCTCTACCTCCAACACAGTTTCCATTCTTTCAGAGATGGAGTATCTACTCTCTAAGTCAGGTAAGTATTATTCAAGTAGGGGAGTTAAAACAGGGTCAAAGAGAGAAAGGCTGAAGAATTGGACTTTTTTTGGTGTTTACTTGTATAGAGGAAAAATAGCACATAGATGCAGCCACAGTATTTAATTTGTTTGGATAATAGTTACAGATAAACAGATACACTCCATATACAATTACCAATACTTTTTTATACAGTTCATATTTCAGTACATCAACACTATTTTATTTACACTCTATGTACATTAACATATTTCTAAAGTCAGTGCATTGTCAACAAGTTTTATACAGTAATTTACAAGGTGAATGTAGTTAATAGTTAATTTAATAAAGTTTTCACTAGTCATGAATTAAAAAAATTAATTACAACCAATATAACAAACATAGATCAAACAACATTAGTAGATTGTGCTACCTGTTTAAATAAAACATCTGTAAGGAAATTATTTAAAATATTCCTTTTTTTTCATGGGACTTGTCCAGGTAGGAATGGACAGATAAATCATGAAACTATAAAGTATGCATTTTGTCTGACTTCATCTCATTATTCCATTTAGGCCACTGCTTCCTACTTGCAATTATAGTCTTCTGAATAGGGTTTCAACTTAGGAAGGCATTTAAGACAACCTTTCCAACTGCTCTGAGAAGAACTGGATAATAACGAGCCTCAGATATCAGAACACAAATGCTGAATTACTTTGGTACCTACTATCTATGAGGAAGAAAGGGAAATGGAGTCTGACAATTAATGAGAACGAACTTCCAGGGTCCAGATGAATACAAAAAGACTGAAGAAAAAAAAGTGAAATATTTACTTTGAATATATATTTTATAACAACACATGAAAAAAGATGCTGCCTGAAATAAATAACATTTACATTTTTGTTCCAGTCTTGAATTATCAGAGGAAAAAATAAAGTGAGCAAAGAAACAAAACTTTTGATGACTACTACTGGGAAATTTAAAAAGAAGACAAACACCCAAAACAAAAACAAAACAAAAAAAACTGGACATGCAAACAAAATAGAAGTTTACTTTTAAAACCACCAATTTAATTAAAAATACACACTATCAATGTTTGGGATGTATTTTGTTTTTAAACTGAATATGATGGGGGAAAATACCCCATTCAAGTTAATGTATAGCCCTTATAGCCATCAAATATAAACTAGTCTTGAAAAGTTCATTTGTATGTACTCTCTCCTTTTTTAAAGTGCAAAACAAAGAAACAAAGAAAAATAATCACTAACTGTGAAATACCATTTAGCTTTGATGCCATTTTCTTCTCAGAAGCTTTTTGTGCAACACGTGCAAGTGAAGATGGTGCAAACATTGGCAACTGCCCCACCACACTCAGCAGCAGGGGTGGCACACATTTTTGAGGACAAGTAAAGTATCCTCCGAAGTAAGATGCCTCTATCTGAGAGGGCCATTTCAGCGGGATTCCCAGGATGCTTTTTTTTCCCTTCATAGAGTCTTCCAACCAAGGCCCTGGGTAGAAGGCACACAGCCCTTAAGAGATTCTTCGACTGACCGACTACTATATATGGCTCTGCCACCATGACTGGTTGTGTCTCAAACACAAACACAACAAAAATAAAAAGCAAGAAAAGACATAAAAAGACTGGGAAAATGCTTTAAAAAGTAAGTGGAAAAATCGCTGTCCATGCCATAAGAATCCTTTGCACACCTTCATGATCTTGCTTTCTCCATCTTGTCAATATAATGGAATAAAACTTCAGGAAAAAGGAGGTAGCATATCATGTCGTCCCGAGACAACACTATAGTTTTTTGTTTTACTTTGACTCCAAGGAAATTCTTAGTATTTTGTTAAAATTATTGGTAAACTCTATACTCACTACATATTTGTTCACATCTGGACAAGCACAATTTAGTTCTTATTTGGTCCCAGGTGGCTGGTGCCAAACCCTTTTGTTTACAGGCTAATGGTGGACTCTGCCTGAAAGTTCTCTACCAGAGAACTTGTGTGAGACACTTCCAAACAAAACTATCACTACTGTTATGCTAACTGCTATTTTAATTAGGATTGCTATTTTGTGCTTCAGGGTCACAGGATAAAAATAACTACCTTTAGTTAGCTTGCCTTTCAGGGACACTTTTGCCAAATGTTAGCTACGGGGAGTCATCTCCCTTACCACCAGACTGTCTAGCAGCCAGAGTGGTAGCTTACTGTAAAACACAGTACTTTTTGTAATCAGACTCAAAGTCTTCGTCCATGCTGCTTGTGTCTGCCATCTTTTTGCCATCAATCTTTGGCAGAAATTGTGCATAGTCTATCCCCTGCTGCTCATAGAAAAGAATGTAGGCAGAGTCGGTGTCAATTTCATCAGGGTGAAGTTCCTAAAGGGATAAGAAAAGTCTTTAATAATAAAAAAGTCACCACTCTGCTGGCTCTTAATCCTTGCCAGGAAAGAGAAGACCAAGCCTCTTCAATTACTAAACATGTTTGCTTCCAATTAGCTTAACATTTTGGCTATCTCATACCTGCCCCCAAAATAAGCCCCATTACTTTCAGTGTTTGTTTTAGGGAAAATATTCTGACTACAGACATGTTAAAAAGAATAACCAAAAACCTCCCCATCAAATTCTAATAGCTTAAAAGACAAGAGTTTTAATCATTAACTAATACTTTTTCCCCCGTACTACTCATGTGTTTTTTTAAAATGTGTTTTTATTGATCTTTAGAGAGAGAGGAAGGGAGAGGAATAGAGAAATAGAAACATCGATTGGCTGTCTCCTGCACGCCCCCTACTGGGTATTGAGCCCACAACAGGAGCACATGCCCTGACTGGGAATCAAACCGTGACCTCCTGATTCATGGGTTGACACTCAACCACTGGACCATACCGGCTGGGCAACTACTCATGTTTTCATTCTCTCCTCTACATATCACTTTTGTTCCTTTAGTACTAAAGGCATCTAGCCCTGGCCTTTGTTTCTCAGTAGTTAAGAGTGTCAGCCTACGCACTGAAGTGTTACAGACCAGTCAAGGACAGGTACCTGAGTTGCAGGTCCGAACCACGGCCCTGGTTGGGGTATGTGTGGGAGGCAATCAATCCATGTGTCTCCCTCACTTCTCTCTTCCCCCGACGCCAAACTCTCCCTCCTTCCCTCTGCTCTCTCTCTCTTAAAAAAAAAAACAAAAAAAACAAAAAAAACAACAAAAAAAACAATGGGAAAAACATCCTCGGCTAAGGATTAACAAAAAAAAACAAAAAACAAGCAAACAAAAAATACTAAAGGCATCTATATACTGTTTCTAACAGAAATATCTATTCCATTTAGGAGAAAGTCCATTATTTAAACAAATATCCCTCAGAATTGCTGACATTTTTGTTTTCCTTTATTTAAAGATTGGGGATATCTACCTTACAGCTGCTGTCATTGTAACAGTACCACTTGCTGTTTGGGTTTTTGGCATAAGTGACGTAATGGCCCCCGCCCAGAATTCCTGAATGGCACTGTAAGAGAAGAAAGTGGAGGTATGTTAGTAGTTAACAGAACTGGTCAGGCGACACTACTAGGATCTGATCAGGGAAACACTAATCACTTTGGTCAGTGGTTGCAAACCGTGGCTCGTGAGCCACATGCGGCTCAAGAGCTGCGGTTTGCCGCTCTGTTGACTAATGAGTTTGCTGACCACTGACTTAGGTGATCAAGAAGGAAAGTTTTGGAATCATCTAACCTTTTTCCAAAAATTCAAAATTCAAAAGTCCCAAATCTAAATATTTTGCAGTTGCAATTATTTTTTAGAAAGCAAAAATTCCTTGGGAGCACACAATTGTGAATAACTCAAACCTGTGACTCCAGTTATAATAATTACATGACTATACCCACATTACTCTATGAGCATCTTGGATTTTATCCGGAAGGCCAAGATACTTACTGCTAACTTTGTCTATCACCAAGCTCAATGCTTAGGAAATAAGCAAGCATTGAAAAAAATGAATGAATGATGAACAAATCACTGAAAAATGCAGATCATTCTGAAAACCATACAATATACCACTTACCGAAATTGCATATAGGTTATAAATAGGATTAACACGAGTATCTTCTCTTTGGTCATCGGTGCTGTCTTCTTCACTGTGGTTTTCAAGCTGACCATTGCTGTAGCCATTGCCACAGACATTGCCATATGCCTCATGTTCATAAAGAAATCCATTGGCCAAAGCTACTTCATGGTCCTGAGGGGTAACCAGCTCAGGTTGGCTGCCCCCCAGCATGTGCCCTTGGCTCAAAGCATCAGCCAGCTCACAAACTTGCACAGTCCCATTCTCTTTGCTGGAATCCAAGTTCTCCTTACTACTCGTCAGTTTATTTTTGCTGCCAATCTGGGGTAGCCGAAGCCTGCCTTTGCTCCTCCCTAAAGTCCGTGGGCTGCTGTTAGGGCTGCTGTTTTTGCTGGAGGGACAGCTGGCTCCACCTTTTCTTGATGAAGAAGGTGAACCTGTCAAAGGGAAGATTCATAAAACTCAAATGCCACAAATTAAGCTAGCCACCAAATGGTAACTTTGAAGCCACCTTCACAAGTGTACACATAAAGGTAAAGACTGGGAGTCCTGACTGGCTACTTTTTAGTTCCTATTATGTAGCCAATAAGGAACTAAAAATGCCAAGCCCTGAAAATGCAGCAATGTCCTGAAAATGTAAATTACCATGTAGGAACTTAGAAAATAGTAGAAAGGTGATTTAGGTCAGATTCAGTTTAAAACAATATTATTAGACTAAGGCCCCAAGGAGTTTTACAAATGTATTTTCTTCTCTGTCTTGTATGTAAAATTAGATTAAAAATACAATCACTAATTATTAAGCACTTAGTATTGTTAAGCATAGTATTGGAAACTCTCTATTATCTTTACCACTCACAACAAACCTGTAAGGTAGTGGGTCTTAAACGTTTTTGGTCACAGCCCCACCCACTTCCTTATATACCCTTAAAAGTTGTTGATGACCTCTAGAACTTTTGTTTTATGGGTTATATCTATCAATATTTACCATACTAGGAATTAAAATGGAAGAATATAAAAAAAAAAAACAATATACAAGCACATATTTCATCAATATTATCACAGCATGCTGGCTCTGACTTCACCGTACACTTGTGAGAGAATGACAGTGAAAAGATATATAATGTCTTATTATTTTTATGAAAATAGTTCTGATCCTGCAGGCCCTCAGGGACTCTATATGGGTTCCTGGACCACACTTTGAGAGCCTCTGCTGTAAGGGAACAAGAATGACAACTACCATTCGTGCTTTACTCCTGTCATGAAATCCTCACACTCTGTGAACTTACTATTATCTCAATTTCCTACATAAAAAATAGATGCAGGGAGGCTGTATCTCTTGCTAAAAGTCACATAGTTCAAATCTAGATAGGTCTGATTCTAGATAAGTTTGTTCCATCTCATTAAGCTGTTGCTCTAGAGTGGAAGGGAGAGGAAAACATGCCGTCTACAGGGGTCCCAGGAGAGCTCCCCTCAGGGTGATATCTGGGCTTCAGGAGGTCCCTAGGCTTCTTCACCTTTAGGGCTACTGCTGATGTTTGCGCTGAGCGAGGATGGGCTCTTGCTCAGGAGCACATCCTCTTCCCCAGCGGAGTTCTGGGCATCCATTTTCTTCACCTCTCCTGCCGGAACCCTGGTTTCACAGAAGTCATCCCCCTGGGGTGTGAGTGGTTTCTGCTGGCAGAGAGCCGGGTCTCTTGGTACCAAAAAAGCACTAGGGTCAAAACTTTCACGAGGAAATTTAACAATTTTCTGTGACTTTATCCATCGGCCATTTACAAATTGAAATCGTTTAAGATGAATAATCTGGAGAAGAAAAGGTAGAAAACACTAGGGTTAGAGGGTTCCAAAGATACAAAATAGATCTTGAACATGTGAATGTTCAAGAATATATAACATAACATTTAAAAAAAAATAGATTTTATGTAACACAGTTATCAGTAGGGCCACTGCCCTTTAGCTATATGGTTACCAGGGTAATCTCATCATTGATGTTTCTTTCTCTCTCTCTCTCTCCCTCTCTGAAATCAATTAAAAATATATTTTAAAAAATAATAATAATGAGTGCCCCAGTTGGGTGGCTAAGTTGGTTAAGTGTTATCCCGTACAGCATCATAAGGTTGTGAGTTCAATTACCAGTCAGGGTACATTTGGAAGGCAACCAATCGATTTCTCTTTCTCTCTTCCTTTCTCTCTCTCTTTCTTTCTCTCTCTCTTTCTTTCTCTTTCTCTCTCTCTCTCTCTCTCTCCCTTTAGGGAGATTATATCCTCTGTATATCTGAAACTCTCTTTCCCAATTTCTTCAACATCCTTGGAGCCTATATTTGCATGTATCCCTCTGTTTTCTGGGTTTGTGATCCACACTGAACTCTACCTCTATCCAATATCATAGAAGAAAAATTGAGTTTTTTAACTAGATGAAATTTACCCTATCTCCAACTGCACATCTCTCCTTTCTTACCATATCCTTTGATGACTACCAGGAAATCCTGAAGAGCATAAGAATCTCTCTACTTTCTGGCTGGTCTTCTTTTCAAGAGCAATGAATTCCTCCAGATTCATACAGTGTTTAAGTTCTGTAATGCAGGCACAGATCTTTGGTGGCTACCTCTACACTAGATGCTTAACAATTTACTGTTAATATAAAGATAATCCCTTCCTAATGGGGTACGCTGGTGTGTGGATATTATAGAAGCCCACCAAGCTCTCAACAAAACATTTTCTCATCATTGTTTTTTATTTATTTATTTGTAGTCCTCACCTGAGGATATGTTTTTATTGATTATTAGAGAGAGAGGAAGGGGGAGAGATGGGGGGAGGAAAGGAAGAAAAGAAGGGGAGAAAGAGAGGGGGGGAGGGAAAGGAGAGGGGGAGAGGAAGGGAGGGAGGGAGAGGAAAGGGGGAGAGAGAGAGAAAGAGAGAGAGAGAGAGAGAGAGAGAGACAGAGATCGATTGGTTGCCTTCCAAATGTACCCTGACTGGTAATTGAACTCAGAACCTTATGATGCTGTACGGGATAACACTTAACCAACTTAGCCACCCAACTGGGGCACTCATTATTATTATTTTTTAAAGTATATTTTTAATTGATTTCAGAGAGGGAGAGGGAGAGAGAGAAACATCAATGATGAGAATCATCAATCGGCTTCCTCCTGCATGCCCCACATAGGGGATTGAGCCTGCAACCCACGTATACTAGTATGTCCCGACTGGGAATTGAACCATGACCTCCTGGTTCACAGGTTGATGCTCAACCACTGAGCCATGCTGGTTGGGCTCATTATTTTTTAAAGACCTCAAAAATGTAGTTTTTATAAATGCTTTTACTCCAATATATAATTGTCAAAACTCATTAAACTAGATATTTTAAATCTATGCACTTAATTCTGTGTTAATTATAACTCAAGTAAAACAAAACAAAAAAACACTATCCCCCTTCCTACCTGCCTGTCCCCAAGCCTGCTCTGGCCTTCTTCCCTTCCCTCAGTTCTTATCCCTGTAGCTAGCTAGCCAAAATTATTAATTACTTGCCAAAACCGGTTTGGCTCAGTGGATAGAGCGTCAGCCTGCGGACTGAAAGGTCCCAGGTTCGATTCCGGTCAAGGGCATGTAACTTGGTTGCGGGCACATCCCCAGTAGAAGGTGTGCAGGAGGCAGCTGATCGATGTTTCTCTCTCATCGATCTTTCTGACTATCTATCCCTCTTCCTTCCTCTCTGTAAAAAATCAATAAAATATATTTTAAAAAAAATTATTAATTACTTGTGCATTCTTCCCTAGTTCTAGATTAATAAAATAAAAAACAACAACCTACACTCACAGTTTTACAGAGTAGTAGGAAGAAAACATGAATAAAAAATGCATATAAGATCTGGTTAAAATACACCAGTGCCTTACAGTTACACTTGTTATGATATCTCCACTCTTAAGGAAAAGGCTTTCTTAAATAAATAAGAAAAATTGTCACTTCAAACTCACCTGACAAACAACAGGAGAGTTTCCTAATCCATGAAGGGAGAAGGCAGAAGTAAATAAAATTCAAAAGAACACATAAGCCCCATTGCACATGTGTGCTGTGGCCATGAGACCCAGCACAATGGACTCTGAGGCTCCAGGCTCAGCTGTTCTTCTACAATCCACTAATGATGAGCCTAAAGCTCTTTCTCTCCCTAGAGTCAGAAGTGCTTTCACTTTCTTTTGCAGTTCAAATTCACCAGGTTGTACCACTTTTGACCCTTCTTACACATTGTGTGGAATGGCAGTCATGGTTTACATGACTTTTCTTTCCTTTTTAGTGGTCTACTCTTTAGGAACAAGAATTAATTTCTGTGTGCAACACAGAAATTTTGCACAGCAAACGTGTCTTAAGCATTGCTGAGGGGAGGATTTTATTCTCAAAAATAACAAAAACTATTTGTTTATGACTTCTTTCCTTTTTGCCAGACTCTTGCTCTCTCCGAGGTAGGACTGTAACGTACCAGGACTGGGGGAAGCCTCCAGAGATCCAGCTTCTTGGTTGCTAAGCAGTGGGTCTTACACTTGGAGCAGTAGTACATCTCATTTTCCCCCAGCTCCTCCTCACTGGTGAAAGCACGGAGACAGTTGTCCAGGTTGATGGGCTCAGCTTGTGCTCGCCGACTCTGTTCTACACTCTCATGCTCATCGACAACCTGTAAGTGAAGGAATAGGAATAGGGGGAGGTGAGTGGGGAAGGGAGCGAGTTTAAAATGGTCACCTGGCTATGCATAATCCTCTTCAGTGGTTCTCAACCTTTCTAATGCCTCGACCCTTTAACACAGTTCCTCATGTTGTGGTGACCCCCAACCATAAAATTATTTTCGTTGCTACTTCGTAACTGTAATTTTGCTACCGTTAATGAATCGTAATGTAAATATCTGTGTTTTCCGATGGTCTTAGGCTCTGCTAGCAGGGTCGCCTAAGAACATCGGAAAACACATATTTATATTACGATTCATTAACGGTAGCAAAATTACAGTTACGAAGTAGCAACGAAAATAATTTTATGGTTGGGGGTCACCACAACATGAGGAACTGTGTTAAAGGGTCGAGGCATTAGAAAGGTTGAGAACCACTGCACTAGGTGATTGACCCTCATTTTATTATACATGATGAAAAAGAAAATACAATCCAAACTAAAAGTCTTTGAGCAAATACAGCATCTGTACATTTATTCACCAACATCACATCAATAATATCCTTGACCAAATTTCTATTTATATGACCACAGCTCTTGAATATTTTCTGAATGGTTAGAAATGACAAAAACAAACAAGGAATTGCCTATTTATTTTACAATTTTGAAATACTAAAACAGCTTACATGTGAGCTGGCCTTCAAGCCAGGGGTGTTCAGATTAAGTCTTTTAATTTTTTAACTAGAGAGACAGAACATTATTAATATGTTGCAGGCTTAACAGAGGCTAGGAGAAATAATATCACTGAAACACAGATGTCAGATCTGAATTAAATAAGAAAGGTAAGAAAAGCTCACCATGAGAATACAACACATCAGTGTTAAAACCCCATAGGAAACAACTCAGTTGCATATTGACAACATGTAACACCAAGTTATCAGAGTACCAGGTGTGTCATTATCTATCTCCTGCCTCACAAGGCCTCTATTTGAGACTGCAATAAAACAGTAGGCTCAAAGAGCCGGGTTTTGTTGAGAAGGCCACTAATACCTTCCAAACCCCGTGGTCCCATTAACCAACACACTAGGCTTTGAAGCAAGAAGATGGTAAGTATAAGAAAAGAAGAGACACTCTAGCTGGTTTGGCTCAGTGGATAGTGTGTCAGCCTGAGGACTGAAGGGTCCCAGATTCGAATCCGGTTGGGGGCACATGCCTGGGCTGTGGGCTTGATCCCATTGTGAGGAGTGCAGGAGGCAGCTGATCGATGATTCTCTCTCATCAATGATGTTTCTATCTCTCTATCCCTCTCCTTTCCTCTCTGAAATCAATAAAAATTTATTTTTAAAAAGAAAAAAGGAAAGAAGAGACAGCAAAGGGGGTAGGTATGTAAGGATGTGTGTTGAAGGTGGTGTGGGATCAGGAGGAGGGAGAGAAGTAGGGGCCTAAAATGCAACAGAAAAGGAATAATTTTTCCTTCTCTAATACTTGGCTGTAACTTAATAAGCAATCAAGAACTATGGTGGGTGAGGCATAGTATGAGGACTATGAAAGCTACCGTGAGACTTCACACAGGGACCTTTTTATTCCAGGGTGGAGTTTGGAATACAAGTCCAAAACCGAATGCCCCTCTTTCTGGCAAAGGTCACACACATGTCCATCGCTCCAGTTATTAAACCTCCTTTCCAAAGGTGAATTAGTTCTCTTTGCCTGAGGCAATTTCCCTTAGGTTTCCCTTCCTAAACTGACAATGGGAACAGTGGGCTCCCTAAATTACAAGCTAGCACATCTCAACACATGCAGTTTAGAACAGTTTTTCAGGGGTGACTTTTTTCCTACATGAGAGGATGGCTGAATTACAGGCTGCCAAATACTTCCATAAACTATCAAGGTTGAGGTTAACCGTGCAATTAAGGGTTTTAGCATTGTAACACCATCCATTTCAAAGGAATTCATTTAAAAAGGGGAACTTGAGGAAAATCCTTTCTTTCAGAAAGGGAAATATAGCTTGACCTGGCTGGGATCACTGATTTCTTTTCTGATACTAATAACTCTTATCATCTTTAGAGCTGTTCACATCTCAGGGAAAAACTGACATTCTTCTAAAAAACAAACAAACAAACAAACCAAAATCCCCCAACAAACAAACAAAAAATCCCATACTGTGTTATGGCTGTTGGAATCAAAGTAGGAAAAGAGGTGCATCAAATACAGTAGTGTCTCTTTTCTCATAACAAGTAAACATTATCTCTATCAAGGATGCTTTATGGCCAACCACAAATTACAGTAAGTTAGTAAGGAATGTTGATTTTTATTGACTATATTTTCTATGGAACACATAGGCGGTAGAACTAGATGGAGACAGGGAGAAAGAACAATAAAAAAAACCACATATTTATGGACTGACAATAATTTTTATTTATCAACAAAATTTCCCTAAATCACAGAGATTCCCTTCCTTTACTTCTTGAGATCCATTGCCAGATTCTCTACTATTATTCAAATAGTCTAAATTACTATTGGCACCCTCTTCCTTTTTTTCTACGTTGCTTGAAAGCTCATTCTTAACACAAAACATAAGGAATAAAGTAACAGTGTTCATAAGTTATAATACTACTAGAGGCCTGGTATACAAATTCATTCACAGCCAGGGTCTGGCAGGCCTGCCCTGATTGGGGCCGATCAGCCCTCGGCCGAGGGGGAGGGGACGCAGATGGTTGGCCAGCACGATTGAAGGGGCAATATGCATATTAGCCTTTTATTACAGAGGAGGATTAGAAAAGAGGCAGTTCTGAGAAATTACCTAGTTTAATTTTCTATTAAGAAATGTGAGGTCTAAACGAAGAGAGGAAAAACAAAACAAAACAATTTCCTCTCTACTTTTTTTCTGAAAACATTCACATAGAAATTTTGGAAAGTAGAGAAAAATGTAAAAAGTCAGGGAACCTTGTTATTCTTAATACAAAGGCAAATATGTCAAAATATTGGCAGATTTTCTTTTGTCCTTTTCCTAAATAGTATTTTTCATATTGAAGAGATTTTTCAGTATATGCAACTTTCTACCTTGCTTTTTTATAAAAAACAACATATCATAAGTATCTTCCCATTTATGTCAGCAAAAACTCCTGGTAGTCATCATTTTCAATAACTGTATAATATTTTATCCAATTACTATACCATGCTTTACTTAATCATTCCTCTAATGCGGGACAAATATAAGTTGTTTCTAATTTTTTACTATACTAAAAAATGCCATGATGAAGATTTATCAGCAAATTACAGAGTCTTTTCCTAGGATAAATTCCTAAAAGGGAAATCACTGGAATAAAAAGTATAAAACATATGAGGCCCTGACCAGGTACCTCAGTTGGTCAGATCATCCTAATACACCAAGGTTGCAGGTTTGATCTCCAGTCAAGGCACCTCAATGTTTCTCTTTCTCTCTGTTTCAAATCAATCAATCAATAAAAATTAAAAAAATAAAAAGTATAAAACATGTGGGCAATAATCTCAATTTAAAACCAAGGTATCTTCCTTTATCTATATGATTCTCCAAGCACACACAGAAACCACATGTAGGAAGATATATTACATAGGAAAAAAATGAGTCATGTGGCCCCACTCTCTAGCAAGGCAAAATATCTCAATTGTAACTTGGTTTCCATGCTGTCCTAAGAGCATCACTGAAAGCAGAAACAGGATGAGATTGAACAGGTCACTTAGGCTTTTCTTCCTACAAGCAGGATGTCCTCCAGAGCTTTTCAAATTGACACTCAGCTTGTTAAAAAATAAAGAGATTTGCAGAGCTAAATCATTTTTCATCTTTGACAGGAGTATCTTGTCACAATAATGTCCTGTCAGATTTTGTGCTGACAGATTCAGGAATCTTGATCAGTTGCTAAAATTTTCCCTCTTCAAAGGAAGCATGGCTGAGATTATTGCATTACCTTGCTACAGTGAGCATGATCTACCAGATCAACTTCTCTTCAACTTCCTTTAGCTCAACGATCTTTCATTTGGCAAGTATCCACAAATTACACTCTTCCTTGCCTAGTGAGAGCTGCCAGGAGCCTCAAGGTGTGTGGGGACATACTGAGGGATCCAAATAGGGAACTAGGTCTGGAATTGGTAGTTTCCTCATTCTTCAATAGCACAAAAAGACAGAAATGTCAATTATCATTACTAACCTATCTAAAGGGAACACTCTCGAACAGTAAAGGAAATTTCCATCAAGAGCTACATAAATGCAAAAGCCACTACAATTCTTCATGTAACTAAGAAACTCCTTTGATTCTATTGCTTTTTTCCCCTCTCCATCAGATTCATCTTATCTCTACCCATAAACTTCGTACTCAATTGACCCATCATATAGCATATGACAAACGTTTTCAGGTATGGAGTTAATATTCTTTTTTTTAAAAAAACTAATTTCAGAGAGGAAGGCAGAGGGAGAGAAATATCAATGATGAGAGAGTCATTGATCGGCTGCCTCCTGCATGCCCCCTACTGGGGACTGAGCTGCTACCAGGGCATGTGCGCTCTTGACCAGAATCGAACCCGGGACACTTCAGTCCATAGGCCTATGCTCTATCCACTGAGACAAACTGGCTAGGGCAATATTCTTTTTTTTTTTTTTTAATTCTATTTATTTGTTTATATGTTTTAGTATTCTTTTTTGAAGTAACATTTTCAAAATTTAAAAATTGCTCTAGCCAGAGAGTGGCAGTAGAGGAATCCCAAGGTGAAAAGCCATTGAGATGCAATTTTAGTTGTCCAGCACTGAAACATTCAATACCTTTTCTAATTTTTCTACTCACTACACCCATTAAAGATAGCAACTACAGCCCTGGAATGCATGTGAGCTAAGTAATTTTGGTTACCAAATGCTGCAGTTTCAATAATCCTATCTAATAAACAAGTAATATGCAAATTGACCATCACTCCAACACACAAGATGGCTGCCCCTCATGTGGTCAAAGATGGCTGCCCCCATGTGGACACAAGATGGCCACCACAAGATGGCCAGTAGGGAAGGGCAGTTGGGAGGGACCAGGCCTGCAAGGGAGGGCAGTTGTGGGCGATCAGGCCAGCAGGGGAGGGCAGTTAGGGGTGACCAGGCCTGCAGGGGAGGGCAGTTAGGGGCAATCAGGCTGGCAGGGGAGTGGTTAGGGGGTGATCAGGCTGGCAGGCAGAAGCGGTTAGGGGCAACCAGGAAGGCAAGCAGGCAAGCAGTTGGGAGCCTGCAGTCCTGGATCGTGAGAGGGATGTCCGACTGTCCAGGCAGTCGGACATCCCTCGAGGGGTCCCAGATTGGAGAGGGTGCAGGCTGGGCTGAGGGACACACACCCCCGTGCACAAATTTCATGCACCGGGACTCTAGTAATTAATAAACAGGCAGTGAGATATTTACTGATTGGTATGTCATGCCCAGAGAATATAACTTCTTAATTACACCTAGAATCTTGTTACAAGATTTACTTATTAGTTGTATTTTTTAACTTTAAAGGCCCAATATAGTCCTGGCCGGTGTGGCTCAATTGGTTGGAGCATCGTTCCATACACCAGAAGGTGGTGGGCTTAATTCCCAGTCAGGACACATACCCAGCTTGTGGGTTTGATCCCCAGTTGTGGCACATTCAGGAGGCAATCAATTGATGTTTCTCTCTCTCTCTAGAAGTGGGAAAATGGAAACACCCATGTAATCAAGTCAATATATTAAGTGCCATAGAGAATGCCAATGAATGTTTTTCTGGCTGTACTTAAATTGCATATAACAGAAATGGCATAATATAGTTAAACCAGGACAAATTTTACCTATGAAAACAACCATCTTGCGATGGCACTGGGTACTTACCCTTTCCTGTGATGTTTGATAGCGTAAGTGAAGGGCTGTGGGGTCCCAATCTACAGCAATATAGGCATTTCCAATGAAAGCTTTGTCTTCCCCACAATCTATTTTACAGCCTCTGCAAAATCTAAAGGTGGAAAAAAGATATACCGAGGAAGGAATAATTATGAAGGAATAAAATTTTTCTTTATCAGAAATATTCTCCCTTTCTACATTTCTTCTTGGGTTCATAGTTTGTCCTGGCTTCTTACTTCAGACTAATAAATGCATGAATATCCTAGCTAATAAAGAGGGAATATGCTAATTGACCGTCACACCCTCAAAGATGGCAGCGCCTATAGCCACAAGATGGCGCCTGCCTCTAGAGTCCCCCAGTCCCTTCAGCCTCCCAGCTGCCTAGCGCCGGCCCAAGGCACAGGCAAGCCTCGGATGTCGGCTGCCCAGCCGCCCAGGGGTGGCCCGAGGTGCAGGCAAGCCTCCGATGGTAACTGCCCAGCCGCCCAGGGCTGCCCAAGGCTCAGGTAACCAGGGCCAGCCAAGGCTTGCGCTGCTGGCAGTGGCGGCAACAGAGGTGTGATGGGGGCGTCAACACCCGCCCCCGAGGGCTCCCAGACTGTGAGAGGGGGCAGGCCGGGCTGAGGGACCCCCCCTCCAGTGCATGGATTTTCATGCACCGGGCCTCTAGTATGTTCATAATTATTAGTATTTCAGGGAATCATGCTTATTACTTTTCAAGTCTTTGGCTTTTCAAAGTACTTGATAACCATTTATTAATTCATATAACTATATGAACTTTGTAGCAAAGAAGTACTATGGGAATTGGATATTTGAGATAATGTTGATCATAAACTATGAATTTGATGAGACTATCGAGTTTAAAAAACCAGATGTCTCAAGAGTAAAACTTATACAGACTTCACAAGGAAGAGATGATGAACAATTCCCAAGTTTATTTCAGCTTCTCAGTCTAAAACTGAGAAATCTTATTAAAAAGATTTCTGGAGCTACTAAAATTTTTCTTTTGCAGAAGGTTACTTTACCTATACCACGGGCACCAAGCACAGGAGTTCCCATCTTTCTGCACAACTCGTAGAGTGAATGGATATTGATAGCCCATACTGTCATCACTGAAACAGAACATAAACCAAAGATTGTAAGAAATATTTCTGATTTGAGTTCTCAACTCCTTTTCATCTTCCCATGAAATAATCCTCGGAAGGGGCATCTGTTGTAGTAGTAGCATGCTCACATTTACAGCTCCATGCTGCTTATCCTAACCCATTAGCTGAGTCCTGTACCACCCACACACAGGGCTCCCATGCTGTATCCCTGCTTACAGAAGTGTAGACATACTAGACTGCCAGAAGTCTCTGAGAAGGTCCATGTGGAAGGATAAGCTAATCAAACACCAATTATCCTTCAGCCCTAATCCTATCAGAAGACTTAATTCACATTAGGCTAAAATAATTAGATCTTTCCATGGCAAGAACACTGACACACCACAGAAGGCTGAAAGATCATGTTTTTTGTTTGTTGTTTTTAGAAAAAGTGAAAGGGAGAGTAGAGGGGAGGGAGAGAGAAAAAAAACGATGTGAGACACATTGATTGTTTGCCTCCCACATTTGCCCCGCCCAGAGCCAGGGATCAAACCGCAACCCAAGTAAGTACCCTTGACCAGAAATCAAACCCTCCACCCTTCAACCAGAGGACCAATGCTCTAACCATTGAGCAAATTGGTCAGGGCTCATAATGGTTTTTAGAGACGTTGACTATATATTTAGAAGCTTTCTTTAATCAGAACCCCTGGATCTGGTTCATGCTAGGTAACCCTTTTCCTTTGTCTTAAACTACTCAAAGCTATAAACTACATAACATTAATTTTAGAGTAACATCTTTTAACTATAAGATAGCCTTGTGAGGTCTCAACTTTTAAAAAAAAAAAGTATGTATCCTTGCTAAGAAACAACGCAAAGAATATACTTTATGGCTCAGTTGGCAACTGGTAGTGGCAGCTGATGGTAATGAAGACATGATAAGGACTCACTAACTGTTACCTTGTCTTATCTAATCATCAAATGACCCAAAACCATAACCAATAACCTGTTAGCTAATAGAACCTCTTTACTTTCTTTACTCAGTTCACAAAGAGGCAGAACTCTCATTTGCTCAATTATAGCAAGAAAATGATCTACAATTCAACTGATATATAAATAAGGGACTACAATTCCAATGATTGTTAGAAGAAATACATTTAGTAATCCAATAGAACAGTGGTAGGAGGAATGGAAAGAAAACAGAAGATGTTTATTCTTTAATTATTCTTATGAAATTATTCCATATTAAAATGACATTGTGCCCTAACCGGTTTGGCTCAGTGGATAGAGCATCAGCCTGCGGACTCAAGGGTCCCAGGTTCAATTCCGGTCAAGGGCATGTACCCTGGTTGCGGGCACATCCCCAGTAGGGGGTGTGCAGGAGGCAGCTGATTGATGTTTCTCTCTCATCGATGTTTCTAACTCTCTATCCCTCTCCCTTCCTCTCTGTAAAAAAATCAATAAAAAATATATTTAAAATGAAACAATCCAACTGTTACGGCATGAGACTTTTTCAGAATTCACGTATAGATATGCACACTATTGCTCCCATTATGAATTTCTTAGGGTTGAGATGATACAAATTCCCTGGTGAATTCATACTCCATTTTTGCAGTAAAAGTCGTCAAGAATATTACCTGAAGCATTTAAAGCAGCAGGAGGGATTAATGAATAAAAGGATTATTAGACACTAGAATGCCTAGGTGAAGAAAGGAATCTGTATAGACCAGCCTTGGGCAAACTACGGCCCGCGGGCCGGATCCAGCTGTTCTATCCGGTTCTCTTGCTCTCCCCTCCGCTCCTTTACTTTGAATTTATATTAATTCACACAAACACTCCATCCATACTTTTGTTCCGGCCCTCCGGTCCAGTTTAAGAACCCATTGTGGCCCTCGAGTCAAAAAGTTTTCCCACCCCTGGTATAGACTCTCGTACTCACAAGATCAAACCAAATGGATGAATTATATACCCCCTGAATGGTTTTTCAAAGAGTGCTTAAACCTACATAAAATGGGTCCTATAAGTCACACAGAATTCATATACATTCTTCTGGAGTTTGGAAACCACAGGTCTAAGCTGATCTCCTGAACTCACCAATCCTGAGCATGGTTACTAGCTTCCTGAGGTGGGAGTGGGCTGGCTAATCGAGATACTTGAATCCAAACTGAATCATATAGGTCTTTCTTCCGGGTATGCACAGTGCATGGAACAATCAGTGGCATTCCAAAGAGGCTGGGGCGATTCTTCTGAGATGACAGGAAATATAGTTCTGTCCTCATCTATAAGCATAAACAAGAGAAGAGAGAACTGAGAAGAGACCTCTCATTCCTCCCTTTTGTTCTTCTACAACTACCAATAACATGTATCACTATCAATTTCAAATTAGTCACTGCTACTCTTTATTAACATGAAGATAAACTTACGTGGAATCACTGGAAGGTTGAGATACTGCCAATTTCAGTGTGGCTATCTATCAAACTTGGATTTTCAGCATTTAATATTTTCAAACTAGTTTTCTCTAATAAACATTTCATATACACACACTGAATCATATGTAAAAACTAGCTACTGTTTTGTAGCTCAAGGCTTTTAAGCAATTAAAACCCTTTCTCTAGAAAGTATGTCAATAAACCAATACTCCCTTCAAAATACAATTTTCAGAAAACAAGCTGCTGACAACTGGAGACCTTTGGAGACTTATGAAACCAGTCATTTAATTTTGTAACAATTTATCCACCTTCCTAAAAGCAGCTGAATGGCTATGGTATTTTTTAATTTTTAAAATATGTGACAAATTAAAAGTAAGGTAAAATTTAAAAATATTTGCTTTGAGTATGTTAAGTTGAAATTCCTTAATAAAGATACTGAACAGAATTAGCTTGGAAATGGTTGCTTAATAAAAGAAAAACTTAGTATAATTGATTGTTGGGAGTTCAGGATTATTCAAAAAAGCTGCTAAGCACTTAGACATTTAATTCTTTTGGTTGGCCTTTATGTAGTAGTTAGAGAAGCTAAGTTAATAATCTATAAACTCACTAAGGGTTAGCTAGTTTCCAAGTGAAAAGACTTTTATTTCTGATTCTTGAGCATTTTATTTTGCAATTATTCAATTAAGCTTAGCTAAATACATGATTTTAAGGCCCTATTTCATGTGCTGGTATTATTATTGTTACTAGAGGCCCAGTGCATGAAATTCGTGTATGGGGGTGGTGAAGGGGGGGATGTCCCTCAGCCTGGCCTGCACCCTCTCCAATCTGAAACCCCTTGGGGTTCAGAGTTCTTAATATATGATCTGATAATACTTGGTTAAAAAAAAAAAAAGCCCTAGCCAGTTTGGTTCAGCGGATAGAGTGTCGGCCTGTGGACTAAAGGGTTCCAGGTTCGATTCCTGTTAAGGGCACATGCCTGGGTTGAGGGCTAGGTCCCTGGTAGGGTACGTGCAGGAGGAAGCCGATTGATGACTCTCATCATTGATGTTTCTCTCTCTCTCTTCCTCTCCCTTCCTCTCTGAAAGCAATAAAATAATATATTAAAAAAGAAAAAGAGGTGGGGAAATGCATGAATTACCCAATTATTTTAGCTAATGGGACCTGTAGGAACTATGCTTAAAGACAATTCAAGTCGGAGTGGGAAACCAAGATGGCGGCATAGGTAAACACCTAAACTGCTGCCTCGCACAACAATTTCAAAACTACAACTAAAAGACAGAACGGACACCATCCAGAACCACAGGAAAGCAGGCTGAGTGAAAATTCTACAACTAGAAGGAAGGAGAAAAGCTCACAGAGAATTGGAGGTACGGCAAAGGGGCTTTGTGCGCGCAGAGAGGAAGGGCGGCTGAGAGCTTGGCTGACTTCCTCTGGCGGAAGGGGGAAGGAAGCCTCGGACCGCGAGCTGGGAAAGGCAGAAGTCTGAAGGCGCACACGGGCCAGTGCGCACAAAGGCTGCGGAGGTAGCCATAGGCTTTCCCTAGTGAAAGGGAGTCAGAGGATCCTGACTGAGCCCCAGTTCTGACTGCAGTGAAGCCCGGTTCCAGGCGAGCCCCTGGGGACCCACGCTCTTGTAGGGGGAGTCTGGACTCTCGGGCGGAGACTCAGGAGCCGGGGAAGGCGGAGGACTGAAAGTGCGCACACGCGCCGCGCCGGTGCGCACAAAGGCTGCGGGGGTCGCCACAGGCTTTCCCTAGTGGAGGGGAGTCAGAGGATTCTGACTGCACCGAGCCCCAGTTCTGACTGCAGTGAACCCCAGTTCCAGGCGAGCCCCTGGGGACCCACGCTCTTGTGGGGGGAGTCTGGACTCTCAGGCGGAGACTCGAGCTGGGGAAGGCGGAGGACTGAAAGCGCACATGCGCGCAGGGGCGGGGCTGACAGGAAGCCAAGACTGAGACTCCACCCCATCCAAGCTGAGCACAGAGGCTATTGCAATTTGGCAAGTCTAATCCTATAAGGCTGTCTCCAGCACCGGGCTTCTCCCAGCATAGACACAGCTGATCCTTACAGCCAACTGGCCCGGAGGTCAATTCTTCCCAGTGATACCAACAACAATAAAGACTTAATTACAACAAGGCTGTACACACAGTCCACAAAGGGGTGCACCAAGAGTGTCCACCTCAGGTTAACTGGGGAAGCAGACCCACTGGGCCATATTGGAAACCTAGCACAAATATCTACCTTACCAACTCAGGGATTCAGTGAAAATGCGGGGTCAAAGAATCAGATCACAAACGAAAGAAATGGAGGAAAACAAACGACTGGATATAGAATTCAAAACCACCGTTATAAGACTTTTTAAGAATATCCTAGAAAAGGCCGATAAATATAACGAGACCCTCGAAGATATGAAAAAGGACCAACTAGAAATTAAACATACACTGACTGAAATAAAAAATATTATACAGAGACCCAGAAACAGAATAGAGGAACACAAGAATCAAGTCAAAGAATTGAAATACAAAGAAGCAAAAAACACTCAACCGAAAAAGCAAAAAGCAAAAAAAAAAATCCAAAAAGTTGAAGATAATGTAAGAAGACTCTGGGACAACTTCAAGCGTACCAACATCAGAATTATGGGGGTGCCAGAAGAAGAGAGAGAGCAAGATACTGAAAACCTATTTGAAGAAATAATGACCGAAAACTTCCCCCACCTGGTGAAAGAAATAGACTTACAAGTCCAGGAAGCCCACAGAACCCCAAACAAAAGGAATCCAAAGAGGACCACACCAAGACACATCATAATTAAAATGCCAAGAGCAAAAGACAAAGAGAGAATATTAAAAGCAGCAAGAGAAAAACAGTTAATTACCTACAAGGGAGCACCCATACGACTGTCAGCTGACTTCTCAACAGAAACTATGCAGGCCAGACGGGAGTGGCAAGAAATTTTCAATGTGATGAATAGCAAGAACCTACAACCAAGATTACTCTACCCAGCAAAGCTATCATTCAGAATTGAAGGGCAGATAAAGAGCTTCACAGATAAGAAAAAGCTGAAGGAGTTCATCACCACCAAACCAGTACTATATGAAATGCTGAAAGGTATTCTTAAAGAAGAGGAAGAAGAAAAAAGTAAAGAGAAAAAATTATGAACAACAAATACATATCTATCAACAAGCCAACCTAAAAATCAAGTGAATTAAAAACCTGAGGAGCAGAATAATCTGGTGAATATAATAGAATCAGGGGCATAGAAAGGGAGTGGGCTGATAATTCTCAGGGGGAAAGGGGTATGGGGGGGTTCATGAAGTGACTGGACAAAAATCATACACCTATGGATGAGGACAGTGGGGGGGAGGTAAGGGCAGAAGGTGGGGTGGGAAAGGGGTGGAGGGGAGCTATGGGGGGAAAAAGGAGAAATAATTGTAATAATCTGAATAAAGATTTATTAAAAAAAAAAAAAAAAAAAGAATTACTAATTCAAAGAATTAGCAAAAATCAAATAGCTATGTAACCACGAGTCAGGTCAACAAACAGAATATAACAAACATTCCAAAAGCCTCCCTCTTGCTTCCTTTCTATCACAAATTCTTCCTTCCTTCTAAAGGAAGTTGGAAGAAGTAAGAAAGAATTATCCCCTAAAGCCTTTGAAGGGAGCACAGCCCTGTTGAGACCTTGATTATGGACTTCTGGCTTCCAGAACTGTGAAAGAATAAACTTGTTGTTTTAAGCCGCCAAGTTTGTGGTAATTTGTCACAGCAGTCCTAGGAAACAACTTACCTTGCCCAAGAACATTTTTGGTGCCCTTCCACCCCCAAGCAAACAAATAAACAAACCTTCTCCAAAGACATCCATACTTATATGGTAGAGAAGATGTACTTGCCTACATGAACATATAACAGACACACACTTTTAAAAGAAAATAGTATGTACTACTATTCTGTTGCTGCTTAAAAATGAGTGAGAAATGTCATTTCATACACAGGCTATGATCCCTTACAATAGCATACATAACACATTGAAAGTGCACAAAATGAAAATGTTGCAAAGATAGAAAATGGCTGTCTCACAAATGACACTGGCAAGACCAGCAGTAACTTGCCTAACATCAAACTAACCATTTTTCGGTGGACTGCAATGATGTAACCTGTAAAGGGATTGTCAGGAAGAGATGGCATATGACCATTCACCATTCCATTTGTTAAGATCTTCTCAGTTCCACATGGCACAACAGTGTTTGGCATTCCATTGGGGATGAATATTGGTCGGGGCAGGTCCCCATTGGTGGTTAAGGTTAACATTCCATTTGTGGATGGGGAAGAGGAGATATCTACAAATTCAAAGATAAATACAGCACCATAAGCTTGTGGTACTTCCATTTTTTTTCTCAAATATTGTGAGGATGTAAACTACTGATAGTAGTCTCTTTTAACAAAGGACAAGGAGAAATTATAGTTCACATAATAATTCTAGATTGATCAGAAGATTTTAATTTCAGATTTTACTTCTATAACTCACACTTAAGACTAAATGGCAAAGAAAGATTAACTTCTGGAAAGTGTAAGTTGAATTTTTGCAGAAACCTTTACTAGCACCATGTTGTGGCACCCAAACAGTTCTACCACTTGTTTTCTTTTTCCTCTCCTCTAAAAATTCATTTCTCCTTTCCTCTAAAAATGTTCTGTCAAGTGTGACAGTCCCTAGCCAGAGACTAGAGACTTTTCCTTTTAATTATTTCATTTTTTTAAAATTTATTTTTTAGAGCAATTTTAGATTCATAGCAAAATAAAGAAGGTACAGAAATGTCCCACATATCCCTTGCCCCTACACATGCATAGCTTCCCCCCTAACATTTGTTATAAATGATGAAAGATGTTGCTTTTTAAATTAAAATGAAATACATTTCCTCAGTCTCATAAGTCACATTTCAAGGGCTCAACAGTCCATGTGACTAATGGATATTGCATTGGATTGTCAAGATTACAGAAATTGCCAAAACCGGTTTGGCTCAGTGGATAGAGCGTCAGCCTGTGGACTGAAAGGTCCCAGGTTCGATTCCGGTCAAGGACACGTAACTTGGTTGCGGGCACATCCCCAGTAGGGGGTGTGCAAGAGGCAGCTGATCGATGTTTCTCTCTCATCGATGTTTCTAGCTCTCTATCCCTCTTCCTTCCTCTCTGTAAAAAATCAATAAAATATATTAAAAAAATAAAAAGATTACAGAAAATTTCCATCACTGCAGAGAGTTCTATTGGCCAGTGAAGATCTCAACAAAAAAGCATTATTAAATCATCTACCAATCAGTCTTATCTATTTAGTGCCAATCAGAGAAGTACTTTATAATTGCGGAATGGACCTAATTATCAATAGTATAAAAAAGAATAAACAAACTGTATCAATGGCCAAAAGACTCATTAGATGACCATATTAAATCATATGCAAATATTTGATAAGCAAATTCCTTTTTAGTCATATTATCATGTTTTCTGATAGTATACTCTTCTCACACCAGCTATTGCCATGTTAGTATTAGATAAAAGAGCAAAAAGAGATCTGAATTCCAGTGGTAAATTAACTCATAACTAATCTACTTAACTTAGTTACTTAGGTTCTCTGAATTTTAGATTCCTCATCTATAAAACGAAGAATTTGAGCCAAATCATCACAAAAGTTTCCTTCAGCCTCCAAAATTCTTTTGCTCTAATATCCTCAGCCCAAACAAATATAAAAAGGATGATAACTCTTGGCCCAGAATTTAAAGCTGAAATCATGAAAAGAAGCTCTAGTTCTACCATACCTGTCAGTATTGGACTAGAAGCTGAAACTGGAGATCCAGGGATGGGAATTTCAAATGCACACAAAAATCCACTCACTGAGAGTCGTACTTTTTGGTTGTCCTGAGGGAAATTCTATAGAAAAAGAGACAAGGTGAGAGATGTTTCAGATAAGATGGAAAATGAACTCTGTGATATATTTGAAGCGAATGTCTTCGATGATTTTATCACTAAATAAACAAGATGAATGAATAATATTTCTCAAATCACTAAAAGATGAAAGCTTGATAAGTTAACCTCACTGACAAAACCATTATCTATCCCTTTCCACAGAAAGGAAATATGTTGTGTATAACTGGTTTTTAAGGTTTGTCCTTCAATTCAGGCATCTAAACCAACACTCTCAGAGAGATCTCACTTTTGCATTACATATGAACAAAATGTCAATAAGGTGGGGGAGTTTGTTCAGAAACCCCAAAGATAAATATAAATAATACCAATGGCACGAGCTCAATTTAGGATTGGCAATATATTTATTAAATTGCTTGTTTCTCCAGCTGGTATTCAGGAGGAAGTGATTTGTGTCAATTTATTTTTACTCTCTAAATTCCTAGTGTGTTAAAGGCCAACTATACATATCCTACATAATAAAAGCCTAATATCCTAAGTGTCCAGTTGACCAGTTGGCCATTCAACTAATCAAAGCATAATATGCTAATGATATGCTAAGGCTGCTCAACTGCTCGCTATGACATGCATTGACCACCAGGGGATAGACAATCTGACTGGTAGGTTAACTTGCTGCTGAGGTCCAGCTGATTGGGACTGAGGGAGATGGACCGGACACACCCTGGAGCCCTCCTGCGGTCCCTCCCCAGCTGGCCAACTTCCCGCATCTCTCCCAGTCTCTCCCCAGTCTGATCATGCACAGGTGGGGTCCCTTGGCCTGGCCTGAGCCCTCTTAAAATCTGAGACCCCTTGGGGGATGTCGGAGAGCCGGTTTCGGCCTGATCCTGCAGGCCAGGCTGAGGGACCCCACTGGTGCACGAATTCGTGCACTGGGCCTCTAGTTCATAAATAAATACTAAAAACACACATTCATAAATACATAAAATACTTTAACCTAGAATAATTCTGGTGACAATGGTAATACAGAAGAGCTGCCAAGCACAGCAGCAGCAGTCACTAGAGGACATCTACTGTAGTAACACAGCTAGGTCACTCTATATAGGCAGCCTTGGCTTACATAATTCCCTTCTTTTAAAAATACCACCATGGCCCTTACTGGTTTGGCTCAGTGGATAGAGCATCGGCCTGAGGACTGAAGGGTCCCAGGTTCGATTCCAGTCAAGGGAATGTACCTTGGTTGCAGGCACAGTAGGGAGTGTACAGGAGGCAGCTGATCGATGTTTCTCTCTCATCGATGTTTCTAACTCTCTATCCCTCTCCCTTCCTCTCTGTAAAATATCAATAAAATATATTTTAAAAAAATATCACCATGATTATTACTCCTTTATTCTGGCAGACAAACCTTTTAAATTTTTGGGATGAAAAATTTTCTTTTTGGGGGGGAGATTTTTATAAGTTTATTTAAGCCAAACTGACAAAATATGTTGGGGAGCAAGATCTCAAATGTTTCAGAGAATGGTATGGAAGACTTGACAAATTTTTTTGTTCAGTTGTTGCATTTTAATATCTTGCTCAGTCACTTAACATCATAATTAATGGAGAAAACTGCTCTTTGAAGGACAGAATCAAGGGTTTCCTACAAAGAATAGTTAATATTACCTTTATGTTGGAACCATGTACTTCTGCAAGAAGGATTTGTTCTGATTTAAGTCCACAGAGATCACTCAGCTGTTTTTTTAAACCTGTGTACTTTTCATCCATATTCAGTCTTAGTCCATAACGTACAGGGGTAGTGCCATCCAACTTAATAACTAGTAATGAGAAAAGATCTATTATCAATAAAATGTGTGTGTGTCTATGACTTGGAAATTACAAACATTTTAATCTAGAATTTTTATTTTATATGCAAACACTACAATAGATGATACGTAGGGATTATATTAAAATAGTTTTATTTTTTTGAATGCTCATCTGATATGGAAGTGTGATTTGCTTTGCAACATTTTAAAGAGAATTTCTGGCATATCTAAAACAGAGGAGTCAATAGGCACAAAAATGGACCCATGTTCCAAGTCTTATAAACCTTACATCATGTCTGAAATTAGATTGCTGTATTATAACAAGCTATCATTTTTATGAGAATGCATTATAAACAAATGACCATACTTACAAATTCAGGCTGCTTAAATAAGGTAAAAGACAACGGAGTTAAATATTTTTTCAGAACTTTGTAACCTACCTGTTATTTCTAAGTGCATATAACTGTCCATTGGTAGCGGCAAAGACAAAAAATTGAATGGGTCAAATCGGACACTTATATGACCACATGTCTTGCATTTGACTTGGGACCTTAACTGCCCATGAAACAAATCTACAACAATTGATCTATTCCTTCTCAGATGATTGTCCCAGGCCTATCAAGAAAAAAGATTAGAGAAAAAATTTTTTTGGAAAATTCAAAAGAATAGTATTTCTACACAAATTCAAAGAAACTAGTTAAATGAGATTTAAATGTTAAGAATATAATCCTTCACAGTCATTAAAAATATAAAAACTTCCTGCCTACAAACATAATTCAGATATAAAATTAAAAATGTGATTCCCTCTGTTCAACCTACAAAATATTAAATTCAGATGGAAAATCCTATTATTTTCTTTGTTCTTATCATGGTAATGATGATGATTATTAGAGTTCTTTGTCCATTAAAAAGGAAATAAAATGTGCCTATTGGTTACTGTACACATTACTTTAGCAATTATGAAGATTCTTGAAGTTACTGAATAAACATCCTCTCCCAAAAGTGTACAATGTGAAAAGGCAACGTTTTTCTATTTTCATTTAAGGCTGCTTTGTTTTGGCATTACTGCACAAAAACAAAGAAGAGAAATAAAAATTCATTTACTTTCATAGTAAAATTCTGACCACAGAATTTAAGTTGTGCAACATACATTTGTGGCCAGAACATTTAATCTATTGCTTACATTAGAAACTCAAAACTGACAAACCTCTGCAGCCACTTCCCAGTCTGGCCGGCCATTGCTATCCTTCAGTTCTACATATGGTTTCTCATGGACTCGGTTGAGATCTTCATGAAGACCATCCAAGAGAAAAGCCAGAAGTTCTTGGGAGTCTTGTTGCTGGAACCCATTAAACCTGGGAGCATATTTTGCTATGGTCCACTATAAGTAAGAGTTGGAAGTATACAAATTATTGCTACCCAATAATATTTGGAATGAACATGCCTCATAATTCAACCAGAGGCATTATAAGAAGGTAAATATAGTATGGTATTTAGTCTGTCTCTATTTCAGCAAATATATTTTGGCTAATTATGAAAGCTTTCTAATCTTAATCTCAAATGACCAAAAGAAAAAAGTGTATTTTGGCCAATACTATATCCTAGTTCAGCATCATAAAAGCAAACAATTCTTTAGATACTCAGATGTTATTTAAAACAGGTAAGGCAGAAATATTAAAATAGCATTCGCTCACATTAAGAGTTCCTATTATAATGTTTTCTTTTACAGATAACTTTTCTGGTCTTGTTGCATCCTGTTATTATTAGAGGCAGAACAGACTCATGTTTAACTGTGAGGACTTACAAACTAGCTTGCAACCTTGGGCAGGATATTTAACTGCTCTAAGCCTTAGTTTCTCAGCCATAAAATGGGGATAATAATATCGCTTTTGTATTGTAGGGCCATATAGAAAATTAAATGAGTTACTACACATAAAATAATGAGAACAGTGCCTGGTAAGTGGTAGTCAAATTTTTAGCTATTATAATTATTAATTTTTAACCTAAAAACATTTTGCCTTGTTTTAAAATAGAGATAAAAACAATCCTAGCCCTAGCTGGTTTGGCTCAGTGAATAGAGCATTGGCCTGTGAACTGAAAGGTCCCAGGTTCGATTCCAGTCAAGGGCACATGCCCAGGGTTGTGGGCTCGATCCCCAGTGGGGGACTTGCAGGAAGCAGCTGATCCATGATTCACTCTCATCATGGATGTTTCTATCTCTTTCCCCCTCATCCTTCCTCTCTAAAATCAATAAAAAAATATATTAAAAAAAACAAAACAATCCTAACTTTACTAACAGTTACTACAAGTGACATTAATATAAAATTTTACCCATTAATTATATTCTTTCTTTCTGCTACTTTAAAAAATTCTACAGATAGAACTTATTATCACAATAATATTAAAGATGTATTGAGTATCATTAATTAGACTCGGGTCTATCTTGCAGTTAGAATATTTCTAATAGTGATAGATTAACAAAGAAAGGTTTACTATGTATACATATATAAAAGCAAGATATTTGACGAATTGGTAAAAGAAACAACATATCAAATTTAGATTGTGCCTTTGATCTTTTCCTACCCACTCACTACATCTATAGTTGTATTTTATTTTTTTCTATAGCTGTATTTTGCATATATTTAAACAAGTAAAAGTATATGACATCCAGTATATGCCATGTGAAGCATCCAAAAACATGAGTTAAACTAAACAAAAAAAGCTAAACATACAAAATATGTAAAGGAAAATAATTACGTAAACAATTATTTAGGAGTTAAAAACATTTATATTACTTTAACTGCTTACCCGAAGCTTTAATGGGGCGACATTCTTCTGAGTTCCACTCCAAAGTTCCTGTACTAAATCCCCATAGCATTTAGCCATATGCCCCTTCATACCAATGGGATTTGTCCTAGAAGTTTTGAAAGGAAAATTTGTTGCCAAAGATTCTAATCAATAAGAATCATGTGGGAATAAAAATGCCTAGTTATCTGTTTTCTCACATCAAAACATCTTTTTAAAATAAGAGACTTATCTCCTGGACCTTAATTAATACTAAATAGAGAAAATAAGGTAAGACTTTTTTACCATGGTAAAGAAAGAGGAAATTCAAGTGATACTGAGTTCATATCATAGTTGTAAAAAGTTAAGAGGCCAATAACTCAAGAAAGATTACCTGTTCAGTTCATAAAGATGTCTCCCTGAGATAAAATACTGTGTCAGTGGCTGTGTGTTACTAACACACTGGATGCTTGAATTCATGAAGCATGTGTTTCCCAGGTTACTCAGACCTGTGGCTCCCTTTTCTGTGGGAACTAGAACAAACAATATGAGAACTGAAGTCCAACTGTAGTAAAATGTCGTAGACCAAACAATAACTTATATTGGATACAAATTTTTATAACTTTTTATATCAACTAAATGAAGCTAATATTTCTCTATTTAGTCTTGCAATGCTGAAGTAGAGGAGTATCACTGGCAATCCTGATAATCCATGCTCATTTGTAATCTAGAAGCAGCAGTGATTCTCTATAATCCCCCCTCTTTGGCCTCCTCCACCCTCTAGTATTATGTCTTTAAAAATATATAAATTAGCCCAGCCCAGTGGTTGAGCATCGACCTATGAACCAGGAGGTCCTGGGTTGTGGGCTTGATACCCCGTGTGGGACGTGCAAGAGACAGCCGATCGATGATTCTCTCTCACCACTGATGTTTCTATCTCTATCTCTCCCTCTCCCTTCCTCTCTGAAATCAATAAAAATATTTACATATATATATATGTAAACACACACACACACACACATATATATAAATTAGGTCTTTCTTAGGCTATCTGTGAGAATGAACTGTGGACCTATGAGGGCTGTATCCTTTGCTTTGCATTTTTTATGGAAGCATTTTGCTTCCCTAGTTAGGTCATAAAAGGCTTATTGGTTGAGTTGCTATAAATCCTACCATTACTGGCCAAACAGTGCATGTCTTGAACTGAAAAAAATTTTGGATTGGAAAAATACTGGTATTAAAAATACTGGTCCTTAAGACATCCTTAATAAGATGGAAAGGCAGAAGGAAAAGTTAGAGTTCCATAAAAGGTGGAAATTTTTAGAAGTTATCTATCTATCTATCTATCTATCTATAAAAGCTTAAGTGACCAAATGACTGAACCACGGGTTGCTATGAGGCACACTGACCACCAGGGGACAGATGCTCAACGCACAGGATTGGGCTCCCTCCTGTCTGGATTGGGCCTGTGGGGATGGGGCCTAAATCGGCTATCTGACATCCCCCGAGGAGTCCCGGATTGTGAGGGTGCAGGCCAGGCCGGATTCGTGCACCAGGCCTAGTTTAAATATAAGGAAACTTGTTCGTCTTAGAGCAGTTTCGAAAATTATATCTTTGCAAGTGGTAGTAATACATTTACATTTTTCTCCCTGTCTTATCCCTCCAGAATTTGGAAACTCTTAACGACCACTTGCACCATGATTAAGAAGGCCCTCGTCTTCTTTACCAGGTTCATCCTAACTGTGACTTTCCCTGCATCATTCCCACACAACATCAGTGACCTAGACATTAATACGGACCAAGAGTCAACCACTGCCCTAGACTCAACCACTGATGTGTACTTGGATAGCATCTTGGATTTTAATTTCTTTATTGATATGAAATTTTTAAAATTTTTAAATATATATGTATATTGATTTCAGAGAGGAAGGGAGAGGGAGAGAAAGAAATATCAATGATGAGAGAGAAGCATTGATTAGCTGCCTCCTGCAGCATGTGCCCTTGACCAGAATCGAACCCAGGACCCTTCAGTCCTCAGGCTGATGCTCTATCCATTGAGCCAAACCAGTGAGGGCGCAATACCAGCTTTTAAAAGAAGTCACTGAGGCCATGGCAAGTGTCACTGGTGATTATTCAGAAGAGCCCATGACTGGAACACCAGATGAGTTCAGCTCCTCCATGGAAAGCAGCAAGTTCATCTCAGTGCTTGTTTTAAAGGAAACAAATGTTCTGCTAGCAGTGTCCACCACTATACTACTTACTACTTTCAAAACTAGTGAAACATAGCATGTATTTCTCAGCCTAAGAGAAACAGCAAGGCATTGATCCTAGGCTGAGTGGAGAAAAGTTTACACAGTTTGGGGGAGGGACATATCTTAACCATTTCTTATTTAGTATGAGCTCAATAAATGTTCATTTATATTGAAAAAATATACAGATATAAATTATATAATTGGAAGGTTAGAAAGAAATTTGATATATCAGGAAAAAGAAAAATAAGAACTAGAAAGTCAAAAGTTGTTAACACTTCAATTGTTGGGGGGGGGAATCTATTTGATAAGATACTCTATTTGAAAATAATATACTGGAGACTTACCCTTGTGTCTGTCTATTTTACTACTGTTTGCTATAAAGGACATTTCCTCAGGCCAACTCATATCTTTGTTTCGAACTAGAAAGACAGATAAATGTTATTTTTAAATCAGAAACTATAAAAAAAATCAAGTTATTTTTAGTATTTGATTCTGAAACCATTCTGATTCTTTATATTGGGGACTTTATAGTCAGTTGGTTAGAATTAATTAGTAAGCTATTCCCTCAATTACCTACCTGAAGTAAAATTATACTCAACCATCTAGAGAAGTAATTAAAGCTCTTAAAGTTAATACATTAGAACTATTACAGTTCTTTCTTAAATAGCGACAACTGTGAGAGTAACCTATTCATTTTAATACAAATGATGTGCTAGTTTTCAATGATGTGTATAAATCTATGTGTGAATATACAAGGAAGCTCTGTTGGTGAGAGACCAGTGTTGATGACTAATGAAAGTCTATGCCACTAACTATGCAAGAAAATTAGTCTCCTTATTTACCCTCAAAGAGGCATGTTGAAAATTTAAGATACTTTGTAAACTCATAACTAAATACCCACCATTTCCACCCTTTGCCAGACAATTAATGTAGGCGTATTTTTCTTTTAAAGTAATCTAAATAGTATGTAGGATTATATAAGGGTTGAATGGGTATTCTTTACTATAAAGCAGCGGTCACCAACCTTTCGGACCTCATGGACCATCAGTGGTCCGCGGATCACCGGTTGGCAACCGCTGCTATAAAGAATATAATGATCAAAACAGAAAGAATTAAAAAAATAAAAAAGAATATAATGACCAAATAAAAGTTAGAAAATTATAAAATGGTTTATTAGTGAGTAACTAAATCTTTAAATTTTTCCCCTAAAAAATCTAATACTGATGCAATGCTTCCTTCTTGTACCTTCAATTACCAGGTGCTGCTCATCTTGAATTTTCAAATATTCTAATCTATGATCTTCATCATCCAGAAGAGTAAGGTAATTCTGTGTATGGAACAGAAAATGTTTCTGTTAATTTAAAAAACTTGTAACAAATCCTATATAATAAAAGGCTAATAAGCAAATCGATCGGTTGCTATGATGCACACTGACCACCAGGGGGCAGATGCTCAACACAGGAGCTGCCCCTGGTGGTCAGTGCGCTCAGCCAGAAGCCCGGCTCACGCTCACTCCTCTGTGCTCCCACCTCTGCGGCAGCGCTAACAAATATCTACATGTATGCATACAGTCAGACATCTCGAGAGGGCGCAGGCTGGGCTGAGGAACCCATTTTTATTATGGAAGTAAAAATGAATAACAATTAAAAATGCCCTTGTAGTCACATAACTTACGTGACAGATATTAGGCATACTATAGTTGTTCAGAAATGCTTATAATTTAGCTGGTAAAATGAGGGAAAACCAATATATACTTCATAAAATGTACTTTTTATCTCTAGAACAAGATTATATAGAATTTGGGGGGGACCAGAAGACTCATCACAGATCAAACGTAGTGTGAAATTCAGTAAACGTGCCTGTAATCAAGATGGAAATTGATCACTTACTGGGAACTAAAAATGTGAAACCAAATGTCATATAGTAGGATTATACGTTTTTGTTTATGCTTACCCTGTCTAAAATGCTCGCACAATTAATTCATTTAATTCTTACAACTTCCCTAAGGGAGATACTATTATTTCCCCCATTTACTCATGAGAAAACGGAGATAGAGTTAAGTGACCTTCCCTTGGTTATATAACTAGCAAGTTACATAACAAGCTTAATCCCTGGCAGTTTGGGTCCAGGAGCCCATGCTCTTAAACTATGATACTATACTGCCTCTCAATGGTGACCAAAGGAGGATGTAAAAAAGAAGGAACTAGGGAATAGAGAATTGGTTAAAACTACTTATAATCCAATTTCATATTATAATCTGAAAACACACTGCATATTAAGCAATTAACATCACCGCCTCTGAGAATGAAAGAGAGGGACCAGAGAATGGTAAGGAAGAATATTAACTATATTATTTTGTATTGTTTGCATTTTTTGAACATGAGCATGTTACTTCAAAACAAATAGAAAACAAACTTACAATTTGGAGAAAATAAACTCTATGTAGTTGAAAAAATATATTTTCTGTTATAACAATAATCCTTATAAGATGGTACTGTCCATGATGATCAAGTGGTATTATGGATTTCAGGTAACAAATATCTACATGTATGCATATAGTAATTTAAAAGATGAAGTTTTCCCCATAGCCCAGTGGTCGGCAAACCTCGGCTTGCGAGCCACATGCGGCTCGCGAGCCGCGGTTTGCCGCTCTGCTGACTAATGAGTTTGCCGACCACTGCCCTAGCCGGTTTGCCTATGAATAGAGCATCAGCCTGTGGACTGAAGAGTCCAGGTTCGATGATTCTGGTCAAGGGCACGTGCCCAGGTTACGGGCTCAATCACCAGTAGGGGGCATGCAGGAGGCAGCCCGTCAATGATTCTCTCTCATCATTGATGTTTCTATCTCTCCCTCTTCCTTCCTCTCTGAAATCAATAAAAATATATTTAAAAAATAAAAATATAAAATAAAAGATGAAGTTTTCACTGAGATCCTTGGAATGGTTTTCAGTATAATTACTGTAGACAAAATCCTATGCTCATGAAATATGGATTTAACACTTGATCGCCGCATGGAGATGCCTTCATGATTCTGAACGCCTCTTACCTCACTGTTGTATAGCCACAAGCGCATATCTTCCTCTTTGATGCGCAGCCTCTGAGATAGATACTCATGAATTTCCTTGATGGTCTGCATTCTACTAAAACAGCCCGTATAGGCTAAGACCCGCTTTAATGGTGCATTTGGAGAAGGTACGTTTCCTATAGTCATAGTAATCACAATAAGGAAAAGATAGATGTTAAGAAGTGAAAAAATAAAAGCACCCCTTTAGCAATGGGACCACAGTATTTTAGAAAATAATGATGAAAAATGAGAATTAGAGGTTAATAATTTTATAAATTAAGAAGCTTTAAGATGAAGACAGGAGACCCAAGTATCTTAGAGTGAGTCCAAAGCCCTAACTTTGAAAGGAGGCAACAAAAATCACAAAGACCCAAATAATTGGCAGTTCTCAGATCCCAGAAGAGTGGCAAATATAAACAAACAATAGGCCCTCAGCTGGGTCACACTCAATAGCAAAAGAAAAATTCAGCATACAAATGGAGAAGATAAAATGGGACTGGATTTGAATTTCACAGATACATAATTGGCTTCACCTGATGCACTTTCTTCAAATTAACTCTTTGAATTATTAACTCCATCACTCTCAGTCATTAAGCTCCCCAAATACCTGGCACACTGGTACAATTACATGATTTTACTTAAAATTCTAAGTAGGCATAGATTCTACGTGACCAAACGCAGCTTCAAGAAGCTTCCTAGGACCAAAAAAATGCCCTATTAAAAGGCCTAAGGGGGTAAAAATCCTATGACCTGCCTGCCAAATAAGATGGCAGTAGACATGACCTTGAATTCCTGAAAGACATGGAAACAGAAAGAGTGGCGATAAGGGGAAAGAGTGAAGAGTGAAGGAAGAATATGTCCAAGTCTCACCATATACTTCAAAGAAGAAGGGAGATAAAATGATAAGAAATTATTGGTTAAACTATTTAGACAAAAACTGAGACAAAACTACCACTTAAAATCGTCATCTCTTATCTATGGGAGGTTACAGTTTATTGAGAAACCCAAAACTAAAATAAACTTAACATATGGATATAACCCATCTAGGATACAATTATACATTCCAGGTAGTTTTCCACACATTCAATGGTGACTTAGTTTTATTCTTATTAAATGCACTTTGAGTCTTCACCTACTAAGTAAAGCAGAAAAGTGTATAGACATCATCCGCTTTTTTAGAGCTCCAAAAAGAATCCACTCACCTAAAATAGGCTGAAAAATCATCTAAGAAACAATGACTTCTGTAGCATTGTCTGTCAAAAAGGCTATGTTTAAGTCATTATAACTGTGGCAAGGTTTGTTTACTTGTCACTACAAAAGGAATAAAAGAGCCTAGTAAACAGCTATAATAAATAGAGTAATGAGAAAGCAGAACAAAACCCAGCCATGATCAAATTTAAACCAATAGCAAAGCAAATCTTTTACTATAAGCAAGCAAAAGGCAATCACTAAAAGAAAACAAAAGAGCAAATTTCTCTAATTATACATCAGAGGATTAGTTATAAGATTACAGCAAGAAAGCATATTTTCATAAACTTCAAAATGATTACTGATTGATTTCACAACTAATTAGTAAGGAATAAAATTTCAAATTAAGAACAAATTTGGAGCATAATTAACTACCTAGTTCTAGGATTCAGAAGCATTTGCAAATGTAGTGTCCCAGTCAATTTCTATTGTCCTAAGCAACATAAGAAATTTATTTGAATTCTAGACAGTTTTTATAGCATAGCTCATTAAGTAGGCAGCCACTTATACAAAATGTTGTGCTTTTGAATAGCATCAACAAATCTAGTGGAATTTACAGAGCAGCAAAAATCTAGGATCAGCACAAGAGTTGCAAAGAATACTTACTAAAGTCCAATAACACATTTTGCCTCTCATGTTATCTTTTAAGGATAATTGAAAAAGTTACGGGCTATGGATGCCATGAAAGTAAGGCAAATACTTTTATTCATGGAAAATTAAATAAAGTTTCCTAGAGATTCTATTTCACTGTTCCTTGATTTTGATGTTTTCCCCAAAGACAAAGTTTGGTTAGGCAGAGGCCACTGCTATGCTATAATTCTTACCAAAAAATATGTGGAAGAATTTCCATATATTATTTGAATATAACCTTTAAGGAAGGCATTAAATTAATCCTACTACTTGATTTCATAGGAGGGATGGTACGTTAGGGTTGGTTTGAGTTCATAGGTAGTTCTTTCATATTAAGTTATGTTAATTTTAATAACATTGTGGAATTGTTAACACAAAGTCTAAGACTCTGTGTAAACGAATGAATTCATTATTTCTGCTGGAGAACAATTTTGAATACTTGCAAAGCAAAAACATAGAGCAAGTCCTGCCTATCAATAAAACTTAACTTTGCCTGTCCAGTATGGTTCAGTGGTTGAGCATTGACCCATGAACCAGGAGGTCACGGTTTGATTCCAGGTTAGGGCACATGTCTGGGCTGTGGGCTTATTCCCCAGCAGGGGGCATGCAGGAGGCAGCTGATCAATGATTTTCTCTCATTGTTGATGTTTCTATCCCTCTCTCCCTCTTCTTTCCTCTCTCTGAAATCAATAAATCATATTTTTAAAAAATAAAGTATAACAACTTTATAGAGAAATCAAAGGGGAACTATTTATATATAACACATTAAAATAGGAACTTATTTGTCATTTTGATAGGCTTCATTTGTTTTCAAAAATATATCCTTTGCTATCTGTGTCTCATAAGATACAGGTTCCTAAGACTGAGCATGAAAAATGTATCATGTTTTATATAGTAAAAAAAAAGAAAACACAAAAACTAACCCAAGATACACCAGAAATATTAAAAACAAACAAACATGATACTGCCAAAGAAATCACTTCTAAAAATTTGAGTGGAGTTGAAAAGAGAAGTCATTGACTGGTTGACTCTAAATTAGGTCAAGCAAATAATTTATAATGGCTTGTTCTCAAAGAAGGTATGTAAAATATATTTCTATTTATTATGGTTGTATATTTTACAAACCAGGAGAGGAAACGACCCTTCCCAGTATGCTGCTGAGATTTTCCCCTCTACCCCTTCTAGTCTTGCGCATGACCATAGATCTAAGCCCCACAAAGGATTTACTGGTACAGTGGCACCAGACTTTGAGCAACTTGGTTTTATTTTTTTAAGAAAATGCATGATATTCTTGCTGCATTCTTAAGTTACCTCTTGGTAAATGCTGAGGAAACATTCTCAGGCTCATCATACCCATATTCACCCAGATGTTAGACTGCTGTGTTCGAGTGGCAGGCTGCTGTCTCAGGAATAGAAGATATCGAGGAAATAATTCCAGCTCTGGGATTTCTGTCTTGCTATTCTTGATCACCTGTTGTTTTAAAATATATAAAGTGATTACTGTAAAAGAAGAAACAAAGCTTGTAATTTTTTTAACTTCTGAGATTTAGTTTTAAAATCTAAAATATTCAATAGGTTTGCTATTTATTTTTCAGTTACATTACAGAAATTCATAGAATTAAATTACATGGATTTAAAAACACCCAAGTTTCTGCTCCAAATCTATCTTCTAAGATTAGAACTCCTGGTGGGTATTTCCCCCTTTCATTTAAAATCAGTAATATCAAAATTAAATGACTTAAATATTGTTCGGCTGGTGTCACTTAGTGGTTGAGCATTGACCTATAAACCAGGAGGTCGAGGTTCGGTAGCGAACTCAATCCTTAGTAGGGGACATGCAAGAGGCAGTTGATCACTCATTTTCTTTCATCATTGATGTTTCTATCTCTCCCTCTCCCTTACTCTCTGAAATCAATAAAAATATATGTATTTTTAAAAACTTAAATATTTATTATCTACAATTTACTACCCTCACACCATAACTCTTTTCACTTTTACATATTTTATATATATAAATGATGGTCTTTTAAAGGGCAAATTCTTAGGACTGAAATTACAGGTCAAAAAGTATGGAAGTATTCATGCCATTAATTATATATGTCATATTGCCACCCAAAGTGTAGTAATTTACAATATTCCAAGAAATGTATGAATGTACTACTCTCATAAAATCTTATTATCGACATCATTTAACAATAACCTATTGGTTGAATATATATAAAGAGTACTATACATTTACTTAAAATATTATTTCCTGTATTAGTAGTGAGGATAAAAAAAGTTTATATAAATTTTTGCTATCTATGTTCTACTGTGTAACTGGAAGTGATTAACTTATATCTTATCTATGCAAAACCTTCCTAGTATAAGAATGTAACGAGTCCTGCTGAGGGTAGCGAGTAAAGGTAATGAGTCCTGCTGTTTACTTGTATAAGCACAACAAAGATGCTGCATAGTTAAATCACTAAAATTTGGTATTATATTCTCGAAGTCCTTTAATTACTTCAGAGGATTTTACTTATGCTCTAAATCAGTGGTCGCCAACTGGTGGTCCACGGACCACTGGTGGTTCGTGAGGTCTGAAAGGTTGGCAACTGCTGCTCTAAATGACTCATCCTAGTAATGGCAACAATCAGAATTCATTTACTAGCTTTGAATTCCTATTATCCTTCAAAAAGACTAACCACAAAAATCTATCAACAGCTAAAAAATAAACCTGATCCCTCACTGGATGCCTTTGTAGTTAATGGGAAAAGCAGTTTCAGAAGTAAATTATGCTCCACTTCCCCTACAAAACTTATTAGCACTGGCTCTCAAACTTCTGCTTCAGTCTATGTCATACATTATCCTAATGTTTGCATTTATGTGGATGACTTATTTAATAGCGTAGCTAATTATGTCCTGACTTTATTTAGTCCAGCCACCCACTCCCATAGGCACATCATTGTATGGTTAATATAGCACTCAATAAATGTATAAAAAAATGAATGAATGAATGAGAAGAAACCCATAAGTTGTTCAACTGATTTTAACAGGTATTGAGTACTCTACTACCATAAGTAAGAACTAAATTGTGGATAGTGAGGTTTATAAAAGTAACAGAAGACCCCATCTATGATTGCTCCTTATATAGGCACTATTGGCTATACTTACAGGTCTAGGAAGAGCCAGGTTTGCTCCATACCAATGATAAAGTGCTCTCCATACAGGTTCTGGGACCATTTCATAATCTCTTCCATGGATCAGCTGCGGGGTTCGTTTTAATCGACCACCTTCCAGTGTTAATGATGTAGCCTTAGAAGGATAAAATGTAAATGTTGATTTTTAATATTACAGTCTCTTGTGTTTTAACAAAATCTAGACCCAGAAGAATAAAACACATGTCACTACTCAGTTTCATGTTCTAAATAAAATTTTTATTTTTAACTTTCAAAACAAACTAAGAAAGGGAACTCAAAAAGCAAATCATTTGAAAAAAATCATCAGAGCATTTGGATATAATAAGACTTGTTTTCACAGATTTCTCTCAGACAATATAAAATATTATTTTGGGGAAAAAATTCCACAGACACGTGAAACTACATTTTCATAGTAGCTGTTCTAAGTAAGAATGAGAATATTTCCAAGGATCACTACACTGCCTCTTTGCAAGTACTAAATCATAAAATATTCTCATGAAAATATACTATGCAAAAAGATTTCCATCCATAACAGGTTAATTAAATGACCACTAAGGAGGGTTAAGCCCAACTGACTGGCATGGCTCAGTGGTTGAGCATCGATCTATGAAACAGGAGGTCACAGCTGGATTCCCAGTCAGGGCATATGCCCAGGTTGCAGGCTCAATCCTCATTGGGAGGAGTGTTTTGTTATGTGCTAAAAACTCTAGAATAAAATTTATAAGCAAGCTGAAAGAGAATGATTTTAAGTAGATGTCAAATTACTTACCTTTACTGGTTCTTGAGTTACTAGGGGCTGGTTATCAATAGCCCCTGGTTTCTGAGGATTGAGATGCAACAAAATATTCCCATTGGCTCCTAGGAAACACTGGTTGTTACTGTCCAAAATGTTATGTTGTCGAGCAAAGCACATATCTGCTCCTGGTGTGGCTGAATACAAAAAGCCTGTAAGGAAATGGAGGATGGAATCTCTGTATTTTTAGTTATTATACATAAATAGTCTTGAAGATATGAATTCAATGTCCATGTTTTAGGTTAATGCTATTATTCTCTTGGCATGTCAGTACAGTCAATTCTGATAAATGTGCAGAAGCTAGGAAATACAGATAGATGGTATTTCTTTCTGGACAATACCTAACGTAATACTAGGTGAAATAAAAACTTTAAAAGTTGTTACCACATGAACATTTGGGCAGCCTCCTAGAATATCTAATAATTTACAAGAATTATATGCCCTCTAATAGGAAAGGAAGAAGTATAGCAAAGTAACTGGGCTCTCCCACAGTCTCCCATAATTCTTCTCTTCTACCTGGAAACACATCCCAAATGTTTTTGGAAGATGATGGTAATAAGTCTAAACCAGGCCTAGTCAGTTTGGCTCAGTGGAGAGAATGTTGGCCTGAGGACTGAAGGGTCGTGGGTTTGATTCAGTCAAGGTCACATACCTTAGTTGCAGGTTCAGTCCCCCAGCCCCCATCAAAGTGTGTGCAGGAAGCAACCAATCAATGTTTCTCTCTCTCTGTGTCTCTCCCCCTCCCTTCCACTCTCTCTAAAAATCAATAGAAAAATATCCTCAGGTGAGGATTAAAAAAAAAAGAAGATGTCTAAACCAAAGGGAAGGAGCTAAAATAACAATTTCAACAGAAGAATGCTGGGGGTAAGAAATTGTCCCCTAATAAATCTATTTGAAAGGAAGGCATTAACATTACAATAGAAATATACACACAAAAAATGATTAATGACAACTTAGAGTTGTGAACTTCAAAGATATTTTAAGAAATTTCAACTCTTAACTACATATTAATCTGAGGTAAACATTCTAGCCCAGGGGTGGGCAAACTTTTTGACTCAAGGGCCACAATGGGTTCTTAAACTGGACCGGAGGGCCGGGACAAAAGCATGGATGGAGTGTTTGTGTGAACTAATATAAATTCAAAGTAAAGGAGCGGAGGGGAGAGCAAGAGAACCGGATAGAACAGCCGGATCCAGCCCGCGGGCTGTTCTAGCCATTAGTCACTTTAGACCTTCTAAGTGTGGCACCGCTCAACTTGAGCATATATCAAAAAGAGAGTTAAACCCGATTGACCAGCATGACTCAGTGGTTGAGCAATGACCTATGAAACAGGAGGTCACAATTGAATTCCCAGTTAGGGCACATGCCCGGGTTGCAGACTCGATCCCCATTGTGGGGAGTGCAGGAGGCAGCCAATGAATGATTCTCTCTCATCATTGATGTTTCTATCTCTCTTTCCATCTCCCTTCCTCTCTGAAATCAATAAAAATATTTATTTTTTCTTTTTAATAAGAACATGTATACATTTAAAAGGGTTAAGAAATAATTTGGTATGAAAGCCAATCAGAGAGAGCTAGGACTGCTAAGTGATCTTTGTAATGTCAGATGGGGAAAGAGAAGCAGTAAATTCTATTTTCCTAGAGAAAATGTTAACTCTGTCCAATTTGGCTACTCACTTCATGGAAAAAGAAAAAAAAATCTCAAAGATGAAATAACAACAGAATAAGACTGAAAGTCCTCCTTTTATGTCAGCAGAATAATAGGGATCAACTCAATTCAGTTGAGCCATAAAAACACCAGAGCATCTTCCTTATCATCCCCAACTTAGAGTAGAACCACTGAGTTTTAGGTATCAAGGGCCGGAAGGAATTATGGAAAGCATTATGAATTGTTCCTCAACATTTAAAACAATCCCCCAAATTCTAGCCTAACATGTATGTAGAATTTGATATGAAAATGTATTTAATCCAGTAAAGGTATGCTTATAGTTACAGAGTCCTAAAGAAAGAAATTTAGATTTTTATTTACCAAATTTAAACTTGACAAAATAATTTAGTAGCAATATGGGGAAATGTGGCTTAATCAGTAAAAATATTTTCAAGAATCTTATAAATAACCATTTCATTCAAAACTTATTTCTGTGAATGGAAGCCTGATGCCCAATATTCTACTAAGCACACTCTGACAAAGTATACTCCTTTAAGAACTGACCCTGACCAAACCCCATGGGAAACAAGTCAGACTTACCACTGCCAGCAGTTTCTGATGCTTCAGATGCAGTAGAAATATTGTCTGAAAATTTCTCTTCTGTGGTATTCATATAACTGAGGCTGCCTCCTCCAATTCTATCTTCACTCTGCTCTATAAAATGTGCTGCTGTTCCAAACGAATATTTTCCTCCATTCAGAACAGATGATGGCTCAATCACAACAGGGCTAGCATCCTAAAAATCATTAAGTCAGACATTAGGAGGTAAATTTTTTTTTAAATATGTATTTATCTATTTTAGAGGGAGGGGAAGGGAGAAAGAGAAACATCGATGTGAGCGGGAAACATCAATCAGCTGCCTCCTGCATGCCCCCTACTGGGTATCAAGCCTGCAACCTGGCCATGTGCCCTGCCCAGGAATCAAACCAGCACCTTTGGGTGCATGAGACACACCCAACCAAGTCACACTAGCCAGAGCATACCATATGTTTTTTTAACATGGCACAGTGAAAGATGCACCCTATAGACTTGGAGAATAGTGCTTTTCTTCACTTGTTTTCCAATGTACCAAACTACAGTGGTCTGCTTCTCAGTCTCTGGCTTTTTTTTTTTTCTAATATTTCTATTCTAGGAATCCACTGCTCTCAGTGTCTGGCACTGCCTAAAACTGACACCATTACTCAGGTTATTTTGTTCTTTCTCCTTCTCTGCCCTATTATTCTTATCATTGCTTCCATTCTTCTTGGCTTCCAGTGCAATTATCAACATTTTCATATAACTAATGTTATCATCACATTCCTTCTATATGTTGAACAAGCCAATAACGGTCATATATTGTAGTCATTGGCTACTTCTTAACTATGTTATTTCCAGTTGCTCTGGGAAGTCCCTCCATCCCCCCAAACATCAAAGGATCTTTTTGTTTTTACTTTCTTCTTGGTCTGTAACTATCAGAAATTATCCTAGAAGACTGTGTTTTTAGAAAGATAGGTCTCTAAATAGATAAAATTTCACCCATGTTGAACAATTTCCTCACTTTATGTGAGTCAATTATTCCTAAAAAGCCTACATGGAACTTTAATATAATTCTATTTTGAGAATTTTATGATTTCTTCTAAGTTATATGAATGGTTTATGATAGACAAACTTCAGGATACACTTTCTTCTCTGTCAGTGTTGATGCTATTTCTTTTTATGCTTTACACATATGTACAGGGTGGGGCAAAGTAGGTCTATAGTATGAGTACACAAAGCACAGTTTATTATTTATTAATTACTGTATTAGTTTCCATATGACTGTAAACCTACTTTTGCCCCACCCTGTATACTACAAGCATTTTTTTTTTTTTTAAGTTAATCCTCATCCGAGGATATTTTTTTGAGAAAGTGGAGGGAGGGAGGGAGAGATAGATATCAAGATCAGCTGCCTTTCACACGTGCCCCAACAAGGATCAAACCTGCAACCTACGTATGTGCCCTGACCAGGAATCAAACCCACAATCCTTTAGTACATGGAACAATGCCCCAACCAACTAAGCCACCTGGCCAGGGCTGTACTTCTGTTTTATAAGAGATGTGCTGCTAAGAGCAAGACCTCTATCATATTCCTACAAGAGCAAAAAGTAATACCTCAAGCATAAAGCTAGGTTCTTCTTTGAGTCTGTAGCCAGTAAGACATTAATAACCATTTATTCTAAGGTCAAAGTAAGAACATAAAGACAAAAAGAATTTCAAAACAGACTGGGACATGTTACCCAATATTCTCATTTTCTATCTACAATCACTATCATTATCTATCTACTAGAGTTGTCCCAGAAGCTCCTTACACTATCTTCATATTTTTGAATTCTTTTTTCTTTTTGCTTTTCCGGTTGAGTGCTTTTTGCTTCTTTGTATTTCAAATCTTTGACTTAATTCTTGCGTTCGTCTAGTCTGCTGTTAGGTCTCTGTATAATATTTTTTATTTCAGTCAGTGTATGTTTAATTTCTAGTTGGTCCTTTTTCATATCTTCAAGGGTCTCGTTATATTTATCGGCCTTTTCTAGGATATTCTTAAAAAGTCTTATAACGGTGGTTTTGAATTCTATATCCAGTCGTTTGTTTTCCTCCATTTCTTTCGTTTGTGATCTGATTCTTTGACCCCGCATTTTCACTGATTCCCTGAGTTGGTAAGGTAGATATTTGTGCTAGGTTTCCAATATGGCCCAGTGGGTCTGCTTCCCCAGTTAACCTGAGGTGGACACTCTTGGTGCACCCCTTTGTGGACTGTGTGTACAGCCTTGTTGTAATTAAGTCTTTATTGTTGTTGGTATCACTGGGAAGAATTGACCTCCGGGTCAGTTGGCTGTAAGGATCAGCTGTGTCTATGCTGGGAGAAGCCCGGTGCTGGAGACAGCCCTATAGGATTAGACTTGCCAAATTGCAATAGCCTCTGTGCTCAGCTTGGATGGGGTGGAGCCTCAGTCTTGGCTTCCTGTCAGCCCCGCCCTTGCACGCACGTGCGCTTTCAGTCCTCTGCCTTCCCCAGCTCGAGTCTCCGCCTGAGAGTCCAGACTCCCCCCACAAGAGCGTGGGTCCCCAGGGGCTCGCCTGGAACCGGGGTTCACTGCAGTCAGAACTGGGGCACAGTGCCGTCAGGAGCCTCTGACTCCCCTCCACCAGGGAAAGCCCGCGGCAACCTCCGCAGCCCTTGTGCGCACAGGTGCGGGCGCACTTTCAGTCCTCCGCCTTCCCCGGCTCCCAAGTCTCCGCCCGAGAGTCCAGACTCCCCCCACAAGAGCGTGGGTCCCCAGGGGCTCGCCTGGAACTGGGGTTCACTGCAGTCAGAACTGGGGCTCAGTGCAGTCAGAATCCTCTGACTCCCCTCCACTAGGGAAAGCCTGTGGCAACCTCCGCAGCCTTTGTGCGCACTGGCCCGCGCGCGCCTTCAGACCTAACTGGGGTTCAATGAGGTCGGAGGCTTCCTTCCCCCTTCTGCCAGAGAAAGTCAGCCAGGCTCTCAGCCGCCCTTCCTCTCTGCGCGCACAAAGCCCCTTTGCCGTACCTCCAATTCTCTGTGAGGTTTTCTCCTTCCTTCTAGTTGTAGAATTTTCACTCAGCCTGCTTTCCTGTGGTTCTGGATGGTGTCCGTTCTGTCTTTTAGTTGTAGTTTTGAAATTGTTGTGCGAGGCAGCAGTTTAGGTGTTTACCTATGCCGCCATCTTGGTTTTTTTCCCCTCTAATATTACTTCTGAAATTAAATTTCTTGAATAGAAAATCACCCAAGAATCTTCAACTTTTTGATGAAAATGGTGAAATAATGAAGTATAATGTGGTTGACATACCCCTGGATTTAAAGTCAGTCCTTACATTTGATTCCAGAACTTCCACTCTGAGCAAGAAATTCAGGTTACCTCTAGTCCCAGCCTCAGGTTCCTCACAGGTAAAATAGATACAATACCACCTTCCTCACAGAGATTGTGAGGACTAAATGAGATATGTAAGGTATATATACATGCACCTGCATGCCCAATATTACCTTCCTCACAGAGTTGTTGCAGGGAGAAAATCTATAAGCACAGAGCCTGGTACATAGCAAGTATTTTATGGGAAATCATTTATATACCCTTCAAATCTTTAAGTTGGAGCATTTTATTATTAGCCAGTAGTCACCCAAAGTCTGTAGAATTGAAAATCCTATGAAAAAAGGTAGGTAAACAGAAATCTTACTCACATATTTGACATAGTCCTTCCACTGCTGCCACCACTGTATGGAGATGATATACCAATTGTGTCCTGGTTGCAGACCATACCTGCTCTCCCGTTCTAACCATCCTCTGTACATACAAAAGAAACTTCGTACATCAAATGGTATGTGAAACAGACGACCACACACCCACAAATTATCATTAGCAATTTTTACAAAGGAAAAACATGAAACAAATAGATATACTTGGGAAATTGCTATAATTTCGATTAGTGAAATACTGATAAGCCAATTTCAGGGAGTCACAATACCACTATCAAGCATCACTCATACTGATGATGTTATTATTTTTAAATTTTTTTATTTTTATTGATTTCAGAAAGGAAGGGAGAGGGAAAGATAGAAACATCAATGATGAGAGAGGATCATTGATCGGCTGCCTCCTTCATGCCTCCTACTGCAGATTGAGTCTGCAACCCAGGCATGTGTCCACCGAATCAAACCTGGGAACCTTCAGTCCGCAAGCCGACACTCTATCCATTGAGCCAAACCAGCTAGGGCCTGATGATATTTTAAAAACAGCTTTATTGAGGAATATTTTACATATCATAAAATTTACCTGAATTAAGTTCACAACTCAATTATTTTGATAAATTTGCAGACATGTGCAACCATCACCACAGTCAAATTTTAGAATATTTCAATTACCAAAAAGATATCTTGTGCCTATTTTTAGTCAATTTGTGTTACCACCTTTAGACCCCGAAAACCACTAGTCTATTTGCTATCTCTTATAAACTTCCCTTGTGTGAACATTTCATATAAATGGAATGATATAACACAAGGTCTTTTACATATGGCCTCTTTTATTTAGCATAATGTTTTTGAGGTTCATCTGTATTATATCAGGTATCCTTAGTTTGTGCTTTTTTATTACTGAATAAATAGTATTCCAAAAGTACATATACACCACATTTTGTTTCACCATCTAATAATTTTGAAGTGTTTTTGCAAAGTACCATCAGACATTCCCATTAGCAATGTATGAGGGTTCTATTCTAGTTTCTCTAGATTCTCAACAACACATCTGCCTTTTCTATCATAAATGTTCTAGTAGATGTGAAATGGTGTACTAAATGTTACTGAATTGTACGCTTTAAAATGGTTCATTTTACGTTATGTCAATTTCTCCAAAACATTTTCATACATCCCAACGAAGCAGTTATACATTAAGCAGTTTTCCCTTATTATTCCCTTCCCCCATCCCTTGACAATCATCCATCTGTTTTCTGTACCTATGCATTTACATATTTTTGATATTTCATACAAATGGAATCATACAGTATGTGACCTACTGTGAATAGCTTCTTTCATTTGTGAGGTCCATTCATGTTGTACCATGTATCACTACATCTTTCTGTTTTATGCTGAATAATATTCCATGGTCCGTATAAACCATTTAGTTTATCCATTCATCCACTGGTAGCTATTTGAGCTGTTTCCACCTTTTTAGCTATTTTGCATAGTGCTGTTATGAGCATCTATGTACATCCTGTTTTCAAATGTTTTAATTATATACTTAAAATTGGAATTGCTGGGTTATGTGGTAATATCATGTTGAGGAACAACCAACTTGTTTTCCACAACAGCTACATCATTTTACATTTCCACCAGCTATGTATGAGGGTTCCAATTTCTGCACATCCTCATAAAATCGTTTTTTCCTTTTTAAAAAAATATGTTTTTATTGATTTCAGAGAGAGGAAAGGAGATAGAAACAATCAATTGGCCGCCTCCTGCTCCCCACCCCACTATTGGGGATGAAGCCCACAACCGAGGCATATGCCCTGACTGGGAATCAAACTGTGATCCCTGGTTGATGCTCAACCACTGAGCAACACAGGCCAGGTGGCACTGCCTGTTTAAATTTTGACTATGTAATCCTGTTCCCAAGTATTCCAAACAACTCTACTTCAGTAAACTCTTTTATCAAGTAGTCCAAAGCCAAAAAAAAAAAAAAAAAAAAAAACACTACTGAAAAATCTGTGTACACGCTGCTTTTAAGAAAAATATGGGTTATAAGCTATATATTGAGTTTATTCTAAAAGCAAAGTTTTGTTGAGATCCAGTCCTGTTTCTGAAACTTTCTATACATTAATATTATATAATGGTAACACTAAAGCAGGGGTGGGGAATGTCTGGCCTGGGGCCATTAAAGGCCAGAGAAATCATTTCTTCTGGCCCTGGCAAGGCATCAGGGGTGTGTTAATTAAATATTTGACCAAATACAGCAGGTTAATATTTAAGACAGCCGTGGGCAAACTACGGCCCACGGGCCGGATCCGGCCCGTTCGGCTGTTCTATCCGGCACACGGAGCCAAAAGAGCGGAGGGTTCTCTTGCTCTCCCCTCCGCTCCTTTACTTTGAATTTATATTAGTTCACACAAACACTCCATCCATGCTTTTGTTCCGGCCCTCCAGTCCAGTTTAAGTACCCATTGTGGCCCTCGAGTCAAAAAGTTTGCCCACCCCTGATTTAAGATGATAATTTTGTATAGCACAAGAATTCTATATAATAAAAGCCTAATATGCAAAATGACCGAACAGCAGAACAACTGGTGGAACAACCAGTCATTATGACATGCACTGACCACCAGGGGGCAGACGCTCAATGCATGAGCTCCCCCAGCCTGCAGGCCCCAGGCCAGGCAAGGCAGGTGCCAGCAGGGGCCCCCTGATCGCCCCGCTGGTCACCCCACAGATCAACCCTGATCGCTGGCCAGGCCTAGGAACCCTACCTGTACACGAATTTCATGCACCAGGCCTCTAGTGATGTTATAAATATCCAAAGGCCCTTGGCAGAAAAAGGTTCCCCACCCCGGCTCTAAAGCAATGAAAAATATTCAAGGTATTAAATATTGAGTTATAAATATAAAAATGTGCAGGCCTACCAATTCAGGTATTTTACCTCAAGTAATTTTGCCTAAGTAAATCCTTAACCAAAAATGTACATACTTTATTACTAAACTTTCCCATATACATACATTAAAGAAATATAAATAGGGAATAAATAGGACCTATTAGTTAATCATTTAAATTATAAGAAGCTTTTATTAATATATAAAAGTATAATTTATATGATATGCATTGAAAATGGAAGCAGAAAAAACAATTTCAGAATATTCTCATTTTTTGTAAAAAAATTTATAAATTCCATCAGAGGCATACACATATGTGGTTATATGGATGTAAAAAGTGTTAACATGCAACCATCAACAAAAAGGAAAGGAAACCTAGTGAATGGGAGGAAATATTGCGATAAAGGGCTAATATTCAAAATATACAAGGAACTCATGTAACTCAATAGCAAAACAAACAAAAAAACAACGCAATTTAAAAAAATGGGCAAAGGGTATTTTTACAAAAAAGACATACAAATAGTGAACAGGAACATACAAAGGTGCTCAACATCACTAATCATCAGGGAAATACAAATCAAAACCACAATATCACCTCACATCTGTTAGGCCAGTGGTCGGCAAACTGCGGCTCCCGAGCCACATGGGGCTCCTTGGCCCCTTGAGTGTGGCTCTTCCACAAAATAGAAGAGCCATGGCCTGGGCGAGTCTATTTTGAAGAAGTGGCGTTAGAAGAAGTTTAAGTTTAAAAAATTTGGCTCTCAAAAGAAATTTCAATCGTTGTACTGTTGATATTTGGCTCAGTTGACTAATGAGTTTGCCGACCACTGTTTAGGCTAACTATTACCAAAAAGACAAGGTATAACAAATTCTGGTTAGGATATGTAGAAAAAGAAACCCTGTACACTGCTTATGGGAATGAAAACTGGGATAACCACTATGAAAAACATTACTGAGGTTTCTCAAGAAATTAAAAATAGAACTACCATATGATCCAGCAGTTCTACTTCTGCGTATATATCCAAATAAAACAAAATCATTATCTTGAAAAGATAGCTGTACTCCCATTTCCACTGCAATATATTTTTTAAAAATATATTTTTATTGATTTCAGAGAGGAAGGAAGAGGGAGAGAGAGATAGAAACATCCATGATGAGAGAGAATCATGGTGGATCGGCTGCCTCCTGCAAGTCCCCCACTGGGGATCAAGCCCACAACCCCGGCATGTGCCCTTGATTGGAATTGAACCTGGGACCTTTCAGTTTGCAGGCCAATGCTCTATCCACTGAGCCAAACCGGCTAGGGCTGCAATTTTATTTACAATAACCAAGGTATGGAAACAACCTAAGTGTCCAACAAAAAATTAATGGATAAAGAAAAGCAATCTCTCTCTCTCTCTCTCATAGGAATATTATACAGCCTTAAACAAGAAGGAAATCCTGTCATTTACAAGAACATGGATGAAGCTGGAGGGTGTTATGTTAAGTGAAATAAGCCAGACAGAAAAGGATAAATATTGCACAGTATTATCTTATGTGTGGAATCTTTAAAAACAAAAAAGTCAAATTAGAAACAGTAGAGAAATGGTTCTCTTTTTTTTAAAAAATATATTTTATTGATTTTTTTACAGAGAGGAAGGGAGAGAGAGAGAGAGTTAGAAACATCGATGAGAGTGAAACATCGATTCAGCTGCCTCCTGCACACTCCCCACTGGGGGTGTGCCCAAAACCAAGGTACGTGCCCTTGACCGGAATCGAACCTGGGACCTTTCAGTCCGCAGGCCGACGCTCTATCCACTGAGCCAAACCGGTTAGGGCGAGAAATGGTTCTTATAAAATGTCTTATTTCAAAAAATTAAATTTAGTACTAGTGCAATTTTAATGTGAAATAGAATTTGATTTCAAATTAATCCAATACCTTGGTTAGGAAATTACTTAAAAATATCTCGATATTTAATTGTTTTGGAGAAACAGGGTGTTACTATAATGATTACATTAAAGGGGGACATAATATTACTTAGTAATGATATATTTCAGGTGTTAGCAATTTCAACTATATAATGAAAAATACATAGACTGAAACTATAAACTTACCTTATAATTTGTCCTTCCTCTTCTGGAGTAGCTGGTCTTAATCCCAGAACTATGTGACATACCTAAAGAAAAAGCAGTAAATTAAACTTCATTGACTGGTGCTAATGACTAGATTGTATTTTTCACAGTCTCTGCAGAGCTTTCAATTAATGAACTATTAATGAGTCACTTGAGCAAATTTGAACTTCAAATTTTAGCTATTCTTTTTTTTTTTAAATTGATTTTTAGAGAAAAGAAGGGAAAGGAGAGAAAGAGAGAAACATCAATGTGAGAGTGAAACACTGATTGGCTGCCTCCTACTCGACCCCCTACAGGAGATCAAGCCCACAACCCAAGCATGTGCCCTGACCGGGAATTGAACTGGCAACCCTTCCGTGCACGCAACAATGCCCAACCAACTAACCAACACTGGCCAGGGCACCATAAAGTATTTATATAAATTGGGGCAAGAGAACTACTTTAGGAAAATAGTTAAAATCTAGCAAGTTCTATGACTTTTCACTCCTGGTTGCTTTTCTTCTCTCTTTGTCCCTCAATCTTTCTTGGACGTTGTAAAGAATAAAAATATAAATAAATAAAATTAAGAGACACCTTGAAACTAAGATAATCTTCTAACTAAAGAGACTGTATACTTTGAAAAAATTATAGTTGCCTACTAATGACCCATCTCTCTGTTCACACTATCTCACTTGTTAGGAAGGGCCTTTAAAAAAGATTAACAGTGAAGAAAAAGCAAATTATGATGGCTTTTATGATTCGCTATAAGTCTACATGCTTCTCTATCATGAGTTATGATAAGATAAATAAACAGTATCACCTATATTCTGCTTTCCTATCTCCCACCATCATGATTTTGAGAAGGTTCAATAGGTACTCATGTTCTATCTTACCATCTTTCAGGCATGTATAGGATAATGTAGTTCTATTTAACTAGTATCATATGTGGTTTTGGAGTCCAGTTGCATTAACTACTAAATAATGGAAAATATATAGAATTACTGCTACTACTAACCTCTGAACCTGTCATTTACATTAAACGTACCTGGAAAAGGAGATTCAAAAATTCATTGGCAAGTACATTTTTCACACTCCAGATCTGATAGTCTTCTAGAGTAAGATGGCCCATCTGAAAGAGAAACAATATTAAAAAGATCTCATGCTAAGAATGTCATTTTTTATAGCAATTGAATAAAATCGGGATTATTAAACTTATATTTCTCATTTGTCTGAAAACAAAGCAATAATTTAAAGTAGATTCTAGCCTGGCCCCTGTGGCTCAGTGGCTGAGCATTGACCCATGAACCAGGAGGTTATGGTTCAATTCCCTGTCAGGGCACATGCCCAGGTTGCAGGCTCGATCCCCCATAGGGGACATGTAGGAGGCAGCTAATCAATGATTCTCTCTCATCATTGATGTTTCTATGACTCTTTCCCTCCTCCTTCCTCTATCTGAGTTAAATAAAAAAATATATATTTAAAATAAAGTAGATTCTATGTGTTCATATGACAAGTAGTCCAGCTAGCTAGAATAAGTTTAAAAGTAACAAAAATCTGTTGAAATAGTCAATGGTAATGAGGACAATCTATCATCAACAATTTTGTTTCAACAAGACCTAAAAAATAACAGTATCTTCTGTTTCAAGGGTTACCTATGGAAAACTACAAAAAGCTCTGGGTAGGGAAAATTGAGGTGTTGTTTTTTTTGTTTGTTTTTGTTTTTGTTTTGATGCAAAACCTAAGATTCCACTGTAGCACAGAGACCAATATATTAATAGGTCATGAAAAAGTGGTGTGGGACATGCAGGATGTGATGTATAAACTGGAGGATTGGGTAATTTCCTTTATAAAACAACAGTAGATTGTGGCTAAGGAACACACTTAAATTAATACTGTGAAACTGAACTGAAATGTGGCACAAAAATAACAACTTCCAGGCATGCCTTCAAGCACCTCCCTTAGGACTTGCAATCTCTAGGCTTCAATGTGGGGAGGATTAAAATTCTTGGGAAGAATAAAAAGTTCACATTTTTGAAATTTCAGAGAATTTTAAGGTCAAAACATAGTGGGTTCATTTCTCTTCACCTTCAAGGAGTAATCTGATGCTTTATTCAAATCCACATTAAGCTACTAGTTCAAATCCCAACCCAACCTTGTGACCTCCAGGATTGATGTTCTTCATTGACTAAAGCTAACTGGGTCAGTTTAACTCCTGATCGGAAGAGTCTGAGTATAAATAACCCAGTCCTTTCATTCTAAAAACATTCTAAGACCTTCTTAGAAACATCTAGCAATATTATCAGACTTCTTAAAGATTTAATATCTACTTTACATTTCTCCAAAATGCAGTTTAACATTACATTTTTATAAGTTGGGTAAAGCAACATTTTTGTGTTGCCAAAGAGCACCAAAAATTACATATACCATGTAGAAGATGACATATACTTTTTCTTGTCTGGCAAAAATATAACCAAATATTTCATACTTCATGTATTCAACAATTATCTAATAACCCTAGATAAATAATGTTTTTAGCTTTTATTATTTAATGATATTGATATATTCTCTTCTCACTATAAAATAACCTTATATAATAAGGAAAGATCTTAAAGCACTATAATTACTGACTTTCAGGCTACAACCTCTATTAAATATGTTAATACCAATCTAAAGATACAAAATAATGGGTAATATAGGCACAATCTGGTCACAAATGGATATGGTTAATAGCTGTGGTTGAAAGGTCCAAGTTCCATTCTAAAATGCTAACCACCCTGGACAGTGTGGCTCAGTGGCTGAGAATCAACCCAGGAATCAAGAGGTCACTGGTTCGATTCCCTGTCGGGGCACATGCCTGGTTTTCAGGGTTGATCCTTGGTAGGGGGAGTACAGGAGGCAACCTATCAATGATGTTTCTCTCTCATCAATGCTTTTATCTCTCTATTCTTCTCCTTTACTCTCTTTCTAAAAAATCAACAAAAAATATTAAAAAGTTGGAAATCAAATAAAATGCTAACCATTTCATTATCATGGTTACATGGAGTTGAAACAGCTAAATTATCTTTTTAATATTCACAGCATAGCCAGAAGTAGCAACTCCATCTTATATAAAAATAGACAGCAATGAGCACCAGTTAATAAGACTGATTATTCCTTCTGGAATTGTGATTGAAGAAAGAAAAAACACTGATGTTACTTTTTCAATCTAAGCTTCTTTTTTTTTTTTAATGTATTTTATTGATTTTTTACAGAGAGGAAGGGAGAGGGATAGAGAGTTAGAAACATCAATGAGAGAGAAACATCGATCAGCTGCCTCCTGCACACCCCCTACCGGGGATGTGCCCGCAACCAAGGTACATGCCCTTGACCGGAATTGAACCTGGGACCCTTCAGTCCACAGGCCAATGCTCTATCCACTGAGCCAAACCGGCTAGGGCTTAATCTAAGCTTCTATAACCAATCTGCTACTTGGTACGTCAGTGTTTGAGTGGAAAGGCTCAAATTAACTCAAATATGCCTCACAATATGGAGCTTTTTCAGTTTCACAGGGACACACACAAATCACAACAAATCAAACTATAGGAGTAAACCTATTATAATAGTCAAACTAAAAAATTAAAGGATTTATTTTTTATAAAGTACATGCTTATTCTGGCTAGTAGTCAAGAACTTGAGAGGGCCTTACCAGTACTATTAAAAAAAAAAAAAAACTCTTTTAGGAATACATGGACCACCCAGATTAATATTAAAAAATCATTATTCTAAGGAATGAAAAAATGGCGGCGGAATAGACAGATGTGTCCTGAGCCTTGTCCCGGAGCAGACAGAAAGAACAGCTGAGGGTTGCACGGGGAGTGTTTGTTGGAGAGTTGAGGAGAAGCTATACTCCAGGAGACAGTGGGGGACTGCTGGATGGGGCTCCCCTTGACCGGGCAGCCCCCACTGCTGCTGGGTTCCCTCCCAGAGCGACCAGCTCGGATGCAGAGACCGCGCCATCTTGAAGGGGAAAGTGGATGTTATCAGAAGCCTGAAAATCTACAACTATGGCACCCACCGAACAGCTGCGAACCCCAGAACACCGGTCCCCAATTGGCGCAAACATGCAGATTCAGAGGAGCTCTACGCTACACCACGGAAAGATCAGATTTCGCCTGGGATAAGGTGAGGTCTCTGGTCCCGGAAGGAGAGAGAAACGCGCGCGCACTGCGGGAGCTGGAGGACCGGGGGAAGTCTGCACCTAGAAAAACCCGTGGCTGTTGGGGCTGGCGTGATCTGTGAATGTGGAAGGGGGTCCTCAGAGCTGCCAACAGAAAGGAACTCTAAAAGCAACCCATTTGATCTGACTCAAAAGGACAGCCTAAAAATTTTAAAAGTGTGCCGGCTGCTTAGACCCAAGGGGGAAAAAAGACTGCACAGACTTACGCGCAGCTCCGGAGTTCGCACACTTAAAATGGCTCTTTTTTTTTTTTTTTTTTTTTTCTTTTTCCTCTTTAAATCCTTGCTTCTGATTACTAAGCCAAATACATAGGATCACCCAACTGGGGACACCCTAAGAGACTGAAGGGGAAAGTTGTTTTTCTGGAACCTGGGGATCAGAGCGGGAAATAACCATCAGAGAACCAGCTCTGGGGCAACCCACTCCCACAAACTGGTATTAAGTGCCACAGGGAAAGCAGGATCTAAGCCAGGGGTGGGCAAACTTTTTGACTCGAGGGCCACAATGGGTTCTTAAACTGGACCGGAGGGCCGGAACAAAAGCATGGATGGAGTGTTTGTGTGAACTAATATAAATTCAAAGTAAAGGAGCGGAGGGGAGAGCAAGAGAACCCTCCGCTCTTTTGGCTCCGTGGGCCGGATAGAACAGCCGAACGGGCCGGATCCGGCCCTCGGGCTGTAGTTTGCCCACGGCTGATAAGCACTGGCTAGAGACCTATAGCCCTGGAGGTCAACCCAGAAACACTGCCACCCAGGGGTTGAATCACAAATTGACTCTTGTGTAAACACAAATAAAAGAATACAAGAAATTAAGACACACTGCCTGCTTAAAAATCAGGACTGGCTTACAATACTGAGGAGCAGTGGAATGCAGGGAACTGCAATACTGTCCTGATTAGGAAACAGGCGTGCCAAACAGAACAGTAGGGGAAGTGAATGACCTTCACTACTGCACATTTTTATTTTTTTCATCTTTTACTTTAAGAAACTAATTTTTTTCTTTTTTCTCACTTGATTTTATCTTTTTAATTATTACATTTTTATTTTCAATCAGTATTATTACTACTACTATTTTACCTTTTTTTAAAAAAAGTATCCTTTTAATTTCTCTTTATTTTACTTTGGGATTAGTGTTCTACATTCTATTTTCATCTTTCCTTTAGCATCATTTTACTCTATCTTAACTTTACCTTTTCCTAACTTTTCCCCTTTTGTTGTCCTGTTTCTCTTACCCTTTTCCTGCTTTAGATTTTCCCTATTCTTTCTTTTTACCCTGTTAAAATTTCACCCTACTTATATATCTAATTTCCAACCCCCAGCTCCAAGTCCATACACACCTCTCTCTTCTCTCTCTTCACTATCCAAAAATTGTTTTTCTCTGTCCTTTTGTTGTTGTTTGCGTGATTGTTGATTATATTGATTTTTTATGCTTGTTTGTGAGATTGTTTTGCTTATTCTTTTTTTTTAATTTTGTTTTTGTTTTTTTTTGCTTCTGTTTTCCCTCGCCTCACTTGATATTAGTTGTTGTTTGTAGTTTGTATTCATCTCCAGGTACTTGTTGCTGGCATTTCTTGGGATTAGTGGCTGTTCTATTGGAGTTTTCTCCACATACATATAGTTTGTTCCCCTCTTCTTTCTTATTCTCTTTCTTTTCTCTCTTACTTTTTTTTTTCCTTTTCCCAATTTCATTTTTGCACCACTTTCTTTTTTTTTCTCTTCTTCTTTTTCTCCTATCCTCTAATTTGCCTTTCTCTGGTGGTCACCTTTATTTGGGGTTATTAATATCGTGAATTTATTTCTGTTCAGTGCCTAATGCATTGTACCTGGTTGTGTTGTATTTTGTGCCTTTAAATCAACACAGGAAAAAGAGAACTACATAACCAGACACCCGGAGAAGAGAGACCATGGGGAGACAATGAAACAGCCCGCATATGAAAGAAAAGCAGGCATCCCCAGAAAAGGAAGTAAACGAAATGGAGGCAAGCAACCTGTCAGAGAAAGAATTCAGAGAAATGGTGATAAGGTGGATGAAAAGAATGGAAGACAAATTCGACAATATGTGTAAGAACCAAGAGGAAATTAAAAATGACATCGCTGCTGTAAAGAACTCAATAGAAAGCATCAAGAGTAGACTAGAAGAAGCAGAGGACCACATCAGTGAGCTAGAAGACAAGGTAGGAAAAAATACCCAAGTAGAGCAGCTTCTAGAAAAAAAAATTAAAAAGCAGGAGGAGAGCCTAAGGGAACTTTGGGACAACACGAACAAAACAACATCCGCATAATAGGGGTTCCAGAAGGAAAGGAAACTGAGCAAGGAATAGAAAACCTGTTTGAAGAAATAATGACAGAAAACTTCCCTGATATAGGGAAGAAAAACCCCACACAAATCCAAGAAGCTCACAGAGTCCCAAGCAAAATGAACCCCAAAAGACTGATGCCAAAGCACATTAAATTGGCAAATACCAATGACAAAGTAAGAATCTTAAAAGCAGCCAGAGAGAGACAGAAAGTTACCTACAAAGGAACCCCCATCAGACTAGCGACTGATTTCTCAACAGAAACTCATCAGGCCAGAAGGGAATGGAATGAAATATACAAAGTCATGCAAAAGAAGGGTCTGAATCCAAGAATACTGTACCCAGCAAGGCTATCAATCAAAATTGAAGGTGAAATCAGGAGCTTCACAGACAAAAAAGGACTAAGGGAATTTATTACCACCAAACCAGCAACACAAAAAATGCTAAAGGGTCTGCTGTAAAAAAAAGAACTAGGAAGCGAAGAAGGAACACGGGGGTAAAGAATAAAAATGGCAACAAATAAGCACGTATCAATAATAACTTTAAATGTAAATGGATTAAATGCCCCAATCAAAAGACATAGGGTAACGGATTAGATAAGAAAACACGACCCATATATCTGCTGTCTACAAGAAACCCACCTCAGAAAAAAAGACGCACACAGACTGAGGGTGAAGGGATGGAAAAAGCTTTTTCAGGCGAATGGAAATGAAAAAAAAGCTGGGATAGCATTACTTATATCAGACAAATTAGATCTCAAAGTGAAGGACATAACAAGCGATAAGGAAGGCCACTTCATAATATTAAAGGGAGCAATCCAACAAGAAGAAATAACTCTGGTAAACATATATGCACCCAATACAGGAGCACCCAAATACATAAAAAAACTCCTGGAGGACATCAAGGGAGAGATTGACAGCAATACAATCATGGTAGGAGACTTTAATACCCCACTATCACCATTGGACAAATCCTCTAAACAAAAAAATCAGCAAAGAAACATCAATCCTACATGAGATGCAAATCAAAACGACAATGCCGTACCATCTCACACCTGTCAGAATGGCAACCATCAACAAATCAACAAGACAAGTGCTGGCGAGGATGCGGAGAAGAAGGAACCCTTGTGCAGTGCTGGTGGGAATGCAGACTGGTGCAGCCACTGTGGAGAACAGTATGGAGTTTCCTCAAAAAACTAAAAATGGAGCTCCCATTTGACCCAGTGATCCCACTTCTAGGAATATATCCCAAGAAACTAGAAACACCAATCAGAAAGGATATGTGCATCCCTATGTTCATAGCAGCACAATTCACCATAGCTAAGATTTGGAAACAGCCTAAATGCCCATCAGCAGATGAGTGGATTAGAAAACTATGATACATCTACACAATGGAATACTACGCTGCTATAAAAAAGAAGGAATTCTTACCATTTGCAGCAGCATGGATGAACCTGGAGAGCATTATGTTAAGTGAAATAAGCCAGGCAATGAAAGAAAAATACCACATGATCTCACTCATTTATGGAAAATAAAGAACATTATAACCTGATGAATAAAAAGATAGATAAAGAGGCAGTAAAGCACCGAACAGACTGTCAAATTACAGTAGGAAGGCTGGGGAGTGTTGGGGAAGGAGGGAAATAGATCACTCAAAGGACTTGTATGCATGCATATAAGCACACCAATGGACACAAAACACTGGGGGGGTGGGATGAGGGCATGCGACAGGGGTTAGGGGTGGCTGGGGGAAGGTCAATGGGAAAAAAAAAAAGGAGATATATGTACTAATATATGTAATATTTTAAACAATAAAAAAATATTTTAAAAAATTTAAAAAAAATCATTATTCTAATGCCTATCATAATTTGTTAGTTTTGCCCCTGTTCCTGACTTCATATAAATGGGATCATACAGTATATTGTTTTTGTGGGGCTTCTTTTGCTCAATATAAGGTTAGCCTTACCATAACTTATTAAAATGGAAGAAATAAAAATTATAAACTATTTTGACAAGGGCTGGTCTACTTAATATCCCAATTTTTGGTACATGATATTTTTAGAAAAGGATAAGTTAGTGTTGGCTAAACTCACCTTTGTGGTGTCATGTGCACTCAATATGTCTTCTACAATATCAGATAGATCCATATGTAATTCCTTTAAAAAAAGAAATTCAAAGGAGTAATTAGAAAAGAGTTGATAACATTTTTATTATTCAGTGGCCAAAATATACTATATTTTGACTAAGTATTTTTTATTACCATAAATAGAATTTTATATTTGCTTTAAAAAATTATGATAATTATCCTGTAGTTGCATACTTTATACAGTTTATTAAATTTTCTAAGACAAATTCTCTACCCAATTTTTCATCTTCAGCAATGAATATTTTGAGTAGCATAATTCAGCAACAAACAGTAATAATAAATCCTTTTCATTCTCTGACTTTTAAAAAATTCTCCACTCCATTTTCTGGAAGTTACATGCAATAAGATGTTTAAAATCAGAACTTACTGGGATATCATCAGTGCGGTTGTCCTTCCAGACCTCTAAAAGTGCAACCACCATGTCTCTCAGTTCAACCCTAGAGAGAACTCCATCGCGGTCAACATCAAACACCTTGAAGCAAACTAAAAAATAAGAGTAAAAAAAGAAACTCTTACGAAAGGGAATTAGTTTATATTTACAAGTACAATACATTTCACTAGAAGGTGCCCTAGTAAAATTACTGAGTTTCTCAAGCAAGTATATTCTGGATTAAGTTCTCATCTGGAGCAGACATAGAAATATGTCATTGAAGTCCCCTGAACATGTAGGATTAACTGCACACTTCATTAATCTGTCTCTCTCAAATTTGAAAACAAAAAAGGGGGCCAATAAATATTACCATACCTCACAGGTTTTAAGGAGGTAATTTAAGCGCTTAATTTCTTATATTTAAAACTGATCACTGAAGAGTTGATCCTTCTAATGATGAAAATATTCAACCTATATTAAGAATCAATGGCAACAAGCTGGTATTAAGATAGTCTACTTCCATTTTGCCTCTCCAATAAAACTAATACACACTCAAGGTTTTGCCAAAGAACAATTTCAACTATTTTTTAAAAATATATTTTATTGATTTTTTACAGAGAGGAAGGGAGAGGACTAGAGAGTCAGAAACATTGATGAGAAAGAAACATTGATCAGCTGCCTCCTGCACACCTCCCACTGGGGATGTGCCCACAACCAAGGTACATGCCCTTGACAAGAATTGAACCTGGGACCTTTCAGTCCACACGCCGACGCTCTATCCACTGAGCCAAACTGGTTAGGGCCAATTTCAACTCTTCAATGAAGTTTATATATGATACTAGAGGTCCGATGCACGAAAATTCGTGCAAGAGTAGGCCTTCCTTCCCCGGGCTGCTGGCACTGGCTTCCTTCCAGCACCTAGGATCCAGGCTTCCCTCCTCCAGCCGCCAGCAGGCACCTTGGACCCGGGCTGGCTTCCCTCTGGCCCTGGCTTCGTTAGGAAGGACATCCGGAATACGTCCGGTCTAATTAGCATATTACCCTTTTATTATTATAGATGATAAGAATTAGAAATATAAGCACTTTGCTAATTAACTCCAAATAAATCACTAGTTTGTTAACTTTTTTTTTTTTAATATATTTTATTGATATTTTACAGAGAGGAAGGGAGGGGGATAGAGAGCTAGAAACATTGATGAGAGAGTAACATCGATCAGCTGCCTCCTGCACACCTCCCACTGGGGATATGCCCGCAACCAAGGTACATGCCCTTGACCGGAATCGAACCCGGGACCCTTCAGTCCGCAGGCCAATGCTCTATCCACTGAGCCAAACCGGTTTCGGCAAGTTTGTTAACTTTCATTGGTCCATCAGCAAAGAATTTAAAAAAGTTTTTTTAAATATATTTTTATTGATTTTAGAGAGGAAGTGAGAGGGAGAGATAGAAACATCAATGATGAGAGATAATCATTGATTGGTTGACTCCTGCACACACCCTACTGGGGATTGAGCCCGCAACCCAGGCATGTGCCCTGGACCGGAATCAAACTCAGGACCCTTCAGCCCACAGGCCAACGCTCTATTCACTGAGCCAAACCAGCTAGGGCTTAAAAAGTTTTTAAGTCCATAATTAAGATCAAGTGAGAAACAAAAATTTCAGCCTCTCTTTTTAATATTAGCACTTTATTTTTTTGTTAACCTTCACCTGAGGATATTTTTCCCCTGATTTTTAGAGAGACTGGAGACAGTGAGAGAGAAACATCGATGTGAGAGAGACACATTGATTGGTTGCCTCCTGCATGCTCCTCGACCAGGGCTGGGGATAGAGCCTCAAACCAAGGTACATGCCCTTGACCAGCATAAAATCCGTGACCCTCAGTCCACATGCAGATGCTGTACCCACTGAGCGAAACTGACTAGGACAATATTAGCACTTTAATGGGAACAAATAATTCTATATAATAAAGAGGTAATATGCTAATTAGACTGAACAACCGAACGACCTTCCCGACGACCTTCCGGACAAAGCCGGGGCTGTGAGGGGCTGCAAGGGCCAAATGAGGCAGCCAGGGCTGTGAGGGCCAAGCCCCTTGCACAAATTTCGTGCATGGGGCCTCTAGTCTGTATACTTGCAGTTCAAACTAATGGTATATCATCATGAAAAAAAAAAAGAAGAAATCTAAGATTTTAAGATTAAGTAATAATCTATTTCATACACCCCAAAATAATTATGCTGTTTAAGTGCATTATAAATATTACTGAAGATCAAAATAGTCAAATAGCACACTCAAAACAGACAACATTTATAAGCTGTATTTTAGAAAGACACAGAGATAATAACCTTAGTAAATATATCAGTATTAGGTACCAATTAAATGTAAATTGTGGCATTTTGTGAAATATGGTTAAGATTTAATAATGTAATATGCTTATAAATTATGCTATAACATTTTAGCTAGATTTAAATGACCAATTTAGTATTTAATAAAACTGTGTTTTGATCATAAATTTCACTTTGCTATTAAAATATTTATACAAGTCATAGAAAATGAGTTGTACTTCCAATTATGCAAGGCACTGAATTCTCTATATAGACTACCAGAAAATATTTTCTAGGGAGGAAAAAAAGAAAATATTTTTTAAACGTTTAACATTTTCAAATATATTATGGCTGAAATAGTTTCCTTATCATGAACTGTAAATTCATCAGGAAAATCAACCCCATTTATATATATAAAAGGCTAAGTCACCGTCCCAACCATCCGGCCAGTACCTATGACACGCACTGACCACCAGGGGGCAGACGCTCAACGCAGGAGCTGCCGAGCTGCAGTGACTTGGCAGCAGCAGTTCTCGGGTGACGCACCCCAGAACCAGAGAGGGAGTCAATTCCTCGCGGGGCTGCACGATTCCACGATTCCACCTTCTGTTGTGGGATATGTTGTTCCTGGGGCACTGTCGGCCCTAAATCTGGTTTACTGCACGCTTGCATTTGCATTCCACACCCTGTACAACAGTAACTTTGCAGAGTGCTCTCTCACACTTTGGGACCCCTCGGGGGATGTCAGGGAGCTGGTTTCGGCCCGATCCCCGCAGGCAAGGCCTAGGGACCCCAACTGCCAGAGGGACCCCCGCTCACTCCACAGATGTCCATGGTGCCGCCCAGTCCTGCCCCGCCAGTCACCACCTAAAATTGCCTGCATTAGTCCCTGCACCGGAGCCAGTGCTACAAGCCAGAAGATCCCAGCATGAGTTTTCTTCCTTTCCCCCCCTCCTCTCCCTCCCCACTACTCTGCAGACACCCTTCGAGTCTTGGTGCTGCCCCAGGAATTCTAATTAATTTCCTTTCAATGTGCACGAATCCGTGCACCAGGGCCACTAGTTATTAATAAAAAAGATACCAAACTACTCCACAGTGCAAAAGAATAGATGATTGAATCCTTAGAATGACTTAAATAAAGTCTCAACATGAGATTGCTATATGCTAATCTGACAAAGTGATGAAAATTCAAGCCTTAATCCACAGATGATTTTACATGAATGAACACTAATTTTTTCATGGTATACTTGCAAATTTTGTGAAAATGTTTAACTTACATTTTTGTCTTTCAGCCAGGGGTCCCCTGCAACAGGCTGACAACCCACAGGATATCTCCTTAAAATCTATGTGATTGTCACGATTTTCATCAAAAGCATTAAACAAACCTGAAAAATAGGAAAAGACACCATAAACCACAGTGACCAAACGTCCTAATGTTATAATAACACTACAGGCCCAGTGCACGAAATTCGTGCACGGGGGTGGGGGGGGAGGTTGTCCGTCAGCCCAGCAAGCACCCTCTCCAATCTGGGACCACTCGAGGGATGTCCGACTGCCTGTTTAGGCCCGATCCCAGTAAGATTGGGCCTAAATGGGCAGTCGAATATCCCTCTCACAATCCAGGACTGCTGGCTCCCAACTGCTTGCCTGCCTGCCTTCCTGATTGCCCCTAACCGCTTTTGCCTGCCAGCCTGATCACCCCCTAACCAGTCCTCTGCCAGCCTGATTGCAGGCCAGCCATGCCCCCAGCGACCCAAGCGGAGGCCCTGGTATCTGGGATTTATTTATCTTCTATAATTGAAACTTTGTAGCCTTGAGTGGGAGGCCTACGCCCGCCAGGGTGTGTGAAAAAAAGCTTGGCTTCCTCCATTGCCAGGGGCAATCCAAGCCTCCTGCTCTCTCCAGCTCCGTGGCTGCCACCATTTCTGCTGGGATTTATTTAACTTCTATAATTGAAACTTTGTAGCCTTGAGTGGAGGCCTAGGCCTGCCAGGGTGTGCGGAAAGCTTGGCTTCCTCCATTACTGAGGAAACCCAAGCCTCCTGCTCGCTCCGTGGCCGCAGCCATCTTGGCTGGGTTAATTTGCATACTTGTTCCTGATTGGCTGGTGGGCGCGGTTTGTTGGTGTAGTGGAGGTACAGTCAATTTGCATATTACTCTTTTATTAGGTAGGATATTTATAAAAGCAGACATGACTCCCATAAACTGGCCAATTTTTTTATTTTTTATTTTTTATTTTTTTTAAAATATATTTTATTGATTTTTTACAGAGAGGAAGGGAGAGGGATAGAGAGTTAGAAACATCGATGAGAGAGAAACATCGATCAGCTGCCTCCTGCACACCTCCTACTGGGGATGTGCCCGCAACCAAGGTACATGCCCTTGACCGGAATCGAACCCGGGACCCTTCAGTCTGCAGGCCAACGCTCTATCCACTGAGCCAAACCGGTTTTGGCTGGCCAAATTTTTTTTAAAGAGTTTATCAATAGTTCAAGGAAGTTGGTTTTTTTTTTCTTTTGATATAAAAATAACTAAAACTTAAGATCCTAGCAGAAATACATTACTATCATTTAGTGTTTGGTTATGTCTGCCTGTCTCTATCTTGTATCAATTTTAACAACTAAAAATGGCTACAGTATGCAAAATAAAATTTAATTAAAAATCCATCCCAAATCAGAAATTATTTAGAAAGATTGAGAAGAAAAAGGATGCCCTAGCCCAGTGGTCGGCAAAGTGCGGCCCACGTGCGGCTCACGAGCCGTGGTTTGCCGCTCTGTTGACTAATAAGTTTGCCGACCACTGCCCTAGCCGGTCTGACACATTGGATAGAGTGTCAGACTGCAGACCAAAGGGTCCCAGGTTCGATTCTGGTCAAGGGCATGTACCTCGGTTGAAGGCTCTTCCCTGGCCCAGGCCCTGGTGGGCTTGTGCAGGAGGCAACCAATCTATGTGTTTCTCTCACATCAATATTTCTCTCTGTCACCCTAGCCAGTTTAGCTCAATGGATAGAGTGTCGGCCTGTGGACTCAAGGGTCCCGGGTTCGATTCTGGTCAAGGGCATGTACCTTGGTTGCGGGCACATCCCCAGTAGGAGGTGTGCAGGAGGCAGCTGATCGATGTTCCTCTCTCACTGATGTTTCTAACTCTCTATCCCTCTCCCTTTCTCTCTGTAAAAAACCAATAAAATATATATATTTTTAAAAAATTTCTCTCTGTCATTCCCTCTCTTCCAATCTCCCCAAAAAATCAATGAAAAAATATCCTCAGGTGAGGATTAACAAAAAAAAAAAAGGAAAAAAGAAAAGTTTAACTGCACATTCAAAGATATAACAGACTATTCTTTTTATCTTTATTGTTGAGAGTATTACAGATTTCTCCCTTCTTCCCCTTCATTGCCCACTTCTTCCCAGTTCCCACCCTGCCCCAGGCCTTCACCACCCTATTGTCTATGTCCACAAGTAATGTATATCTATATATCTATATATCTATATATCTATCTATATCTATATCTATATCTATATCTATATCTATATATATATATATATATATATATATATATATAAATAGGGAATACGCTAATTAGTCGGACGTCACGACCGCTCAGGAGGAGCAACCCGCGCAGATGGGTGGGAGGGGACTGCATGCCGCCCCTAGCCCCAGTGGCCGAGGAGAGGCTGGGGCTGGGGGGCGGGCCGGAGCGGAGACACAACACACAGGAGCACCTGCCCCACCCCAGCGGACACAACGCGGCGGCCGGGGGCATGCTCCAAGTGGCCGCAGCGTGGCTTGGAGCAAGCCCCCACCCCAGTGGACACAACACAGCGGCCGGCGCTACACGGGTCAGGCGTGGGTCCGTGCCCCCCGACCCCCCATGGGGTGCCTCCTCGCAGGGCGGGAGGCAGGGCCACCTCCTCGCGCGAGGGCCTCTAGTATGCATATAAAGTCTTTGGTTAAACTCTTCCTGCCCTCTGAGATTCTTCAGTTTGTTCTATGTCTCTATGCCTCTGGTTCTATTTTACTCATCAGTTTATCTTGTTCATTTATTTTTATTTTTAACATGCTGTTATTAATAAGCTGCTATAAAGCTCTTCCATGACATGAAGAAAAATAACACATTATATCAAGAGAAAGAAATTCTATACTGCAGTCTTGTTTGTGTAATCTTTTATAAATGAGTACTTAAATTTCAGAAAGAAAGGGGATTTATAATCCAATCCTGTGGTTTTCAAATATTTTATAAAAGGTAGAAATAAAATGATTTTGATTTAAAATGAAATGATTTAGCCCTAACCGGTTTGGCTCAGTGGATAGAGAGTCGGCCTACAGACTGAAAGGTCCCAGATTCAATTCTGGTCAAGGACATGTACCTTGGTTGTGGGCACATCCCCAGTAGGAGGTGTGCAGGAGGCAGCTGATCAATGTCTCTCACTCATCGACGTTTCTAACTCTCTAACCCTCTCCCTTCCCCTCTGTAAGAAAATCAATAAAAAATATTTTTAAAGAAATGAAATGATTTATCAAATTCTCCAACTCAAAAAAGGTAAAAACACAGTTGTACTCTTGAACTGGGTGAAAGCCCAGGGCCTTATCAGTTCTGGCTCTCCTAACAAGTACTTCTGAAGTACCCTAGAAATCTGAAGAATACAGATTATATATTCCAATAATCTAATTCCATACCCTCAGTTTAAAGAGTAGAAAACTAAATAAAACTCAGAAGGGGGTTCCCAAAAGTAAGAAGTTTAAAAAGGTCAGAAGAAGCAGAACCCAAATATTCAAGATTCCAAATACGATTTTGTGTGATATCACCTACAATTACTCTTTGTATCCCTAATGTTTTAAAAAAGTCATAGCATGCCTGGCTGGTGTGGTTCAGTGGTTGAGTATCGACCCATGCACCAAGAGGTTGTCAGTTTTATTCCTGGTCAGAGCTTGTGCTCAGATTGCGGGTTCAATCCCTGGCAGGGCAGGGGCGGGGGGGCATGCAGGAGGCAGCCAATCAATTGATGTTTCTCTCTCTCCTTCTCCCTTCCAATAAAAACATATATATTTTTAGAAAGTCATAGCAATGGAAAGTTTAGAGCCAACAGGGACCTCAGAGATGGTCCAGTCCAGTAGTTTCTTAATTTCTTTTGGTAGTTGGGGTGGGGGGAGGATATAGCAATGGAAACTTCTTATGTAAAAGGGAAAAAAGTAGAGGCACTCAAACTGAGGAAGAAGTGGGGCTAATAAAAACCTTGGTCCTGGTTGATGTGGTCCAGTGGTTGCAGGGGTCCTCAAACTACGGCCCGTGGGCCACATGCGGCCCGCCGAGGACATTTATTCGGCTCGCCGGGTGCCACTGCCTGTCCTGCTTAGCAGCCGACTCGTCCCAGGCCCGCAGTGCACATAGGAATTTGTTCATAGTTTTTTTTTAAACTATAGTCCGGCCCTCCAACGGTCTGAGGGACAGTGAACTGGCCCCCTGTTTGAAAAGTTTGAGGACCCCTGGTTACAGCATCAGCCCTGCCCACTGAAGGATCATGGGTTCGATTCAGGTCAAGGGCACATACCTGGGTTCGCTCCCAGGACCCAGTTGAAGCATCTGCAGGAGACAACCAGTTGATGTGTCTCTCTTGCATCTATGTTTCTCTCTCTCTCTCTACCCGCCTTCCCTCCCTCCTTTCCATTCTCTGAAAAGCAATGAAAAAAGTATCCTCATGTGAGGATTAACAAAAAACATACAAACAAAACAAAGCAAAAACCTGGAGCTCTGCCCATTCAGTAGCCATCACCCTAATCCCTGGCACCAGCTACTAAGGTACCTCATTGGAGTACAGCTTCATAGCCACTGACTTGGTCAAACTTATTTATGAAGATATTCAGGTGAAGAAAGCCAAACTAATTTATGCAAGGTCACATAGGTAGAACAGGATGCTCAAAACTACAATCTTAATTCACATTTTAGTTTTTATCCACTAAACTCTGCTATTTGCAAGAAACTTGCAAACCTGTAATATTATGGCCTTTTAGAGTTCAGATGCATTGGTTAATAATAAGAGATGGGCTCAAATCTGTTTACCAAAAAACACTTGTAGAAAAGAAAATGATTCCTACCTTCACTTAGAGATGGACGAATAGGTGGTGAAACCAACGGGCCAAATGTCTCTAAATCAAATCGTCCAGTCCGAGATTGAGCCTTCAGCAACCAATAACGTTTCTCCAGATCAATGATGTCTGATTCCTCCACTAAGAGTCATAGCAAACAAGATTATAAAACCTCTCAGCCTTCTCTTCTGGGCAGTTTACCTAATAATATAACTTTCAAGGATATATTTTAATTTCCCAATTTAATTGCTAAAAAAAAAAGTCTATCTAAAACAAAATTCTGAAACACAAATACATTATATCTAAAATAGCATGAAAAGCAAATTCAAATTAACATAAAAGAGGTTTTAAAATAAAAAATTACTTTTTCAATTGCCCAATTAGTAGACTGATTAAATCTAATATGTAGAATAAACAACTGAAACATTTCTTTTTGGCTTCCCATACCTTTTTTATCTGTACTTATTTTTTATCAGTTTCAATCTCTATCTGGGGTTTAAAGATTCTACATACATATTCTCTCTACTATAAACATTCTAAGAGCAGAATTCATGTCTGATTCATCCTGTCAATATGGTTACTATTTACAAATTCAATATTTATTAAGTAAATGAAAAAGAGTACAATAAAAGATATTGTAAGTAACAAACTCAATGATAGCAGAGTTAGAGGATTTACGATGTGACAGGTTATAGGGGCATCAGGAAAACATGAACATTTTTCTTTCCTCACTCATCAGAAGCTGTGTTTTTTTAAAACCACAGATACGCTAACCATGGTTATAGTTTATATGTGCTTTCCCCCTCTTCAAGGTACTAAAGTATTTCTGATTAATTGATGTTTACATAATACACTAAATTAGAACACAGAAAAATCACACCAATTGTACCCCAAAATTTTTACCTTAATCTCCTTAAAAAACACAATTTCTTTACTGAAGTAGAAATGTGGGAAGACAAGAAGAACATATTTAGAGGAAAAAAATGATCAGATTGGTCCCAGTTACCATTAAAACCATGCTTTAGAGCTCCCTTTTAAACTCACGTTAACTATTCATTTTGGGTTACAGACTGTAATTCATTAATTAAATATTTGCCAAAAACAAACTATGATAAATTATATGTACTATATTATTATTATTCACTTTGAATGAATTGACAGCTGAACACTTCTGAGAAGAGGGAAGGCAGCTAACTTTATTTTCACTTAGAGAGTTAATAACTGCAGTAGTTGCTCTATTTGCAATTCATAAAACAACACCTAAAACATCTATACTAATAAAAGCATAGGTGGTCCTCGCACCCTCGCGTGTAGACCTCATGCCACCACAGGATGGCCGGCAGGGGAGAGCAGTTGTGGGCGATCAGGCTGGCAGGGGAGTGCAGTTGTGGGTGATTGGGCCGGCAGGGGAGGGCAGTTGGGGGCAACTAGGCCGGCAGGGGAGGGCAGCTGAGGGCAATCAGGCTGGCAGGGGAACAGTTAGAGGCATCAATCAGGCCAGCAGGGGAGCGGTTAGCGGGCGATCAGGCTGGCAGGCAGAAGTGGTTAGGGGCAATCAGGCAGGCGAGTGGTTAGGAGCCAGCAGTCCCAGATGTGAGAGGGATGTCCAACTGCCAGTTTAGGGATCGGGCCTAAACCGGCAGTCGGACATCCCTCAAGGGGTCCTAGATTGGAGAGGGTGCAGGCTGGGCTGAGGGACACACACCCCCCATGCATGAATTTCGTGCACCGGGCCTCTAGTATACTTTATAAACTATATAGGAATGAATTTATTACCCATCTATAGGTATAATTTTTTCTGGTTCACAACAGCAGCATACAATATTCCTAACATTCTAAACAGTTCTTAGCCTGCACACTGGGCCATCCTACTCAAGTCCCACCTTGTCAGAGGCTCCAGCTGCAGAAAAAACTCTTTAATGCCAGGATTTTATTCTATTTTTTAAAAAGCCAGGCAAAATATACAAGTGTTTTCAAACAATCACACAGTTTTTCAACATTTTTGAGGAAACAGCCTTCTCAAAAGCAATGACCTTCTGAGAGGTACTTAAAATGGCTGTAAGCCTTACATAATTTACAAGATACGAGGATAAACAAGGAGGGACATGCAGATGTACTAGTGGCTTATGGTCTAAGAATCTCTAAAGTACTTTCTTCGTATTCAAAGTTTTTAACACTACAAACTAAAATGTGGCAAGGGAATACAATAATATACATATTTTTAGTTGAGATAATAAATGCTAAAATAGAGACAATGTAAATTTGAATTAGATATGAAAAAGAAAAGTAATCAAAATTAGTTATATGGCCCTAAAATTAGCCCAAAATACTATATTAATTACCTGAGAATCCAGTTTCTATTACTACAAGGAATCACTGAGGTAGCAGGCTTATTGACTCTTATGATACATTTTAGGAAAACTTCAAAAACTCTTTCTTAGTATATAGCTAAATTCTATGAAAAAATATGATCAACATTAAGGAAAATTAACTCTCAGTTATTAAAACATAGTTCTTAAAAATCATAGTTATTCTGTTATTTATTTCACTGTAGGTAAAGGACAATCATTCAATGATCTTGCCTGGATCAAATGAAATTAATTATTGAAGAGAAATAAAAAATAATCTTTTGTGAGTATCCCAAGGGAAAAAGAAACTGGAAAAATGAATCTGCAAGATTCTCTGCAGTCTGAAGAAGATGGCTCAACAACCACCACAACTGCCACATAACCAAATCTTTTTATCTGCAATTACAAGCTACTCATAAAAGATTACAGAATAAAAAGATTGTGTGTCAATCAACTGTCTTTAGGTCCTAAAATGGTAATAAGCATGCACTCTGGGATTCAAACATCCCAACTTTGACACCTATTAGTCATTTGATCTTGAGAAAATTTAACTTCTCATAGTCGTGTTTGCCTCATTTTCAGAATGGAGATGAAATGAAAGATTAAATGAGATAATGTACACAGAGTATAGTGCCTCCTCTAGAAAGTACCCAATCTGCATGTGGTAAAATGGAACCTTCCACAGAACAAAGCATTGGGAGGAAAAGTATAGGAACTATAATAAAAAATCATTTAATATTCTGCAAATATGTAATAAGAGCATATTAATATTATGTGCCTGACAAAAACTATAGATATGATTGTGAACAAAACAACTATGTTTAGATTCTAATAAAAGTAAAAACTGGTTGCCCTAACCGGTTTGGCTCAGTGGATAGAGCGTCAGCCTGCAGACTCAAGGGTCCCAGGTTCGATTCCGGTCAAGGGCATGTACCTTGGTTGCGGGCACATCCCCAATAGGGGGTGTGCAGGAGGCAGCTGATGGATGTTTCTAACTCTCTATCCCTCTCTGTAAAAAATCAATAAAATATATTTAAAAAAAAAAAAGTAAAAATGGGTCATGTTAATCTAATGTGGAAAGTACAATGAGGGAATAGACACAGGGTTTTCAAGGAGCATGTGAGCAACTAGGCCCTGGAGGTCTTGCAGAGGCAAAAGAGTATTTATAAAAAGTCTGTAGGCAAGACAGGTAATAAATAACAGGACAGAAAAACAAACAAAAAAAACTGTTGTGTTCTGCCAAAACCGGTTTGGCTCAGTGGATAGAGCGTCGGCCTGCGGACTCAAGGGTCCCAGGTTCGATTCCGGTCAAGGGCATGTACCTTGGTTGCGGGCACATCCCCAGTGGGGGGCGTGCAAGAGGCAGCTGATCGATGTTTCTAACTCTCTATCCCTCCTCTCCCTTCCACTCTGTAGAAAATCAATAAAATATATTTAAAAAAACAAAAAAAACAAAACTGTTGCGTTCTCTTATAATTCAAACACAAGAATAACTTATACAAGGACCTGTAACATGGACCCAAGATAAAAGACAAAAAACAAAAAAGAACTTTACTTTTCAAGGAGTGGGGACAAAATAAAAAGAATGTTAAAGATGACAGGCATTTCAACCTAGAACTAGAAGGCAGTTAGACAGAATGTAGGCATTTCAAAGGTTAGCATCTAAAGGATGAGCCTTCAAACTCAAGAAGAGAGCTGCCAGATTGTATTTGGCTAGGACTATGCATGTTCAATAATAGGGGATGGAAACACTGATCTAAGTATGTAAAATAAATTACATTTTGAATTTATAGTCTGTGTCTCCACTCCAAACCCCAACACTATGTGGAGCTAAATAACTGTGAAAAAACAGATAGGGAAAGGGTATTCCAAGAAAAAGCCAAAAGACTAGGGTTTGGTCTTAGACTATTCTCTCAGATATGAAAAAAGAGAATGAATTAACACCTGTTCCAACCTATTTCAAACATTTAGTTATATAGAACACATTTACGCTCTATCTATATGTTCTCTGACTCTGAACATCATCATCAAGATGTTCAGCAATGCCTGGCAGGTGTGGCTCAATTGTAGAGCATCGACCTATGAAACAGAAGGTCACAGTTTGATTCCTGGTCAGGGCATATGGCAGGGTTGCAAGCTGGATCCCCAGTAATGGGTGGGCAGGAGGCAGCCAATCAATGATTCTCTCTAATCATTGATGTTTCTATCTCTCTCCTTCTACCTTCCGCTCTGAAATCAATAAAAAATATGTTTAATAAATATGTTCAGCACTATTGCAAACATTGTCTATGTCTCTCTCCACTATAAATGGCTTTAAAAATTAAGTTGTCATTAAGAACATTGTTTATACTTGACCAAAAAAATTTCTTAGAAAACTAATCTTAGGTATTTAAATAGCAAATTATGATAGACAAATATAACCATCTTGATAAACATTTGGTTAAGATCTATTCAAGCATAAAAACTTGAACTTTGGGCAAAAATTCTAATTCAATTTCTTAAATTTAAATAAAAGGTACGATTGCAATAGTTTGAAATTTGCAGTTCTGAAAATGTACTTGCCATGACAAAATCTAAAATCTTGTGTAAGTCAAATCAGTTAATTATTCTAACTCTATATTGAATACAAATAGCTCCTCAGTTTCATTTGTGATTTACATAAGAGAATAAAATTTGATTAAATATGGCATTATGTTCAACTTACTGTGACTTCAAATTTCACTTTATAATTGTATGTGAAAAAGTAATTAAAGGCATCTGCATTCTAACATAAATATTACTTACAAGTGAAATATTGTAATCCATTTATGTTTCTTGGATAACTTGGCTCATTACACAAATTTAAATAGTCACTGATGCTGTAAAATAAATATTTTCTATCTACTTATAAATCAGTTAATAACAGTCTCTATTTTTATCACAGGTTTCCATTTTCCTGACACATTATTTGAAAAATATAAAGTAGCAAATATGCTTTGAGTCGAAGAGCCTACAAAGATGGCAGTAGTGAACTGTTTAGACAAAAACTGAGAATTTATAAATGATAAATCAGTCATCAGAATGTAAACTTGCCCATGTCAGAATTTCTATAAGATGTTTAGCAGTAATACTGATTTTGTGATAATGCTCTCATAGAAAGGCCCACTAAGGAAATAGCCATTTGCTGAAGCCAGTAGCAAATTGAGTTTCTGCTGAACTAGTTTATTCTGGTTCTTTATTTTTATAAATCATAAAAGAAAACAAACTAGCAAGAAAAACTTTCCACAGATGTAGAGGAGTTCATTTTTGCACTGGTCTACAGCCCTTTGTTAGAAATTGCCTGCTCCCAAAACAATTAGTCTCTGGGAACAGTGGGTGAAACTCACTGACATTCACAAGCCAAGTATGTTTTCAATACAAGAGGACGCATATTCATTGTAAAGCACTTATTCTATTACCAGACACAGAGCTGAGTCCTGTAAAAGCAAAAAAGATGAGTATCATCTCATGTACTCGTAAAAGGATAGCACAATATGCCACCCCAAATATGGCACTCTGGCATAAGAATTATTTTGAGTTGAGGGCAATTGAGAAGCAATTGCTCCCCTATCTGCCTAATTTGTAAAGGTATCTTCCCTGCCACTCTACCAGGAAGAACAGAAGTTACTCATCAGAGACAACCCTAGATCCTTATCACCAGAGGAAGGAATCTGCATAACAAACTTTATTAACAGTCCTATCTGCCATTAGTTTCTCCATATATTTGCCTTCCCACATTTTGCCAGCCATAGAAGTTCAAAGCCCTTTTCCCTTTTTCTCCTCGCTTCTCTACAAAATTATTGTGTGGTGTTTTGTTTTTTGTTTTTTTTTTGCTAGGATGATATATAAGCTCAAATTCTAACCACTCCTTTGAGTTACTCATCAATGAATGCTCCCATGCAGGATGTTAATAAACTTTCATTTTCTTCATATCTGTCTTTTTTCAGTCTAATTTAAAAGACCCAGACAAAGAACCCAAAATGGATAAGGAAAAATATTTTCATCTACACTCCTTATAACACACCTATGAGGTAAGTCGTATCATTAGCCCTGTTCTTCAGATAAGGAAAAAAGTTCAGAGACATTAAATAAATTTCCCACAGTAACATGAATAATAAGTGGCAGGGCCAGAGTGTTCACCCAGAGTCTGAAGACTCAATAGCATATCAGTGAAGCAGGAATTTGGGGGGAACATAGGCAGGCTTAGGGATTTTTTTAGAATTGGGGTCCATGGAAAAAACACAGGACCACAGACTGGGAGAAGGTACATTTCCATAACACAAGGAAGCCAGGTGCAGTCACATCTCCATAAGACAAGGGAACTGGAAGTAGCCAAGAAAGGTCTATATTTACAAAATAAAGAAAAGGAAGCCCTTCATTCAGAAGGAGAAGAAGAAAGCCAAAAGGGAATAGAAAAACAATAAGGAAGGAGGGGGGAGAACATGTGAGGTTTGACCTTTGAGCCCAGGGGTTACTATAGTAACCAGTCTAAGGGAATAGTGACCAATCAGGGGGATATCAAGGCAGCAGGATCTGCAGCCTTTATAAGCCTTTGGGAAGAGGAAACCAGTGGGACTCTTACCCCTCCCTACATGGAAGTCTGTACTTGTTCTTCAATAAATCTCCATCTTTGCTATACCACTTTCTGTCCGTGGATTCATTCTTTGATTCCGATGGACAAAGAATCCGGGTTCCAGTCCAAAAATTCGGTATCATCAGTATTTCTCAAAATGTAGTCCAGGGTCCATGAATATCAGATTACCCTGGAAATCTAGGAAAGTAGAGTCCTAGGGCCCACTGAAGAAATATCTTTGATGCTAGAATCAGTAACCTGCACTTTTAATACCCTCTCCTAATTCTAATGCTCAATAAAGGCTGGTAACTATTAATATACCATAGCGGCCTTATAGTTGATTAATTTATTTAAATTTTCTTTTTATTGATTTCAGAGAGGAAGAGGAAGAGAGAGAGAGATAGAAACATTAATGATGAGAGAGAATCACTGATCAACTGCTTCCTGCACGCTCCCTACAGGGGATCAAACCTACAACCTGGGCATGTGCCCTTGACTGGAATCGAACCTGGGACTTCTCAGTCCTCAGGACAATGCTCTATCCACTAAGCCAAACCAGCTAGGGCATTGATTAATTTTTTTAATTTTTGAGGTAGCTCTCTTATAAGAAACAAGAATATGACAAAAATCAACTATGATGCCAGCAATTTGAACTTTAAATTTTTAAATTAAATTTAAAAATAATAGAAAATTAAAAGCATATTATTTCTTCAGGTTTTTACCACACACTATTGGCTTATTACTATGGCCAATATGTGCATTATGGGAGTAGATAAAATAATTAGGTAATTCCCTTATATTTAAAGGAAGCTGATCTTCCATGTGCCTTAATTCAATACTAATCAGTTTTCTGTATCTCACATCATTTATTTAAGCAAAAGTTTTAGAAAGGAAGATCTTAGAACTAACTTTGTGACCTTAAGAACTTCCTTAAATTTGTAAAATATCATAATTAATTTTCCCCCTAAAACAAGATAATTCTTTATATAAGGCCTCACACACTATGAAGTTGTTAAAACTTATTCAAATATGGTAATTTATCTTGGTCCTTCTCTTTGGTATAAGTTTAATCCTACAATCCTAAAATAACATACACCTCCTGCTCACTGCTGGGGAAATCAAATGTTTAAATCAGTATTTAGAAAGTAGACTTTTAATGGCTGAAAATTTTTTAACATAGTTCAAGCCAATAACATGCATCTAGTCCACTGCACTAAGAAAAACTCCAAGACAAACAGACCATGAGTATTGTACTCAAGGGACTTGTAACTTCTAAGGAGAAACAAAGCCATTTCCAAAAGACTCTAAGGTGAGGCAAAATGCATCTTACTTGCTTTAAGTAAAATGTGAAGTGTGCAGGAATGCAAATGAAAAATTAATTCGAACTGAAGAAAAATGGAGACCACATGACAAAAGAGGCATCATCTGAGTTCTTAAATTCCTTGGAATTTCTTGAGTAGTATAAGTCTTGTTTTAATGCAAAAGGTGACTCTTGGTGGGCTCCTGGATGGGGGCTGATTATCAGAAAGATCAAGCCATAATTAGAAACTGTAACTTTCAGTCCCACTCCCCAATCTAGAGAGTGAAAAGAGCTGGAAATTGAGTTAAAATTCATTATGCCTACGTGATGAAGCCTCCATAAAAATCCCCAAAGTATGGGGTTCAGAGAGTTTCAAAACTGATGAACATAACCACATGTAGGCAGGTCTAGTTTATCCCAGCTCCACAGGGACAGAAGCTCTCTTCCAGATATTGCCCTATGTATCTCTTCATCTGGCTGTTCATCTGTATCCTTTAACATACTCTGTATTATATAATAAGTCAGTAATCATAACCATTTCCCTGAATCCTGTGAGCTATTCTAGCAAATTATCAAACCCAAGGAGGGACTCGTAGGAACCTCTAATTTACAGATGATTGGTCAGAAGCACGGTGACAACCTAAACTTGTGATTGGTACCTGAAGAGAGAGTCCTCAACCAGAGGGGCAGCCTTGTGGGACTGAGCCCTAAACCTAGTGGTGTTTATGCTAACCCTAGTAGATAGTGTCAGAAATGAAATGAATTGCAGGACACTCAAATGGTGTTTGTAGAGCTCTGGAGAATTGCTTGCTGTGGGGAAAAAACCCACACATTTGGAATATAAAGTAGACAAGAAAGGGTTTTCCTTTTCAGTCAAGCATTTCATTTTATTACACTCTAGAAGAAAAATTGACAATATGAATTTCTTCCTTATAGGCAATTGCATTAAAAAGTGAACAGAAAACAATAAAATGTCATTACTTACAATGTGTGACTCCAGCCAGAGTTTGGTAGAAAGTGGGAGTATCACTATCATCAGTGAGGGTCACATATACACCTCCAGACAGTAGCCAACGAGAGAAGGTAAAAGCATCTTTGTTTACAAGAAGCCAATTTCTAAACTTTTCATAGTTTACCTTTTCACCCTATGATTAGGAAAGAAAAAACATAGTTTAGTCAAAATTTAAAGTATCTTACTTGGAACATGCACAACTTGAAATCTGCAATTAGTTGACATTAATCTACAAAGGAAGAATTATCTAAATAAATTATCTTGTAATCTTGGAAATCAAGGTGTTTTCAAAAACAGTTGTACTTCAGAACTTCCATTTGCTCGAAATCTATATGAAAATTGCAACTTATTTCATCAATTCATTAAAGCAGTGCATTGCTACTAATAAGTCATATTTAATTTGCTAAAGTATATCCTGAAATCAGTAAACTGCATTTCTTTTAATATTTAATAAACCCATTTTTTACTTAACTTATCCCTCTTCTTTAGCACCTCAATCTAAATTAGCATATTTTTGAGAAATCAGCATATTTTAATTAAACACATATGAAATTTAAGTGCTCTTTTAAGTTTCGTTGGCAAATTAAAGACAACTTTCCCAGAGTCCTCAACCAGAAGGCATCAATGAAAACATGTATTCACAAGTCAACTAGAATTACAAAAAAGAAACAAGTAGATTTCTATTTCTTTGCTTTCTTTCCTTGCTAAGACTTCTTTGCCTTGTTAAATCTCTGGAAAAAATAGTACCCAGGCTGGGAAAGAACATCACATGGCTATGTAAATCAGTCTCTATGGAAGACAACAAGACTTAGGTTGAGAGAGGGCCAGATGTTGCTATGCGAAAAAGGGAGACCCAACTCACCCGGGAAATATAATCAGGAATGACACTCAGGAGATATTAAGGGATACAAATAACTTATAACCTAAAAGAGATATGGTGGAGCCCTAGCCGGTTTGGCTCAGTGGATAGAGCCTTGGCCCGAGGACTGAAGGATCCCGGGTTCGATTCTGGTCAAGGGCACATACCTCGGTTGCCTGGCCCTAGTTGGGATGCATGCAGGAGACAACCAATAGATGTCTCTCTCACATCGATGTTTTTCTCTCTATCTCTCCCCCTCCCTTCTACTCTCTCAAAAAAATCAATGGGAAAATATCCTCGAGTTAGGATTAACAAAAAAATTAAATAAATAAAAACCAAACAAACAAAAAATATGAATTTCCACTTTAAAATATATATACAGTAAGAAAAAAACAATACAACGCCTATGTGGACTTCCTTTATAACATTATTTATCAATGCTAATAAAGCCAAGACAGAAAAAGCAGCGACCCATTACATGATTCCATGTCTCTTAAATCTAGGTGCTAGGTCCATATTTTTTAGCTATAGTGCTTTTTACAGTTTTGGGGTGTTTTTTTTTTTTTAGGAGTGCAAAATCACACAAAACATTTTGGAAGATCTAAAAAATAAGACTATTCTAAGAAAACTGATACAGAAACATGGTAATTTGAAAAGCCAGGGTCTTGGATACAATCATCAGATACATTACTCAGAAATTACAGCAGGTAAATACATTAAATAGCTGAATCAGATAAAATTAGCCCATTTATAATGTTGAGTTTTTTATCATCCGTAAGTATCTAATGATTTACATAGCCTTACATATGAATGTTGCAATACCTTGACCTCTCATTTCTTTGATCTTCCCTCTTCCAAAGCTCTTGTCCTTCATAAAACACTACCCCAGATATTTCCTACCAAAGTCTTATGATCATTTTCTTAAAATAACCATTGCTCTTCCCAAAAATGCAATTTTAAGCCTCTCTATCACAATATCCTCTTATAAGCATTCCTTCTAGTAACCCAACTCCAGTGATTTTTTATTCCACAGGACCTACAACAATGAGCTACCCTTCAAATCTAATGATCATTTCTCAGTGATCAGAGGTCAACTCATTTGACGTTTCAGTTTATTTGACTTAGTTGAACACTCCTTCCTCTTAAAACATTTTTATCACTTGGTTTCCAGGACACTATTCACTCTTGGGTCTCCTCACAGGCTCCTGTTTTGAATTCCTCTTCATCTTGCCAATCTCTAAACATTGGAATATAAACAAGTCTTCTGATTTGTTTTCTATCTATAAGCCAATAAATCCTTTCCCTTGGACTCCAACTTATTATGTCAAAATGGATAGCTGACAACTCCACTTGAATGTCTAATATGATTCTCAAATTTAATTATGCCCCAAACCTCCCTCTCTAGTAGTCTTAGCCATCTCAGTTAATGGCAATTCATTTACTAAATTAGGCGAACACCTTGGTCATTCTTTTCTCTTTCTGTCACTGCCCATAATCAATACAGGAAAAGATCCTGTCAACTCCACCTTCAAAATAAACATAGAATCTAAATTAAAAACTTATCACCTCACTGCCACACATGATCTAAATGGCCATTACCTCTTACTTGGGTCATTCAGATACCTCAATTGGACTCTGTCCAGCCTACCCTAAACATAAAAGCTAAAATGATCATATTTAAAAAAACAAAAACACAACTCATGTAGTCGTCTGCTCAAAATTCTCTAATGGTTTCCATCTCACTAAGGGTGAAGTCAAAGAACTCACACTGTCCTACAGGGTCATATATAGTACCCCTAACTCCATCTCACCCCCCCCCCCCCGCCCCCGCTCCCAACCTCTGTAACTTCATTTCCTACAATATAGCCTGTTCAATACATTCCAGCTAAATTGGCCTCTTTGTTGCTCCATATTCATGTCAAGCACACTCCCACTTCAGGGCCTTAGCTATATTCTTAGTGGAAAGTGCCCCCCCTCCCCATATCTGGTTTTATCTCTCACTTCCTTTAAATTTTTTGTTCAAATGTCACTTTATCTAGCAAGCCTTTCCTAACTATTCTATACAAAATACTGACATTCAGCTACCTCCTCCCTATCACCACCTATCTCCCTAATTCTTTTTTTTTTCCTTACCCGAGAATATTTTTCCATTGATTTTTTTTTTTTAGAGAGAGGAAGGGAGGAGGAAGAGAGGGGAAAGAAAGAAGAGAAGGAGGGATGGAGGGTGGGTGGGAGGGAGGGAGGTAGAGAGAGACAGAGAGAGAAACATCTATGTTGGAGAGACATTGATTGGTTGCCTCCCACATTGATTGGTTGCCAGAGATAGAGCCTGAAACTGAGGTAACCTGCCCTTGACCTGGAATCAAATCCCTTGACTCTTTGGTCTGAGGGCTGATGCTCTAACCACCAAGCCAAACTGGCCAGGACTATTTTATATTTTCCTATAGCACTAATTATCATCTAATATATATACCTGTTTTTGTGCCTAAATTTGAGAGAACTGGGTGATAACCACATTTAATTCCCATGTATAAAGTGGGAATGTCTTTATAAGCCTTATTAAAATAAAAATATACACATTTTCCCCCAAATTAATACATTTTTCCCCCAGTATTAATACATTTGACATCCCTGAAAAAAAAAAATCCAATTAATCAAGCCTGAAAAGATTAGATTACATTTTTTCTGACCAGAAAACGTTTGTTATTGGAAGGGGGCGGGGGGAACACATAGCTAGCCAATTTGTCTTAAAATATTAAAAGACTATCACAGCAACTTCCAGTCAATATGTCAGAACCAAAAATGCAAGAGGCTAAAATCCTTTGCATCAAATACTATACGTAGAAATACTGAGTATACTGAGTAAAATGTTACACCATAACCACTACCAAAAACTGCACAGCCAAGCTCAAAAAGCAAGAAAGGGAAATCTCCAAGTGCTATCAACAAAGAGGAAGCTCAAAGCCAGAGTGGTGAAAAGCTTAAGAAAGAGAGTCTAAAGAGATATCAGAACCAGATATATATATATGCCTGCAGTATTGACAATCAATGTCTATATAGTTAGGAAGGTGACTAAACTAAACTGAATAAAAACTCCCTGAATAAAAACAAGAGCAGTGAAGGACTGTCATCTCTGTGAAATGAAAGTAGGTCAAAGAGCCACCCATAAGAAATCATACAGCACTGAGTACTGTAGGAAAGATTCAGAAACTTGTAAAAGGGTTTGTTTTTTTTTTACTCCACCATCTCTAGGGACTTTTCCCATATTAGCAGACCTCTGAAAAAAGGGAATTTTCTCTGAAAGATACACATTGTGTAATGTTTAACTTTATACAATGAAAATAGAAAAATTATGAAAAGAGAAAATGACAAATTTTGTAAACCCAAATATTTCACAATGCAAATCAACTGAGAAATAAATAGTAAAATAGGCCCTGATGGGTCATAGCAATACAAGAATGGATCAAGGCAAATGGATATATCTATATGTCCATGATGAAAAGCAATGGCACTACAATGTGAGCAATGCTCAGGTTCCTGCAGGATCACAGAGCGAGAATGTGTGTGTTGGTGTGAGAATATGGGAGTGTATTTCATTATACCGTAAGTATAGACAGCTGCCTTTACAGTAGAACTGAGTTTCAGATTCACATATGTAGCAGAAATAAGTACCATGGATCTTTAAGCACAAAACATGGTTGAAACATCAACTGTTAAAAGAATGTTAAGAATATGCTGCACATAAATATTTACTCATCATAGCTAAACTCATTATACAACAAAGAGTTAATACTCATAGTCAATAGGTAAGGGATAAAATGTAAAACTTTAAATATACCTCTGAGAAACATTTCCTAAGTGTATCTGGAACTTTACCATCCACACCATGGAGCATTCTTTCCATTTCTTCCCGTGTAACATAGCTTCCGGATTCACTTGCAAAAAGACTAAAAATGTCTAAGAGAAAGGAAAAATAAATTAATCTTATCACAGATCAAATATACCCTGGTGGAAGTAGGCAGGAAAGAGAAAGGTAACAATTACTCAGTGATTATTAGTGCCAAGCACTTCATGAACACATAAATTTATTTATTCCTCAAAACAACCCAGCAATGCAAATTAAAACAGAAATGTGAGCCCTAACCAGTTTGGCTCAGTGGATAGAGCATCAGCCATGGTATAAAGAGTCCTGGGTTCAATTCCGGTCAAGGGCAGGTACCTCCATTGCAGGCTGCATCCCCAGCCCTGGTCAGGGAACTTATGGGAGTAAACCAATCGATGTGTCTCTCTCACATCAATGTTTCTCTCTCTCTGTATCTCTCCCCTCCCATTAGCAGTCTCTAAAAATCAATGGAAAAATATCCTCGGGTGAGGATTAATAAACAAAACAAAACAAACAAAAAAGCAAAAAAAAAAAAAAAACCAACCACCCAGCAATGTGATATACTTTCAAACATATCAAATTTGCAAAAATGTTTAGGTGTGACAATACAAAGAGCAATAATGTGGGAAAAACAGAAACTCTTATACATTGTTAATGAGAGTATGAATTACTGCAACCACTGCTGCTATGAACATTCATGTACTTTTTTTTAAATGAATACAGCTGCCCCTTGAACCACACAGTTTTAAACCATAGGGGTCCACTTATACACAGATATTTTTCCCCCCAATAAATACCTATACTGTTTTTCAATTCACAATTGGGAGTCTACAGATACAGAATACTGACTGTATGCATTGATCTATGCCATTTTATATAGGCCGCCTTGAGCATCTTCAGATTATGATATCCCCAGGAGGTCCTGAAACCAATCTCCCCCAGATACCAAGGAAAAGCTAAGTTTTGAATGTGTCAAAAATTATATCTGAATTTTCAACTGTACAGGAGTTGGTGCCCCTAATTCCTGCATTGTCCCAGGGTCAACTATCCATTTTCAATTTTCTTGGGTATGTAACTAGAAGTGGAATTGCTGGATCATATGATAACTTGATTTTTTAAAAATTGTTTTTATTGATTTTTGAGAGAGAGAGAAAAGAAACATCAATGTGAGAGCAAAACATTGATCGACTGTCTCCTATATGCCCCCTAACAGGAATAAAGCCTGCAACCCGGGCCCATACCCTGACTGGGAATCCAAATGGCAACAGTAGGACGACACCCAACCAACTAAATCACAACAGGCCAGGGTAAAAACTCAATTTTTAACAAAAGTCTAAGGAACTGGCCAAACTATTTTCTCAAGTGGCTACACTATTTTACATTTCCAACAGTAATGTATGAGGATTGCAATTTTCCCACATCCTCACTAACACTAATTATTATGTTTCTTCGGTTTGTTTGTTTCTCTGTTAATCCTCACCAGAGGATATTTTTCCTTTAATTTTTAGAGAGTGGTAAGAGAGGAAGGGAGACGGGAGAAATATTGATGTGAAAGAGACACCTTGATTGGTTGCCTCCCAAATGTGCCCCAACTCATGCCAGAGATTGAACCTGCAATCCTTCAATGCTCTGGCGGATGTTCTACCACTGAGAGCACTGGCCAGGGCTATATTTCTTTTTAATTTTAGCCATTCTAGTGGGTGTGACTTGTTGTATCATTGTAATTTTGATTACATTTCCCTAAATACTAATTACGTTGAGCATTTTTCATTTTTTAAAAATATTTTTTTTATCCATTTCAGAAAGGAAGGCAGAGGGAGAGAGAGATAGAAACATCAATGATGAGAGAGAATCACTGATCAGCTACGTCCTGCGTGCCCCCCACTGGGGATGGAGCCCACAACCAGGGCATGTGCCATGACCAGGAATGGAACCTCGACCTCCTGGTTCATAGGTCGATGCTCAACCACTGAGCCACGCTGGCTGGGCTGCTTAGCATTTTTTTCAAGTGGCTCTTGGACACTTGTTATCTTCTTCAGAGAAATATCAATTTAAATCCTTTGCTTATCATCAGAAATTTGAGGTAAGGCCCTAACTGGCTAGCTCACTTGGTTACAATGTCATCCTGATATGCCAAGTTTGTGGGTTCACTCCCCAGTCAGGGCACATACAAGAAACAACCAGTGAATACGTAAGTGAAACAACAAAGCAATTTCTCTTTCTCTCTCAAATCAATTTTTATTTTTTTTATTTTTTTTATATATATTTTATTGATATTTTACAGAGAGGAAGGGAGAGGGATAGAGAGCTAGAAACATCGATGAGAAACATCGATCAGCTGCCTCCTGCACACCTCCCACTGGGGATGTGCCTGCAACCAAGGTACATGCCCTTGACCGGAATCGAACCCGGGACCCTTCAGTCCGCAGGCCGACGCTCTACCCACTGAGCCAAACCGGTTTCGGCTCAAATCAATTTTTAAAAATGAGGTAAAATAATTCTGTGCCCATCTATATTATCATTTTGAGATAATAAAAGTACTTACATTTTGCTTTTTCTTCATCTTTGCCTCTTGTAAGAAGAACAAGTCCAACTATTAAATTATTGAACTGTAGTCCCTTTGATGTTCCACCAAAAGAACAGTAAATCACCTAGGAGAAAATGATAAAGCCAATCTTAGATGTTGAGGAATCTGAGGCTGGTAAACACCTTAAACAAATCTTGTCTCCATCTCCAAACAAGGCCCTGGTAAACTTTAGTGAAATGATAAGTATCTCCCCCTTCTTCTTCGTTAACACCTTGTTATTGCACTGAGCCAAGAATATACTGTATCTATTCTCAAATACATATACCACTGGCTCACACACTAAGTATTTATTCTGTTTCTTTGGAGTCCTTAGAAAGGTCCAGAAAGATAAGGTCCTTCAACAGCCCCAATAATGTGATAAGGATTCTGTGGGATTACAGAACTTCCTTCAACTTCTATAAAATGGATACACATTCTAGTGGGTTTTGATTTGAAAGACTGACATTCTCTAACTGAATGTGTAACCACGCAGAAACTTCATTTCTTTAATATGACCTTTTCTCCTTTCTTTCCTTTTGATTCAAACTGGCCTCATCCAGCATCCAGACCCACTTGCCTTCTTCATTGCACAGTCACTCCCTTAATCATTAAATCCTTGGGACAATGACATTCTGGTCCGCATCAAATAATCTCAGGAACAAAGCCTCAGGTCTATTGACCACAGAGACAGAGTTTCAGTCAGACTAGAGATAACATCTAGGCCTTAGTTGTGTTCAGCTCCAGAAAAAAAACACTACTTAGCTCAGTCTCTGCTGTCCTGTACAAACATCCATCTTTCAACCAGAAAGTTAAATGTTTTATACAAACAAAGCTGGGCTGGAGAACCACCCAGCTTTAGTTTTTCCAGATATTCAGCATGCAAAGGCTGGCTTGTAGCACTGGAAAACCTTGACTGAATCTTCTTTGTTGAATCCGCCTCACTGCCTCCCAATGATAACCTATCTTCCTAATCCTCAGAATCTTAGTGTGTATATTCTGTGCTTTCAATCTTGGTTCTGTTAGAAAATGCCCACAAGTCAGCCTAACTTCCCCTGATTCCTTCCTCTTCATATACCTCTGAGACTGCCACATCACCTGTCTCTTTCTAGGGTTCCATACCCCCAGCCAGCACAATACTATGGCCAAGGTACAGACTGTTACTTACAAATACTAGTAGCACCTCGTCCTAAGCATTTTAAATCAATGACTAGGGTTATGACATAGAAGGCACATGTATTAATTTTGTAAATAATCAAGTTGGGAGGGATGGCTAATAAAATAGGTAACAATATAGAATCAAACTCATCTCAGGATGGACACTTGGCTAAAGGTAATAAGATTAAATGTAATGTATTTAGAGTTTCTTAAAAATTTAGTTTATATATAGTAAATATAAAAGAACAGAATTGAGCTTGGAAATTTTAGGCAACAAAGCTATAATCTTTTTGCATAAGTTAATCGAATTTTATGCTGCATGGTAATGACTCAAGAATAAAGTATTCTCCTACTGTTCACTAATCTAATTCAATCTAGAGAACAGCATGGGATTAACCAGTATGCATATTAACTATGGTTAGGGAGCAGCAGGGGAAAAGAACTTATTTAAATGCCTATAAGGGAAGGTTCCAGTTTCCAATTCAAATAGCTGAATTCCATCTCTGGGAGGTAGCAGATTTCCAATGGGGGCTCCAGTAGAGACAACAAAAATTTGGGATCATGATACTATGCCAAAATCCTCTGTGGCTTCTAGTTCCACCACCATTTCTAAAGCCAGAAAATGAGGATTAATAAGAATAGCATCTACACCTCACATGATGTGGTGAGAATTACATGACATAAATTACATAAAATGTTTATCATAGCTCCAGATACCTGGCAAATTAACTCCATAAATGTTAGTTATTATCATCATCAGTCGGAAGCAACATAGAACAGTAGCTAATACGGATTTGGATACATGGACTTGCTCATTAGCTTTAATACTTGAGCAAGTAACCTAACTTCCTTAAGCCTCAGTATCTTTTCCTCACTGATAAAATGATAGTAACATCAGTACTTACATAATGACAAATGTCATATAACTTAAGTTGTCAGATTAAAAATTTGTGAATTCATTAGGCAAATAAATTTACCTAAGTGTTCAAAGTTAGCATCCCAATTAATAGATAAACCAGCTACATGTGGTTGTTCAAAGTCACTTAGCCTTTTATACATAGAGATAACTATGTTATTGCCAGTTTTGGGTTCAGCTGAAATTATTCATAGGAGGATAAAAATAACAACCTTGACCATTATAGCATGATGCTCTCAAATGACCTAATGAGGAACAGAATAATGATAATTAAACAGTTCAGGCAGTATCTCTTTGAAATTCAAGAATAAATAAATATTCTACTATCTTTCAAATAAATAGGCTCATGTGGGCTTAATGTGCTTCCTAAAGATTATTAAAAAAATAATCCTGCCCTAGCCGGTTTGGCTTGGTGGGATAGAGTGTCGGCCTGCGGACTGAAGGGTCCCAGGTTCGATTCTGGTCAAGGGCACATGCCTGGGTTGCAGGCTCGATCCCCAGTGGGGGGACGTGCAGGAGGCAGCCAATCAATGATTCTCTCTCATCATTGATGTTTCTATCTTTCTCTCCTTCTGCCTTCCTCTCTGAAATCAATAAAAATATATTTAAAAAAAATAATCCTGATCTTAATGGGGGAGGAGGGAGAGGCAATGTAAATCAGTAATAGGGACTATATTTCAGTCCAAAAAACTTTTGATACATAGCTTTCAAAATATCAGCTCAGACCCTGATTTGGAAATTATTCCGAGTCCACTAGTGTTAATAAACGGGGTCCCTCCCTTTCTCTAGAAGAAAAAAAAAATCAGTTCAATTAAGCTGCTGATCCTTTTTCAGGACTAGTCTGGACAAACAAAAGTATCCTCAACACATCTGGATGAGGGAATCTAATGCTCAGGAACAAAAGGGTAACATAAGAAGTATCCCAAACCAAACCAAATCAGAACCAGAAATCAAAGATAATGCTAGAAGAACACTGATGAATGGACAGCAGCAAATCATAATGCACACAGGTTCCATGCTGTGATTTTTACCAACAGAAGACCTATAATACCAGAAAACTCCAAAAGTTATCCAACTATCAAGCTTGGGCAACTTTACTAACTGTTGGTTTCTTGACTCTGGTGGTGGCTACACAAACCCACACAGTAATAGAATTATACAGAATTTCATACACACACAAATAAAACTAGGTAAAGCAAAATAAGATCAGTGAATAGTATCAGGGTCGATATCCTGGTTTTGGTATTATGCATTTGCAAAATATTAACTTCAGGGGAAATGGGCAAAGTATAAAAAGAATCTCTCTATATTCTTTCTTAATAACTGCATGTGAATCTGTATCTCTTTTGTTGTTGTTGTTAATCCTCATGAGAGAATATTTTTCTATTGATGTTTTAAAAGAGACTGGAAGGGAGGGGAAGAGACAGAGAGAGAAAAATCAATGTGAGAGACACATCAATTGCCTCCTGCACGCACTCAAATCAGGGCCAGGGATCACGCCTGCAACCAAGGTACAGGCGCTTGACTGTAAGCCAATCAGGGACTCTTCAGTCCTCAGGTTGAGGCTCTATCCACTGAACAAACCAGCTTGGGCTGAATCTGTAGCTTGATAAAAATTTCAATTAAAAATATTTAGAAAGAAAGAATCTTCAGAGTATTTAGAAAGAATTTTTAGGAATAAAATTTTACATTAAGTGTATTCTAAATAATACTTTCTCCCTACTAATAGCTTTAATAGCTAGTTTTTCTTCTAAGGGCACAAAAACCAAGGAAAAAAGTTCCACAAAAATCCACACATTAGAACTTGAACTTATTTAATAACAAGAAATATCACTTTTCCAATTAAAGAAACTATTCAGAGGGGGAAACCAAGATGGCGGCATAGGTAAGCGCCTAAACTGCTGCCCCGCACAACAATTTCAAAACTACAACTAAAAGACAAAATGGACACGATCCAGAACCACAGGAAAGCTGGCTGAGTGGAAATTCTACAACTAGAAGGAAAGAGGAAAGCTCATGGAGAAGGAGTGGCAAAGGGCTGAGGTACGGAGACACGCACGCAGAGAGGAAGGGCTGCTGAGTACCTAGCTGGCTTTCTCTGGCGGGAGGGGGAAGGAAGCCCCCGACTGCACTGAACCCCAGTTCCGACTGCACTGAACCCCAGTTCTGACTGCGCTGAACCCCAGTTCCGACTGCACTGAACCACAGTTCCGGGCAAGCCCCTGGGGACCCACCCTCTTACAGGGGAAATCTGGACTGTAAGGCAGAAACTCGGGAACCGCGGAAGGAAGCGGTCTGGAGGCTTGCGTGCAAGGGCAGGGCTGATGGGAAGCCAAGACTGTCTGCTCCGCCCTGAGACTCCACCCCTTCTAAGCTGAGCACAGAGGCTTTTGCAATCTGGCAAGGCTAATCCTATAAGGCTGTCTCCAGCACCAAAAATCTCCCAGTGTAGACACAGCTGATCCTCACAGCCAACTGGCCTGCAGGTCAATTGCTCCCAGTGATACCAACAACAATCAAGACTTAACTACAACAAGGCTGTACACACAGTCCACAAAGGGGTGCACCAAGAGTGTCCACCTCAGGTTAACTGGGGAGGCCGACCCACTGGGCCATATAGGAAACCTAGCATACAAAGCTACCCTACCAACTCAGGGAAGCAATGAAAAATGGGGAGACGAAGAAACAGATCACAAACGAAAGAAATGGAGGAAAACAAACGACTGGATACAGAATTCAAAACCACGGTTATAAGGCTTTTCAAGAATATCCTAGAAAAGGCCGATAAATATAACGAGACCCTCAAAGATATGAAAAAGGTCCAACTAGAAATTAAACATACACTGACTGAAATAAAAAATATTATACAGAGACCCAACAGCAGACTAGAGGAATGCAAGAATCAAGTCAAAGATTTGAAATACAAAGAAGCAAAAAGCACTCAACCGGAAAAGCAAAAAGAAAAAAGAATCCAAAAAGTTGAAGATAGCCGAAACCAGTTTGGCTCAGTGGATAGAGCGTCGGCCTGCGGACTGAAAGGTCCCAGGTTCAATTCCGGTCAAGGGCATGTGCCTTGGTTGCAGGCACGTCCCCAGTAGGGGGTGTGCAGGAGGCAGCTGATCGATGTTTCTCTCTCATCGATGTTTCTAACTCTCTATCCCTCTCCCTTCCTCTCTGTAAAAAATCAATAAAATATATTTTAAAAAATAATAATAAAAAAAATAATAAAAATAAAAAAAAGTTGAAGATAGTGTAAGAAGCCTCTGGGACAACTTCAAGCGTACCAACATCAGAATTATGGGGGTGCCAGAAGAAGAGAGAGAGCAAGATACTGAAAACTTACTGGAAGAAATAATGACAGAAAACTTCCCCCACATGGTGAAAGAAATAGACTTATAAATCCAGGAAGCGCACAGAACCCCAAACAAAAGGAATCCAAAGAGGACCACACCAAGACACATCATAATTAAAATGCCAAGAGCAAAAGACAAAGAGAGAATATTAAAAGCAGCAAGAGAAAAACAGTTAGTTACCTACAAGGGAGCACCCATATGACTGTCAGCTGATTTCTCAACAGAAACTGCAGGCCAGACGGGAGTGGCAAGAAATATTCAAAGTGATGAATAGCAAGAACCTACAACCAAGACTACTCTACCCAGCAAAGCTATTATTCAGAATGGAAGGTCAGATAAAGAGCTTCACAGATAAGAAAAAGCTAAAGGAGTTCATCACCACCAAACCAGTATTATATGAAATGCTGAAAGGTATTCTTTAAGAAGAGGAAGAAGAAAAAAGTAAAGATAAAAATTATGAACAACAAATACATATCTATCAACAAGTGAACCTAAAAATCAAGTGGATTAAAAATCTGAGGAACAGAATAAACTGGTGAATATAATAGAATCAGGGGCATAGAAAGGGAGTGGACTGATAATTCTCAGGGGGAAAGTCGTATGGGGGGGTGCAGGAAGAGACTGGACAAAAATCATACACCTATGGATGAGGACCGTGTGGGGGGAGATAAGGGCAAAGGGTGGGGTGGGAACCAGGTGGAGGGGAGCTATGGGGGAAAAAAGGAGAAACAATTGTAATAATCTGAACAATAAAGATTTATTAAATTAAAAAAATAAAAAAATAAAGAAACTATTCATAAAGCCAAATAATAAAAATTATACCTCACATAATAAATATTGTGCATATATGTGCAAGGAATCAAATGGGGGTAAGGGAAACACAGTGAAGAAGAGAAGTAAACAACTGAATTAGTATTTCTTGGCACCAACATGGTGTAGAACTTTAATCAAAAATAGATGTATACATTTTCCCTTACATGTGTTTAATTACTCTACATCTTCCTCATCTCATTAATAAGCATTTTGGTTTTAAAGACTTATTTTCTTAGTTTTTCAGAGGGAGGAAAATTTGATATAGTGGCATATCATTCCTATTTCTTAAATGTAAAAGTTGTAGTAAGCAAGCATTTCTGAGAACTTCCATGACAGTCAAAAATTGTCTCACCTAGGCAAGCTACAGTAAAATACCATTATTAGTTTGACCTTATCTTTCAAACTAAGAGCCAAGCATGCTCTGGGCAAGCTCTTCCTAAATTCCTGCCAGTTGGTGCCTTTACCTACAGCCACTGGTAGCTTATATTGACCTAAACACTATACTACTCAACTATTAAGTAAATACTATATAACTCTATAAGAAATGGGAAAATCAAAACCTAACTCAACTATTTGTATCAGTGTGTGACAAACATTGTGTCAACAGCTGAATTTTATTTTATTAAATCACAAGGTCAACTAGAATACTAATCGTAAAACAAAAGAGGTTATAAATATCTTCAATACCATCACTAGAACAATATCATCCACATAGTAAATTTTCAGAGAGTAATCACTGTTGAAAATCTCAACTAAGATGTAAACAACAAAGAATACAAAATTATATAAGTTTATTTCCAGTAGTCAAGAAAGATTTCAGCCCTGGGCAGGTAGCTCAGTTGGTTAGAGCGTCATCCCAATAACGCCAGCATTGCAGGTTCCATCCCCAGTCAGGGCACATATAAGAAGCAACCAATGAATGCATAAATAAGTGGAACAACAAATCAGCATTTCTCTCTCTCTTAAATCAATAAATAAAAAATAGGTGAATTCATACTGAAACAGAGAACCCAGTAAGTCGTATTAGGAAAAAGCTAACTCTGTCATAAATTTGAAATAATGACAGAACAAGAACTACACAATTTTACACAATACTTATAAGAGAATTAATGCAACATATATCCCCACCAAAGAAAGATTAAAACACATACACACAAAAATGTAATCTCTGTATCATGTAAACCACAAGATTCAAAAGCACACAAGACAGGTCAGAATAGAAACTGTCACTAATTTGGAATGGTGAATTATGGTTCTATGTAATATACCAAGCTTAAAATTCCTATTATAATTTTCCCTGTTTTATTAATCTTACTCTCTTTTCGCATTTAGAATGACATAGTGTATATCTGTGACTATACCTATAAAATAGTAAACTTATTATTTTTAGAAAGGGGAGTATTTTTATCAACTTAGCACATTTTATCTCTATCTAAAAACTTTAGTAGAATTTAAATAAGCCTTTAAAGTTCCAATAAGCTAGTGTTTCATTTACAACATTTAATTTTATAAAATTTAATTTTTTATATGAAAAGGTTTAAACACAAAATTTATAAAACATAATCCCAACATAAAAATATGCCAGAGTGATGAGGTTTACAAGAATAAGAAGCCAGTCATACAAATGGTTTCATGATCATAGTCAGTGGCTAGTAAAGCTCAGAAATACAAAAGCAGAATTTCAGCTCTGCAGTATTTCCATTTAGCCTCTAAGAACACAGCCATATTGACATCTAAAACTTAACTACTCAGCAAGAAAAATAAAGGGGGGTTTAAGTTTGTTAAGACCAAGAGGCCCCTCAAAAATTCAGGCTGGTGGGTAACTATCTCAAAGGAACACCTAGAACACAGAGATTACCTCAGCAACTTTTGGAGGCACTCCATCCCCAAGCACTTCCTTGATAAAGCAGTGTTGGCCCATGTAATATGAGAGTCCACAGGTCCTCTTGAAGGCATCTTTCAGTCGTTTCAGCTCTACATCTGTAACTGCAATTCAGAAATAGAAGATGGATAAGAAACCAGAAGAGAAAAGAAATCTCTCAAAAATCTTTTCTTTTTAATCCAGTTCCTAATAAAATTTGGCAACCATTACTTCTCTCCCCGGATAAGCAAAACAAACCCAAAGATACTTAGACATAATTCTAATATTTACAAATCTAATCTAGAAAATAAATATGAGAATTCTTGACCCACTATCTTCAAACAACAGATTATATATACAAATTTTAAGCAGGGGCAAGGAAGAGGCAACAAATATTTCAAATTAGCAGGTAAATTAAATAGCATTGGGTTCTGGCATTAATATGTTTTCAGCAGCAATGTACTCATTCCTTTGAGATAAAAATTATATTGTTTGTAGTCCTTAAGCATGCACCTAAGTGGAGGATAACCCCAAGTTTAGATTAAATTTTTGTCATCGCCGAAACCGGTTTGGCTCAGTGGATAGAGCGTCGGCCTGTGGACTGAAGGGTGCCGGGTTCGATTCCGGTCAAGGGCATGTACCTTAGTTGCGGGCACATCCCCAGTGGGGGGTGTGCAGGGGGCAGCTGGTCGATGTTTCTCTCTCATCGATGTTTCTAGCTCTCTATCCCTCTCCCTTCCTCTCTGTAAAAAAATCAATAAAATATATTTTTAAAAAAAAATTTTTGTCATCATTTACAGATAATGTAACCTATTAATAGATGATTCTAACAACCTAAAATTTTTAGATACTCACTATCAAAAAATGATTACTGAGACATTACTTCCTTTTAGGCATTGAAGACTTTTTTCATTGAATAGAACAATCAAACTCTGTCTACAAAGACAGAAAAATAAACACTCTTTAATGCTATGCAGTCAGTACAATGATCACAAAGGAGACACAGGAATGATATTTTTAGTCCATGCTAGAAGAAAAGAAAGACTGCTGGCCAGAAAAGATGATTACATAAAATTTTAAAGACTAATCCAAGCAAAGGGGACAAGGTCATACCAAGCAGAGATAGCAGTTTGTTTCTATACACATAGAACTTGTGGAGACTTGTATAGTACTACAACAAAATAAACATGGCAGGAAATAGTAAATAATAAGTTTAGAGAGGCATTCATTGACCAAGTGATAGAGAATTCTGTTCTGTCACAATAAGGAAGGGATACATACAGTCAGATATAATTCAGATGAAACTCCAGGCAAACAGAAAACAGGACATAGATAAATGTCAGATAGTTCACTCTACCAGTAATGTAGAGAACTGAACAAACGTGGAAGCAAAAAGTAGACTGCTACTTCAAGAAGAAAAGGAGGAGCTAAATCTGGAAAATACCTAGAAAGAAAAGTTAGTGGAACTTGGACCTTGTTTGAAAGTAAAAGCAATCTATAATAATACTCAGAATTCTATATTGATAAGTTTGAAAGATAGCATTATCATGTAGAAAGGGAATGTAAGAAAATGAGGATGTGATCAAGAAAAGATGATAGATTCTGGTAAGGACACATCAAATATAGGGAAGCTTGAGGAGATCCATTGGGTTTTTACAATTATGAGTGTAAAGCTTAGTAAATTAGGAAAGGTTTAATAGGAGTCATCAGTATATAGGTGGCAATTAATACCATTACTAAGAAACACAATGAGACAGAGAAGAAACTGGAAGAGATCAATTCTTAGAGTGCGTGGAAAAAAATACTTAGAGAAGGTTGAGCCAAAACCGGTTTGGCTCAGTGGATAGAGCGTGGGCCTGCGGACTGAAAGGTCCCAGGTTCGATTCCGGTCAAGGGCATGTAACTTGGTTGCGGGCACATCCCCAGTGGGAGGTGTGCAGGAGGCAGCTGATCGATGTTTCTCTCTCATCGATGTTTCTGACTATCTATCCCTCTTCCTTCCTCTCTGTAAAAAAATCAATAAAATATATTAAAAATAAAAAAAAAGAAGGTTGATAGGAATAGTTACAACAGTAAAAACAAGAGTGTGGTCTCCAAACAAGAGGAAGAAGAGACTGGTCTACAGTCTCAAGTAAGGCAGAAAGGATCAGCAAGATAAAGACTGAAGAGTGCCTGGCACATAGATTATGCATCATTCATTAAGTGTCTGTGGTAGGGAGGGAAAGGTCATGGATTCAACAACATGTTGAACAATGATAATACAATAAGAGCTAATGCTTGAATAAGTATCCAAAGTGTGAAATTAGATGCTTAATTCATTAAAAATTGGGCTCATAATATTAACATTCCCTATACACTAATATACTTTTTCCTTGTTAGAACATAAAAATGAAAAACAAAACTCATCTTATAAATTACAGTAATAGAGAAGAAATTATTTAGCTACTGGAATATATCTATTTCTTCAAGATGGCTAATTTTCATTAATGACTTCATTAACAAATTAGGATACTCACAGTCTAGTGGAGGAGACAAGTAAATCAATCACTAAGGTATAAAATAATAATCACATATACTGTTGGTTACAAATTATTTGAAAAACTGTTTTGTAATGTTTTGTTATTCATTTATAACAAGAAAATGTACAATAAACATTTTGTTTGTTTTTTGTTAATCCTCACCTGAGGATATTTTTTTTCCCATTACTTTTTCAGAGAGTGGAAGGGAGAAAGATAGGAAGGAGATGGGGAGAGAGAGAGACATGGAGAGAGCACATCAATGTGAGAGAGACACATCAACTGGTTGCCTCCCACACATCCCCAAACAGGGGTGGGGAGCAAAGTGGTAACTAAGGTATAGAACCTGAGACCCTTCAGTGCATGGGGCGACACTCCCTGAGCCACACTGACCAGGGCAAAAAATGTACAATAAGCTTTTTAAAGCATTTATAAGAAGGAAACAATGTCCATCAACAGAGGATAAATTGAATAAGTTATTGTATATGCTCAAAATAGAATATCAGACACTGAAATATTGCCACAATCCATAATTTACTGAAAATAAAGTCTTTTTTATTTATTCAAAATAAACAGACTAACACTTGGTGAATATGTAGACAAGGAGAACATGAAAGTGTTCATTGTACAAGTGAAACTTCGAAAACTTTAAAAATAAAAATTTAGGCAAGATGGAAAATAGAATAATAAAAATTAGCCCTGGCCAGGTAGTTCAGCTGGTTAGAGTGTCATACCTATACACTAAGATTATGAATTCAATCCCCAGGAAGAGCACATACAAGAATCAACCAATAAATACATAAATAATTGGAACAACAAATTGATGTTCCTTTCTCTCTCCCTCTCTCTCCCTAAAGTCAATAAAAAAAACAGAAAAGCTTAGATTACCATGGAATTGCCATATAACCTCTGCATATCCTATCTCCAGATATGTGTGAGAAACATAAAACCTTGTATATTGTTATTTTCTGTTTAATATACATTGAAACAATCCTAACTGATGAAAGAAGGTACAAGTATATGGATGGACACTACACTATTCCTGAGTGTTAAGAAGTAACAATCAGGTTTATGCTTACATTCATGGTTTTGTGTTGAAAAGACATAGGCAGCAGAAAGACTGGTTGAGCAACTACTGCATTAGTTCAGACAAGAGATGAAGGCCTAAACTAAAAACGGAGGTAAAGCCCTAGCTGGGACAGAGCTTTTTCAGTGGATAGAGATTTCGGACTGAAGGTCCGGGTTCAATTCCAGTCAAGGGCACATGCTCAGGTTGCAGGCTCAGTACCCAGTAGAGAGTATACAGGAGGCAGCCAATCAATGATTCTCTCTCATCATTGATGCTTCTCTCTCCCTCTTTCCCTCCCTCTCTGAAATCAATAAAAATTTATTTTAAAAAAAAACAACAGAGCCCTGACCGGTTTGGCTCGGTGGATAGAGCGTCGGCCTGCGGACTGAAAGGTCCCAGGTTCGATTCCGGTCAAGGGCATGTACCTTGGTTGCAGGCACATCCCCAGTAGGAGGTGTGCAGGAGGCAGCTGATGGATGTTTCTCTCTCATCGATGTTTCTAACTCTCTATCCCTCTCCCTTCCTCTCTGTAAAAAAGCAATAAAATATTAAAAAAAAAAAAAAAAAAAAACAGAGGTAAAGTAAGGCAGATCTAAGAGATAGTAAAATTGACTGAATGGTTCAATAAATAATTAGCTGTGAAAGAACAATAAAGAAAAAAGGATCTATGATGATTTCTAGATGTCTGCTTGGTTCTAAGGTATAATCTGTGTCACTGATGAAGATAAAGTCTAAAGGAGAATTTGAATATTTTGTGTTTACATGTCTGATATGGACTAAATGTGTCACTCCCAAAATTCATTTGCTGAAGCCCTAACTCCCAATGTGGCTGCATTTGGAGTTATGAAAAAATGAGGTTATGCGAGTAGGACTGATAGTCTTGTGCCTATATAAGAAACAACAGAGAGCTTGCACTGTCCCCCATCTCTACCTCCCCACATGCACAGAGAAGAAAGGCCATGTAAGAATCCAGGAAAAAAGCAAACATCTTCAAGCCAAGGAGAGTTCTCACCAGAAACCAAACCCTGACAGAATCTTGATCTTAGACTTGCTAGCGCTATTCCAGAACTGTGAGGAAATAAATTTTGTAGTTTAAATCACCCAGGCTTTGGTATTTTGTGTGGCAGCCCAAGCTAATACCAAGTTTTGTATTGAGAAATGGTTGCTGCTATAACCAATACCTAAAAATGTGGACGTGGTTTGGAACTCTGTAATGGATATAGATTGGAGGAGTTTTGAGGTGCATGCCAGAAAAGGCCTATATTGCTGTAAAGAGCCCATTGGTAGAAATATGGACATCAAAGGCCATTCTGGGGAGATCTCAGACAGAAATGAGGAATATGTTATTGGAAACTGAAGAAGAGGAGATCCTTGTTAAAAAGTGGCCAAGTGGGCTGAATCTTTGCGTGATGAAATTGAATATTTAACTGAGGATATTTCTAAGCAAAGTATCAAAGAATTGTTTTCTCCTGAGAGGAAAGAGACACAGAACTTGAAGATTTGGAAAATGCTCAGCCTATTCATACTACAAAAAGACAAAGTTTATTCTGAAGAGAACACTAAAGGTGTGGCTGAAAAACTATTTGATAAGATTAGTATGGATGTGAGCCATCAATTTAATCAATCACCTCAGCAGAAGCCAGGAATAAAGACTATTATACCAGCAGAAACACTTCCAGCTGGGACTAAAGGAAACAGAAAAAAAGCGGCGGGGGAGGGGCTGTCAAGACTTCTGGGATTCTACAGATGGGACCTAGTTACCTAGCACAAACAAGAGATTATCCTTCAAGAAAAGGGAAGCTTGACTGCAAAGCTGATTCAGAGATGGCAGGGCTGCCACTCCTACCACAGGCCCAAGAGGCAGGACTGGTTTCAAAAGGTGGGGTCTCCTTGGTTTGAGGATGGAGAACCAGGATGCCACCACCCAGTGCCTCAAGAGCAAGGTGATGGCCCTGACTGCCCCACAGAGCCATGGGGGTACACTGCCTCCCCATTGGGCCTGGAGGGCAGTGCACTGAACCAAAGAGGGTTATTCTTGAGACATCTAATGGAATGTGATATGCTAAGTTCTAGGTTTTCGTGGGACCTGTCATGTCTTCAGATTTCTCCCTTTTGAAATCAGAATGACTATCCTATTCTGTCTCACCAATATATTTTGGAAGCACATTAACTTGACTAGTTTCACAGGTTCACAGCAAGAGAGGAATTTTGTCTCAGGATGAATTATCTCCTGTCTCACCCATATCTGGATTCAGATGATAAGACTATGGACTTTAGGCTTCAGAATTGATGCTGGAATGAATTAAGATTTGGGGGGCTGTTGGGATAGAATGAATGTATTTCTGATGTATTGTGGACATTCATTTTGGAGGGCCAGGGTTAAAATGTTATAGATTGAATGTACACATCTCTCAAAATTCGTATGTTGAAACCCTAACCCCCAGCGAGACTGTATTTAGAGTTGGGAAGTAGTTAAGGTTAAATGAGGTCATAAGAGTGAAGTCATGATAGGATAAGATTATAAGAAACACCAGAGCTTAAAAGCTTACTCTCTTGCTCTGCCTTTAGGCACACAGGTGCAGACAAAAAGGGGCCACATACTAAACCTGAAAAGCTCAGAGGAGGCCTGTGAGGCAGTCTTACAAACGCAGAATCCTAAAATAACCACAAAGGATGGTCTGAAATAAAAATGTGGGGTTTTTTTGTTTTTTTTTAACTAAAAGCAGTTTATGATGGGTCGTCATGTCCTAGGCCAGTATCTTCCCTGACAAAGGTCAACCTTATCTTAACTGAGCCTGTTTATTATTGTCTTTTTGTATCTATGACAACATACAATGGAACCTCGGTTCTCCAACTTAATGCATTGGAGAAGGCTGATGGAGAAGTGATTTGTTCGAAAACTGAATCATTCCTTCCCCCCCCCCATTAGAAATCATGTAAATTGAATTAATCTGTTCCAAACCCCCCAAATGATTTCTTATATACATGTTTAATGTGCTGTTTAACCTATAAACAAACACTTCTTTTCTTAAATTTATCAAACCACCTCCTACTAACCTTAAATGATTTTTTCATATCACTGTCTCCGAAATGCAATCACGGGCTAACTGCTATCACAGCTGCTTTATGCTTATCCAATCAACAGCAGTTTTTCTACCTGTTCAATTGCCCGTAATGTCTTGTGAGCAACATTAGCACTCTGGATGGCCTCTTTATGTTTTAAAATTGTGCTAATCGTCACCAACAAAAACATTCTCTCCTTTGTTGCCTAAGAGATGCTTTTTGTCAGGTTTTGGTTAACATCGGAAACACTTTCTCTGAGAACAACTTGGTCCAGAACTGAATTGTTCGAGATGGGAGAGTTGGAGGGTGGACTGTCTTGGAACATCAGGGTAACTCCCTTTTTTCCAGACCCCTCAGAGCACAACCAATGCACCAGGGCAGGGGACCATAAATCCTCATTGTTATTGTTACCATGTTAATTGTTGACTGTTAACTATCCTGTACTCACCTATATAAAAAATGTATCGATCCCTTTACTTTTTATCCAATGCCAGAGGTCCCCCCCTTTACTTTCTCCCACCTCCCTAAGCTATCACCAATGGATTTCATGTTACACACATCTTCTCCTTTGATCCTAATGTATAAAACAAGGTGCAAAATTGCCATTCTGAGACATTATCTCAATCCATGGAGATTCTGCTTCCCGGCATTTGTCGATAGTTTAGCACAAATAAACTCACAAAAATTCTTCACAGGTTTGAATGTTCCTTAGTTAACACAGAGGAAAAGGCACTTGAAGGCACAGAGATAAGGTAGCCATCTGCAAGCCAGGAAGAGAACCATCACTAAATCCTGCCAGAACCTTGATGAACTTTGCAGCTCCTAGAACTGTGAAAAAATTAATGTTTTTTAAGCCACCCAATTTTTGGTATTTTGTTTAGCAGACTGAGCAAACTAATACAATTTCTATAGTACAGACAAACAGGCCAACTCTTCCTTTCCAATGTAGATAAAGAAGCGTATTTAAATTGCTTTTGCAGGGTCCTATGTAGAGATTAGAGCTCACAGTCCTTGAAAGGAAAATAAAAGTACAGTATCTTTGGGAAATACATTCCAAGACCCCCAGTGGATGCCTAAAACGGTGGATAGTACGGAACTCACATATACTTTTTTCCCTTACATACACACTTATGATAAAACTCAAATTATACATTAGGCACAGTGAGTTAACAACAATAATAAAAATAGAACAATTATTAAAATATATTGTAATAAAAGCTATATGAATGGGTCCCCCAAAAAAAAATATTTTATTGTGACTGCATATACAACACGGATAAGCTGGACAAAAGTAAACCTTTCTATAGCCCTGGGACATGACTATCCACCATCATTTGCCCAGCTAGGAATTTATGATCAGATCACCTTGTGAGGTTACTTTCAGTCAGATTGATTGCAGAGCGCCCTTTTCATCCACTCTCTCATAGAAATATGGCAGTATCATACATTCAGATTTTTGCTGAAAGATAGGAGTTGCTGTTTAAACAGTTTGGTTCCAAAGGCATGAATGAAAATTTAACATCTGAATCAGATGAAAACCACTGAGGTAAAAACTGGAAAACATGCTTTTCACTGCCAATGTAGAACAAGAATTTCCAAACACAGAAGAAAAGCACCAAATGTAGCGAAGACATCACAAACGGTATTAATTTATAAATGTGCTTGGTGCAGCTGATCTAAAGTGAATTTACCTACCAAAAGTCTCTGGCAGGCCACCTATAGCAAAAGCTACCTCAAAGCCACTTCAAGTAGATAATACAGGGCATCCTAGATGGAACATCTCAAACAAGAGACAGCCTACAGACACCAAGTTTTTTTGCCACTAGTGACTTGGATGAGAACACTACCCCACCAGTTTCAGAATGTATATTTCTAGTGCTAAAGGGTGTCATAAGAGTTTTTTCTCTAAGAAGGTGCAAAGGAAAGTGGAAGCGTTAAACTCTCACACATACCTGTAATCTTTCATCAAGTGGCACAAAATTGGAAATTCTGAAACTGGCTTAATATCTGTTCTATAAACTAGAATCTCTTATCTTCCTTTAAAGCATATATTAAAAAGACAGCCAAATGGAAGATGGAAAAAAGACTTAAATGAGGATTTCATAAGAGAGAAAACATTAGAAAATGTGTTCAATTTCATTAGTAATCAAGGAAATGCAAGTTAAAACCAATATCATAACTATTAAAGTGCCTAAAATTAAAAAGGCTGAGAACACCAAATGTTGACAAGGATATAGAGAAACTGAAACTCTGATTCATTGCAAGAGGGAATGTAAATTAGTAAATCTGCTGTGGAAAAGGTTTAGCAGTTTCTTATTAAGTTAAACAAGTACATATTCTGTAACCTAGCAATTTCACTCTTAAAGTATTTATCTAAGAAAAGTAAAAAGATATGTTCGATTCCTGGTCAGGGCACATGCCAGAGTTGTGGGCTCAATCCCTAGTGTGGGAAGTGCAGGAGGAAGCCAATCAATGATTCTCTCTCATCATTGATGCTTCTATCTCCCTTTCCCTTCCTCTCTGAAATCAATAAAAATACATAAATATATATATATGATCCCAAAACCAAGACGTTTTCAAAATGTTCACAGTAACCTCATATATATATATATATATATATATATATATCCCTAATATGCAAATAGACCAAACGGCAGAACAACTGAACAACCGGTCACCATGACGTGCGCTGACCATCAGGGGGCACGTGCACAGAACATGGTGGGCATCGGCATCAGGCGGCAGAGTACAGAACATGGTGGGCTTTGGCAGCAGTGGGATGGTGGAGCAGGTGAGCAGGGGCACCAGACCAAGGTGGGGCGCTGGTCGCTGTAATCCAGGGCGAGCCTCTGGTGGTTACTGAAAATTCTTTGCTCCCGTGCGCCATGGTCCCACCCAGCACTTGCACCTACTGCCAGCACTGGCCCCACCGGAGCCGCCGCTCGCACCCACGGCAATCACTCGGTGCTGTCAGCGGGTGCAAGTGGCAGCTGCCGGCCCCAATCTCCCCTCAGGGCTTCTCCACCTCCCCCTGCACCTGAGGGGCAATAGGGGCAGCAACCACCACTTGCACCCACTAATGGTGCCGGCCCCAATCACTCCGTGCCATCAGCAGGTGCGAGCGGGGCCAGCGGCAGCAGGAGCAGGGCTGCCAGCAGACAGGGACCAGGGGCCACGGTGGGAGGGGCCAGGCAGGGGCATGGCCCACAGTTCCTTTCAAGGTGCACAAATTCAGGCACTGGGCCCCTAGTTGATAATAACCAAAAACTGGAAATGACCCAAATGTCCATGCACAAATGAATAAAAAGATTAAGATACATTAATATTATGGAAAATTATTCACCAATAAAGAGAAAAAGGTACTGATACACATAACAACATGGATGAAACTTGAATATTATACTGAGAAAAAAAAGGCTGATTTAAGAGTAGATTCTACTACATGAAAACTAATGAATCTATGCCAGATACATAGGAACAGTTCAACATAGTACAAATATCTGACTTACTGACAACTCAACAGCTCCTTACAAATGGACAAAAATTTCCTAATGATACCCTTATCCCTCTAAGTGTGTAATAGTAGTTGATAAACACTCTAAGGCTGCATCTGAAAAGGGTGACTGGCCTAGCAGGGATGGGTGTTCCATATCTATAAACATTAGCATTTATATACATCTTTAAATAACTTTTTCAATTTTATTGTCATCTAGTATTCCCAGTTTTGTTCCTACTACTTTTTTTTTTATTGCAAATGTACAGTATTTCAGCTAACCGGTTGAATTAAATTTCTGTAAGCCAGCTCCCAATGAATCTAATAATCATTTATAACATTGTTTCTATAGAGAAATAAATCGATAGAGTACTTTAAAACTAGGCTTATTCTTAGGTTTAAAAAAACGTGTTCCAATGGCTCAGTTAATCCAATATGTTTCTCTAACCTCATTTAAATCACTCAATAACACAAATCTAACCTTTGATAGTGAACAAGTCTACCAAAATGACATTTTCACAAATCCCTTTAAGTATTCACAATATTTTGTTCTGGCTCTAAACTAAAATATAGAAATATAGCTTTTGAAGGTAATGTCAAAAATAACCATTCCTCCAAAGTTTCTAAAATATCTATGAGAAAAAAAGGGTAAAATATAAACAGAACATAAAAGTAGAAGTAATACAGAAGAAATCCCATGACAGAAACAAAGAAAAAATCTACAAATATAACACAGATAGGAAAATTGCAAAAAACAGACTAGTGATGATTACATTATAGTTGGCATGAGCAGACTGCAAAGTTAAGTACTAAATACATTAATAGACGAGATCACTCTGGACAAGATCTGGATATCTATAGAGAGTACTATAAAAAAGACAATTTGACTACTTGAAATATATAAAGATGTATAGGCAACAATCAGAAAAAGTTATAGGTCAGAACCTCACAACTTAGAAACAGTACTAGACCAAGTCATCTCTTCTACTATATCCATACAAAGTTGTTTTTGGCTTTACCACAACACACATGGTTAGTGCAGGCTGTAGAATAGATTGTGACTCCATATCGTCACTTCACAGACTGCTAGTGTCTGTAATCAAAACGAACCTCCCTAACTTTGCAGAGCATCAGGTTGGACCATCTGCCACTACTTCTGTTCCTCGGCATCCCTGAGCTTTGCTGCACTGCATAAAAATTAAAGTAGTCTAAGAGAAAATTCTGCTTCTTTCTTCCCATTAGTTTTTTTATTAACAAGCATAAAAATGTGAAGAAAAAATAATATGAATGAAATCTGTGTGCTGGACAACAAAGCTATTTTGTTAATGAATAAACCATTAACAAACAACTTAAAAACTTAGAATACAAATGAAGAAAAATGCAAGTTGTACAAGTTTTCTTCTACTAAGAATAACAGCTCATTCTGAAACATGCCAATTATAGTTAACAAATTCAAATAATTTCTAGAAAGAATGTGTCCTTGAAAACTGCCCGTAAGAAAAGAACATCAATCAAAAAAGACTCCACTTAGTTTATGGCCATAGGAAATCTGTTGTATACTTAAATACCACAGAAGAGTCTTAAAAATGGAAAGAATACTTTTAAGTATTCATTAGCTTTTTTAAAAATTCTCCATAATGTAACAAAATAACTAGTCAACATATATTGACAAGTTTTCTAAGTTCATTCACTTGTTTCCAGCAAACACACAAATTAGTCATTCTCCTGATTCATAAACTTCTGAGCTATCAGCAACATGGCACTCATCAGTTCAACTACATTAAATTATATGCTTCCAAGTACTCTCCTGGGAGTGAGGGGGATCAGTCAAAGACATCTAGTAGCCTAAATCCCTTTCCAAATCTAACCAAAATGTAATGACAGGTTATCATCACTGCCTTTAACCGTAAACAAAATAAGATTAAATGTTGTAGCTAACCTAGCATTTTACTTTTTAAAAAGCAATTTCACAGACACTATCTCACAAGATTCTTAAAATAGTCTTGAGATAAGAATAACATATATTTCAGTACTGTTTCTTCCCTGTTTGGAAGAGGAAGGAGAGAGGAAAAGAAAGAAAGCAAAGAGGGAAAGGATTGAGGGAGATGGAGAGAGAGAAAGGTTGGGAAACCGGAGTGGGGAGGCTTGGAGAAAGGCTGCCTCACCCACAAGTACTTTAAGGTTCCCTAACAAAACCCGTGAGGTTCTCTTACCACCATTGCCCCAAAACAGCTAAGCCAATCACATTTAAAATTCATGAATTTGAAACCATTTATTACCTCCATTCTATTTCACTTTAAGAACAGTCTTTTACAACATAATACGTCCTAAACCTTACCTTTCCAGAAACTTTACTATTCATGAATATGTATGCAAATTTTTAAAAAGTCCAATCCTCCAATGAGATTCATCTTCCATGTAAAAATCAAAGTCTATATTTTAGGCTTCAATTTTAAAGAAAGCCACAAATAACACAGATTTATATCTTCATCAAATGGTTACAAAATTGAAAGTCAGATCATCTACATTCTACTATTAGTACTACTAGCTAAGCCCATAATTCAGGTTTAAAGTTATTTTCTTGAGTTTTAATTAAGAAATCATTAAATTTTTCCTACAGTTGTATGAGAATTCACCTATTCTTAAGTGTCACTAAGATCCTTGCTGAAAGGCATTACAAAAAAATCACCTTAGAAAAAAACAAATTAATAGAAATTTGGAAACAAAACAAAAAAGTACTAGTCAAAAGAAAACATAGTAATGAAATTTGGAATAGTTCTGCTTTCCATGTAGATATAAATAATTGAAATAAACATCATTCTTGAAAAACTGGTGAAAAAGAGCACATACAGTGTCTCTATTCTCAATGCTGCTGTCATTATGAAGAAACTGGAGGCCTGGTGCATGAATTCTTGCACAGGTGGGGTCCCAATGGGGACCGATAGGGGCTGGGTGATGGGGGGGTTAGGGAAGGGAACGCTTGAGGTTGACCAGCTGGCCCTTCCCCTGATCGGGATGGGGGACTGATTGGGGCCGGGTTGGCCGGGGGAGAGGGGTGGCGGGCGGTTGGGGGGGTGCTGAACAGGGCCCCCATCGGGCTGGTTGGCTGCCACAGTGCATGTCATAGCGACCGGTCATTCTGGTCATTCCGCTGTTCCGGTCACTTGGCTTTTATTTATATAGATACTTTGAAAATAAACTGATTGGCAACCACTACACCTACCAAGTGACAGGAAAAATATCCTTTTCAGTACTATTAATGGTTACAACATATGACATCTGAAAAACCTTCAGATGTTACTCCTTCTAATACTAAAAGCAATTTTGAAAAAATTAGGGTGTCAGTGTGGACAATTCTGAATTATATAAAGATATTCACATGTGCCCTGCTGGTGTGACTCAGCGGCTGAGCATCAACCCATGAACCAGGTGGTCACAGTTCAATTCCCAGTCAGAGCACATGCCTGGGTTATGGGCTCGATCCCCAGTAGGGGTGTGTAAGAGGCAGCCGATTGATGATTCTCTCTCATTTATTTCTCTCTCTCTCTCTCTCTCTCTCTCTCTCTCTCTCTCTCTCTCTTTCTCTCTCTCTCCCCCCCTTCCTCTCTAAAATCCATTTGAAAAGCATATTTATAAAAAAAGATAAATTCAGGCATTAACCGAGTTGTTTGTTTTTAATAAAAGTTTGAGCCAAACTGACCACATATGCCAGGAGTAAGACCTCAAATGCACCCCAAAATGAGTTCTTGCTTTATATTTTCTCAAGAGTGTTTACCAATCTGGTAATGATAAACGTTTTAAACTGAAATTTTTAAATTAAAATTATATTAAGATCTAAGAGCTTACAAATTTTGCAGAAAGGATTCATATACCATAAATACTTAATTTTCATGAGTATTTTAGATATTGTTTCTTACTAGCTCCCTGATCTCAAATTTTCTAATACCAATGATATAGTATATTCTTCTCATCCTAAACTCTCGATCACAACTTTCAGGCAGGTACCTAACTGTAAAACTATTGGCATAAATGGCAACAGTTTACCCACAAGCATAAGGGGAAAAGTCATTACTGTTTTACTAAACATTCAGGTAAACAGACAGCAGCATTACCAGCTTATGGCTTGAAGAAAAGAAGTTATTTCAACAAATCAAAGTTAATTTTTTTTTTTTTTAAAGTTCATTGTTTTCCAGTTTACCTTATCAATCAAGCTCTAGTTAATTCAATTAATCTACTTTCTTTATGAATTTGTCTTTTAAAATGACTGCATTTTAAAGCTGAATTTAACTTTCAAGACAATTAATCTGTAACTAAAGAATTACTTTCCTGTAATCATTCACTCAATATTTCCCCAAGGAATTCTTGTCCTAGTTACACACAAAAATTTTATTACTTTTTCATTATTCTACACTCACTTCATGGTAATGGTTATAAAGTCATTAGGAAACAAAGTAATTACTAAAAGGACTCATTCAGAAAAGACATTTTTACAAATATAATTTTATATGTAATTTTATTAAAATACCAAAAATAATACCACAGGATAAATATATGAGAAAAACTAGAACAAAACTATCAAGAAGAGTTTGGCCTTGAATCCAAACTTATACAAAGGATAGGCTTCAAAATGACATGAAAAATTAATTCATGTGTTTAATACTAATAGTTCTAGTACTCTGACATTTAAAACTGAAATGAGTATTCCACAAACACACTCAAGAAACACACTGCTATTATTAAAGTGGATAAAAAAATCTCAAGCCCCCTTTTTGCCCAGCCAGTGTGGCTCAGTGGTTGAGCATTGACCCAGGAACCAGGAGGTCACAGTTTGATTCCCAGTCCTTGGCACTCACTTCGGTTGCAGGTTCCATCCCCACCAGGTGCAGGCCTAAGTGGGAGACAACCAATCGATGTATCTCTCTCACATCAATGTTCTCCCTCCCAATCTTCCAGTCTCTAAAAATCAATGGGAAAAATATCCTTGGGTGAGGATTAACAACAACACAAAAAGAACTGTTATAACCACGAATTGAATCTGGCCATGAAAAAAGTAAACATAAAATAAGTCTAAGAGTGCCCTGACTAGTTTGGCTCCATGCTTAGAGTGTCAGCCCTTGGACCTAAGGGTCACGGGTCAATTCCCGATCAAGGGCACAGTCAAGGACACGTACCTGAGTTGCAGGTGCAGGAGCCAACTAGTGTCTCTCTCACATCAATTTTTTCTCTCTCTCTCTCTTCCCCCTTCTCCCTCCCTTCCACTCTCTCTCTCTAAAGACCAATGTAAAAAAAATGAGTGTCAGTTCATTTTCCTTATTGTACAAAATAAACACTTCATCATTGTCAGCAATTTTTGATGATCATACTTGGTTTTATAAACAACCTCAAGATGGCAACATTCTAAAGTTTTATTACATAAAAGCAAAAGTGTACAAACACTTCCCAACAACCAAAGCAGAACAAAATAATTTAAAATAAGGAAGTCTTGACTTCATATAGTACAAATGCAAGTTTTTCTGAGAAATACACAAGTTTCTGATGTAAGACTACATAGGAGAATAATTAGAACAGAATGTATGAGGCAAAATACGAGTTATTGCACATATTCAATTGTTTAAAGATTTTTTTTAAATGCGAATATAAATGATTCCCTGGCTATTAGATAGCTGCTTTAAAAGTAAAACACACACATACACAAATGAAAAAACAAACAAAAATCTTACAATTTAGATCATAATTTTACCACACTCCAAAATAAATTTCAGGTGAATAACAAAAAGTTAAATACTAAAAATATGCCATCATAAAGTAAAACCGATTTATTTTTAAGACATGTTAAGCCCTAGCTGGTTTGATGCAGTGGATAGAGCATAGGCCTGCGGACTGAAGGGTCCTAGGTTCAATTCCAGTCAAGGGCACATGCCCAAGTTGCAGACTCAACCCCCAGTAGGGGGTGTGCAGAAGGCAGCCAATCAATGATGCTCTCTCATCATTGATGTTTCTATCTCTCTTTCCCTCTCCCTTCCTCTCTGAAATCAATAAAAATATATTTTAAAAAAAGAAAAAAGAAACAATTTTAAGAACTACTATTATTTAAGAACAAAACTCCAAAAGACAAATAATGAATAAATACAACTACCAAAAATGGAGGGAAAGATTCTACCATAAAAACTAATTCAAAAAATACAAACTAAAAGAAGCTACCATTTCAGACTATTTAATTAACAGAGAATTGTTTTGCAAATTTTAATACCAATTTTTAATAAATGTTTAGTAAAATCAACATTCATATATTACTTTCAGAAAATTATTTGAGTCAAAAGGTTGTCATTTCTACAGCATGGATGGACCTAGAAGGTATTATGATCAGTGAAATAAGTCAGTCAGAGAAAAACAAATAACACGATTTCACTTATATGTGAACTCTAAAGCAACGGTCGCCAACCTTTCAGACCTCATGGACCACCAGTGGTCCACAGACCACCAGTTGGCGAACGCTACTCCAAAGAACAAAATAAATGAACAAAATTGAAACAGACTCACAGATACAGAGAACAGACTGATGGTTGCCAGAGGGGAGGTAGATTGAAGGACTAGGTGAAAAAGGTTAAAGGATTAAGAAGTACAAATTGCGCCCTAACCAGTTTGGCTCAGTGGATAGAGCGTCGGCCTGCGGACTGAAGGGTCCCAGGTTCGATTCCGGTCAAGGGCATGTACCTTGGTTGCGGGCACATCCCCAGTAGGGGGTGTGCAGGAGGCAGCTGATCGATGTCTCTCTCTCATCGATGTTTCTAACTCTCTATCCCTCTCCCTTCCTCTCTGTAAAAAATCAATAAAATATATTTAAAAAAAAAAAAAAAAAGAAGTAAAAATTGGTAGTTACAAAATAGTCATGGGGATGTCAAGTACAGCTCAGGAATATAGTCAGTAATATTGCAATAACTATGTATGGTGCCAGGTGGATACTGAAAATATCAGGGGGACCATTTTGTAAAGTATATCATTGTCTAACCACTATGCTGTACACCTGAAACCAATCCTATATAATAAAAGCCTAATATGCAAATTGTCCCCTCAACCGGGAGTTCGACCAGGGGGCAGGGCTGGCGAACCTACTGCCTGAGAACCCCCTCCCCCTGGGGCGGCCCCACCCTGGCCAATGGTGGCGGCAGGCAGCCGGGGGAAGGGAGGCCCCAGCCGGCAGCTGCTAGGGACCCTACCCGTGCATGAATTTTGTGTACTGGGCCTCTAGTAGAAAATAATACTGAATGTAAACTGTAACTGAAAATTAAAATTAAAAAACAATAAAAGGATTTACTGTAAAAATAGATAATTATATTGAGTATCAAAAAAAAAAAAAAAAAAAAAAAGATTGTCAGTTCTGGAAATCTATTCCAAGGAAAGAATCCTAAAATTAGTGGAAACAAATAAAAATGTTCACTTAAGCATAATGTTTTGAGTAAAAAGTTGAAAGAAACATGTGCCTAGTAATAAGGCAAATTATAAGTAAACTAGTGGCCCAGTGCACAAAATTCGTGCACAGAAGGAGGGTTTCCCTTAGCCCACCCTCTTCAATCAAGGGCCCCTTGAGGGATGTCTGACTGCCGGTTTAGTGGGATTGGTCCTAAACCGGCAGTCGGACATCCCTCTCGAAATCTGGGACCGCTGGCTCCTAACCGCTCACCTGCCTGACTGCCTGATTGCCCCTAACTGCCTCTGCATGCCTGCCTGCCTGATTGCCTCCAACTGCCCCCGCCTGCCAGCCCGATCGCCCCCAACTGCTCTCCCCTGCCGGCCTGATTCCCCGAACTGCCCTTCCTTGCCAGCCTGACCTCCCTAACTGCCCTCCCCTGCCAGCCTGATACCCCTAACTGCCCTCCCCTGCCGGCCTGATCCCCCTAACTGCTCTCCCCTGCCTGCCTGATTGATCCTAACTGCCTCTGCCTGCCTGATCGCCCCCAACTGCCCTCCCCTGCTGGCCTGATCCCCCTAACTGCCCTCCCCTGCCGGCCTGATCCCCCTAACTGCTCTCCCCTGTGGCATGATTGCTCCTAACCACCTCTGCCTCGGCCCTGCCACCATGTCTTTGTCCGGAAGGATGTCCGGAAGGTCTCCAGAAGGTCTCCCGGTCTAATTAGCATATTATGCTTTTATTAGTATAGATTATAAGTAATCCAGGCAATGGAATATCAAGAAACCAAGAAAAATTACAATTATGAAAATATAATAATTTGTAAAAAATAAAAAAAAAGATATTATATACTGTGTGACAAAAAATATACAGAGCTCTGGTAAAAGAACACTGGGTTGAAACATTTAATTTTACTCCTGCCCTAACCGGTTTGGCTCAGTGGATAGAGCGTCCGCCTGCGGACTCAAGGGTCCCGGGTTCAATTCCGGTCAGGGGCATGTACCTTGGTTGCGGGCACATCCCCAGTGGGGAGTGTGCAGGAGGCAGCTGATCGGTGTTTCTCTCTCATCAATGTTTCTGACTCTTTATCCCTCTCCCTTCTTCTCTGTAAAAAATCAATAAAATATATTTAAAAAAAATAATAATAATAATAATTTTACTCCCTTCTTAAAGCCCACTAAAACTCAATAAAGGGATTATTTTTTTCTTTAAAAGTTTTATGAACCCAAAGACAAAAGAAATTAAGAGATAAAACTAAGAAAATATTTGAAGTTGGAAAGCAGACACATATTAAAGGAATTAGTAGATGTAAGAAAGTTGAATCCTAAACTGCCAATAGAAAAAGGTGAGTTTTTTATATGGCAGAATCCCACAAAGGCTCAGAATTAGTGGGACCAGGGTGCCACCAGAAGGTGCAGAAGGATGGGAGTAAAGAAAGTAATTATGCTATTGACTCAAAGCTATTTAAAAAGCAATGACATTCCAGAGATCTCCAACCCCATTCCACACAGCCTGCTTACCAAGCCTTCCCAACCATGACAAAGACTAGAAGTTAATTGTCTGGAAGACATGACACACTTCTCTGAACACCAGAAAATATCCTTAAACACCAGACGTAAGTGAGGTTAACTAAGCCATTCTGAAAACAGAGGTATTAAATAAACACATGCATGGGAATATAGAGACATCTTACCTCTTTCTCCTCTGAGCTTTCAGAGTCTGGCAGACCTTTACCCTCTAGACAGAAGACCTGAGGAGACTTCTCTGAGTAAAGATACTGACTTGGGGGTGGGTGTGAGGAAGTTTCCACAATGAAAATGCTCAGCAACAAGCCCCACTAACACAGAACTTCTAATCAGCTTTATGAGCAGAGGAACAAGATTATTAAGCACCCGTGAAAAGCCCCTAATATGAAAGAAGCAAAAAACTGTTAGGGATTTTTTTAGCAGTCTATTTAGGGAGGAGAAAAACTTTTAGAAATGTATTATTAATGTCCTCAAAGAGGTAAGATATGACAAAGATAAACACACTCTCACACTCACTCACACACACACACACACACAAGATGCCAGTAAGCAAAATTCATAGAAAAAAGGGGCTCTTAAGGGACATACAAATGGCCAACATCCACAAGATATACCAAGATACTACTACCCACCAATCTGAATGTCTAAAATTAAAAAAACTCAATACCAAGCATTGGTGAGGAGGTAGAGCAACAGAAACTGGTGGAAATGAAAGTTATATAACCTTAACCAACTTTGGAAAACTATTTGGTGGTTTCTAATAAAGTTAAAAATATACCTACCCTATGACCAAACCATTGCACTACACTCCTAGGTATATAAGCTATACGAAAGAATATGTCCAGAAAGACTTGTATAAAAATGTTTGTAGCCGTTCTATTCATAACAGCCAAAACCAGGAAACACAAATGTCCAAATGAAGAATAAATAATTGTGTTATAGTCATATAGAATTCTACTCAGCAACATCATGGATGAATATCACATCATATTGAGCAAAAAAAAGCCAACCACAAAAGGAAACATACTTCATGAATCCATTTATATTAAGTGCAAGAACAAACAAAACAAATAATATTTAATGGTAACAGAAATCAGGTCAAATGCCTCTGGTGGGTGGGGATGATTATCTGGAAAGGAATGAAGGCTCTTTCCAGGGAGACAGAAATATTCTATATCTTGAATTGGGTGATAACATAAGTGTAAAGCATTTGTCAAAATTCACTAAACTAATACTTAAGATCTATAGCTTCATAGGTTATGTACCTTGACACAGGTATATGTATTTTTTATCTCATTGAGGTATACCCTTAAGATTTGTGTATTTTACCATATGTAAAATTTTACATGTAAAGTTATCACATGAAAAACAATTTAATTTTCAATAAAGAAAAAAATTAAGAGCTCTTAAAATTTTTTAAATAAAAGAGGAAAGAGAAATTTAAAGATTGGAAAGGTTAAAAATATCTCCCCAAAAGTAGTACAAAGACGAAGATGGAAAAAGGTAAGAAAATTAAGAGGCTCAGTCCAGGAGGTCCAATATCCAAATAAAAGAGTTTCCAGAAGAAAAAAAAAATATGAAAGGAAATCATCTATGAAATAAAATGTCCTAGAACTGAAGGATATAAGCCTTCAGATAAGAGCCCATTTTTACTAGAAAACAGGTGAAAATAGAGCAGTTTCCAGAAACAAGTATAACAATCTAAGAATCAGAATGACACTGGATATCTAAACATCTACATGGGAAGCCAGGCTAAAAATGAATCAATAATTTTTTTAAATTCTGGGAAAAATGATTTCTCACTTAGAATTCTAATTCAAACAAACTTTCAATCAAGTATGAGAACAGACTTAAGATATTTTCAGGCTTACAAATCTCAAATAATTTGCCTCACATAAACTTTTTCTCAAAAAATTCTTGGAGGAGCCGAAACCGGTTTGGCTCAGTGGATAGAGCGTCGGCCTGCGGACTGGAGGGTCCCGGGTTCGATTCCGGTCAAGGGCATGTACCTTGGTTGCGGGCACATCCCCAGTGGGAGGTGTGCAGGAGGCAGCTGGTCGATGTTTCTCTCTCATCGATGTTTCTAGCTCTCTATCCCTCTCCCTTCCTCTCTGTAAAATATCAAAAAAATATATTTAAAAAAAAAAAATTCTTGGAGGAAATCATCCACCAAAACAAGAGAAAATTCAGAAAGCAGAAGATATGGAATAGAGGATACAAAAGATCTAGTATAGGAGAATGCCCAAAATAAGGGTGAAGGGAATTCTCAGGTTCATAATTATGGACCAGGTTCAAAGAGTAAACAATACAGTTTGAAGCTGGTCCAAAGGCTACATGAAAACATTAGAAAAAACTAACATCTGATCATCTTGAGAGACTTGGGCAAGTTATAGCATAACGTTGAGTCAGTGCTAAATACTTAAAATACTAAACAAACACAAATAAAACCACAATTATTAGCTCTAAATTAAACAAAAATTGTGCAGAAAAATAATCATAGCTTACTACATAACTTCAGTTATGAATCATATGTACATGGTGATAAGGTAAACACTGAATGCTTATCTAAGCATAATTAGCATATAACCACAACTATCGTGGTAAAATGAAGTAATAGGGAAAGGGAAGTTGCTAAAGGGGAAGGATGGGGAAGAAGGCTAAAATCTCATGCTCAGAAGTGAGACGTCAACAGATAGGCCTAAAACTGAAAAAGCTATACCAAGTACCAAAATCAACTAAAAGAATATAAAGTAGTTTCTTTTTGGGAAATAGAAAATGCCAAGGAAGATTAGATAACTGCTTCTGAACTACTTGTAGTGTTTTCACTTGCTTGCATAAGGAAATACATAAACATCTATTATTCCAGGTATAGAATTCGGGATAATAAGATAAACAGCTTAGCTTATCTCTGCCAGAATCCTCAAAATGACATAAATACTTAAGATGAGCAAAAGCCTTCTAAATTCCAGTGCAACCTATAATTGTCTCTCTTCTGATAAATTCTTCTAACATACATAGAACTGCCATGCAGTGTAGTTCTCTTAGACCTATAATTGTAATCTTGAGTCATATTCCCATAAACTTGCAAATTGGGAGTTTGATATGTGAGCTGCATATTATTTAAACTTTGATAAGACATGGAAATTAAAATTAAAAGGAGTATCTTAAAACTAAGATATAACTATTGATTTTTTAAAAGCAACACATCACAATCATAAAACGACAGTAATGACTACCACCATCTGGTTCTCTTGATCATCAAGCATATGCTAAACACCTATCTATGCTTTAAACAGTACGAAGTAGTTTTTAAATAAGCAATTTTTGTCCTTTCATAATCAGCTGCAAAGAGGTATTCTCAAGTTAGCATATCTGACAAAGAATAACTTCTGATCTATAAAACTCCACACATTGAAAAATTTTATTTATGGATGCTTACATAAACTAATCTCTAAACCAAATTTATTAATGGAACAACTCTTACAAACCCACCACACCTTCCCTCCACACCTGCTAACAGATTCCAAAACCAACTTTAAAGCAGAGCCCATCATAATGACATGTTTAATACAATTAACAATTTTTTAAAAGTAAAAGATGCATTTAAACATAGATACAAAAATATGAGTTTTAAGCCTCAGGGCATGCACACATGAGCACACACACATATCCTAAACCAAGTTTCCTCTAAAAGTTCAATCTAGTTTTTAGAAAAGATTGCTTTGATATGCAATTCATTAATTCAACAAATATATATTGGATAGCTAATATATGGCAGGTACTGTGCTAGGGATATAGCTCATGTCCCTACCCACATGGAGTTTTATAGTTTAGTGGTACAAAATCATGAAAACTGCAATGTCTTCCTCTTACCCCAGTCTCTTAACTGATCATTGCAATGAACCTGCCCTGAGGCTTAAATTAAGACTCACATGACCATCGATCAAGTATGCAGATTATTAAAAAGTAACTGGTAAAAACAGAGAGCCGCTTGGAAACTAGAGTAGACAAACGAATAGAGATGTAAGAATTTTGTTGTTGTTATTGTTGTATCCTCACCTGAGGATATTTTTTCCATTGATTTTTAGAGAAAGTGGGAGGGGGAAGGAAAGGGGGGGGGAGAGAGAGAGAGAGAAAGAGAGAGAGAGAGAGAGAGAGAGATGTGAGGGAGACACATTGACTGGTTGCCTCCCACACGCTCCACAACCACGATCAAACCTACAACCCTGGTATTGACCAGGAATCAAACCAGAGACCCTTCAGGGCTTGGGTCAATGCTCTAACCACTGAGAAACACTGGCCAGGGCTAAATCCTCACCTTTTATAGTAAAAAGCAAATAAATACTCCTTAAATATGAAGAAAAGTAGTATATTATTTGGCGATAAATGTAAAGATCAAATTAATAAATTTTAAATTTAAAGTGCTAAAAGTATTGGTCAATTAGTAGAGGAATATTGGTGAAGGAGAGAGGATAACAATAGTACTATTATTTTCATAACAAGTCCCATTTAACCATTTGATTATAAATTATATATCACTGTAATATAGATTACAACTAAAAGACTGAGAAGAGAGGGTAAAGCATTAGCCATGGAGTATAAGAAAAATAGAATCTTAGACAAAAAACAAACAAAAATAAAGATATTTTACAAATTTAGTTTAAAATCACCTAGGTTATTTAGAACCAATGAGACAGTGCTCTGAATGTGTGAATTTTATTCTTAGCTTCCAAAGTAATTCTGCACAACACTTTAAACATGTAAGTTTCCAACTCTAACCTCACATATGGCAGTAGGATGAAACTTGTCATCATGGAAGAAAAGAACATGAAGATGCTATATAAAATTAAATCTATGCACAAGGTTATTAAATATTACATATTACCAAAAGGCATTCTCAAGTGTTCATAAGCACAATACTTACTGTCATACTAGTCTCTCATGATTACTCAGGAATTTATATTATTGGGTATCAACTTTAAATTGAACTAAACAGACAAAATTGCATATTTCAGGCTCTTATATTTTTAACTATCATTCAAAAACTTTAAAAGAAATTTTGAGATGGATACATTGCTTAGTACACTTAATCCATGTCAGCAGTCCATTTTTACCCCCAACCTTACAAACATGAATATTCTCCAAATGTTCTCTACATCATTTATACATTCACCCAGCCACCCCATATTTTCTGAGCACTCTAAATACATCAGGCTCTGCACTTATCCTGGCAATGGGGATTCAGCATCATGCCTGACAACAAACATCATAATTACATATTATGAGAAAGGCTATAAATAAACTATAAGAATAGTGCAATAGTGACAGAAGACAATGTCATATATGATGATAAAAGAAGGCCTCACTGAGGCCATCAGCGCTGGGACTTCAGGTATAAAGAATGAGCCTAGGACCAAACCAGAGAGGGTCAGACCTGCATTGCCACCATGTGCCCACCATCCAGATATCATTGCTGACATGTACACATAAGGAACTGTTTGACATTGAAACGGGATCTCAGAACTGTTGGACACTGAAATTGGGACTCAAACATTTTTTGATATTATATGTTTATTTCTAGTCTGCAGAGGCAAGATTTTTTAAAGGAAAGAAATGGGGGAAAAAATAGATACAGAGGCAAAGAAGCATTAAACAGACTGTCAAACTACAGCGGGAAGGCAGGGGACGTTGCGGGGGGGGGGGGGGCTGTAAGAGATCAACCGAAGGACTTGTACGGATGCATATAAGCATAACCAATGGATACAAGACACTGGGGGGGGGGGGGGGAGGGCAGGTAAAGGCACGTACTGGGGGCAGGGGAGGCCAGGAGGGAGGTCAATGGGGAAAAAAAAAAAGGAGACATATGTACTACTATTTGTAATACTTCGAACAATAATAAAAAAAAAAAGAATGGGCCAGACATGTGAATATTTGTACATAGCCCCTCCTTGCTTGGGGGGAAAAAAAGGAGGGGCTAGAAAAAATATGACACCATCTGATTTGGATTTTAAGGTTGCACTGGCTACTGTGTGAAAATAGGAAATCACTGCTTGGTATCTTAGCAAGAGATGATGGCAGCTGGGACTAGAGTAGTGGCAGCGAAGATGAGCAGAAGTTAACAGTTTGAAATGGATATCAAACAGGACTGGGTAACACATTCAAACTGGAGATAAAAGGATAGGTCAGATGATAAAAGAAAAGTGAGGATGTCTATATTTTTGGCTTTAGCAATTGAAACAGTGGTGCCATTTACTGTCAAGGGACAGAGCAGGGGAGACCTACCTTGATGAAAGGGTCCTTTCAGAATGGAATCTCTCCAGACTCTCACAAATCATTAGGAAAAGGCAAGAAACCATAGCAAACCTTATAAGGGGTAAGTAAGATGCTAGGACACTCTTAACTTCTTTATAAAAACGAAAGAGAAGCTGGAAAACTTCCTCCTGTAAAAACCTCACTTTAGCATAGTTATGCTTTTTTAAAAAAATATATTTTTATTGATTTCAGAAAGGATGAGACAGAAACATCAATGATGACAATCATTGATCGGCTGCCTCCTGCATGCCCCCAACTGGGGATTGAGCTCACAACTCAGGCATGTGCCCTGACGGGGGAATTAAACCAGTGACCTCGAGAGAAACCAAGATGGCGGCATAGGTAAACACCTAAACTGCTGCCTCGCACAACAATTTCAAAACTACAACTAAAAGACAGAACGGACACCATCCAGAACCACAGGAAAGCTGGCTGAGTGAAAATTCTACAACTAGAAGGAAAGAGGAAAGCTCACAGAGAATTGGAGGTACGGCAAAGGGGCTTTGTGCGCGCAGAGAGGAAGGGCGGCTGAGAGCCTGGCTGACTTTCTCTGGCGGAAGGGGGAAGGAAGCCTCCGACCGCACTGAACCCCAGTTCTGACTGCACTGAACCCCAGTTCCGGGCGAACCCCTGGGGACCCACACTCTTACGGGGGGAGTCTGGACTCTCGGGCGGAGACTCGAGCTGGGAAAGGCAGAAGTCTGAAGGCGCACGCGGGCCAGTGCGCACAAAGGCTGCGGAGGCTGCCACAGGCTTTCCCTAGTGGAAGGGAGTCAGAGGATCCTGACTGCACTGAGCCCCAGTTTTGACTGCAGTGAACCCCGGTTCCAGGCGAGCCCCTGGGGACCCACGCTCTTGTGGGGGGAGTCTGGACTCTCGGGCGGAAACTCGGGAGCAGGGGAAGGCGGAGGACTGAAAGTGCGCGCGCCAGTGCGCACAAAGGCTGCGGAAGTTGCCACAGGCTTTCCCTAGTGGACGGGAGTCAGAGGATTCTGACTGCACTGAGCCCCAGTTCTGACTGCAGTGAACCCCAGTTCCAGGCGAGCCCCTGGGGACCCACGCTCTTGTGGGGGGAGTCTGGACTCTCGGGCGGAGACTCGGGAGCCGGGGAAGGCGGAGGACTGAAAGCGCGCGCGCGCGCGTGCCAGTGCGCACAAAGGCTGCGGAGGTTGCCACAGGCTTTCCCTAGTGAAAGGGAGTCAGAGGCTCCTGACGGCACTGAGCCCCAGTTCTGACCGCAGTGAACCCCAGTTCCAGGCGAGCCCCTGGGGACCCACGCTCTTGTGGGGGGAGTCTGGACTCTCAGGAGGAGACTCGAGCTGGGGAAGGCGGAGGACTGAAAGCGCACATGCGCGCAAGGGCAAGGCTGACAAGAAGCCAAAACCTGAGACTCCAGCCCTAACCGGTTTGGCTCAGTGGATAGAGCGTCGGTCTGCGGACTCAAGGGTCCCGGGTTCGATTCCGGTCAAGGGCATGTACCTTGGTTGCGGGCACATACCCCGTGGGGAGTGTGCAGGAGGCAGCTGATCGATGTTTCTCTCTCACTGATGTTTCTAACTCTCTATCCCTCTCCCTTCCTCTCTGTAAAAAATCAATAAAAATATTAAAAAAAAAAAAAAACTGAGACTCCACCCCATCCAAGCTGAGCACAGAGGCTATTGCAATTTGGCAAGTCTAATCCTATAAGGCTGTCTCTAGCACCGAACTTCTCCCAGCATAGACACAGCTGATCCCTACAGCCAACTGGCCCGGAGGTCAATTCTTCCCAGTGATACCAACAACAATAAAGACTTAATTACAACAAGGCTGTACACACAGTCCACAAAGGGGTGCACCAAGAGTGTCCACCTCAGGTTAACTGGGGAAGCAGACCCACTGGGCCATATTGGAAACCTAGCACAAATATCTACCTTACCAACTCAGGGAATCGGTGAAAATGCGGGGTCAAAGAATCAGATCACAAACGAAAGAAATGGAGGAAAACAAACGACTGGATATAGAATTCAAAACCACGGTTATAAGACTTTTTAAGAATATCCTAGAAAAGGCCGATAAATATAACGAGACCCTCAAAGATATGAAAAAGGACCAACTAGAAATTAAACATACACTGACTGAAATAAAAAATATTATACAGAGACCCAGAAACAGAATAGAGGAACCCAAGAATCAAGTCAAAGAATTGAAATACAAAGAAGCAAAAAACACTCAACCGAAAAAGCAAAAAGCAAAAAAAAAATCCAAAAAGTTGAAGATAATGTAAGAAGACTCTGGGACAACTTCAAGCGTACCAACATCAGAATTATGGGGGTGCCAGAAGAAGAGAGAGAGCAAGATACTGAAAACCTATTGGAAGAAATAATGACCGAAAACTTCCCCCACCTGGTGAAAGAAATAGACTTACAAGTCCAGGAAGCCCACAGAACCCCAAACAAAAGGAATCCAAAGAGGACCACACCAAGACACATTATAATTAAAATGCCAAGAGCAAAAGACAAAGAGAGAATATTAAAAGCAGCAAGAGAAAAACAGTTAATTACCTACAAGGGAGCACCCATACGACTGTCAGCTGACTTCTCAACAGAAACTATGCAGGCCAGATGGGAGTGGCAAGAAATTTTCAATGTGATGAATAGCAAGAACCTACAACCAAGATTACTCTACCCAGCAAAGCTATCATTCAGAATTGAAGGGCAGATAAAGAGCTTCACAGATAAGAAAAAGCTGAAGGAGTTCATCACCACCAAACCAGTATTATATGAAATGCTGAAAGGTATTCTTAAAGAAGAGGAAGAAGAAAAAAGTAAAGATAAAAATTATGAACAACAAATACATATCTATCAACAAGCGAACCTAAAAATCAAGTGAATTAAAAATCTGATGAACAGAATAATCTGGTGAATATAATAGAATCAGGGGCATAGAAAGGGAGTGGACTGATAATTCTCAGGGGGAAAAGGGTATGGGGGGTTCATGAAGAGAATGGACAAAAATCATACACCTATGGATGAGGACAGTGGGGGGGAGGTAAGGGCAGAAGGTGGGGTGGGAAATGGGTGGAGGGGAGCTATGGGGGGAAAAAGGAGAAATAATTGTAATAATCTGAATAAAGATTTATTTTAAAAATAATAATAATAATAAAAAAAATAAACCAGTGACCTCTTGGTTCATAGGTCAACACTCACTCACTCAGCCATGCCGGCTGGGCATGCTTTTTTTAAACTGTTATTTCTTGACTTTTTAGAGAAAGGAAAAGAGAAACAGCAATTTGTTAGTCCACTTATTTATGCATTCATTGATTGATTCTTGTGTGTGCCCTGATGGAGGATCAAACCCACAATCTTGGTGTATGGGTACAATGCTCTAACATATACTACCCTTTACCTCTTTGCACACAATATGCCACAATTGCCTAATCCTCACAGCCTCCAACTACACGGTAACCTTTAGTCTAGTCCAGTGGTCAGCAAACTCGTTAGTCAACAGAGCGGCAAATCGTGGCTCACGAGCCGCAGTTTGCCGACCACTGCTCTAACCAACTGAGCTACCCAGCCAGGGTTTCTTTTGCTTTTAATGCAGTCTACTACCAAGGACTCCAAGAACCATATTACAGAAAGGTTTCATAACATCAATTTTTCTGAACCTTGTTCAAAAGATAGTTATAAACTTGGGAGTTCCCTAAAAAAAGGAGAGCTTTATGTTAATTAATAATAAATCCCCAATAAAGAGGGATGTAAAGGGAAGGCCTTCATCTTTTGATAGATCTTCTAATAGATGTCTCTGACTATAACAGTAAATAACAAAAAGCTAGTTTTATCAGGTTTTTATGTCAGTAATTAACTATCCACCTCTGACCTCCAAGCGCACTTTATTATTGGATGAAAGAAGTTACTGGCATGCAAAATGAAGTAGACAGTCTCAATTTAAACACAAATACCATGAAGCCCAAAAGGTAAAAGCAAAAACATTAACAAGCCCTGAAGAGAGAAGCCATTCTTCCAGGATACAGTTATGAAAGCACTGTCAGTTCCATCTTAGTCTTCTTAGTACTACTATCTAACCACCAACTCTTTATCTTCTATACAGTAGGTCCTCGGGTTACGACGGAGATCCATTCCTATGGCGCAAGATAATGTGATTTTCACCGTAAGTCGGAACCCACCTACACAAGCACCTACGTCACTCACATGGAGCACATACACAGCAGTAATGAAGTGAAACAGTAAAATAATTTAAAAGATAACAATTTCTGACCTTTACTTGTGGTAAATAAATAATAAAAAACATAAAGCACATATGTACATACGTCGAAATAACGGAACTTTTTCTTTTTTATAAATAAAGGGGAGATAGCAACGTAACCACAAAACGACTTATGTCGAGTCCAACGTAACCCGAGGACTGCCTGTATATATAAAAGCCCAGCAACTGAATGGCGGAACAATCAGTCGCTATGACACACACTGACCACCAGGGGGCAGATGCTCAATGCAGGAGCTGCCCCCTAGTGGTCAGTGCGCTCCCACAGTGGGAACAGCCACTCAGAGGGCAGGTCCACAGTCACTTGGCTGACTGGGATGAGCGACACTCCCACAAAGGGCCGATCCCCCCAGGCCATGCCCCCCACCAGTGCACAAATCCGTGCACTGGGCCTCTACTTCATAAATAAAAGCCTGCCACCCCTGCAGCTGTTGAACATTAAAGTTTCTAATCTAAACTCTCAGCATTAATCTCTAGTGCTCCAAAACCAGACTTTCTATAGTCACAGCAAATTATTACCCTAATTTTTCCTGTGACCTATCATATAATCAAGTGCCAAAAAACTTCCCTTTCTCCTGAGAAAACACTTAGCTACTGGTTGGTCACCACATTCCCAACTCTACCTGTAAGGTAACCCTAAATGCTTTCACTGTGAAGTCTTACTAACCAAGCACAAGGACAAACAAGAAACAAGAAAAAAAATAAAAGCTGTCCAATTTAGTAAATGGGGAGGCCATTCATCATCAAAGTGACAACACCTCATTCTGCTCATCCCCCTAAATTCATGGTTCATTGGTATATTTATCTTCTCTTTATCAGTGACACTCATTACGTAGTGTCAAACTGGAGATTATGAAGAACAGCACCTTTGTAACTATTTAAGTGACTACATATAAGCAGACTAATTCAAAACTGACCTATTTCTCTCCTTTATATATAACAGCTGGCTAGGTATACTTGCAAAGGCTTAATCAAAACTTAAAATTCCATAACACATGGACACAAACAATAGTGTGGTGAAGGCCTGGGAGAGGTGGATACAGGGTGGAGAGGTCAATGGAGAAAAGAAAACAAACAATGGGGACATCTGTAATACTTCCAACAATAAAGATAATTAAAAAAAAAAAAAACCATTTACAATTCCATACTAATGCTAGAAAGTTCACTGGTAAATAAATTCAGATGAAGGCAAATAAGTGCTTAATAAGAGAGAATAGAACACCCCAGAAGGGACCAACTGTGAATTCAACTTTCATTCATACAATGATGTATTACACTAAACTAGCTAACATCACATCATAAATAGTATAATACTAGTGAAATTTTAATATTAATACTATGAAATTTAGGAATAACATATTGGTTGGGGAGTCAATGTTTTAGAGTATATTAGGGTTGATGGATAAGCAAAATGAAAAGTACCAGAATCTTCAACTATTACATGCTTAATTATTCCACTAGCAAACACAACCTTTAAGTCACTAGGAAAGTAAATTATTTAACACAGTTATTGAGCACATACAGTGTTAGGACACTTCCAGGCCACCAAATACACCCCCACATACTCTGCATCCCACTAGCATTTTCTTCCACTGTACCATCGCACTTAATATACTAAATGTTAATCATTTATAAATTATATAAATATACATATATTATTTTTAATATTATGTACATTACCAAACACATACAAAATGGAAATTTAAATAGAAGTTCTAAAATTTTATTCCCACCTCTTCCCATGGATAGTCTTGCATACACTTTAAGGTATATATACTTCAGTGAAAGAGGGTCTTGGTAATCTTTGTTCCTTCAGTGCCTAAGTCATAGGCAGGGCTCAGTAAAAATTTGAAGAATTAATGAGCAAAGGTACACTCAAAAACATGAATCCACAACATAATTTTTTGACATGTTATATAGTTCATTCACCCAGCCACTTAATCCAAGTGCCAAATTCTACTTAATGAAAGGGATTAGAATACATTTTATCCACTGTGTTTTATTCCCACAATTTAAAAACTAAAAATAATTTTAATTCAGCAATTCTTGGGGGAAAATAAACTCTTATAATTCTGTTTCCAGAATGATGAAAGGAGAGAGGAATGGGAAAAAGAAGAATTGGAGAAAATTTTAAAGTTTCTTGGAGTTCTGAAATGCTCTGAAACTGTAATTCATCTTTCAATTTTTTTAATACTATATTCCAAGCATTTCAAATAATATTTAGGAATACACAAACCACACACTTACATGCAAACTTAAAAATGAAAAAATAAAGAACATAGCTGCTAAAATTCTCAGGACCCACTAACTGCAGTATACTTTACGAAATACATGCAATCTAAAACAAGTCAAGTCTTCAAGGGAAGGCTTGTGTTCTATCCAAGATATTCAAGAAAAACAGATACAAGTCAAAAATAAAAGCCACCATTAATACATCTCCCTTTAAAAAAAAAAAAGTTAAGGTATACTTTCAGGAACTATTACTATTTATATAACTGACATTCAGTCTAGCCAAATTAGTAGGCAAAACCAAGCTTCCTAAATTCAAGAGCTTCTGAAATGTACACAAATAAGAAGTCACTAGACTGCCCTTTCACTCTGGTCCAAGAAGTGTTATCTGCTATTAGCATAACACTCCATTTCCAGGGCCCCTTTCTCCAAGATAAACTGCCTGCAAGTCCAGTTTGCATGAGGCAAAATATACTTAACTATTATTTTAATACTACCTAATTATGGTTAGCATTATTTTAGTGCTCAATAATTTTAAGTAAAGCCAAGGAGATAGGTATTTCAGTAATTTATCAAGCTTGCTTTTTACTTATACAATGATTCATATAACACACGTTGTGTTTGTCCAATCCACCTTTCTCATCTCCCTCCAGTCATCTTACACAATATAAATAAGGTGAGATTAATGGATGGAGGTTTTAGTACCAATTTAGATTACTCAAGTACCCCCCAAAAGTTCTCAAACCATTTATAGCTCCATCAAAAGCTTTATAAATTCTTTTTATAACCTTACTAAAAAAATTCTATATTAAAGTCTGACATTTACTAGAATAAACAATATCATGTTCAAAAGAATTACCTACTTAAAAAATAGCTCCTGTTTACATTTAGAAATGTTATTTTATCAACTTGCTTCTTTCTTTTGCTTTAATTTTCCCCTGCAGCAAAACTGATAAAATATAAATCCATTCAAATAGTTAAATAAAATTTGAAGAAATATTTTACTACTTCTTCAAATATGTTTTAAAATTCAACAGGTATACACTTCATAACAAATCTAATAAAGACCTTCAGTCAAATCAGTTTAAAATGCACCAACTATTAATTTAGTTTATATGCAAAGGTACAACCTTAGTTTGATATGAGAGTAATCAGGCTAGAGATGGATAAAAGTTTAATTTTAGAATTCCTAAATGCCAACTACATCACCTTCCAACTTAAGAAACTAAACACTTCTGAACCCTGATGCTGTAAATCAGTTTGATTGATGTCGTCCTCTTTTACGCCATGTAAGCCATTGCCTAATTGAGGCCAGACCTGTCAGGCTCAACAGCATCCCGGAAATGACTAGCCTACTAGAGCTGGAACCACATCAAGAATTTGGAATATTTCTCATATTGAGGCAAGGAAAAAAGTTCAAGCGAGATTGTCCATACAACAATTATTATACTGTTCCGCAGGAAAAGACATAAAAAGCATAGTTTTGTAATTCTGGTCAGTCCACAATACCTCTAAACTCTGCAATTATTTTCAGGCGATGATCCACTGAACTTATCCCTTTTCTTCCTACACATTAACAAGAGTTCACTACTAAATTCTCGTTTTGAATGCCTTTAAATCAAATTGCTCTTAGGTATTAAAACTGTCACCTGGAGCAGGGCTGGTTGTTTGAGTTGGAAACCAGTTAAAAATGTTTAGCATCTAACCTGCTTAACGTTTGTAGCCTCTTACCAAGAAAATCCATTAAGTGTCACAAATAAATAGAAGCACACACACACACACAAATCCCAGTCACGAAAAGATTGAGTCACCTTCCAGCCATAAACTGTGCAATAGACACTGGCAGTTGGCGTGCGCGTTAGTGATCACGGACGGACAGCGGTATCAGAGTCAGTGGTAGGGGGCTGGGGCTGCTAACAACACTGTGCATCAGAGCCAACAAGCAGCAGGCTGGAGCTGGCAGCAAGGCCGGTCTCTACAGGGAGCTACAACACAGGATCAGAATGCTGGGTTTCCGAATGCCATTTTATGGGATGAGGGGGTGAGCACGGTGGATCAAGTGCAATAAAGGCTCCGGCCAACATCTGAGGAGATGAAACCTAAGACTAGGTCTTGTGGCTACACCAGCTGTCCAGTCTCATCTCACCTCAAACACAACTTAATTTCAGGTCGTTCTTAGCAAAGTCAGCCGCTCAAAGGGTGTGGATGGTGACAGCCCCCAAGAGACTGGCCAAGGCCCTCGGAAAAGGCAGACTCCACAAATGGAAGGGGCTTCTACCGGCAAAGAGGAGAGGGCTATGCAGCCGCCTCCTCTCCCCTTCCAGTCAAGGCTGTTAGGTACGAGGTTAGGATGTTGTTGGACATTTTTATGAAGGAGGGATATGAGAAAATGGCAGTAAGAGACGAGGGGGTTGAAAGGGCTGGTGCCACCCAAGGAAGGGGGGAGTGGAGGACTTCCCTGGACCCATCCAGGATAACAACGACACCAGAGAGCACGGGCACTGCCCTGCAAGCGCCAGACACCTCTCCCTCGGGGAAGGCTTCGCCCCCTTCCATACAGTCCCAATTCCCCAACTCTGCTCCCACCCGACCCTCCTCCCCCATAACATTCCCCATCGCGGGCCTCCTTACCCTTCCGCCTCAGGCGACCCACACCCTCAGCCTCCCCTCCCCAGCCCGGTCACCCACCCTCTGGGCAGCCCGTTGCTGGCCTTCCCGGCAGCTCGTCAAGACCCCTCCCCCCTCACCTCTCCTCAGCGCCTCCTCGTAGCTGAGGAATCCGATCCGTGACTCCTTGGCGCCCATGCTCCCTTCATCCCCTCGGCCGGGGGTCGGAGCCTGATCTCGCCCCCACCCCCACTCCCGCCTTCTCCTCGGCGTCCCGGGGTGACGGTGTCGGCGTCCCCCGGACCCCTCCTCCCCTGACACTAACAAGTGCGGCTTCTACCCCGGCAGCTCCTCCCGGCCGCCGCCACCGCCTCCATGCCGAATCACGTGACCTGCTCCCACCCCGCCCCTTCCCCTCCCTCCTACTCCGCCCTTCTCGTCTCTCCTCCCCTCCCTTCCCTTCCCTCCTCACGCCCACTTCCCTCCCCCCAACCCCCTCCCGCCAGCCCCACCAAGGCCGGGGTTAGTTCCGGGTAATGGCCGCCAAGGACCACACACTCCTCCCCGCCCCACGCTAACCGCTCGCAGGGGCGTAGGGGCGGGGCCGGGCCCCGCGCGTAACGCGTCATTCCCACCTTCCGGCCAATCGGAAATCGGGAGGCGGGGACCTCCGCTGGCCCGGAGGTGGTGACTTCCGGGGCGCTAGCGGCCGTGCCTCCCGCCCACACGTCCTGGCGCTGGACAGGCGGGGCCTGGGCGATGGACGGTTGGTCTGGTCTGGTCCCAGATCCATGTTGGAAAAGACGTGGAATCTTAGGAAACCAGGGACCGCGGGTTGCGATTCCTGAGAGAAAGGAGCGAGCAGGCGAGGAACTCCTCCCGTCCGAACAATTTTTACTGCAAGGGAGTTGTGAGAGCGAGGAGACACATTTCCTGTGGCGAAAGAATCCTGGCTCCTCGCGGGGGCAGCCCTGAGGAAAGTGAACCTTGTGACCGAGTTTACAGGACCTTCCTTTTCCGCGTTCCCCCAGCCCCACCTCGGGGCCCGTGCCTGCGCCCCCGCCCGCCCTGAGCCCGCCTCCAGTTGCAGAGTCCGTGGAAACTGCTCTGCGGAGGGCTCCGCTTGCTTCTCTCCCAGAGTTGCTCCCCACCAGACGTGAGGCTTACCACACACAACAGAGTTCCTGATTTAAAATTATTTTTTAATTGTGAAATATAAAGGGTGGGGCAGAGTAGGTTTGCAGTTGTATTTGAAACAGTTTATTCTTGTATTAGTTATTTTCTATACAAGTCATTATAAACCTACTTTTGTCCCACCTGTACCTAACAATGACTATTTTAACCATTTTTAAGTACCTCATGAGTGGACTCATAGTATATGTCTTCTTGTGTGGCTATAGTCTACTTCTTTCGTGGCTAGCTTATTTCACTTTAAAATAATGTCCTCAAGGTTCCTCCATGTTTGTACGATATGTCAGAATTTCCCAGATTTGCCATATGATCCAGAAATTACACTTGACTATATACCCAAAAGAATTGAAAGCAGGGAGACGTATTTATACACCCATGTTTGTAGGCCATTATTCACAATAGCCAAAAGGTAGAAGCAACCCAAGTGTCCACAGACAGAGAAACAAAATGTGGCCTATGCATGCAATGGAACACTATTCCGTTCCTGGCTTTTGAACTCTTAATTCAGTTTGCGTCCGTCTGTCTTCATCCTGAAAGTCACAATATAAAGCTTCTGGATAAGGAAACAACTTTGAAAAATAACTATTTGGATTAGACTCAAGGTGCCAGATAGGTCATTCAAAGCCAACAAAAGGCCCTAACCGGTTTGGCTCAGTGGATAGAGCATCGGCCTGCGGACTGAAGGGTCCCAGGTTCGATTCCGGTCAAGGGCACGTACCTTGGTTGCGGGCACATCCCCAGTGGGAGGTGTGCAGGAGGCAGCTGATCGGTGTTTCTCTCTCATCGATGTTTCTAACTCTCTATCCCTCTCCCTTCCTCTCTGTAAAACAATCAATAAAATATATTTAAAAAAAAAAAAAAAAAGCCAGCAAAAGGTTTTTTGTTCCTAAAGCCAACGGATTATACTATGCCCTGCTGGAGAAAGAAGTTAAAACTCTGTTTCTCTACCTGCCTTTCCTGGTAGACCAGATCAGCAGCATGGGGTTAGTCACAGGCTGCCCTTTCCAGTTCACTGTGAGGCAGTTCATTTTGAGACCTCGAGTTAATTTCATTAGTAAAAGGCCATGAATAAAGGGGTTGGGAATGTACTTCAAAGCCTTTCATTTCCAGGTCATTCGTTTGGTGTAGACAGAAGTCTCCAGACGAAACAACTCAGTCATCTTCAGCCTGCGGTTAGATTATAGTAATTAATGGGAAGTGGCCCTGGCTGGTTCGTTCGCTCAGTGGATAGAGAGCATCAGCCTGCGGACTGAAAGGTCCTGGGTTTGCTTCCAGTCAGGGTACATGCCCAGGTTGCAGGCTCAGTCCCCAGTAGGGGGCGTGCAGGAGGCAGCTGATCAATGATTCTCATCATTGATGTTTTTGTATCTCTCCCTCTTCCTTCCTCTCTGAAATCAATTTAAAAATATTTTTAAAAATTAATGGGAAGCGGGAGAAAAGACCCTCGAGAGTTCCAGGGGCACATCCCTAGGCATAATGACTGTCCTAAATAATCAGGACTTAAAGGTGGCCTTGCTGTACAAAGGGTAGAGCTTTCAGGGGTGGGCAAACTTTTTGACTCCAGGGCCACAATGGGTTCTTAAACTGGACCGGAGGGCCGGAACAAAAGCATGGATGGAGTGTTTGTGTGAACTAATATAAATTCAAAGTAAAGGAGCGGAGGGGAGAGCAAGAGAACCCTCCGCTCTTTCGGCTCCTCGGGCCGGATAGAACAGCCGAACAGCCGATCCGGCCCGCGGGCCGTAGTTTGCCCACGGCTGGCTTAGGTACAAAGCACTGCTCTTCCCACTTGATTTACAGAGGAACTGGAAGCAAATTGTTTTTTCTCTTTGTAGTTCTTGCCCCACATGAATAGTAAATGATTACAAAATACTCAGGAGAGAATAGATGAGAAATTTTATAGTGAAAATTCAAAGCAGTATTAACCCACAGAAATGTAAAAATTTTCCTCCTTGGTTTCAGGCTTGGTTTCCCCTAGGACCATAAAATGTTTCACCCCATCACAGAGTTTACCATAGATTAAACACTTTTCAAAATTGTGGGTTGAGATAGAAAACTAAGAAATACTATTTCTCCTTTGTCTGAGTTAAAGTAAGCCTATTATTGAAGGCAGTGAAGCAGATAGTTATATCTGATGGAAATTTTAAATGGTAAGCTGGGATTAAAACCTGTCTTGGTTTATATTACACAGTATCAGGCAAGTCAAATGTTAAACATCCCTCTATAACTTAAAATTGAAACAGTACTTAAATTTGATGATGTATAAAATCTTTAATTTGTCATGCTGAAAGGACTTCTAGTAATCCTTTAGTTTGTTTGGTTTTATTATATTTCACTTAACCCACTTAAGAGTTGGCCAGCCACCTGACTTTAAGCATTAGGTTGTACTTGGGGAATCATTGCTTTAATTATAATTACATGCCTGTGAAAGAGTTGCCTGTACAAAGATTTAAAACATGAGAGATTGGTATGTAATTTCTACTTCCAATTGGGCAATTTGAATGACAGTTCCTCAGTTTGTACTCCCAGAGAAATGGCAAAGGAATAAGACAGAGTTCTTTTACTATTTGTCAAAGAATTTTAGGCCATAGACAAAGAGGTCAATATAACAAAGAAGGGGTGGAACAGCACCTAATTTATGTATAACTTTTTAAAATATATATTTTTATTGATTTCAGGGAGGAAGGGAGAAGGAGAAACATCAATGATGAGAGAAAATCATTGATTGGATGCCTCCTATACAACCCTTACTGGGGATTAAGCCTGCAATCTGCAATGGGGGCATGACTGGGAATCAAACCTCCTAGTTCCTGGGTTGATGCTCAACCACTGAGCCACACTGGCCCACTGGCCAGGCTAATTTATGTACAACTTGATTGCCACAAAGTGAGGCCAACAGTGTATGAAGTGTGACTACATGATAAGAGAATTTATTTCCCAGCATTACAAACTTGTTACCTTATAGTGACATAATATGAAAATATGATCACTTATATTTTTATTTACTCTAAAGCACTTTAAGCTATTTTTAATGAAAATAATAGTTATTTTAAAAAATTTCCATCAGTACAAAAAAATATATAAAATAAAAGATGATGCTTTCTGCTTTACCTACTCTCATTCCCTAGAGGTATATATCCTTTCAGTTTTCTGTGACTACACCCACAATATTTTCCATGCATATAAAATGTGCATCTATATATCCTTTCTTTCTACACACATTTTTATAGTGTACATACTGATAGGCAGTTTCTTTTTCCACTCAGTATATCTCAGATTGCATTTCATGTCTGCATATAGATCTACCTTATTCTTTTTAACAGATACATAGTATGCCAATTTTGTGTATTTAATGTATCATTAACCACTTACTGATGAACATTAGATTGTTTCAAGTGTTTTAATATTATAATGTTGCAATAAACATGCTTATACACACATCCTTCTTTACATATGTAAGTGTATCTATAGATGGAATTTCCAGAAGTAAAATTGCAGAGTATGTATCTTTTGAGTTTTTTATTAGATATTGTCAATTTGCCAGCCTAAAAAGTTGGATCAATTTACATTGTAACAAAAAGCCAGTTTCCCCTGACCCTTGCTAACAATATCAATATAAGCTGATTTTTGTCATTACCCTTTACCTATTACAAATCCTACCAATAAAGAATTGAATGCCTGATTTTCTAGACATAAAATTCATTTAAACCTGGACAAAATATTTGAAAAAAATGACTAAAATTATGTCATTCTCTAATCTGAAATTAAAGATGTTTCTCTTGTTTATCACTCTTGAAAATATGCCTAAAATTGGCAAAATTCTGACAGGGCCCATCCCCTAAAAGCTTCCAACTTACTAGATACCTAAGTTAAAACTAATGATTGGAAAGAAGTAAAACATTCAGAGTAAGAGCCTGTAACTTAAATCTGTCTTATAAGTTCTCTTTTTCCTCTTTCCACAATCCAAGCTTGGCAAACAAAATTTACACTACCCACTGAATCTGTGAGTAAATATTTTCTCTTTATAATATTCCTATATTGTCCTCTCCCACCCCAACTGCAATGAAGATGTATTTCTGTCCCTTTCACATTAATAGTTACAAAGGTTAGGGAATAGGTCTTATAGGCTGTACCACCAGTGGCTTCTTTTTCTTGTTAGCAGCTTCTTTTTAGTCCTCCTCTAATCTCCTTATTCCTTCTAATGTGGCAATTGTACTCTTAGACCAATCTTTTCTAGAAAAAATAGAAACTACAAGTTTGAGAATAAGTACATTATTGAATTCTAATCCACAATTAAAATAATATAAAAGCCAGCTCTGAACAGAGAGGCTATAGCTTACTTGTTTTTAGGTTCTAAATAGCTTTATCATCTGAAGTTCACTTATCATTCTATTATGCTTTCTTCGACAGATGAGAAATGCTAACTTTAGCTGTATACCTTTGACTTTGATTTTTTTCATCTAGTAGATAAGAGATTCAAACTCAATCAGGTTTTTTCCAGTTCTTAAATTCTAGTATTATCTCTTAAATTGTACATTCTCTTGCCAGCTCAAATCTATGTTTATGTTTATTTCACTCTGAGTTTTTTCTCACCTGGCTATTAATATAATTTTTTATTCTGTTTCTTACCTTTTACTGAACTACCAGTCTGCTGTTTGAATAATTGTTCTCCCTTTCTTAACTGTGGACTTTCCTTTTTTTTTTTTTTTTAATATATTTTATTGATATTTTACAGAGAGGAAGGGAGAGGGATAGAGAGCTAGAAACATCGATGGGAGAGAAACATCGATCAGCTGCCTCCTGCACACCTCCCACTGGGGATGTGCCCGCAACCAGGGTACATGCCCTTGACCGGAATCGAACCCGGGACCCTTCAGTCCGCAGGCCGACGCTCTATCCACTGAGCCAAACCGATTTCGGCCTATGGCCTTCCTTTTGATCAATAATTATTACTTTAATGGGGGAGGATATGTATGTGTGGGGACAAGAGCTATACAGGAAATCTCTGTACCTTCTGCTCAATTTTGCTATGAACCTAAAATTTCTCTAAAAAATGAAGTTTGATAATCCAAAAATCTTGATACAGAGATGTGCCTGCCTACATATAAGTATTTAATTGTGATATAATTAAAAATGATGAGGATATACAGTGGGAATGAGGATGCGATAAGGGGGAGAGATCAACCAAAGGACTGGTATGCATGCATATAAGCCTAACCAATGGACACAGACAACAGGGTGGTGAGGGCATGAATGGGAGGTGGGGGGGGCAATGGGGCAATAAGGACACATATGTAGTACCTTAATCAATAAAGAAAAAACATTATTTTGCCGAAACCGGTTTGGCTCAGTGGGTAGAGCGTCGGCCTGCGGACTGAAGGGTCCCGGGTTCGATTCTGGTCAAGGGCATGTACCTTGGTTGCGGGCACATCCCCAGTGGGGGGTGTGCAGGAGGCAGCTGGTCGATGTTTCTCTCTCATCGATGTTTCTAGCTCTCTATCCCTCTCCCTTCCTCTCTGTAAAAAAATCAATAAAATATATTTAAAAAAAAAAAAGAAGAAACATTATTTAAAAAATCATTAGTCCTAAAAGGAGGTAGGAGGTGAAGCTAGTATGTGATTGTGATTCTAAGTTTAGGTAAAACTTTATGCCTGGTGGTGCTGATCCAACACATCTTTTAAAATCCCAATATTTTCTTTCAAAGAGATTTGAAAGCTATAAAATATCATTTGATCAAAAGATATTTGGCAGTTATGTCAATCTCTGATCCTCTGCGGGTGGGGGTGGGGTGAAAGCAAATCTGGGTTTCTTTGAAAGAGGAAGGAAATTCATAAAAAAAAAAAAAAGAGGAAGTTGAGAAATCCCTATGACCATTTAAAATCTTCTCACGGCCCCAGCATTTGGTATAAATGCAGCAAATAGTTCATTTTAACATTTGTTAAGCATTATCTAGGTGTAAGGGACTGTGCTAGGGAATACAACCATGGAATTTTTTAAAAAGTCTCTGAAAAGTACTATAATCAAGATAAATATAGCATGTCATGGGAACCATGGGTAGGGAGAGCTATTAGACCAAACTGAAGGGGTTGGGAAAGAAGCCTTGGGGGATGGGAACTTTGAAAGATGAGTAAGAAATCAGCCATTCATTCACTCCTTCAACAAATTCAATGTGCCTACTATCCTAGGCACTGAAGATACAGAATTGAATTAAGGAATATTCCTGTTCTTATGAAATTTACATTTTAGTGGGAAAAGAAAGAGTAAACTAAATAAAATAGTGGTAAGTCAGTAACAAGTTCTAACGAGAAGGGAGACAGGAAGTGCTGAGATGAAGGTTGCAATTTAAAACACGATGACCAGCCCAGCCGGTGTTGCTCAGTGGTTGATCATCTAGCTTTGAACCAGGAGATCAAGGTTTGATTCCTGGTCAGGGCACATGACCAGGTTCGATTCTGGGTTTTGGGCTCAATCCCCTGTAAGGGGCATACAAGAGGCAGCTGATCAATGATCCTCATCATTGATGTTTCTCTCTCTCCCTCTCCCTTCCCTTCTAAAATCAATAAAAATATGTTTAAAATAAGATGATCAGAAATCAGCAAAAAGGTGATATTTAAGACAAAATCTGAAGATGATAGAGCAAACCTTGTGGCTACCCAAGGGAAACTTACCCTAGGCACTGAAGCAACAAGGTCAAGTCCCTTGTGTACAAGGTCTTTTCAATAAACTCTATCTACTTGATCTTGTACTGAGTTTAGTGCTCATTTCTATGACACGGAGACTCAAGAACCTGGCAGTCAAGGTCCAGTAACAGTGTGACTGCAACAGTGAAGGAAGTGGATAGAGGCAAATGGTATGCTATTAGAGGTGGGTTTTGTGGGGTTTTTTTAATTCATTGATTTTAGCCATCTGGTGTAAATGAATCAAAATTATACCTTTTATTTTTGTCAGATTGGCATACACACACACACACACACACACACACACACACATATTGGTGTGCCACAGAATTTTAATAATTAGTTTACATGTGCCATGAGATGAAAAAGGTTGAAAATCACTGTCCTAGAACATCATCCACTCCCAAGGTGATTGGGACTTCCAACGTTAAAAGTTCAGAGATCGGGAACTATCAAGAAGACTGAGAAGGTAAAGCCAGTAAGGCAGGAAAGCAAAGAAGGGGAGAGGGCATTCCAAGAAAAAAGAAAAGTGAATAAAGGCACAGGGATATAAAGTGGAACTCAAGAGATAAGAAGCTTTGCCTCATTAGAAATGCCTTTTGAACCAATAAAATAAAGCTAGCTACTAAAACAACTGAAAAAAATAAAAATCCATTAACAAGATAGTAGTTCTCATTTTCTCATTTTTAACAGTTGATAAAAATTATTAACATTTGCCCTAACCGGTTTGGCTCAGTGGATAGAGCGTCAGCCTGTGGACTGAAAGGTCCCAGGTTCGATTCCAGTCAAGGGCACGTAACTTGGTTGCGGGCACATCCCCGGTGGGAGGTGTGCAAGAGGCAGCTGATCGATGTTTCTCTCTCATCGATGTTTCTAGCTCTCTATCCCTCTTCCTTCCTCTCTGTAAAAAATCAATAAAATATATTAAAAAAAATTATAAACATTTGACAAAGGCTTTCAGGTAGATTTTAAGAACTTAGTAGGTTTTACCAGATTTTTATTTTGCTGTGATCTCTTTGAGCTATCAGTGAGCAATACTTGACAGAAGGTTCTGAGGACAGTGTGTACCCTTAAAGTTTGATCTAAAGGAATAAATCAGGCCAAAGTAAGACAATTAATGGTTGAAAGTAGATCTCTCCCTATGGGTGAAATTTAGCCTGAATGTCACTCAGAAGAGATTTTTAAAACCCATACTTTTGTGTAAATTAGTAAGTGATAATGACATCCAAAGTATTTCATGCAACAATCTAAGGGAGTAGCCAATAGATAGAAAGGTTGTTACCAGAAAATCCATAAGGAAAGAGTTCAAAGTCTCCTGACTCAGACAAATTCTTAATTTGTAGTTTAGACTAACTCATAAGCAACCTTTACAAAAAAAAAAGGGGGGGTGCTAAATTAACCCATATCTTTTATCTTCTGCGGCTATGGAACAAAAACAAAGGTGAGCAGAGTTAAATTCTAATTAATAGTTCACTGTGTGCAATTACTAACTGCACCCAAGCTTGCATTCCCCAAACACTAATATATGGATTTTCTCCATCCTCAACATTCCATCCCTCGTTGGTCTGAAACTGTATTATTCTTCTGAAGTACTACAACAGGAATTAGAATTACATTCTAGAAGATATATTTTTCTTTACAAAAGTCAGTATACCTGTGCTACTATATGTGGTTCTGGTTATTATTACTGCACGAGAAATGACCCAAATAAACTAGTAGCGTAAAGCAATTATAACATTTATTTTGGACATGAATCTGCCATTGGGGCAAAGTTCAGTGGGGATAACTAACCTCTATTTCGTTTAGTGTGAGCTGCAACAGCTCCAAAGCTAGGAATCCTCTGCAGGCTTGCTCTCTCAAGTCTGGCGATAGATGCTGGTGGTTCGCTGAGACCTCAGCTGGAACTGTCAGCTGGAACAACTGCACATGTAATGCACCTCCTTTTTCCTGACAACATGTGGCCAGGTTTCAAAGGTGAGAGAGAGAGAGAAAGAGCTAGAGCTAGAGCTAGAGAGTTCAGCCAAGATGTATCGCTTTTTATGACCCGCCTTAGATGTAACACAATGTCAGTTCCGCTGCGCCCTAGTCATTGAAGCAGTCACAAAGTTCTTCCCAGGTACCAGGAGAGGGGAAATAATCTCTAGAAATATTACTGTGCAGCAGTCTGCCCTCTAAGATATTGCAGGCTCCGTTCCAGATCACCACAGTAAAATGAGGACCACAATAAAGCAAGTTGTAATCTTTTTGCTGGTAGAGGGTTTTGTATTCAATTGTAAAAAATGCAACATCTGTGAAACTCAATAAAACAAAACACAATAAAATGAGGTACGCTTGTACATTCACCCCTTTTTCCAAAATCCCCATTATGACATCAGGTTCAAGCTCGGAATCTAGGATCTCATCATCTAGATCAAGTCTAGGTGTGATTGAGGTTTCTTGGATGTGTTTTCTTCAATACAGTCTCTCTTGAGCTCCTGTTCTTAATAAATACACATTGGAATTACTTAGGAGCAAGTGACCTAGATGTATAAAACTTACTTTTAAATGGTTCAGGAAAAGCCCTAGCCAGTTTGGCTCAGTGGACAGAGCATTGGCCCACAGACTGAAGGGTCTCGGGTTTGATTCTGGTCAAGGGCAGGTATTTCGGTTGTAGGCTCCATCCCTGGCCCAGGAGGCAACCAGTGATGTTTCTCTCTGTGTGTCTCTCCCCCTCCTTTCACTCTCTCTAAAAATAAATGGAAAAACATCCTTGGGTGAGGATTAATAACAAATAAATAAATGGTTCAGGAGAAAACAAAGTATTTTTACATATACACACTCTTCTGGAAACTCTTTCCCCCCTTCTTGAGCTTGAGCAGAACTCTGATTACTTCAATGAATAGAATGTAGCAGAAATGGCACTGTTATATCTGAGGCTAGGAGAGGGGGAGAGGAAGGGGGGGTGGAGAATGCAAATAATAAAGCAAATTGAGCAAAATGTTAACAATAGGTGAATCTGAGTGAAGGGTATGCAAGTATTCTTTGTACTCTTCTTATTTTTGTGACTTTTTGTAAGCTTGAAATTATTTCCAAATAAAGTTTTTCAAAATGTGATGCATACAGAATAAGTCCTGAGCATCATTAGTATTTTGATATTTTAATTCCAGGGGCAAGTCCTAACTTGACCTTTCTCTTAACTTTTGGTGGTTAATGCAAACCCTTTAGTTCTTCCTTTGCCCGGATGTCTACAAGAAGACACCATCACCTCCCACACTTCAGCCCACATTTCTTCACATCCCATTTCCCTAAAGAGCAGGTCTGGGAAAGTTCCCTCTTTGAGAGGGAAGATTTGGCCGTGCTGAGCCTGTCTTGTGTTACCTACCATACTAAAGACATCTGTAAGTGTGGCTTGGCTTTTAGAGAAATTGTAGGAAAAGGATGCACACCTGCCTCATTCTAACAAAAGAGACTGCATTAGCTCCCTTGAAGCACCATCATTGTGCTCTCAGAACACAAACTCTAAAAATAGTGGCTGCCAACAAACAACCTTCTCATGTTTCCAATTTGAAAAGGACACTCAAATAGAAGACAGGTCTTTTTAGCCATAGTGTCACAGTCCCCAAACAAAGAATAATCACTAGCAAAAGTCCCAGTTTAGGAACTGTTAGTACCTCTAAAAGGTACATGCTAGCCATTTAATAAATTTATTCATGGACATCATGTAAACAGTTTTACTTGTTCAAAGCTGATTATTCTGAAACCCTTGTCACCTAAAAAGTAAGTATTAGCCATACCAAAGATATATAAAGTTCATTTATGAGACTGTTAATCAAGGAAATCCTCTTCAATAATTTAATAATAATTGCTAGCACTCATTGATCTCTTATTTGTGTCAGACACTGGTTTAAGGCCTTTTACATATATTATTAAATTATTTAATCTTTACAACAGCCCTCTGTTAATAATAGCTCCATTTTACAGATGAAGAAAATTGAGGTCCAACAAATTTAAATAACTTGCCCAAAGTCATATAACTATAACTAGTTACTAATGGAACTAGGATTTGAACCCAGGCAATCTAGATCCAGAATCATTTCATAACCTATACTTATACTATGGATTAGAAAATAAAGTATGAACTGAAGTGTGTTGCTATTTTGTGAGTTATTTTTCCTTTGTGAGAACATTGGTGAGCTTTGCCCACCCACACATATGGCAAACATTCATTTCTTTGATAAATTAGTCTTGTTTCTCAAGATGAGTGTGATTAGACAACTTCTTTACCATAAGACTCATCGATCAAGGAATTAGTAAATTCTTAGGATAGAACAAATCAGTCTGGCCATTCTTTTGGATCCTAGAAAAAAACACACACTTAATTATGTTCACTCAGCAATTCACTTATTCAATAAACATTTGTGAAATAATCATTTTGTATAAGAAATTGGAGTGTGAGATGTCACCTGGACAGGCTTGTTAGCTGCCCACAAAAGCTCCCAAGGTTGACACTAATCTTAATGCAGTCACCTCAGCTGAGGAACTTCTAAGTTTCCAAACTCCATTTGTCAAATCAGTTATTTCAAACACTGGCTTATGCTAATGAAATGACCATGAAATGGAGGAACTTTTGTTTCTGACCAGTATGGAGTAAAAGGCACCGGATTTGCCGAAACCGGTTTGGCTCAGTGGATAGAGCGTCGGCCTGCGGACTGAAAGGTCCCGGGTTCGATTCCAGTCAAGGGCATGTACCTTGGTTGCGGGCACATCCTCAGTGGGAGGTGTGCAGGAGGCAGCTGATCGATGTTTCTCTCTCATCGATGTTTCTAGCTTTCTATCCCTCTCCCTTCCTTTCTGTGAAATATCAATAAAATATATTAAAAAAAAAAAAAGGCACCGGATTTACCCTCCTACCATAAACAACTAGGAACCTAGACAAAACATACAAAGCAACTGTTTTCAGACACTGGCAATAGGCAGTGCAGAACTGACATCACTGAGAGAAGAAAGACAAAGGAGGTGAGTTCTACACTTGCCCTGGCTTTCCGCCTAGAGGCACATTCTGTATCATAAATTCAGAACATGGGAGAACACAGCAGTCTCACTGATTGGAGATCATGCACTCTGGGGCAGCTGGAAGTTGCTACACAGACTAGCCAAATGAAGTAAAATATATAAAAAAAGAGCTCCAAAAATCTGCATAGAGTGGTATTTTAATATCTAGCAGTATTTTAATAAAGTAAAGTATTTTTAAAATTAATTTTAACTTTAATATTTAATAAAGTAGTGTTTTTAAGTATGGGTACCACAGTTTATTTACCCTTTCCTATTGATGACAGGATTAGAATTCTGAACACAGTGTTTCAAGGACTATCAGGTAGAGATAGAGAGAACTATTACAATAGTCAAAGTAAGGAGATGGAGGAGAGCAACAAAAGAGGGAAAACAAGAGATCTCTACCAGAAGATTCAAGAAAAAAAGGGAAATTCAGACCTAAACTAGGAATGCCGAATGACCAACAAGGTAGCACATTATCTGATCAGGAAAAAAATAAAGGGAAGGTGGAAACAATACATCAAAAATTTACACGGAAAAGACAAAAGGATGGCAGATATCTTTGAAGAAGATTCCTCTGAGGAAGGACCCGTAATTCTAGAAAGGTGAATTAAAGCTGCCCTGAAAGTATTGGGAAGAAATAAATTACCAGGAGTAGATGGGATAGCAATAGAATTATTTCAAGCCACAGTGATTGAATCTGACAAAATCCTAACAAGAATACATCAACAAATATGGAAAACAAAACAATGGCCTACAGACTAGACATGTTCAATATACATCCCAATCTTCAAGAAAGGAGATGCCAAGGAGTGTAGTAACTATTTGCTCTAATTTCCATGCAAGTAAAGTGATGCTCAAGGTGATGCAACAAAGGCTTCTACCTTGTATGGAGCAAGAAATGCCGGAAGTTCAAGTTGGATTCAGAAAAGAGGCCCTTGAGATCAAATTGCAAACATGCTCAGCGCAATAAGTCTGAGAAAGACAAATATCATATGACTGCACTGATATGTGGAATCTAAAGAACAAAATAAACGAATTGAAACAGCCTCACAGACACACAGAGTGGACTGGTGCGTGCTAGAGGGGAGGGGTTGGTGGGACTGGGTGAAAAGGGAGAAGGGATTAAGAAGCACAAATTGGTAGTTACAGAGTAGTCACAGGGATGTAAAGTACAGCATAGAAAATATAGTCAATAACATTGTAGTAACCATGTATGGCGCCAGGTGGGTACTGGAAATATTGGGGGGAACACTTTGTAATGTATATGATTGTCTAATCACTATGTTGTACACCTGAAACCAATACAAAATAATATTGAAAGTAAACTGTAATTGAAAAATAAAAATAAAAATGTAAAAAATTTGCAAACATTGGTTGGATACTGGAATGCTCCAAAGAATTTCAGAATAAGTTTAGTCTATGTTTTATAAACTACAGTAAAGCCTTTGTGTGGATCATGATAAGCTATAGGTTGTTCTGAAAGAAATGGGCGTGCCTCAGCACTGGATTGTCCTGATGTGTAACCTGTACTATGGACAGGAAGCCACTATCAGGACAGAATACGGAAAGACAGAGTGGTTTCCTATAGAAAAAGGTGTCAGACAGGTGCATTTTATCTCCCTATTTAATCTGTAAAGAATATAAATGAAAAAACTGGGCTAGACTCAAGGAAGGAGTACAAATTGTTGCAAGAAATATCAATGACTTAAGATATGCAAATGACACAATCTTACTGCCAGAAAGTAGCCATAATTTGAAATTACTTCTGATGAAAGTGATAGAGGAAAGTGCCAAACCAGGACTGCATTTGAACATCCATAAGATAACAATCATGACTACAGAAGAAATACACAACTTTAGCAAAGACAAAGGAGACATTGGAATTGTTAAAGATTTTGTCTACCTTGGTTCAGTCATTAATTCAAATGGAGACTGCAGCCAAGAAATCGAGAGAAGGCTAAGATTTGGAAGGGTAGCAATGGAGGAATTAGGAAAGATCACCAAGAGCAAAGATATGTCACTGGAGACCAAGGTTAAGATCATCCACACATTGTATTCCCAGTTACTATGTATGGATGTGAAAGTTGGACAGTGAAGATAGGAAAGAAAGGATTCATTTGAAATATGGCTCTGGGGGAGAGCTCTGCAGATACCATGGACTGCCTGAAAGATGAACAAGTGGATCCTAGAGCAAATTAAGCCTGAAACATGGCTGAAGGCAAAAATGACAAAACTGAAGCCGTCCTACTTTGGGCACATCATGAGGCGGCAGGGTTCTTCGGAAGAGACAATAAAGCTGGGAAAATAGAAGGGGGCACGAAAAGAGGAGGACCAAATATGAGGTGGATTGACCCATAAAAGGAGCCATAGGCAAGAACTGAGCTGGGCTTTTGAGGACAGAACACTGTGGACATCACTCTCATTCACAGGGTCGCCAGGAGTCAGACCCTACACAATGGCATGCAACACACACATTGATGGCACTTCAGTAGTTTCTAAATTGTCACCATTGTAACAGCCCTCCTACATCTTCTCTCCTTAGGACTAATTGGTGGAAATGGATCAAAGGGAATGCACATTTAACATTTTGCATTGCTACATAAATTGTTTGCCAATTATCACTCCCAATAAAGTGTATAAGGGAGCCCCCTTCCCCTCACCCTTGTCAATATAATGATCCTTCTTAATAGCTGCAAAATAATTCTGAATTAATGCTCAGAGAACAGACCTTCCAGTTTGCAGGCAAAGCCACATTGTCCTGTATGTAAGAGCCACAAAGTCCCTCTCATGTGTGGGTACCCGGTCAGATGGAGAAGGGAAGGCTTGGGAGAGCCCTGACTTCTGCTCCACTGGCCGGTGCCGATCCCACCCGGTGCCCACTAAGGAAGGGGAGAAAAGGGACCAAACTGGGTGGGGAGAACGGGACCCTGGACCCATTGGACACGATGGCAGGGGCCAGGAGACAGAGTTGAGCGTTCCAGAGACGAAGATGCGGGTTCAGTAAGAAAACGAAGGCTGCAACGGTCTCAGTAACCCGCCGTGCGTCCTGATGAAGGACGCGTGGGGGCGCCGTTGCCACGTCCTCGAGGGAGGCCCCGAGGACCTACGGACCAGGCGGGCCACGGAAACGCTCACCCGATCCCCGAGGGCGAGGGCGGAGCGGTGGGGAAAACCAGAGCGGCCAGTCAGGTTGACAGCGCGGCCCCACCTAGTGGCTGCGGACTTAAGGCAAGTTACGTCTGGGCTCCTCTTCTGGAAATGGGGTCACCACTGGTACCTTATCCCAGGGAAGACTGTTGGGAAGCTTAACTGAGGTAGTATATGGTGGCTAGCATTTTTGTACACACCCCTAAAAACACCACCACGACCCAACCAGCACCCAACGCTTATTAACTTCCGGAGGCTCCCCCATAGAAGAGAAGCTCTAGCTCAATAGAGAGCTACTGTATTCCATTCTCTCAGGGCACCTTCTAGTCCTTTGTTCCGAATCCGGAAAGGAATGTTACAAACCCTGGTCCTCACTCTCAGGAAGCCCACGGTGTGCCTGAGGGGGCATGAATGGGACACACGCAGGAAAATGACTTCAAAATCAACAGCATCTGACAGTCTCTTGGGAAAAGGGGTGCCGGCCCCCCCTGTCCAGCTGCTCACTCAGCACACGTGGTCTTCCCAGCACATAGTGCTCATTTCCCTGGTCCAGTTCCCTGTTGAAGGAGAAGGCTGGTGGCCACCCCTAGGAATGAGGGATGGGTGGGGGAGGGGCACTGGACTCTGTGTTGACCGTTGCCATGGTTTTGCCCGGGGTTCTGGAGCCAGTCCGCCCACTCCCTGAGACACTGAGGTCACAGGAGCAGTAGGTCAGAGCTTGGGGGCACGGGAGGAGTGCCACTCTGGAGCCCACTGGCACACCTGTTGAGATGGAGTCCTCAGATGGGCAAGGGGATGAAGAGGACAAACGGCAAGAGAAGGTGAAGTGGGGCTGGGGATGGGAGGGAGGGAGGAAGGAAAGGAGGGCCCTGGAGGGGCTGTTTTTGGAAAACAGAGACTATGAAATTCAAGTAAGAGGAGAAGAGGGAAAATTGGTGAGGTACATGAGTTAACAAGAAACCAAAAGAACAAGAGAAGATTAATTCATTCAAATTGTTTATCAAGGACATATACTACTGGCAAGATGATGGGAAGATTCCTGGTAAGGTGATTGTCGGTTATGAAGACACAAGGGATCTCGTGGTGTGTGTGTGTGTGGTTGTGTGGGGTGTATGTTTATAACATTGATCAGCCAGAGTCCTCTGTCTCTGGGGCCTGGACCCTCTCCGTCTACTAACCTCCCATTCCCTGATCTCTCCCTTCAGAATGGTCTGGGCCTGGATCTTCCTTGTTCCCCCTGAACACAGGCAGGAATTAACACTCACTTTTCTGAGAGGCTTTTATAAGGTTAGGAGCAAATTCCACCATGTCAATCTAATTCTGTGCTCTGCCTTCAAGTCACTTTATCTTCATTAATTAGATTTTTTTTTGCCCCACTTTTGCTGTCAGAAAATTCCTTCTCACCATTACCCTCACCATCACACATTTTTTCTGAGTGCCCATTAGCATGGCATGATTCTTTTTTTTTTTTAATTTTTTTTTAATATATTTTATTGATTTTTTACAGAGAGGAAGGGAGAGGGATAGAGAGTTAGAAACATTGATGAGAGAGAAACATCGATCAGCTGCCTCTTGCACACTCCCTACTGGGGATGTGCCCGCAACCAAGGTACATGCCCTTGACCGGAATCGAACCCGGGACCCTTCAGTCCGCAGGCCGACGCTCTATCCACTGAGCCACACCAGTCAGGCAGCATGGCATGATTCTTAGGGTTAGGGACAGAAAGAGGTGGGCCTGAGACTTAGGTATTCAACAAATGTTCGCTGAAGGAATGAGTAAAGGAATCCCTGCTCATTCCTCCAAGGAGTGACTTAACTCCCCTGGTGCCTTGGTGCTCTTATCTGTAACCAGGGAGGGATGATGATATCTAAGCTCACAGAACTTGTGAGTGAATAAGATGAGTTAATGTTTACCTAGAGCTTTGAAAAGTTAGCTACTGGACTACGCTTTAATTATTATTTTTAAAAATGAGTTGGGCATTCTAGGTTTTCTTCTCTTTAAAATTTTATTTTAGGTTAACTCTTATTTTCTTATTCACTTTTATTTATTTATTTTAAAATATTTTTTATTGATTTCAGAGAGGAAGGGAGAGGGAGAGAGAGATAGAAACATCAGTGATGAGAGAGAATCATTGATCGGCTGCTTCCTGCACTCGCCACCCCCTACCAGGGACCAACCCTGCAACCCAGTCATGTGCCCTTGACAGGAATCATACCCGGGACCCTTCAGTCCACAGGCCAACACTCTATCCACTGAGCCAAACCTGCCAGGGCTCTTTTTCTTTTAAATATATTTTTATTGATTTCAGAGAGAAAGAGAAAGAGAGAGAGAGAGGAATATCAAAGATGGGAGAGAATCATTGAATGTCTGTCTCCCGCACACCCCACACTGGGGATCAAGCCCACAACCTGGGCATGTGCCCTGACCAGGAATTGCACCATGACCTCCTGGTTCATAGGTCGACGCTCAACCATTGAGCCACACTGCCTGGGCCATTCTAGGTTTTCTAAGCAGGGGTTCTCAGAGATGGGTTTCTTTGCCCAGGACTCACTTGTCTCAGGGCTGGGTCAAGGAAAAGGTCATAGGGAAAATGGAGAAAGGCTTTGGCCAGCATTTGATTCAGTGATTGTCCAGCACTGCCCCTCAGGAGCAAAAGCCCCCCCAGCTGACCACTGCCCCTGTCTCCCCCCAGGTGATGGATGTACCCTGCTTGGAGAAGAGCTCCAGCACCATCCCCGCTGGAGACTTACTTGTGTGCCATGCCAAGGGCCTGGACCAGTGTACCTTCAGAATTGTGAGTAAGGGGCCGTCCCAGGACCCTGTTCCCTGGTCCCTACACATCAGGAAACCTGGGCCAGAAATTGGCAGGCCTCAGACCCATAGCTCATTGCCTTATTTGTCACACTCTTGAGAAAGAAGTGGGGTAGGACATTGACTGGAGCCTCCTCACTTAACATGTGTAAAGCCTTCCTGGGTCCTAAGGGTTACTTGGGGTGGCCCATCTGCCTCTTTTTTTCTCATGTGGCCCCTCACTTCTCTTGTTGCCTCCTCAGTGTAAAGAATGTCTAAGGCCATTAAAGAAGTGCCTGCGAAAGTTGTACCTGCCCCAGGACCTTCCCCAGAAGAAGAAGCTAAAGTATATGAAGCAGAGCCTTGTGGTCCTAGGCGACCACATCAACACCTTTCTGAAGCACTACTGCCGAGCCTGGGAAATGAAGCACTGGAAGAAGTAGGGCAGCCTCCTGGCCCTTCCCCTACACCCACTCCTGGGTCACCCCTCTAGATTCCAAATCACACCTCAGTCAAGATCCCCTAGTCCCTCATCTTGATGTGAAAGAGTCAGGATGCTGGAGTGAGCATGGGGAAGATGGGGGGGAAAGAACAGGGTTCTCTAGTCACTCAGAGCGGCACTGATTCACCACAGCTGTACACACAGAGGACAAAAAAACTCTCCTGACCCTGAGGACAGTGATCCCTGATTGAACAGGTTCTGTGCGGTGTGGGTGCTCATCACCAGCACAGGTATCCAAAGTCTTGAAAATCCCCATATCTCCATTCCCCCAACCAAAAACCAAGGAGACAGCCCGTGGCCCATTTTTCCCTGGGTGGGTCCTGGCCACAAGACAAATGCTGGAGGGACAGGGGCTGTGCTCTGCCTCCCTCAGCCTCAGGTTTTTCCCTGTAGGATGCTCTGGAGATTCGTCTCCCTCTTCTCGGAGCTGGAGGCAAAGCAGCTTCTCAGGCTCTACAAGTACACCAAGAACAACCAGAACACCAAATTCCTGGTGAGAGGCTCGGGAAAGCTCCTCCTGGGCCCCGCTGAGGGCTGGTTGGTGTGCACGCAGGGTTCAAAGAGCAGGGTTCACACAACTGGTACAGAGGGAAGCCCTGCTCTAACCAACCATGCCCCGACTCTCCCACCCAACCCGCCCTCCCCCCCGCACCCCGACTGCATACTCTCTAGCTGTGCAGCTTTAACCAAACCCTCTTCCTCTCTGGGTCAACGGCTCTTCCTCTGAACACCAGTGGGTGGATCGGTTCAGTGATTCCTCCTCTGAACACGAGGAGCTGCCATTTTAGCAATTCCTGGGTTTCACCAGCCAGGAAAAGATATTTTCAGGCTCTCAATTTTAATTTTGCAAAGGACGTTTTAAAAAATTGCTTCACTACAAACACATAAAACCCTGTAACTCAAAAAAAAGAAATGGAGGACCTACCTCAAAGTAAAGAACCACCCAGGAACAGACCGTCGGCAGCCTGGCCTCCATGTCTCCATGACCCTTTCTCTGCCGCATCCGTGACTCTCCATCCTTCTGGCTAGGCAGAGGTTTGGTGCAGCCAGACCGCAGAAGTCCCAACAAGGGCATGGCTGGCACTGTGGAACTCGGGCCCCTCACTTCTCCACACTCTCTGAATACTCTGTCCCTGTTGCAGGCAGCGTTCTGCCCTTTGGACGCTCCGGAGAGCTGCTTGCTGGCTGACCAGGAAGACAATCTGCCCAAGCTCTGCAGCGCCTGGGGGCTGCACGGTAACATCAGCGGCATGAAGGAGAGGCTATCCAAGATGCAGGCCCCCAGCGGCGAGGCCTCCCTGCTAGCGGAGCCAAGGTCCAGGGTCCATGTGAGGAGAGGTGATGCCCACTGGACGTGTGGAGAGTGCCTGGAGGAGGGCACTTGCCACTTCCCTCCTTTCCGTTGCTTCTCAACCCTGCATTTCCTTTTCTGTCCATTTTCCTTCCCTTTCTCCCCTTGGTTTTCTCTCTTTTCCCTCCCCCTCCTGGCAGGTATGCTCATTATAGAAAGTAGGAGATGCACAGATAAGTAGAAAGCAGAAGAGGGAAAATCACCAGCACCCAGAGGCCATGACTATTGCTGTTTTGGTGTGTTTCCCTCAGTGTTCTGTGTAATTTCCCCCTCTCATGATACATACAGTTTTGAATTCTGCATTTTTCAGTTAACATTTAAGTGAAGGCACTTTGCCATCTGACCAGATGCAGAGCAGAGATTGTTTCTCGTGGCCATGAGTGGGGACTCCCAGGAAGTGCCTAGCAGCAGGACACCCACTGTAGGTGTTGGGTGGGGTATGGGCTAAGGGAGGGCGCTCATTCCCAGAAGGGCAGAGAATGGCCTTCCCAGCAGCTCTGGCGATGACTGCACTGCCTGACTCTGAACAGAGACTCTTCAATGGAAGGAGCCCCAGCCATGGTTGGAACCTATGAAGACCTCTTCTGTGCAGTGAGGTGCAAAGAAATGTTGGAGCCGAAACCGGTTTGGCTCGGTGGATAGAGCGTCGGCCTGCGGACTGAAGGGTCCCGGGTTCAATTCCGGTCAAGGGCATGTACCTTGGTTGCAGGCACATCCCCAGTGGGGGGTGTGCAGGAGGCAGCTGATCAATGTTTCTCTCTCATCGATGTTTCTAGCTCTCTATCCCTCTCCCTTCCTCTCTGTAAAATATCAATAAAATATATTAAAAAAAAAAAAAAAGAAAGAAATGTTGGAGCCACCCACTCCTCACCCTTCTGGAACTGGCTCCCGGGGCTAGTGAGCTGTTCTTATTTAGCTCCTGGGGTAGAAAGTAGAGGCAAATAGGGTTCCCTAGGACCTCAGAGCATGGTCCTAAGTTGGACCCAGGTGTTCCCTCTGAAGGCCGGCTAGCTGGGGCTAATGCAGATCAGCAACCCTCGGGGCCTTGTCCCCTAGTCTAGCTGGACCGAGTGGGAGAGCAGGTCAGGTGCAGTGAGCACGGGTTAGGCAGCTACTGAGACCCAGAATCCTGCCTGGGCTCTGTGTGGGCCCCTGGCCCCGGTGCCTACAGTTAAAATTGGGGAAGTGGAACCTATAATGGAATGAAGACCAGTCTGTCATGAAGATGATCTAGGCCAGTGGTCGGCGAACTCATTAGTCAACAGAGCCAAATATCAACAGTACAACGATTGAAATTTCTTTTGAGAGCCAAATTTTTAAAACTTAAACTTCTACTAATGCCACTTCTTCAAAATAGACTCGCCCAGGCCGTGGTATTTTGTGGAAGAGCCACACTCAAGGGGCCAAAGAACCGCATGTGGCTCGCGAGCCGCAGTTTGCCGACCACGGATCTAGGCCAAGGAATCCATGAATCAGAGGAAATTATGTATCTCATAATTTCACTTAGGCCTTACAGCATCCTGAGGAGCTCAGTATTATTATCCTCCTCTTACCAAGGACCAATCTGAGGCCTTAGGGAAAGGTAGGACAGGCTGTCTGGAGGAGGTAAATTTGGGACAGGCTTTAAAGAAAGGGATAAGGAGAGGAAGTGGGGAAGAGAGGAGACGAGGGGGGACAAGGTGTGTGCAGAGGTGAGGGGCAATGAGCAGACCGTCTGGGTATAGAGGTGGATAGCAGAGCAGGATGGAGACGTACAAGATACAAGTAACAGGAAAAACCCTTGTATGGTAGGTTAAGAAGGTTGGCTTTCATGCAATTCTTAAAATAATGTTTTATTACTACAAACACAAGCATATCATAGAAAGTTAGATAATACAGATAAGCAAAAATAAGAAAATATAAACAGCACATTGTCATCACCACAGCTAGCACCTACCAAATGTTTTTTTATGTATATAAAACATCTATTTTAACCAAAATGAGATCACGATGTATACACTTTTTTTTTGTGGGGGTTTTCTTTTTTCTTTTTTCTTGAGAAACATTTGTTGTTCCACTTATTATGCATTAATTGGTTGTTTTTCTTTTTTATTGATCTCAGAAAGGAAGGGAGAGGAAGTGAGAGATAGAAACATCAGTGATGAGAGAGAATCACTGATCGGCTGCCTCCTGCATGCCTCACACTGGGGATCAAGCCTGCAACCGGGCATGTGCCCTGATAGGGAATCGAACCGTGACCTTCTGATTCATAGGTCCACGCTCAACCACCTAGCCACGCCATCCGGGCCATTGGTTGATTCTTTTTTTTTTTTTTTTTTTTTTTTTTTTTTTTCAAATTTTTATTAAGGTATTATATGTGTACATATCTTACCATTGCCCCCCACCCCCACCCCACTCCCATACATGCCCTCACCCCCCAAAGTTTTGCATCCGTTGGTTACTCTTATATACATGCATATAAGTCCTTCAGTTGATCTCTTATTTCCCCCACCTCTCCCTAACCTTACCACTGTAATTTGACAGTCTGTTTGATGCTTTACTGCCTCTGTAACTATCTTTTTGTTCATCAGTTTATAATGTTTTTCATTATCCCCAAATGAGTGGGATCATGTGGTATTTTTCTTTCATTGACTGGCTTATTTCACTTAGCATAATGTTCTCTAATTCCATCCAAGTGCCTACAAATGGTAGTAATTCCTTCTTTTTTACGGCAGCATAGTATTCCATTGTGTAGATGTACCATAGTTTTCTGATCCAGTCATCTGCTGATGGGCACCTAGGCTGTTTCCAAATCTTAGCTATTGTAAATTGTGCTGCTATGAACATAGGGGTGCATATATCCTTTCTGATTGGTGTTTCTGGATTGGTTGATTCTTGTATGTGGCCTGACTGGAGCCCAAAACCATGGGGTATTGGGACAACACTCTAACCACCTGACTACCTGGCCAAGACTACAATGTATATACTTTGGATTTGAACTTGTGTTCTTCAGTTAACTTATCAACCTTCCATGTCAATATTTTCATTTAATCTATTTGTTGGATTAAATACTCCATATTTAAAATTTCCCAAAAGTCTTTTGCACTGGCTTCCCAAACTTCATGCATCCCACCTGGCTATGTGTCTTAAGTCTCTTTTACCCTAACAGACCTCTTTCTTACTCCCTGACCTGTTGAAGAGCTCAGGCTATTGTTCAGCAGAATGTTCCACTTTTTCTTGTTTCTTTCTTTTGGCATCTTTTAAGCTTGCTCTTCTATCTATAAACAGGACTTTGGATCAAAAGTCTGGATGAATTCATGTTAAAAATAAAATTTGGAGGAGGCTAGGAGACATTAGAGATAAGGTTATGTTCTTCCTGTATGTGTTACATAAGAAAACACATACTATACTATCTGATGGACACCCTCCCCCCATGATGAACTGAGTTTTTTTTTGTTGTTTTTTTTAAATATATATTTTATTGATTCTTCACAGAGAGGAAGGGAGAGGGACAGAGAGTTAGAAACATCGATGGGAGAGAAACATTGGCCAGCTGCCTCCTGCACACCTCCCACTGAGGATGTGCCCGCAACCAAGGCACATGCCCTTGACCGGAATCGAACCTGGGACCCTTCAGTCCGCAGGCTGACGCTCTATCCACTGAGCCAAACCAGTCAGGGCATGAACTGAGTTTTATCCGTGCAATTAAAGGTAACGTGCATGGTGTTTCTTTGGCACCATGTTTATGTCAGTTCTTAAGTAAAACAATGGCAATGGTGTTTGCAAACAGTCCAGCACTAAAGCACTGGGAACTGGAGCATGAAACAGAGAGAGGAGTGGGGAGGAATCAGTCTGTAGCCAGATGTCAAGAAATATGGGTCTTGCCCTGGCCAGTGTGGCTCAGTTGATTAAGCATTGTCCCATGCACCGAGAGGTTGCTGGTTCGATTCCTGATCAGGGCACATGCGTGGGTTTTGGGCTGGATCCCCAGTGGAGGAGCATGCAGGAGGCAGCTGATTGATGGTTCTCTCTCATGAGGCAATGGGCAGGCCATTTTCTTACTCTGTGGCTAGGGGAGAATCCCGCATCTGTAAACTACCCACAGATTTCTGTGAGAAAAAAGGGATATAGGTTGGAAGTAAGATTTTGTTTTCCTTTCTTTAGATCTCTACCACTGCTCCCCAAATGTTACATACTGAAGTTCTTAGTATTTGTGATGTCATCAGAGCTGTCTCTGACCTTCCCTTTTTCAGGTTCTTTAAGGAAACTTCATCAAACACCAAAACTCAAGAGAAAGAGGATTAAGGAAGGCCCAGAAACCCCAGAGACCGACCCATAAGAAGACCTGGCTGGGGCAGAGGGACAGCTCGCCCTGGGTCCCAGAGCACATGTTTGTCTTCAGACCTCTGCACCTGGGGAGGTGGGGACCCCTGAGGGGAAAGAATAAACTTGTCTTTATCAAAAGGATGCTTGGGTCTTAATTGTGCATAAATGGGATGGGAAATAAGCATCCTTAAGACAGGTCTATTTTACTTAGCTAACAAGCACTATTCATTTTTTTTATTTAAAAACATTTGCCAGCCACCTTTTGAGTGGCAGGTGCCCCACACATACACAGATAAGAAGTGGTCACTTGTGTCAAGGACCATCACATTCTAGTGGGGAGACACGTGTGAATAGACATTACATCAGGGTGAATACAGGGGCCTGAGGAAGGCCTCAGGAGTAACAAAGAAGCTGATATGCGCTTGCCAGATGCGAGCATGGGGAGTGGAGTGGTCCTGGGGTCAGAAAGTGAGAAGTCTGGCAGCCTGCCTAATCGCCTGGATTTAACCTTGTGGGGAAGTTTGGGGGGTCGGGAGGGCCGTGGTAAGGGAGATATCAAGCAGCCAAATTGGGCTGTTGTGACCTGGGGATTGGGTAGATGCTCTGGAGACTGTGAGCAAAACGCATGGAAGTGAGAGAGGGCAGAGGCAGACCAAAGAAGAAACAACAATAGTCTTCGCCAGGAGGGTGATTCAAACCAGCGGTCAAAAATCAGCAGCCTGTGTGCTGCATTGATGTGCTTACTGTATTTGCCACTTACGGTGTCTACTTGTTCATAAAACATTTTTAAAAGGATTACTTACCAATATGAACTCAGTACATTTCCCATGAAAAACAACAGACTTCTGGCTTTAACAACTGGCCACACTTGAACCTGCCTTGGGTGATTCCTGACACTGAGATAAGGGCAAAGCAGGCTGGAGGTATGTGTCCCTAATAATTGGGGTCTCTCGGATTTTCTCTACTCCTGAGAGATTTCACTTAGGAAGTCCCAGGAAGGCGTCCCCTGTGTGAGGCAGCACTGCCACCTAGAGGAATTATGGGTCTCTACTTACTCTTTCAACCAAGGCAGGGGTGTGCAGAGAGATGGAGACTAGGAGGAAGTGGGGGAGCTGTCCGCTTTGGGGACAATCAGGAGGCCTGAAGGCAAAATGGGCAACAGGTGAGGCATGGCTTTGGCACCCTTAAATTCAGTGGGATCTCAGAATTCCAAAAGGGCAGATCACTTGACATTGCTCAGCTCAAAATCCTCCAACAGCACAGGATTCTAGGAGCACACTTGTATGATACTAGAATGGTAGATACATGTTACTGTACATTTGTCCAAACACATACAATGTGCAAACAAGAGTGAACCCTAACATAAACTATGAACACTGAGTGATTATGATGTGTCAATGTAGGTTCATCAAGTGTAACAAATGTACCACTCTGGTGGAGAAGGCTATGCATGTGTGGGGATGGCAGTATACAGGAAATTTCTGTACTTTCTGCTCAGTTTTGCTGTGAACCTAAATAAAGTATTGAAAGAAACAAACCCCTCCAACAGCTCTTTACCTCATGCAGATTAAAAGCCAAAGTATGTGCTACAAGGCCATTTATAGTCTATTCCCACTATCCATCGTGTTACTTCTCTGCCCTCATCCTTGCGTTCTCATACTTGTCAAACATGCTCCTGCCTCAGGGCCTTTTCACTGGTTGTTTCCTCTGTCTGGAATGTTTTTTCTCAAGATACCCACTTGCTAACTCCTTAATTGCTCTCAAATCTTTGTTCAGTGCAGCCGACCCTGTCCTCTGTTTTAAGTTCCAACACGCCCCCACCCATACACACACACTCTAAATATCCGTTTTTGTTTTTCTAAAGCACTTATACCCCTCAAATATTAGATAATTTAGTTTATGATTTTATTTATTTTAATATATTTTATTGATTTCAGAGGGGAGGGAGAGGGTGAGAGATACAGAAACATCAATGATGAGAGAGAATTATTGATTGGCTGCCTCCTGCACGACCCCTACTGGGGATTGAGCCTGCAAGTCGGACATGCGCCCTTGATCGGAATCGAACCTGGAACCCTTCAGTCCACAGGCTGACGCTCTATCCACTGAGGCAAACCGGCTAGGACTGATTTTATTTTTTACTTATTGATGGTCTTCTCCCACTAAAATATAAGTTCCAGAGGGCAGAGCTTTTTGTATGTTTTATTTCATTGCTATATCCCAAGCAATTACGATAGTACCCAGCATGTAGTAGGTACTTAAACATTTGTAGAATGAATGATTGATTGAATGAAAAAATGAGTGAATGAACAAACCCAAATAGAACATTTAATCCAACCAACTCCTGGTTCAGATGGGGAAAAAGAAGCCCAAGAAAAAAGGTGACTTCTCCAAAGTTGTATAGGATGTCAACACCAGAAGGGGCACTAGAACTCGGACCTGATGACCCTCTCACATCAGCAGACTTCCCACACACTAATGACACAAATATGTGGCCAAAGCATTTTCCACAAAAGATAAGTAACCCACAAAGCTCAATCTATTGCTTCTGGTATCGTTTGTTTGTTCTTCCTCCTTCCTTCCTCCCTTCCTTTCCTTCCTTCCTTCTTTTCTTCCTTCCTTCTTCCTTCTTTTCTCTTTCTTCTGTCTTCTCTCTCATTAATCCTCACTTGAGGATATTATTCTATTGATTTTATTTATTTATTTATTATTTATTTTTTTATTAAGGTATTATATATGTACATATCTTACCATTGCCCCCCTATTTTATTGATTTTATTTTATTTTTTTATATATTTTATTGATATTTTACAGAGAGGAGGGAGAGGGAGAGTTAGAAACATCGATGAGAGAGAAACATCGATCAGCTGCCTCCTGCACACCTCCTACTGGGGATGTGCCCGCAACAAAGGTACGTGCCCTTGACCGGAATCGAACCTGGGACCTTTCAGTCCGCAGGCCGACGCTCTATCCACTGAGCCAAACCGGTTTCGGCTATTTTATTGATTTTAGATAGAGTGGAAGGGATGGAAGGGGGGAAAGGGAGAGAAACATGGAGCGGTTTCTTCCAGTACTCCCCACCCCACCCCGACAGGGATTGAACCTGCAACCTAGGTATGTGCCCTGACCAGAACTATCAAACCTGCCACCTTTTGGTGTATGGGACCATGCTCCAATCAGCTGAACCACCCAGCAAGGGTAGAAATTTGATTATTCTGACACCAACATAACATGCAGAATGTGGACTGGCAATGGGTCACAGCCAATAACAGGAAGGAAAAATAAACTACAGAGTGGGGCAAAAGTAGGTTTACAATTGTTTGTATGAAAAATGACAATACAATAAACTCTCATGTACTCACAACTGTAAACCTACTTTTACTCCCCACCTCCAGCCCCTGCATTTAAGTAGTACCAAGACCGAAAAACAAACCCTGATTCTGTGCTGAGCCGGAATTTAAATGCAAATCAACTTCTACATGTCACATCAATGTTCTAATCCAGAAATTGTAGTTGAGGTTTATCAAGCACTGTCTGAAAGTGATCAGGTTTTTCCAAATTTTATGTATCATGTCTGATTTAACTGCTTATGCAAGTTAAAAGCCTTTGCCCTGACATTTAAAAAAAAAAATGGTGGTAACTCAACTTTACCACCTTATTTGTAAATGTACAGTTCAGTAGTGTTAGTATATTCATTGTTGTGCAACTGATCTCCAGATCTTTATCATTTTGCAAAACTGAAACTCTATACCCATTAAGCAACCACTCCCCATTCCCCCCTCCTCCTAGCTCTGACAACCACCATTCTACTTTCTGTTTTAGGAGTTTGACTACCTTAGATACCTCACATAAGTGGAATCACAGAGTATTTACTCTCCTTCCCCTTCCTTTTGTGACTGGTGTATTTCACATAACATAATACCATCAAGGTTCATCCATGTTGTAGAATGTGTCAGGTTCCCCTTCCTTTTAAGGCTGAATAATGTTTCATTGTATGTAGTATATACCACATTTTAAAAGATCCATTTATCTGTTAATGGACATTTGTGTTGCTTCCATATTTTGGCTATTGTGAATGCTATGAACATGGGTGTATGAGTATCTGTTTGAATCCTGCTTTTAATTCTTTTAGATATATTACCTAGATGAGGGATTGCTGGGTCACATGGTAATTCTATTTTTAGTTTTTTGAGGAACCACCCACTTTCCAAAGCAGATGCATCATTTTATATTCCCACCCATCATGCGCTGTAACAGCCATCCTAATGAGTAATTTGCCTTGAATTTTTTTTCAAATATATATTTCTTTATTGATTTCAGAGAGGAAGGGAGGAGAGATAGAAACATTAATGATGAGAATCATTGATCAGCTGCCTCCTGCACACCCCCTACTGGGGATTGAGCCCGCAACCCAGGCATGTGTCCTTCGCCGGAATCGAACCTGGGACCCTTCAGTCTGCAGGCTGACGCTCTATCCACTGAGCCAAGCTGGCCAGGGCTGCCTTGAATTTTTAAACTGTAGAAATGTGCATAAAATAAGTGGGTATAATTTGCTAACACTTAGAATAGTATCTGTTAGAGAGTAAACTGTTAAATTTGTTAAATAAATGCACAAATTGCCAAAGTTTATAAGCTGGAAACAGTCTTAATTCTGTAAGTTATATGATTATATGATAATGGCTTTAACAAAGCTTTAAGTAAAATACTGCGTAAGTACCAAGAAGAGGAAACTTAAGCCTTAATGGAAGCCCCTCTTGTCCATTGAGCTGCACAGGTAAGACTTTACATAGGAAACAACATTCCATACAAGAGGAGCATGTTAAAAGTCACAAGTGGTTAAAAGTAAAAATGTACAAATTCAGTACATTTGTACTTGAAGCCAGTGCTGGCTGTTCCAAGTGAAGGTGGAATTTTGTCTAAATGTTTTATTTTTAAAAATTTGATTTTACTTCTTGTAACTGTTTTAAGAGTGCTTAAAGATTCGTATGTGTCATGCTGGTTTTTGTAAGACTGAATTTGATCCCACCATTCATATGAGGAAATGAAACACAAAGAAGCTTATGACTCATATCTCCAATTCCTACTGTCAGAGGCAGAGCTAAACTGTAACTCAAATCCAGAGTTTTGTGCACTATGAAGGCCAGCAGAATTTCAGCAGGTTTCATCACCCATTTTTTAGCCTTTTAAAGTTAAAAGACTAGGAAAAAGAATGGTATAGTTGCTTTGGTAAAGTCTGAAGTCCCCTGCATTACTGTGCTTTGTCTTTTCCAAAGTACTTTCATGGGCACCATTTCCAAATACTGTTACCTTGTGCCTCCTCTGCCACACATCTTTCTTTTCTTGAACAAGAGCACTTATGTTCTGGTTCCAACAGCTTCTCTCGCACTGTTCTCTAATGAAAACAGTCTGCAATGTTAAATCCCAAGTCCTAATCAAAAGTGTTCAGACTAAATTGGAAACACACTATGAATGCAGGAACACTATATTTATTAGGTCAATAATTCATTTTTAGCAATACAAGTACAGAATATATCACAATGCTGGTTACAAACATACTTAGTATGGTTTAATGGTTACAAATAATGGTGGGTACTACAAGTTTGTGATAAGAATGATATGAAAGGTCATTATGACACAATGAAGAATTGTCAAAAAAAAAATCTATCAATGACCTTAGATATTTCTATAGAAATTATTGTGGCACTATTAGTGGGGATTCTCATGTAAAGAATTGTTAGTGATTTGCTTTTAATCATTTTATTAAGAGCTTTTTATTTTTAATCTGTTAAACTAAAATCCCCTGTTGCTTAATAAAGTATAAAAATAGTACTGACCTGGTAATATTTAATAAAATGTAGCATTCATTCACATCATAAAAGTAGAACTTAATTGAAAGTTTTAGTTACCATGGCAACATATCTTCCCATAAAAGGAATATACATAAATGAGTAATGTTACACAAATGGTACCTGCAACAGTTATTTAGTGATCCAACATTTAACTTGTGCACCACAAACGAAGTTTTCTAGATATCTATATATAGCATATATTTTTAATCTTAAATTTTACTTTTGAAAAAATGTACACTTCAACAAACTCACTAAGGCCACTCATGCTATCGATACCTAGGATTGCAATTAAAGAAGGGTATTATTTAATAAATCCTAAAGTACACTCCTTCAGATCACCAACAAGGTACAACCAGTTTTCTGCCCAAAACATTCCTGAGATTTGTGGACAATACAACTATACTAGTGTTCAAGCTGGAGATTAATCCAAATGTCAGATTTAAAAAAAAGAATTTCCTAGCAAGATCTGAGGTTCTCCAAAGCCAAGAGATGAAATATACATTAATTTTAAAGTAAAATGAAACTCTTAAAAAATTTGCACTAATTATAAATAAGTGTTTTTCCAGTAGTAACTTTGCTATTCAGAAAAAAGAAAAAAACAACAACAAAACACAACAAGCAGTTTGGAAGCATCAAGGCTACACATTCTGGGGAAAGAATAAATACCAACTGACAGTTAACTATACCTGCTACTTAGCAAACAATTCTTTCAAAAGTATGGCCAAAAGCTTCAATTATGTTTTAGGCATGTTTACTGTTGAGTATTTGCATTAGAAGGAGCAGCCAAGTGGCAACAGTTATTATTTATAAGGTTGCAGTCTCTGTACTCAATCTTCAGCATATTATGAACTCTTCCCCAAACAGCCTAGAAGCAAAGGTCTTTGTCAAATTTTTTTATTTTCAAAAATGAAAGCATATTGGGATTACTACGAAGCAACCGTGAGTTCATTCTTAAGCAGAGACAGAGCTTTGATATGGTAATAAGGGTCCTAATGCTTTGAGCAAAGTCAGTTTTGGGGACCCATAAGAATAATGGTCTAAAAAACCCATTCGGCTCCACTAACCTGGATGCAGAAGTGACTGACCACCTGGGTGGCACATGAGTGTTACAGAGCTCCCTGATGCACCCAACTTGAGTAGCACCAAACTTTAGGAAAAAGACTGGGTAAGAGAAATGAAAGTCAGAGAGGATGAGACCAAAGGCCCCTTTTTAACATTACTTTGAACTTCCAGAAAAATCTTTTAAGTTGATCTAGGCTTCCTTACACACAATCCTACCACATGAGAAAATTTTATGAGAGCTATTGATTATTGTGAGATAAATTTTCTTTTCTTCCTTGGAGATTTTTTTTTTTAATTCTAGAAATTATGGTGACATTTACCTCTCTAACTTATTCTAAACATTCCACACTATAAATTATTAGGGTATTATTCTTCATTAGAACCATAAATAGCATATTAAGTTACATCACTAACGGAAGATGACAATCTCTTTTCTCAATCTAGAGTATTTGCATTATATCAAAGTGCTTGGATCGACAGAAAACTACATTAAAGTAGTGATAATAAGGGAAAACTGCCAATAATGATTTTTACTTTTTAGATAAAACTGGCTGCCACTTAACATTATCATGCTGCGATCCTAGGCTCCTAGTATCATGTTGCTTTATCACAGAATATGAGCTAAGTTAAGCTCAAACTGAATGAGGCCTTAAGTCATTTGCTTGATTTTATCCTAGGAAATGTTATATGTGCACAAAACCCAAAAATATAGGTTAAAAAAAAACTTCATATGGAAACGTAAGTTTCAAAATATTTATTGAAAAACAATTTACCATGACATTCCTATACCACAAACATACCACAGGACTCTAAATAACCAACAAAAGTATACAAAGCCTATCCTGAAAATATCTTTGGAGGTATTAAATATATAGGCCCATGAGGATAGAGCTGAGTAAACTTAAAAATGTTAGTCCTTGGTCACACAGACTATTTGGTAATTAATAAAGAGGTGCCGCTTGGCATTAGATTGCAATTAACTTGGAGGGGGGAGGTGCAGGTGTGCCAATGTACTCTTTTAGAAATTAGAAAGAAAACAATTGAATAAACAGGTTTTAAAATCATGTAGATATAATCTTAGGATCTGGGCTTGTTTAATCTCATTAGGTACCTCCCCCAATCAATCGCCTGCCGGGGAGTTAAAAAATACTGGCTCATAACTAACAAGACTGCAAGTAACAGTTTTAAACAAGGTTATATTCGGGAAGTTCAAAAAGTGTTTAAAATCAAATTTATCTGAAATCTCCAATTAATTTTTCTGTATTGAATGATGGACAGTTTAGATATTCCCCACCTCCCACCCCAACATGCATGTTAAAAGAAAACCAAAATTCAACACACATCCACTCACTCACAGACTACCCCAAGCAGTCAGCCAGGGATAACATCTCTAACAGCCAAGTCATGGACCCCTGAAAATAGGGGGGAAAACCCTGATTCTTAACTATAGAGACACTAAACAGGCCACTATAATAAGAACTGAGGTAACAGCAAAAGACCATTTTGTTGCTTGGATTGCTACATGTCACACTTCTCAAATTTGAATATTACCTCAACATTAAACAACCTGACTTATAAAAAAAAAAATAAAAACCCAATAAACAGAAAAAAAAACAAGTTAGTGAGATAAACATATTAGAAAATTTTTCCATTTGACTCTTGAATTTCAAATAAAATGACCCAGGTGTACTAATATGACCTAGTTGTACCATCTTTACCATAAAAAATGAAAGATTTCTAAGACTTGTTTATTTGGGGCATTCATTTTTCTATTAATCCCTACAAACCATATAGTAACCTAAAATTCTCATCCGGACAAGAGAAATTTCATGACTCTTAGCCAGTATACTTGTTAACCGCATTGATTATTAGGGTAACATTTAAAATGAGGGGGATGGATGCAGCAGGTATTATAGACTTTCTTATGGCATTGCCATCTGTGTACCTTGACTAAAGCTATGCCACTTAAATTGCCAAGTTTGGTGTCTATTACATGAATATAATTTTTGCATTATCACTTTTCATTATACATCTAAGTGAAATCATTCTACCGATAAAGGTAAATGCAGGGGCTAAAATAATAATCTAAAGCCTCTGGTCCAAATAACCCTTTAACCCTTCCTACATTAGGCTGGTCCTTTTTAGATCCTCCTGGTCCTGTTAGCAAATGTTATAAGAGCATCTTGCATTGTTGTACCAAAAGAAAAGAAAAACCAAGAGTTAAAACTGCTGGCCTATCAGCTTTTCTATTACTTACAGATCAACACTGGTCCAGTACAGATGAATCTGACAGCCCTTCCCTTGTCATAGAGCTCTGGAGTGGCTGTATCCACTTCTCTGGGTTAGGTAGCCAAACCCAAGTCAGGATGTCCCTCTTCTACTAGTACTTCCGTTAATTTTCTATACTGCATATAAAGATTTCTCCATGAAATTTCTTTATAGTACAGTATTGAATACCTCCATAAGGAAGAATTATATGTTAAAAAGTTGTTGAAATCATCCTTACATAATAAGAATGCAACTCTTAAACTCTTAAATAGTTTTATTAGGGGTTCTTTTTTCCTTTCAGGCTTTCTGCAAAATTATTTAAAAAGAAAAAAAAAAATTCCTGTTGTTTGTTCTACTAAGTTGAAAATATGGGCCAGACTACTTATACATGCGGTACATGCGGAATATAACTGAATATATGCTTATACCTACGGACACTCTGTAAGATAGGGATCACCCAAATAGGGTCAATGGACTGGACCAGTGTTTCAATGCAAATTCCAGCCCCAAAAAACAACATGGTTTTGATTTCACAGTATGAATTCCCTGGAATCTGGGAAAAGGTATATTAGTTAACTGAGGTCATGCCTCAGCAGCTCGGTCCCTCAGCATGCTGAGAAATCAGAAAGGACTGCACCACTTCTTCAGTGGACTGGGGGCTGGTATTGACGTCTTCAAGAGCATCGGTCACTGAATACTGTCGATCTCGCAACCGGTTCCAGTTAGACAGAATATTGTGATATTCAAACACTTTCTCGTAATTTCCAATGGAGTTGTAAAGTTTAATGAGACCTCGGTAATCATATTCTAGTCCACTATAGCCTTCACCAAAAAGTTTCTTCCCTGAAAGTAACAAACAAACAAACAAACAATAACACACAGAAAGAAAAGAAAAAGAAAGTTCATATAAGGAAATAACAAACAAGTTTCCATAAGACAACACGAGTTCAGTTCTTTAAATAGGGTGGCTTGGTTTTTATTCCCTTGAAAGGAATAAATTCATTTCTTGCAGCAGTGCTTACCAATCCAGTCCTATCCAAAAGTTAGCTCTAAGACTTTCAAATTTTTTTCTGCCTAAAGCAGTTGGTTTCACCAGAATAAAATTTCATAGTTTGAAAGACTGATTTGAAGAGATCTAAAAGTCAAGAATAATAGCAACACCTTCAACGATAGAAAAATACATATGCAAAAGGCTAATCACTATAGCACACTTTATGATTGCAAAATACTAGAAACAAATGAGACTAACCATAGTATATCCACTCAACGTTATATTATGCATCTGTACACAAAGGAGGAAGCTCTTAGTTCTCTATGAGTTGAAATGGATCAACTCATAGAGGATATTGTTAAATTTAAAATGAAAAAGCAAAGTACAAAGGTACTTATAGTATGCTATCTTTGTGTTAAGGAAGGGAAAACAAAATATTTATGTATCTGAACATTTGTGCATAAAGATACACAGAAAGGGTAAATGAGAAAATAATGAAATTGGTTACTCATTACAAGTGGGTGAGAAGTGGGTAGAGAAATTTAGGGGATATCACACATCTATGAACATATCTTTCTCTATATAGTTCTAACTTTTAGAACATTAATATTTCACATACTCAAAAAAATTTAACCAAGTAAATAAAGATAGGGGAAATGTTATACAAACATAAACAATGAACCTAATTATGTTTAAAATGAATAACTTACTCTGACTAGGTGGGGTGCAGAAGAATAATAACCCAAGTAAATTTTGAAATATTCTGAGTATACTAAAGAAAAATAAAACTAAAAAACTATTGAATTCTAATTAGTAGGTTTGTTTTTCATAGTACTAAAGGTTAACAATTCTAAAACTACTTTATGTGTATTTTAGGGCTGAGCAAGTAAAAATATTATAGATAACGGGGAATCCACACATACAAGAGATACATGGTTTGACAAAGGTAAGCACTGCAGAGGAGAGAGGACAATCTTTTGAAAAAAGTGGTCAATTGGAGTGCTGTCCAGTGCACCAAAAAGGTTGTGGGTTTGATACCCCCCTAACCTAGGCTGTGGATTTGATCACGGTCAGGGTGTGTACTGAAGGCAACCGACATTTCTCTCTCACATCAATGCCTGTCTCTCTCTCCCTTCCTCTCTAAAAAAAAGTCCTTAGTAGAGGATTAAAAAAAAAAAAAAGGTTCTGGGGCAACTGTATATCCACACTTGGGGGGAGGGGGGGTGGGGAAGAGAAGGGTAAGGAAAAATTTGATCCTTACCTCGCACAATAAAAACACAATCAATTTCAGGGCTATAGATCTAAATGTGAAAGGTAAAATAAAGTTTCCAGAAGATAATCTTCTAAACTAATATCTTCATGACTTTGGGGTAGGAAATATTTCTTAAACTGAATACAAAAGATGCTAATCATAAAAGAAAAAAACTAATATATTTGATTACATTAAAATCTAAAACTTCTGTTCTTTGAAAGGCGTCAGTAAAAAACAAGCAGTAGAGTGATCTGCAACACATATAACCAACAAAGGACTTGTTAAATCCATATTATATAAAAAACTTCTATAAACCAGTAAGAAAATGACAAAGAAGTCAATATAAAAATGGAGAATTTGCCCTAGCCAGTTTGGCTCAGTGGATAGAGCATAGGCCTGTGGACTGAAGGGTCCCGGGTTCGATTCCAGTCAAGGACACGTGCCAGGATTGTGGGCTCAATCCCCAGTAGGGGCATGCAGGAGGCAGCCAATCAATGATTCTCTCTCATCATTAATGTTTCTCTCTCTTTCTCCATCTCCCTTCCTCTCTGAAATCAATAAAAATATTTTTTAAGATAAATAAAAAATAAAAATGGAGAAGTTCTAATAGGCACATTAAATAATGATCACAGTATCTTATTTTCTGATATATAAGTCCAAACTGGAAACAATCCAAATGTTCTGAAAATCCATTAACAGTAGAATGAATAAACAAATGATATACTTATCCAATAATATATTATTATAGCATTGGAAATTAACAGACAATAGTGATTGGAACAACATAGATGATTTTCATTATTCATGTTCACCAAAAGAAGCCAGAGATATAAAAATATATGTTATATGATTCCATTAATACCAAGTTAAAAAAACAGGTAAACCTGATCTATAATTAAATCCAGAGAATGGAGGGGGTAATAATTACACAAATACTTTAATTTTTAAAATAACTATTTTTGCCTATACTTGATTTGTGTCATACTTCATTCTGGTTTCAACATCAATAAATCATATTTAGCCAAAACCGGTTTGGCTCAGTGGATAGAGCGTCAGCCTGCGGACTGAAAGGTCCCAGGTTCGATTCCGGTCAAGGGCATGTACCTTGGTTGCGGGCACGTCCCCAGTAGGGGGTGTGCAGGAGGCAGCTGATTGATGTTTCTCCTCATCGATGTTTCTAACTCTCTATCCCTCTCCCTTCCTCTCTGTAAAAAAATCAATAAAATATATTTTTTTAAAAAAATAAATAAATCATGTTTAGTAAAATGTTCCAGATGATTTTTGGGAGGTTTCTAGAAAAACTGGGTAGCTCTAAACTGATTTAAATCTTGGTAACAACACTTCCCTTATACAATATATAAGGTATGTTGATCTCTAAATCAACTGACCAAGAAAATTATAAAATAACATACCAATTGCTATAGATCGCAAATAAAGTTTCTCAGCATTTTCATACTGATTCATGTCATAATTATATAAAGAAGCCAGATGTCCCACTGAAAGGGCAACTTCATAATCTTCTTGACCAAGAAGTTGCTCTTTAATCTGAATTGCTTTGATATGCATTTCTTCAGCTTCCTGAAAAAAAAAAAAATTAAGCCATATAAACCATTAAATTGTGCTTTGCCTTATTTCAACAATTCTTACCCAATAAACAAGATTCTTCTATGCTCAAGAGATTTTATGGATGTCATAAGGTAATCAGATCAGAGAATATACTATGTTATTCCAAAAGTTAACTATGGGAAGCATTAACAATTTGGGGAAGCTATGTACATAACCTAATGATAATAATGATAGTAATAACCTAACTGATATATAAATCAGTTCTATGCCAAAAATAACAAGAGAAAACTTGTCCTGGTAATAAAAAGTTGTTAGAAGAAAATATCATCAAAACATTATAAAACGAAAATTATTTCAGTTAACACATTCTAAAATTTAACTGAACCTTGTGAAGCTTGAAATTCCATACGATAGCATGTTGATTTATACAGAAGTACATTTTATTTTTTCGAGTTATGACAATTTTTATTCTGACAAATTAAACTCAGGTTAACTGAGAAATAAGTAGATTGAGTTTCAGGTAAAAAATAAATGTCTTAGGCAGGTTCTCCCATCCTTTCCTCATTGTGACCCTAAAATGGACATTAAGAATTTATAACCCAGCCCTAACCGGTTTGGCTCAGTGGATAGAGCGTCGGCCTGCGGACTGAAGGGTCACAGGTTCCATTCTGGTCAAGGGCATGTACCTTGGTTGCGGGCACATCCCCAGTAGGGAGTGTGCAGGAGGCAGCTGATCGATGTTTCTCTCTCATCGATGTTTCTAACTCTCTTATCCCTCTCCCTTCCTCTCTGTAAAAAAAAAAATCAATAAAATATTAAAAAAAAATTATAACCCAAAATTCTAAGAGAAATTCAGTAAATTTTATCACTATGATTAATAATACTTGCAATATCTGACATTTCTTGCATACCCACTATGTGCTAGGCATTCTGTCGCTTGCTGTAACTCAACCTACCTAAAAACTATGTTTTAAGTCTAACTATAGCATGCATATTAGCCTTTAGGACAGCCGTGGGCAAACTACGGCCCGCGGAGCCGAAAGAGTGGAGGGTTCTCTTGCTCTCCCATCCGCTCCTTCACCAGCAGCAGTGTTAACATGGCAATGTCGGGAAACACGGCCGCAGCTCCTTCTTCTGAGTGGGCGGATTTATATTTGCCCATTCAGTAGAAGGAACAACCTCTCAGTCTTCCAGAGGCTCCTTGTAATGCCCACGGACGCGTCCCCCGACATCACCCTGGGAATGCGTAGACACGTTATCGTGGTGATGTAGGGAGACACGCCCCTGGAGAGCACAGTATCAGAGCATTAGCTAAAAAGGAGACCAACAACATTGTTCCCACTGAAGTTGATGTTTTAAAGACCAAAAACCTTTCAACCCAGTCTACATTGCCATCTACATCTACGTCCCGGGCATAATTTGGAAGTTGCACTAAAGAAAATGTTTAATTTACTGTTTACACATTTTGTTCTTTTCTATTTGTTTTAAATTATTTTATTATATTTAAGTTTAATTTGAAAGGCTTTTGTACCTTTCCTTTGTTAGGCAATTTTATTTTGCCTTTGCCATCTTCAATAAGGTATGTTATTGTGCTATGATTCCTCCATTTTTTGAAGTTTCAAATTATAATAATTAGTGTTTACATTCTTCTTGTTAAAATGTTTGAAATGAATAAAACTATTGAAATAAAAAAAAAAAGACCGTACCCTTTTATGTAATGACGTTTACTTTGAATTTATATTAGTTCACACAAACACTCCATCCATGCTTTTGTTCCGGCCCTCCGGTCCAGTTTAAGAACGCATTGTGGCACTCGAGTCAAAAAGTTTGCCCACCCCTGCTTTAGGGTTTGATATATTTCTTATTTTTCCAAGATCTGGATTTTTGAAACATTTATATTTTAACTATGTTGCTTTATACTAGATATTTCCTCAAAATTTTTCCAGTTTTTTTTTTTCATTTTTATTGTTGAAAGTATTACATATATCCCCTTCCCCCCATATATTTTCCCAATTTTTAATGAAATAAGGTATGGGTAAAATAAATGTGTACTTTATTATTTAAGATTATGCTTTATTACTTTAGATTATTTAGAGAAAGAAAAATATAGTAAAACACATTTCTACCTTAAATTTTCTCATTGACTGATAAAGTCTTCCAAGGTTTCCATAGTGTTTTGCAGTCTGGACATTGAATTCCCCAAAAGCTTTTTTAGCCAGTTGGAGTGAAGATAGGTGCAAATCATGAGCTTCTTGAAGCAGCCTCTGTTCAGTTTCTTTATTATGACAGTCAATTGCAATCTCCTCTAAAATAAGTGCTGAAGAAGAAAGCAATGAAATCAGTGTACTTTCAAACCATCTATCAGAGCTAATCTGAGCATATAATTTAAAATTAAATGCATATATACGTGGATATAGTTTAAAACTGGTAAGAAGAAAGTATTCCACTTCACTGGGGGGGAAAAACACAGGTTTCTTTTTTTTTTTGGGGGGGGTCATTCAAATTTAAGAAAAACAATGGTGTTTCAAATTATTTGCAGAATTAATTATTGTGCTAGACTGTTATACATTGCCAGTATGAATTTGTTTTTTAAAGGAAAAGGCAAACATTTTAAAGTTATGAAACTGTGTTGAGGAGAACCTAAGCACAGTTGAAAATTTTGAAACTACACTTCTATAAAATATAACCTTTAATCAAACACAACAGAAGAACTGGTTTCCTTCTACTCAACCAACCAAATCAGGTATGAAGATAGTTCACTTTCAAAGTCACAGTCAAGGTTTCAAATTTCACTTAAAGCCTTAAAAAGAGTCTTTTACCAGGTAATTTTATTTCTAGGAAAACTGGCCATGTGCACAAAAGTAAAAGAGATTTTGTTCACTGTAGCATTTTTAAAGAACAAAGGATTAAAAACAATATAAAGATCCAAAAACAGAGGTGAGGTTAAAATATCAGAAAAAAGGACATATACATACTTGTACTAACAAGGAAAAATGTTCATAATAAGTGTAAAAAAAGATTATAAAACTAAGAAAAAAATGTATTCATTTATTTTATTATTGAGGGCAGAAAAAGTCTAAAAATATTTCACCAAAATGTTGCTTCTGAGTTGGTAAAACTTCAGGTGACTTTATTTTTTTCTCTTTTCTATATTTTAATTTTTGACATTGATCACATATTACTTGTGTAACTTTTAAAATGCAAACTGGTGCCCAGGCAATATAGCACAGGGGGAGAATCCACCCATGAACCAGGAGGTCACAGTTTGATTCCCAGTCAGGTTACATGCCCGGGTTTCAGGCTTGATCCCTTGTAGGAGGTGTGCAGAAGGCAGCAGATTGATGATTCTCTGTCATCATTGATGTTTCTATCTCTCTCCCCCTCTCCCTTCATCTCTAAAATCAATAAAAACATGTTTAGCCTGGCTGTGGTTGCTCAGTGTCGACCTATGAACCAGGAGGTCACATTTCAATTCCTGGTCAGGGCACGTCTGGGTTGTGAACTCGATCCCCAGTGGGAGGCGTGCAGGAGGCAGCCAATCGATGATTCTTTTTTATCATTGATGGTTCTCTCTCTCTCTTCCCTTCTCCCTTCCTCTCTGAAATCAATAATATATATATATTTTAAATGTTTAAAAAATAAAATAAATGCAAACTAAGAGGAAGGAAAAAACCCCGTTTCAGGATTAAGGTAAAATTTATCCAACATGCATGGAGTTACCACATGGGTGACCTAATTATGTTGGCAAAATAAATGCCTTAAATGCTTGGTAGTGATTATAGGAAAAGCTAGAATAAAAAAAGAACATGGTATTTGTTAAGAGTCTTGAAACATTAAGGATAGTGATACGCAGCAGGAGAATCCTGCACTATAAAGCTGAAGGCATGTGAAAAACCAATCTTCAGTTTGCTATCCATGTTACTGTGCAATAATCCTTCATGTTATACATGAATGAATGCATGTAAATAAAGGAAGGGATGAGGGCTAGACATTCTTGCTTATTAACAATGCTACATGAGAGAAGCAAACAATCTCTCATTATGAACCACTGGCAATTATTTATTTGTTGTTTTTAATCCTCACCTGAGGATATTTTTCCATTGATTTTTTTTTTTAAGAGTGGAAGCGAAAGGGAGAGACAGAAATATCGATGTGAGAGAAACACACGGATTAGTTGCCTCCTGCACCTGCCCCAACCAGGGCCCAGGCCAGGGAGGAGCCTGTAACTAAACTGAGGTATGTACCCTTGACTGGAATCGAATCCTGGACCCTTCGGTCCACAGGCCGACACTCTATCCACTGAGCCAAACCAGACAGGGCTGGAAATTACTTTAAATCAGTGAATCTGCTATCCAAGTATATGGATAAAGTCTAATCCTAAGCACTACCCCTGAAGAAATAAACAAATATCCTTATTTTATACCATATATCATCAATTAAAAAATATCAGAGACTAGACATCAATTACAATTGATAGCTAAAGAAATCTAATACAGACAGATAAATATTGAAGACTAAATTACAAAGGGTACCTTTCACCCTCTTTGAAGAAGCCAAAAGAAGATGATCTTCAGGTAGGATGTGGGTAATGATACCAATAGCTCTTTCTGCATGAAATCTGCAATACAGATAGATATATTCTGGCATTTCTTCCCCACCCCCGCTTCCCTCTCAGGCCTTCTTACCTCCCTCCCTCTCTTCAACACCAAGTCATCAAATTAAACCTTCAGAGCCCACCATTTAGATAGAAATAAGCAATACAGATAGATAAGTATATTCTGGTATTTCCTTTTAGTTACAAGTGACTTAAGCATTCTTGAAAAACACAGTTTATAATATAATACTGAGAATTTCTAACATCTGTAGTATAGAACTATTTTTTTTTTTTTTTTGGTTTAAATTTCCATCTGCTTGTGACCTGAACTTTTAAAATCCAATGGATTCCCATCTCCCTCAGAATAAACTATAAAGTTGTTATTACAACCTACAAGGCTCAAAACGATCTTTTACTGGGCTACCTCTCTAACCTCATCTCCCACCATTTTTAAAAACACTTCCAGTCACACAGTTTTCTGAATATGCATATCATGTTCTTACGTAGGACTCTGAAATACTCTTCCCTTGAATATCTACATGGCTCACACCTCAATGCAAAGGCTTTCTAGCCTATACAAAAGTCCCTAAATAATCTACAATCATTCTCTAAACTCCTAGTTTACTTTATTCTTCACAACATGCATCCTCACCTAATAGGTTTGGTTATTTGTTTATGGCCCATCTCACCAAGCAGAAGGTAAGCTATTTGTCTATCTTAACTGTCAGTTCCTTAAAAAAACTCTAAGCTTTCTATCTCCATCTTCCAAGTAATCATTATTTTATTACATTAAATGTCTTCTAATTCACTGTCTATTTAATTGTGTCTAATATGCTAGCTAACTTATCTGAGTTTTAATGTCAATTAGCACTTTCTAAATCTAGCTATGTTTTCTTTTTTTATAACAGCTTATATTAAGACGTAATTCATACCACATAATTCACCTATTTAAAGTGTACAACTCAATAGTTTTTAGTATGTTGACAGAGTTGTGTACCCATCACCACAATCAATTTCAGAATATTTTCATCACCCCAAAAAGAAACTCTGTGCCATTAGCAGTAACCCTACATTTTCCTTCAACCTTAGCCCTATGCAACCAACCACCTTTACTTTCTGTCTCTATGGATTTGCCTATTCTGGATATTTCATATAAACATAATCATACAAATGTTCTTTGTGACTGGCTTCTTTTCACTTAGTACATGTTTTTCAAGGTTCATCCATTCTGTAGCATGTATCAGACAGATGTTTTGTTTTTAAATCTGCCTTTTTTTTTTCTTTTGTTTCCCCTCCAAAATATTACTGATTCCTTCTTTTATATCAGGGTCAGCAATTATTTTCCGTAAAGGGTCAGATAGTAAAGATTTTAGGTTGTGTGGGCCACACATGCTGTCCCAACTACTCAACTCTGCTATTGTGAGAGCAGTCAGACGATACATAAGAGAAGGAAAAATGCTATGTTCAAATAAAACTTTATTATGCCTGCATGCCATAGTTTGCCAACCCATTTATATCTCTAATCATTTAAGAATACTTACTTTATATAATATCAACCAAAAAGTTGTTAAGTGACATTCTTAGGGTCCTAATCCTGTTCATTATTCTACTGACTCTCATTCGTAAGGAAATGTTGCCCTACTTATTTTTAATTTTTTAGAATGGTGAGTTCATCTTAGGTTGAGCTGAGTCTATGGGAAATCTATATGGTTTGGTTTGAGGGTTATTTCCAAGAGTTTTACATTTTCTCTTGAAAAGCATCCCAAGAGAACTAGTCTCAATGCTTTTCAATGTTTTTCTCAATTTGAGGGTTCCTGCATGCATGATACCCAAACACAAGAGTGCTACATGTATGTAGTTATAAATATCCCTATGAGGAATTTATGACAAGTTTCCTTGTCATCTCTTGCCAGTGGCCAAAATTTTTCCCCTGGTCTACCCTTCCCTTAGAGTAGCCTTGATCCTGGCTTCAAATGAAGATTTCAGTTCTAACTCACAGCTTACTGTAGGCTAAATGCTTTGTCTCTTAAACCCAGGACTGCTGTTCAACCAAGATTACAGCAACTTGTAAGCTTTCCCACTTCTCCAGGGCAGTTATACCATAGTTTGGATTTTAGTCGATTATTTAACTCTTTGGATTTTAGTGCATTATTGGCCCATGGAAGCTTCCTTCTTTTCTTGCAGGATCAGTTATGCATTTTAAAAAATAATTGTTTTATTCAGTATTTCTGTGTGTTCTGGACGAGAAGTTTTTAGGTTAAGTCTGCCATTTAGCCAGAGGCTACTACTATATTACTCACAAGAAAAATTATTGGAGAAAATATTCAAAAGTTAAGTTACCCATACTAATAAAAGGGTAATATGCTAATTAGACCAGACGTCTTTTGGACGACCATCCAGACATCCTTCCTGACAAAGCCAGGCCCAGGCAAAGCTGCCAGCCCATGGTCCCCTGCAGCTGCGGCCAGCCCGGGCAAAGCTGGCTTGGGTCCAGGGTGCCTGCAGCCGGCCAGAGGGAGGGAAGCCCGGGTCCCAGGTGCCTGCAGCCAGCTGGAGGAGGGAATCGTGGGTCCCGGGTGCAGGGCCGAGGCAGAGGCAGTTATGGGTGATCAGGCCAGCAGGGGAGCAGTTAGGGACGATCAGGCCGGCAGGCGAGCAGTTAGGGGCGATCAGGCAGGCAGGCAGAGGTGGTTAGGGGCGATCAGGCAGAGAGAGGGGTTAGGGGCAATCAGGCAGGCAGGCAGGCAAGCAGGAGCCAGCGGTCCCAGATTGTGAGAGGCATGTCCAACTGCCAGCTTAGGCCCGATCCCACAAGGATCAAGCCTAAACCGGCAGTTGGACATCCCCCATGGGGTCCTGGATTGGAGAGGGTGCAGGCCAGGCTGAGGGACCCCCCCCCCCCGCACGAATTTCATGCACCGGGCCTCTAGTATTCTATAAGAAGATATACAAGTCTCTATATTAAACCACATAAACTCTAAATGAATGAATGGCTTATAAATTGGTATGATTTTAAGACATTTTAGGCATCATATTAGAGCTCCAGGAAGACAAATTTAATGCATAAAGTACATTAACGACTACTGTACTAGGACAAACAAAGCAAAACAATAGCAACAGCATATAATCCCCCATGAAAAGGAACATGGAACTTACAGTGCATTGTCAAATTTCCCAGAGCTATATTGGTGAACATAAGAAGAATAAGCCAAGTCTTCATGAGCTGTTGCTACATGGATATTTTTGCCACCAAACACTGACTGCCGAATGTCAAGGGCTGCCTAAAAAGTCATCAAAATTAATTGATAATACTGTAAATCCTTAGAAACCACTACTCAGTTAAGTTAAGCATCCTAGTAATTTAAATATATATCCTATATACTTATCCCATCAGTTTTTAAGTAAAGTCCTGCTGCATTTAAATCACAATAGAACATAAAAGTTACCTAGAAGGCTTGATTTTCTGAAGACTGAGTCTGACTCAAAAGGCAATGGCTTAAATATAAAAACCATTCATATATCTTGAGAATCATTATCAGTGTGTTTTTTCTATGTTTTTTCAGAAGTGAATTATAAAATCAAGGATACCTTGTCCAGAACCATGGCAAAAACATAATTTACCTGAGAAAGATTCAGATAAGGCTTAAAATAGCTGTCTCTATTGGCCCTCCTTGCTATTACAAAGGCAGCTATGACTTGCCTAAATCAACAAGGACAAGCCATCATCTGGGCAAATGAAATGGAAGAGTGCTCTTTAATATGAGCCCACAATCCACAACTCTTTTCCTGGATGATTCTCTTTAATTCTTAAAACATTAACTTGTAAGCTTTCTAGATATTAGTCAACTAATGGTGTGCCATATATGAGGAGGGGCTTAGAAAATTATTTTTTGAGAGCAGTTTATACACTGAAAACAACTACAGGTCAGCAAATCAATTTAGGTTGAAAGAAAAAAAGTGTAACCATTAACATACCTGATAAATTGCAACAGACTGACAGATATTATCTACATTGAGTAAGTAGAAACCATAATCTAGCAGCGTGTCAGAATATTTTGGGTGTTTGGATCCAAAATGATCCCTAAAAAAAGATACAAAACTATTAGGGAATCAAGTAGAGACAGATAATTTGAAGTGGTATTTTTAATAACAATCACCTACCGTGCCAAATATACTGCATGTTTAATTAACTGTTCTGCCTTCTTAAATTCACGTTTTACAACACAAGCCTAAAGATAAAGTAAAAAATTATTAAATAACTCTCAGTTAGTGTGTTAAAATAAGTATAGTTTATATATTCAAACTATAATGGTCAAAAAGAAAAAGCACCTTCAAACATAAGAAGTGTTCTATTGGTAATTCTTTTCCTTCCAACTTGAAAATTATATTATAAACAGATCTAAATATATCCTGGGAAATTATAAAGATTAAAATTTTGATAGCCATGCCCAATACAAACCTGCTATAACAAAGCTACCTTACAAAGTTGGTATACTCCCAGCCTTCCTTATTATTAAAATAAAATGGTGGGGGTAGGGCTCACCATGTTATTTTCTAGGGTACTTATTTATATTCCAGTTCTAGACTAGCTTTACAACTATCTTATCATTTTCATCTGACAAGTTTCATATGCACAGAATTTTTAGTTTTCCTTTTACTTCTTAAAATATTTTGATTCATGAGGATAGTCAGTAGTTTTAAAACTCTAATTATCATTTGTATACAGAAATAGAAATCTTGAACATATATTTCATTGTCTTTATATTAAATATATGCCCTGGCTGGGTAGTTCAGTTGGTTAGAGCATTGTCCCAAATGCCAAGGTTGGGGGTTTGATCCCCATTCAGGGCACATATAACAAACGAATGAATGCATAAGTAACTGAAACAAATCAAAGTCTTTCTCTCTCTAAAAATCAATCAAAATATTTACATACATTTCACAGAAATTGTACTCTTCTAAATCTATAATTTTAGAATCTGTCTTCTAATTGACAGTAAAACCAACCAAAATGTAATATTCAAAACTGAAAAACCTATGAGTATAGATAGAGCATATTTAAAACGTACATCAATGCTTTTAAGCCTCAGTGCACCAAAGCAGCAATTTTTGTTGTTGTTAGTTCATATATTTTATTAACCCATATACAAGTACTTGTCGTCTTCTGGTTTGTTGAAGCAATAGATCAAACAACATTGGCCCCAACAATGTCTGTCAAAGTGGCTGGCCATAGAAACTCCAGCACCACATTCATGTAAAGGGCACGCCCAATGAAGGCGAATGATTTTGCCATTCGCAGTCACTTTGTAGTATTTCAGGACAGCCAGCTTAATCTTCTTTCTCTTATACTTACTCTTCTTGGGAATGGTGTTAAGATTTCTTCCTTTTCTTAGCACCACAACCAAGTCTCAACACAAGATGAGGAGTGGTCTTTGTTTGAATGTTGTAGTCAGACAAAGTACAACCGTCTTCCAGTTGCTTGTCAGCAAAGATCAGCCTTTGCTGATCAGTAAGAATTCCTTACCCTGGAACTTGGCCTTTACATTTTCTATTATATCCGAGGGTTCAACCTCGAGAGTGATGGTCTTCCCTGTAAGGGTTTTCATGAAAATCTGCATCTTGGCAGGAATTCCACCACAGATGGTGGATAAGCAAGAAAGAGTGAAGTGCAGGCCCACAGGGTTTCCCGGTCCAAAGTAGCAATTTTAGGTATTACTAACTGGCCTCAAAGAGTTAATGCATTTATTTACAGAATAAAAAGAAACTAAAAGAAAAAATCATGTATGTACTGCCCACCAAGTCAATTATAGAAAGCTGACATACTATGAGACTACAGTACTATGACCAAAAGATTTAATACCTTTTGGAGAAAAGTAACCAAAGTCTATACAGCCATGGCATAAGGAGTTCAGGTTGTTGCAAAGGTTAAACACACACACACACACACACACACACACACAAAAACAACAACAAATTCAAGCAGAATAGCATCAAAATACTATTTTGATCTGTACTTCAGAGAGCTGATTATAAAAATAAATTTTTTCACAAGTTTTCTGTGAAATCAGATTTCTAAAACTGAGAACGTAAACTTAGAAAATAGATTTTGTTAGTCCACAGAGTATGCAATACCTAATTTGTTAAATAAGTGAGTTAAGACAAATTTAAAGTTTGCTAAATCCTATAATTAATTTAACATTATATTCACTCACCTTAGAAGCTTGTCTTAAAACATCCACCACAACTTTGACTGGTAAGCCTGCTGTGATTTCTTTCATTGCCTCAATGCACCATTTGTATGCCTAAAGAAAAAAAAAAAAAAAAAAAAAAAAAAAAAAAAATATATATATATATATATATATATATATATTCTTTCTGCAAATTTTCAAGAACTTGAAGAACACGCAAAATATTTACACTTAAAATTTTTTCTAAGGCTAAGTTCTTTGGATATGTAACACATATTCAAGAAATCAGAGCCATGTTCTCTTCTCTTTGCACATACTGTTCCCTCTGCCTTAGAATACATTCCTCTTTCCTCTTTTACCCATCTAACTTATCTCTCAAGTTTCAGTCCTAGACTAGGTTTCCTGTACTTTCCTTCTCCTACTGTAATGCTTACTATTTAATTTTTTTGCATATATTTTATTTTTTGTTGTATGTATTGGGATAACATGGTTAATAAAATTATATAGGTTTCAGGTGTACAATTCTGTAATATACCATCTGTATATTGTATTGTGTGTTCACTACCCCAAGTCAAGTCTTCTATCACCATTTATCCCCCTCTATACCCTTCCCTACCTCCTCCCACTCACCTTTTCCTCTGGTACAATCACCATGCTATTGTCTGTGTCTATGAGCTGGTACTATTTTATATCTTACTTGCCTGTTTAGGTGACTGCTTCCTTTATGCCAGCTATTGTTCCAAATACTTTATGTGTATTAACACATTTAACTGACACAACAGCCCTATGAAATATGTAACATTTCTATGGAAAACTGAGGGGCAGAGAAGTTAAGTGCCAGGCAGTGTGCTAGTATCTAGGTTATCTAGTGAGGAAGAAAACATAAAATGATCCTCCTCTCCTAGTACTTAATGGGAGAAGGGGGAAAAAAAGGCAAAATAAATTATTTTGGACATTAAGAACAACTTCAAAGAAATAAAAAGAGCCTGACTGGTGTGGCTCACTGGTTGAGCACCGACCTATGAACCAGCAGGTCACAGTTTGATTCCTAGTCAGGGAACATGCCCGGGTTTAGAGTTCAATCTCCAGTAGGAGGCAGCTGATCGATGATTCTTTCTCATCATTGATGTTTCTATCTCTCTCCCTCTCCCTTCCTATTTTGGAAATCATTAAAAACAGACAGACAAACAAATACTAGTAAATAAATGAAAAACAAAAAACATTTACTGCCCCTCATTGGGGAAGGATATTGTTCCCTTTCACATTAAAGATGAGCGTGGTCATGTGATTTCCTTTGGCTAATTAAAATGAACAGAAGTGAAATGTGCCATTTCTGGAATAAAGTTGTTTTTTTAATAAACCTATTTTTTATTTTTGTTAATATATTTTATTGATTTTTTTTTTTTACAGAGAGGAAGGGAGAGGGATAGAGAGTTAGAAACATCGATGAGAGAGAAACATCGATCAGCTACCTCCTGCACACCCCCTATTGGGGATGTGCCCGAAACCAAGGCACTTGCCCTTGACAGGAATTGAACCTGGGACCCTTCATTCCACAGGCCGACGCTCCATCCACTGAGCCAAACCAGTCAGGGCTGGAAGGAAGTTCTAAGAGTCAGTATTACTTCCTCATTGTGTTTTCTGCCTCTGCTATAAGGCTGGTTCTGGAGAGAACCAGCTCTAATGTTCTAGATAGAAACTGCTTCATCACATGGAATTTTGAGTAAATGCAGACAGTGTTAAGCAGAGCCACAAAGATCCCCAAGACAGGCTGTAGCATGAGCGTAAAATAAACTTGCATTGTTCCAATCTACGGCTATTTTAGGGTTGATATTATCTCAGTAGAGCCTAGCTTACTGTAACTTATATCAGGCTATGGTGATAATTCATATCTGCTGAATTAGTAACTATATCCTCAAGATTGTATACTTTTCTATAGTTATCACTGAAAAATGTATTTATATTTAAAAGAATAAACTATCAAAATTATCCAAGAAACATCTATAAACATTCCTCATGAAACTGCTGAGAGCTGCAAACACCATGAATAAGGCACAGCATAAACTCCCAATTAAAATACAGAAAAAAAATTACTTGTCAATTAAATGGTAAATAAAAGGTACTTTGTTCCACTGGCTATATTAAGATGGGCCTGGGGCTGAATATGGGAGTAAAGAACGGCAAGATTTAAATCACTCTATGTAACAGAAAAAACAGAGTGTAGTTCTAGAGGGCAGTATGAAAAATAAGGATAAAAAAATGATAAAAGAGGCACCAGAGATGACTGGGTTCCTATGTAGAGATATAAAAAATGGTGGGGCACCTGAATAGCTTTTAAGATAGGCACTTCTAATATTCAAACTATTATTGTTTACCCCTCTCTCATTTCCAGTAAATTAGGCTATTCACACAAAGGCCTTCTGTGAATGGTGTGGTTTTAGGTGTTATGAAAATCTTGGAAAGGGTCCAAATTCTATAACTGGATCGATAAACTATGGAACAGACACTGCACACAAGGGGCAGCAAAACAATCCATCAACAAAACTAATTCAGCAGATAAAGGAGCTCAGCATAAAAAATAATCAGAAGAGCATACATAAACCACCTGAGAAATTACACTCATGCTGATAAGAATTTTAGATTTTTATAAATGGGTTCAGTGTCTTCTTATATAGATACTAGAGGCCCAAAGTGCTCCCACTGTGGGAGCGCACTGACCACCAGAGGGCAGCTCCTGCGTTGAGCATCTGCCCCCTGGTGATCAGTGTGCATCATAGCGACCGGGCGTTCCGCCATTCGGTCATTTTGCATATTAGCCTTTTATTATATAGAATTATAAGCAAGAAGAGCATTGGAGTTGCTTAATACCACTTTATAATTATTCTAGAATTTTCTAGTTTTACTTCTAATTGTAATTTTCCTTTAAATATGGAATATATATTTATATTAGTGGGGCAAAAATCAAGATAGGAATAATTTTAAAATATAAAAGCTAAATGACAGCATGAAATTATTATGATATTCCTCCATAAATAAAGTAACCAAATTAATAAACAGATCACTTCTCAACTAAGTATTCATTACCCCTAAAGCATTAATTTAGTAGTATAAAGGCAGGAGTGAAGCTATCTTTCTCATAAGGCAGGGGAAGGAGCAAAACAATGCAATAAAGTATAAATAAAATCTAGCTTCCCATTGAAATGAATGCCTTCCAATTATGAAGAGTTCACCCAGAGTTATACATTCAATAAAAAGCATTTACTGAAGGTCTATTTAGCAGAGCATGCCCATCAAAATTACTTAGGTGAAATTCATTTAATCAAAATAAAAACAAAAACAAAACAGGCCCTAAATCACACGCTTATACTGAAAACCCATCTCACAGAATTTTTGACTGACTTTAAATATTGCATTACAAATGTGTACTGCTTTAAGTAAACCTAACCTAACATGTGAAAATGAGATCTATTAAGACAAAAATACAAGAGTATATGATTTATCCTCTGTTTTAGAAATATTTACCAGTCACAATGAAATATACTTCAAAATACTCACCTCATCATAGTGACTTTTTGCAAACAGAAGTGCACACAGTTCTCCATAGAGAGCAGCTTTGTTTGCTTGCTGGCCATGTTTTGAGAGTTTGTCCATGTATGTCTGAGCTAATTTAAATGTTTCTTCACCCAAATGATATTTACAGTTTCCATTTCGTACATGAAGCAACCTGCAAAGCACAAAAACATGCCTCTATTTTTTATATTTCCAGCATGGAAATATAACCTTTACAGATCACCATGTAGCACCCAAATGAGTTAAAGTAACTAGATATAAGAAATGAGGTGGCATTAGAAAACAGCTGTCTGGTCAAAACTGGGATCTACTAATGAACATGAAGTATATGCTTTTCTCAGAAAGCTACCCAGGATTAACCTTGTCCAACTTTGATTCCTTATGTTCTCTAAATATTTTGTATACTTTGTGCACTCAGCATGTACTAAATCTATCTATATCTAACCTTAAACTCTCTGTGTTCCAAATCTAAAAGTAATGCAGTCTCATTATAAAAAATTTGGAATACAACGAAGAAAATAAAAATCAACGTGAAATACTATTACCTATCATTACCTTCCATTCTTTTTTCTAGTATAATTGTGCAACACTTGATCAGTTACCACTCATTTTATGTTGCTTTATAAATGTTCATTTTTGCTCATCTTTCCGGTAATATAAGTTCATTAAATATAGTGGTATTGTCAGATGTTTCCTTTATAACCTTTATACTCTACAGTGGAAAAGTAAAAGAGTTCTTTACACAAAGAAACTGTAAAACTGCTGACTATCTAATACTATGCACGAGTAGTGAAATGCTTTAGGGCAGACTGAGCTGTAGAGAGCAATAGCCGACATGCAAAACAGTAATAGTGTGAGGACTGGACATATATTTATGTCTCCATTATAATGCTGGCTAGAGCATTATGTCCATGTATCTATCATGCCCATATAATTTTCTGAAAATTGTCAGCCCTGGGAAGAAATAAAGGAATAAAAATCACTGTAAACAAACAAACAAACAAACCCAAGAATGGAGAGGTAAGGAAGCATTCTTCAGGAGTATAAAAATATATATCTACTTAAAATTTATTTTTTCTATCTCCACCAAAAATATTAACAGATCAATGATGACAAACAGTCTAAAAATCTTCTAATCTGTATTAATCCTTTGTACTGTCAGGAAAAAATGAGTAACTTCTAATGAACCAGAACTGTTCAATAAAGTAGCAAATACTACATAATGCCAGTGCATCCTCCTAACACTCACCATATGGTTAATCTGCTTTTAGAAAAGACTAAAATACTCAAGCAAAATAATATACTGAGACTAATAAAAAAATTCTGAAGGAGTATCTTTCACTCATAATATCAAATTCCAACTTAAAGCGAAAGTAAATTTAATAATTTAAAGTAAATGTAATAACTTATCAGGCTACTGCTGAATAATGCATTATTGGATTTGTATTTTTTAAGCAGAAGCATAAAAACAAAATATATATGTTTTGGTGTACAGGCATTTCACGCAAAAGTAAGTGTACCCATATAGAAAAAGGAGACAATATCACTTTTACTGTCAAATTGCTGATCTAATGACCAGTTTGCAATGACCTGTCAAAATGGCAACCATACACAGAAAAATAAAACTGAAATCTAGTAAAAGATTACAGTAAAAAACAACAACACAAAAACAGTAATTCAAATGATAAAGTTTTGATGGTCTCACAGTCAAGTACTGATTGAGCATCTATTACGTGCCAGTCATTTTTTTCTAGAAGCAAACGATGTAGAGGTAAACGAGAGAAAGAATCCATGATCATAAGAAACTTCATTCTAGTAGGGAGACATGTGTTAGGGTAGACCAACAAACACACCAATATATAAGGCTTTCATTTAAAGATAAATGCTATGAAGATGATAAAAATAGGATAATATGATTAAGTTCTTCAAAAAGGAAATGCCTGGGGTAGACAGGGAAGAATTGTCTTGAGGAGCTTAACATATGAGTTGACACCTAAATGATAAAGAGACAATCATGTGAAGATCTGGGGGAAAATAAATTGCAAACAGAAAAACAAATTCAAAGGCTCCAAGAAAGGGAAAAAAAATTCTGGCATAAGACCAGAAAAAAGGCCAACGTGCCTGGAGTTTTAAGAATAGGAGATGATGTAGAGAGAGATGAGAAAGTAAATCTAATTGCAATAGTGAGTGAGATTATTTCATTTATGCTCTAGAACAATGCTCTTTAATAAAACTTCCTGAAATGTTCTATACCTGCTCTACTCAATTTGGTAGCCACTAGCCACAGTGGCTTCTGAGTATCTGAAATGTCCCTAGTGTGACTGAGGGGCATTTTTCATTTTAATTAAATTTAAATAGTCACTATGGTTAATGGCTACCATATTGGACAGTGCAACTCTGTCCAATATGGTAGCCATTACAAAAGACATTACAACGATTCAGAAAAAAAAAAAAAATCCTTGAAATAAAAAGAACTGGTATTGAAAATATATATTTCACAGTATTCAAATGGTTGAATAAGGTTAAACCCAGTCATAGATTAATTTATAGAATAAAAAGAACAGTGTTACCTCTCATTGCTACAATACCAAGAATTGCATTTTCAACTTTTACAGTAGGCATTTCCCCTAAGAATAAGGTTCTAGAAATTATTTAATAATTGGAACATGATGGGGGTAGAAAACGAAAGATTTCATGCCAGAAAAGCACACCTTGGTAATTTCTCCAGTCCCTGATGGTTGTCTATTGAAACAAAAGGGCAGAAACTCTTCAGGATCTGTGTATCCATCTGGGCTTACATTAAGTAGGATGCAAAGGCCCAGGAACTTTTGAACCAACTAATTTTGCCTCAACACTCAGCCTAATGAAAAGACAGTTAGTGTCTCAAGGTCCTTCAAATATGGCTCTTACTATGTAAGCACAGTATTTTATTATTATTTTTTAAAAATTGATTTTACTTTTTAGAGCAGTTTTAGGTTCACAGCAAAAACTGAGCAGAAGCTACAGACATTCAAGTGTCTATAGATATTCAAATTCAATAAAAATAGAAGACTATATATTCAGTAAATTGAGCAGACTTTAGGTAACTTAGGAAGCCAAGTTTTTATGATTTTTTTAAACTTTATTTTTATTTCCCTTTAGTTTTGTTAAAAAATTCTTTTGAAGAAAAGTCAAATTGGGGAACAAAGAGAAAACCTATATAAAAAGAGCGAAAACTAAATGTTATATGTGCAGAAAAGATAAGGACAGTAAAGAGCTGAATTACTTCTATATTTGCTTGCTTTTCCTTTAAGTACATCTGTTTAAACAATATATTTTTAAAGAAAACTGTTATGTATAAGTAAAATACTAATCTTGTCATGGACGATTCTAGAAGTGTAAACAGAGCAGGGGTTAAACAAAAATAATAACACCCAAGAAAAAAAGTATATTTCTTTTCCTAGCATCCAATGCCTAGCATAGTTCCTGGTATATACTAGGCACTCAATAAATATTTGTTGAATGAATGAACAGACAAGTTCTCTAACAAAGCAAAAATATATACTGACAGTCTGGTTCATAATACTCAAATCTAAGCTAAAATAACTATAGCAAGTTAACTGTATTTTGGGGATGAGAGACAGGAGACCAGACCAGTGAGACTCTGACATATCAACACGTCACAGGTTAACTCAAATAGTGATGTATGCTTAGAATCTGAGTTAAAACCATAAAAGCTACTAAGTACCATTAGAGCAGGTAATTGTAGGATCTATTCCAACTTACCTCACACAACATTCTACTGCACGAAACCAATGAAGCATCTCATCATGTAGAGTACATAACTGAAGGCAGGACAGAAAAACTTTCTCAGCATCACTGTACCAGCCTGCATCAGAAAGAAAGCCACCTGAAGGACAAGAAAAACCATTAACTTTTAGATAATTTAATAAATCACTTGATGCCCTAATTGGTTTGGCTAAGTGGATAGAGCATCAGCCTGAAAACTGAAGGGTCCCGAGTTTAATTCCAGTGAAGGGCATATGTCCACGTTGCAGGCTCGATCCCCAGTAGGGGGTGTGCAGGAGCATGATGATTCTCTCATCATTGATGTTTCTATCTCTCTCTCCCTCTCCCTTCCTCTCTGAAATCAATAAAAATATTTTTTTAAAATAGTGTCAATAGTCTAAACAGTGTCAAAGTGTCTGAGTTAAGAAAATAATAATTTTACTCATATCCATGTTTGATGTCTAATTAGAGCTACATGTGATAAAACAAATATTATTTTAATTGTAGAGAAGTATGCTTAAGAACACTTTATGGCCCTCACCAAGTGACTGAATAATATGGTTATTATACATATTCATACTCAGCAGCCTCTACTCACCATCCTCATAGATGTGTAGTGCTGGTTATTAGCTATTGTCTCTCAGCTTCAAATAAACCTTTTTAGACTCTGTTTTATGACACTGGTAACTAGAGTTGCCAACTGAATCTCTGGCAGTCTCTGTCAAAACGAACAACTAGAGTGATAGAGGAAGAACAAGAGACACTCCTTCCTGTTTGCTTCCAGTTTCTGTCAGCAAAGCCCCTGCTGACAGCAAAACCCCTAGGGTAGTGACCTTTACTCTGGTAGTGGCAATTCATTCCAATAAGCCAGTTCCAGTCGCAGTTTTCCAATACTTACAGAATTAGATTAACAGAACTCAGGTCAGAGACACCAACACCAGCCAGTCAGGTCTGCTCCTAGTGGTCTAAGTTCTAGACCCATAAGCCCCACTTCTCAGTGCTCTGAGGCACCTAGCAGTATCCCAGCTGTTAAGGCATCTCATCAACCTTCTAAATTTTAATAATTCCAACCCCAGCTCTTGGTTCCCTAAGCCCTAGGTGTGGTAGTTGATTCTACTTTTAAATATATATTTTTATTGATTTCAGAGAGGGAAAGAGAGATAGAAACATCAATGATGAGAGATAATCATTGATTGGCTGCCTCCTGCACACCTGCATGCCCCCTATTGGGGATCGAGCCCGAAACATGGGCATGTGCCCTGACTGGGAATAGAACCAGCAACATCCTCGTGCATAGGTCGATGCTCAACCACAGAGTAACACAGGCTGTGCTCTGGCATGAAGTACTTTTCACTGTTTTGGTAGTGTTAACATTAAAACTGATTATATGGCCACACAGGTCGGGCATATATAACTGAGTTTGCTAGGACTTGGCTCTTCTCCCAAGGTAATTCTTCAACATGGCTCTTTTCAATGGCCATATTGTTAAAAATGTTTGTGGAGATAACAGAGGACCTTAATGAATACTATCCTGCTTGCTTTTCACATTCCTTGATATAAATTTTTCCCACAGATTCTTACATGACCACCTAAGATTAAAGGAATGTCAACCTTAACATTCATCAAGATCACAAATACTCTATTGTTAGAGACATTCTTTGGTCATAATTCTTTGTTGCAATTTAAATTCCACAGGACTATGGAAGGATAAATGCTGAGGGTTCTTCACAGAGAAGAATGTTCTGAAGTTCCTCCAGTAAACTATCTATGATCACTACACAGAATTATTCTAAGACTGAAGGAAATGACCAAGAAAACTTGCCGGCAAAGAAAGTGTATGTGCACTGTGTGTGTGTGTGTGTGTAGGGGGGAAGGGAGGACATGCACATATTAATGTGAGAAGTTAAAAATGAAAGGTAGTCTGTGGTGATGGAACAGCCCAGTATCCTGATGATAGTTATATAAATCTGTACATGGAATCAACTGCACAGAAACACACACACACACACACACACTATGATGCATGTAATAGAAAAACTGGTGAAAATTAATTAAGGTCTATAGTTTTGTTTTGTTTTAAAATATATATTTTAGCCGAAACCGGTTTGGCTCAGTGGATAGAGCGTCGGCCTGCGGACTCAAGGGTCCCGGGTTCGATTCCGGTCAAGGGCATGTACCTCGGTTGCGGGCACATCCCCAGTGGGAGGTGTGCAGGAGGCAGCTGATCGATGTTTCTCTCTCATCGATGTTTCTAGCTCTCTATCCCTCTCCCTTCCTCTCTGTAAAATATCAATAAAATATATATTTAAAAAAATAAAAATAAAAAAAAATAAAATAAAATATATATTTTATTAATTTTTTACAGAGAGGAAGCGAGAGGAGGGATAGAGAGTTAGCAGCATCTATGAGAGAGAAACATCGATCAGCTGCCTCCTGCACACCCCCTACTGGGGATGTGCCCGCAACCAAGGTACATGCCCTTGATCGGAATCGAACCTGGGATCTTTCAGTCCACAGGCCGATGCTCTATCCACTGAGCCAAACCGGTTAGGGCAAGGTCTATAGTTTAGTTAACAGTATTAAACTAGTGTCAACTTTCTGGTTTTGATATTATCTATAAATCTACAATCATTTCAAAATATAAAAATTTTTTTAAAGAAAGTAAAAAAGGTAGCAACAACTTTAATAATTGTCTAATGGTGAAGGGTTAGGGTGGGGTTGGGGGTCAATGCGGGGGAAAAAAGGGGGACATCTGCAATACTTTCAACAATAAATATACATTAAAAATTTATTTTGCCTGAAACACTTATCTAAGTAGATTTGCTGAACACCATGTTATACAAACATTAAACAATATTTTTTATATGCAAGGTGTCGCTCAAAAAATTTAACAGCTGACAGCTCAATTTTGAAAATGAAATATATTTTAATAAACATTGCCTTTATAATTATTCTAAGTGTGTGCATACATTATTTGGGACACCCTATATATAGCATACAAAACCTCAAAATCCTGTTTATGTTGTCAGTAGTCTCATAACACTCCCACGAAGGTATTTAGAATTACTCTCATTTTAGAGATGGAAAAACTGAGGTCCCAAAAGAATTCAGTCCCATGATCCCGCATATAGCAAGCTGGTGAAAGAGGCTGGTGGCAGCATGACATGGTAGAAAGATATGTGCCTGGAAATCATTTAGACACAGGATTCTAAACTTAGTACTACCACTAGCTATGTGACTTGAGCAAGTTAGTTTACATTTTTTCAGTCCACTTCCGCATTTGTAAAATGCTATTAATACCAATACTGGAATGTCATGAGGATTTAGAAAGATAGCACTTAAATGCCTAGTATAGTGCTTGGCGCAGTTAATGTTCAATAAATCACACATAGTTTTCTGATGTTTTTCTCACAACCTCCTTATGTAGACTTTGGGATTATCCAGGGAGAATCCTTTATTGTTAGCAGGTTTAATTATGAGTCATGTCACAGAACAAAACAGTCCTCTATTTTACCATTACTTACCTAAAACAAAGCCCACTTGAATGGCTTTTTCCTTTACTGCAGCATCTGATTCTGCTATATAAGAGCACCTTCTGCTAAATGAGTAGGCTAAGACTGAAGCAACTTTCACACCATGATCCATCAAAGCCTGGAAACAATGATGAAGCAAATGTCTGAAAGAGAAGGAAAAGATTATTTTATAAAGGTAATGTATTTTGTCTTTTCAGAAAGTGCTAGCTTGCTTTGTCAAAATAATAATACAATTATTTTCCAAGATGAAGTAAGAAAAAAAGCTTTTTGCCTTACGAATTATGAAGCCATAATTCACAATTTTGTCTAGTATTTTCACTCAGTGATCCTGTATGGGTAAATTTATGGCAACAAAGAATAAAACTAACTTTTAACATCAATTTTAAAAACCAAATTGGCTTATAACACAGTAATAACCCAATTCACAAAATGAGCAATAAGAAAAAATGAAATACTACCTTCACGTCAACATGGATGATCTTGAGAATATCATACTAAGCAAAATAAGTCAGACAGAAAAAGTCAAGAACCATATGTTTTCACTCATATGTGGAATATAAAAATGAATGCAACAAATGAACAAGAAAACAAACAAAACTCACAGACAATAGTATGGTGGTTACTAAAGGAAAGGGGGATGGGGAATAGCATAGCATAAAGAAAAGGTCAAATATATGGTGACGAAAGATTTGACTCTGGGTGGTGAACATACAATGTAATATACAGATGATGTGTCACAGAATTGTATACTTGAAAACTATATAATTTTATTAATCAATGTCACTCCAATAAATTTAATTTTTTAAAAAAGAGCAATGGATTTCAATAGTTCTCCAAAATATACAAATGGCCAATAAAGACAAAATGTTCAACATCATTAGTCATTAGGGAAAAGCAAATCAAAATCATAATGATATACCACCTCATATCTGCTAGAATGGCTATAATAATTTTGTTTAAAAAGTAATGCCAAGCCCTGGCTGGTTTGGCTCAGTGGATAGAGCGTCAGCCTGCAGACTGAAGTCATGGGTTCAATTCCAGTTAAGAGCACATGCCCATGTTGTGGGCTCGACCCCCAAGGGGCCTACAGAAAGCAGCTGATCAATGATTCTCTCTCATCATTGATGTTTCTCTCTCTCTATCGCTCTTCCTCTCTGAAATCAATAAAAATCCTATATAGTAAGAGAGGAATATGCTAATTATCCATTACGCCGTAATGTCAGGACCAATCTACAAGTGGCGGAGAGCTACAGGAGGGCGAGGCAGCGAGCTATTAACAGCGAAGAGCTACCAGCGGTGGTGGGTGGTGGGCGGGTAGCCAGCTGAGGCAAGCGGCAGTGAGCTATAAAAAAAAGTAATGCCAAGAAAAAAAAAAGTAATGGCAAGGATATGGAAAAATTAGAACCCTCATACATTGGTGGTAGAAATGAAAAATGGTAGAGCTGCTGTGGAAAACAGTTTATAGGTTATTCAAAAAGTTAAACATAGGGCCCTAACTGGTTTGGCCTGCTGACTGAAGGGTCCCAGGTTCGATTCTGGTCAAGGGCATGTACCTGGGTTGCGGGCACATCCCCAGTAGGAGGTGTGCAGGAGGCAGCTGATCAATGTTTCTCTCTCATCGATGTTTCTGACTCTCTATCCCTCTCCCTTCCTCTCTGTAAAAAATCAATAAAATATATCTTAAAAAAAAAAAGTTAAACATAGGGCTGTCATATGTATATAACTAGTTATATACAAGAGAATTAAAAACATATGTCCACACCAAATCTTGTCCAGGAACATTCAATTCATAGCAGCATTATTCATAACTGCCAAAAGGGGGGAAACAACTGAAATGTTCATCAGCAGATGATTAGATAAATCCATACAATGGAAATTTATTCAACCATAAAATAGAAAAAAATACCAATATAAGTAACAACATGAATGAACCTTGAAAACATTACAGGAAGTAAAAAAAAGCCAGTCACACCCTAACCGGTTTGGCTCAGTGGATAGAGCGTCGGCTTGTGGACTGAAGGGTCCCAGGTTCGATTCCGGTTAAGGGCATGTACCTTGGTTGCGGGCACATCCCCAGTAGGGAGTGTGCAAGAGGCAGCTGAATCGATGTTTCTCTCTCATCGATGTTTCTAACTCTCTATACCTCTCCTTTCCTCTCTGTAAAAAAATCAATAAAATATATATATATATATATATATATATATATATATATATATAAAAAGCCAGTTACAAAAGACTATATATTGTATGAAATGTGTACAATAGGTAAATCCAGATACAGAAAGATTATAACAATAATCAGCCTGTGCCCTCTTGCAGTCCAGGAGCCCTCCCGCCACTGCGCTCACCAGCTTCTGGCTGAGCTTCTGACCACCAGGGGGCAGACGCTCAACGCAGGAGCTGCCCCCTGGTGGTCAGTACACATCAAAGTGACCAGTTGTTCCACCATTTGGTTGATTTGCATATTAGCCTTTTATTATATAGGATTGTATTATTTTCCATATGAACACATGTAAACCTACTCTTACCCTACCCTATATATTAAATACTTAATAAGGGATTTGGACTTGATGAAAGATAACCTGAGAGATGGAAGAGAAATATTCCACTATATCTTTACAATGGCCATGTTTAAAATTGCCTGTCAAAATTAAAATCCTGAAAAGCTAAACTTTAGAGAATGATTTTTTAAAAATATATTTTTATTGATTTCAGAGAAGAAGTGAGAGGGAGATAGAAACATCAGTGATGAGAGAGAATCATTTATCGCTGCCTCCTGCATGCTATGCTCCCCACTGGGGATTGAGCCCACAACTGGGGCATGTGCCCTGACTGAGAATCGAACCATGACCTCCTGGTTCATAGGTATCATGATGCTCAACCACTGAACCACACCAGCCCAGCTACAACTACTGAGTAGCTCCATTGGTTAGTGTCGTCCTGCTACGCCAAAGTTGCAGGTTCAATCCTCAGCGCACAGACAAGAATCAACCAATGAATGCATAAATAAGTGTAACAACAAACTGATGTTTCTCTCTCTCTCTCAAAATAAATAAATAAAAATTATTTAAAAGTTTTTCTCTTGCCTTCTTTTACCAAAATGTAGTTCTCATGTATAATTATATTTTAAAATATGTTTTTATTGAGAAAGAGGAAGAGAGAGGGAGAGAGAAACATCAATAGAGAGAAACATCAATTGGCTGCCTCCTGCATGCCCTGCTACTGAGGACCGAGCCTGCAACCTGGGCATGTGTCATGACCGGGAATCAAATTGGCAATCTCTTGGTGCATGGTATTACGCTCAACCAACTGAGCCACAACTGCCAGGGTACATGTATTATTTTTTTATAGACTAATTTTAATTAATCAACTAACCAAGAAGTTTATTTACATAGTTAACACGCAGGCCATATTTTAAAGTTATCCTTAAAAAGTGAAATCATATGAATAATATACTTAGTCTATCATCCCTCTCTAAAATAAAAAAATCCATGAGTAAGCCCTAATCATTGTGGCTCAGTGATACAGCATAGGTCGAGCATTGAAGGGTCTAATGTTCAATTCTTGGTCAATGGCAGATACCTGGGTTGCAGATTCATTCCCCAGGGGAGTGAATGCGGGAAGCTACCAATCAATGTATTTCTCTCACATTGATGTTTCTCTCTTTCTCTCTTTCACTCTCTTCCCCCTCCCTCTCTCCTTCCCTTCCACTCTCTCTAAAAATCAATGGGAAATATATCCTGGGGTGAGGATTAACAAAAACAAAACAAAATAAAACAAACAAACAAAATCCATGAGGAAGAGATGTCACAGATCTTTTTCACTGCTAAAACCCCAGAATCTAGAATAGTACATGACATATGCTGGGCATTAAACAAGAATTTGCTGAACAAATGAAACAACTTCACAACTTCATATTAGAGATTAGCAGTATTTTATAAAACTATATTCTTATTTTCCTAGACATGTGGGTTAGGGGGAAAAAAAAGAAGGCATTTAAAGAAAATTTAGGGAAGAACACTAATGAGAACAGTAAGTACAATCAAAAGCCATGTCACCCACACCTACACCATGTCACCTACACATGGCTTCTACTACATGTGAACAGCCACAATGGGGAAGATGAATTTGGTCTCCCTTTCTTGAAAGCAATGGTGGTATTAATGGCTTCATAACAATGTGACTGTACTTAATGCCACTGAATTGCATACTTAAAAACAGTTACTATAGTAAAATTTAGTTTATGTACAGTTTACCACAATATAAAAAAAATAAATTTACCTTTTATCCAGAGCTCTCAATACTTTAGCAAAAACTTCCAATTCACAAAATTCACTGCCCAGTTGACATAAGCGTCCCTGTTGGTAAAGCTGAAATAAAAAAACAAAAAGGAATAATTAAAATTTTTAAATTTAATTTCTACTTTAAGTATACTTATGAATATAATTCAATGAACTTAATACTTGATTAATTTAATGAATACTACTCAAAGTTGGTATGATTACATAGTAATATTGGGAAAGATGCTTGTGCTAAGAGAAATGTAACACTAAATCAACAAATTTATACAATTCATATAAAAGCATTTTATTTTATTTTTATTTTTTTAAAAATATATTTTATTGACAGAGAGGAAGTGAGAGGGATAGAGAGTCAGAAACATCGATGAGAGAGAAACATCGATCAGCTGCCTCCTGCACACGCCCCACTGGGGATGTAGCCAAGGTACATGCCCTTGACCAGAATCGAACCTGGGACCCTCGGGTTCGCAGGCCAAGGCTCTATCCACTGAGCCAAACAGGTTAGGACCATATAAAAGCATTTTAATAGTTGTATCTGATAGTTAGAAATTAGTTATATGTATATGATCTATGTCGACTCTTAAGAACAAAATACATAAACAAACAAAACAGAAACAGACACATTGATGCAGAGAACTATTGGTTCCAGAGGGGAAAAAGGTTGAAGGGCTGGGTGAGAAAAGTGAAAGGATTAAGAAGTACAAATTGGTAGTTGCAAAATAGTCATCGGGATGTAAAGTACAGCATAGGAAACATAGTCAATAATCTATATACATAAAAGCCTAATATGCTAAGGGTCCGACAATTTGACCATTTGACCAGTTGCTATCACATCCACTGACCACCGGAGGCAGACACTCCGACTGATAGGTTAGCTTGCTGCTGGAGTCTGGCTGATCAGGACTGGGGGAGATGGGCTGGACATGCCCTGAAGCCCTCCCACAGTCCCTCTCCGGCCCACAAGCACCGGTGGGATCTTTCAGCGGGCTGGTTTTGGCCTGATCCCCACAGGCCAGGCCAAGGGAACCCACCAGTGCACAAATCCAGACCAGGCCTCTAGTACTGTAATAATTATGTATGGTGCCAGGTGGGTACATGAATTATTGGGGATCACTTTGTAAAATATATGATTATCTAACCACTACACTGTACACCTGAAACTAATATAATACTGAATTGTCAACTGTAGTTGAAAAATAATATAAAAAGTTAGTATTTGTAAAACAGTATCAGGTACATGATTAAGTAATACAAAGTGTTATACAGTTATGTATTTATTAAATAAACATTAAAAGGTCTTATAGAAAACTGAAGGCAATTATTGCAAGGGCACTGCAGGACAGCCCCAAGCCCAGAGAAATAAAGATGGGGATAAAAACCTTTCCAAACCAATTCAAAACTATCATAGGCGAAAAGTGAACAGCTTAGTCTTAACATCTAATTAGCATATAAATAATTCAGAATAATTCCTCAAAACAAAAATTTAAAAAACTTTAGAAAAAGATATAAAAGAAATTGAGTCCAGCCTTAGCCAGTTTGGCTCACTGGATAGAGTGTAGGCCCGGGTTCAATTCCGGTCAAGGGCACATGCCTGGGTTACGGGCTCGATCTCCAGTAGGGGGTGTGCAGGTGGCAGCTGATTAATGATTCTCTCTTATCATTGATGTATCAATCTCTCTCTCCCTCTCTGAAATCAATAAAACACGTATTTTTTAAAAAAGATTGAGCTATGACTCTCCCATAGGGTAGTCCTGGGAAATAAGCCAAAGGTTTAAGTGGACATGTTCATTTCATTAAAAAGCACAAGAAACAGTTAACTTACTAAAGTTTAAATATGCTATAAATATAAATATGTTGCCCACTAGATCCACCATCCATTAAATAAGAGTTTTCCCCCGCCTCCAATTGTAATGTGAATGAATTTATGTCCAGTACCCAGATTCTTTAACTCTATTGCTCACTTGATGGGTTAATGGCTTAATTTTCAAGATAGCATGATTGTTTTAATTGTGGAAGATGCTACCATGATATAAATGTAAGGTTAAAACAAAAATCTAGAGGAGAAACCAAGATGGCGGCATAGGTGAACACCTAAACTGCTGCCTCACACAACAATATCAAAACTACAGCTAAAAGACAGAACGGACATTATCCAGAACCACAGGAAAGCTGGCTGAGTGGAAATTCTACAACTAGAAGGAAAGAGAGGGGCACACAGAGACTAAGAGGAGCTGCAAAAGGCTTAAGTACGGAGACATGTGCGCGGAGAGGACAGGCCACTGAGTGCCTGGCAAGCTTTCTCTAGCGGGAGAGAGACGGAAGCTCCTGACTGCACTGAACCCCAGTTCCAGGCGAGACCCTGGGGTCACAAACTCATACGGGGGGAGTCTGGACTGTCAGAAAAAGAGAGTAGCACAGAAAAACTCAGGGGAGCCGCGAAAGGCAGAGGTCTGGAGGCGTGCGCGCAGGGAGGACTGACTGCTGAGTGTGCCGCTGGCTTTCTCTAGCGGGAGGAAGGTGGAAGCTCCGACTACGCTGAACTCCAGTTCCGACTGCACTGAACCCATTTCGGGCAAGACCCTAGGGACCCATACTCATACTGGGGGAGTCTGGACTGTCGGGAAAAGAGAGGAGCGCAAGGAAACTCAGGGGAGCCGCGAAAGGCAGAGGTCTGGGGGCGCGCGCGCATGAGTGCGCAGAGAGGACTGACTGCTGAGTGTGCTGCTGGCTTTCTCTAGCAGGGGGAAGACGGAAGCTCCCGACTGCACTGAATTCTAGTTCCGGGCGAGAATCTGGTAATCCAGATTCATTGGGGGAGAAACTGGACTGTCTGGCAGTGGGCGAAACTCAAGGGCGGCTCTCTCTCAGAGGTGCTTGCAGCGATTACCGAGGGACACTGAGACACAGAGGCCTCATAGGGCAGGGCTGACAGGAAGCCAAGGCTGTCTGCTCAGCCCTGAGACTCCGCCCCATCCAAGCTGAGCACAGAGGCTTTTGCAAGTCTTGTCTCATAAGGGTGTCTCCAGCACAGAAGTTCTCCCAGCGTAGACACAGCTGATCCTCACAGCCAATTGGCCTGGAGGTCAATTCCTCCCAGTGATACCAACAACAATCAAGGCTTAACTAAAAGGCTGTACACACAGTCCACAAAGGGGTGCACCAAGAGTGTCCACCCCAGCTAACTGGGGAGACTGAGCCACTGGGCCATATAGGACACCTAGCACACAAAGCCACTCTATCAACTCAGGGAAGCAGCCAAAATACGGAGACAAAGAAACAGATCACAAATTAAAGAAATGGAGGAAAACAAACGACTGGATATAGAGTTCAAAACCATGGTTATAAGGTTTTTCAAGAATTTCCTAGAAAGGGCTGATAAATTTAGCGAGACCCTCGAGGATATGAAAAAGGACCAACTAGAAATTAAACATACACTGACTGAAATAAAAAATATTATACACAGATCTAACAGCAGACTAGACGAACTCAAGAATTAAGTCAAAGATTTGAAATACAAAGAAGCAAAAAACACTCAACCGGAAAAGCAAAAAGAAAAAGAAATCCAAAAATATGAATATAGTGTAAGGAGCCTCTGGGACAATTTCAAGCATACCAACATCAGAATTATGGGGGTGCCAGAAGAAGAGAGAGAGCAAGATACTGAAAACCTATTTGAAGAATTAATGACTGAAAACTTCCCCCACCTGGTGAAAGAAATAGACTTATAAATCCAGGAAGCGCAGAGAACCCCAAACAAAAGGAATCCAAAGAGGACCACACCAAGACACATCATAATTAAAATGCCAAGAGCATAAGACAAAGAGAGAATATTAAAAGCAGCAAGAGAAAAACAGTTAGTTACCTACAAGGGAGCACCCATATGACTGTCAGCTGATTTCTCAACAGAAACTATGCAGGCCAGACAGGAGTGGCAAGAAATATTCCAAGTGATGAATAGCAAAAACCTACAACCAAGATTACTCTACCCAGCAAAGCTATCATTCAGAATTGAAGGTCAGATAAAGAGCCAAACAAGTATTATATGAAATGCTGAAAGGTACTCTTTAAGAAGAGGAAGAAGAAGAAAAAGGTAAAGATAAAAATTATGAACTACAAATACGTATCTATCAACAAGTGAATCTAAAAATCAAGTGAATAGCCCTAACCGGTTTGGCTCAGTGGATAGAGCGTCGGCCTGCAGACTCAAGGGTCCCAGGTTCGATTCCGGTCAAGGGCATGTACCTTGGTTGCCAGCACATACCCAGTAGGGAGTGTGCAGGAGGCAGCTGATCGATGTTTCTCTCTCATCGATGTTTCTAACTCTCTATCCCTCTCCCTTTCTCTCTGTAAAAAATAAAATATATATAAAAAAATCAAGTGAATAAAAAATCTGATGAACAGAATAAACTGGTGAATATAATAGAATCAGGGGCATAGAAAGGGAGTGGACTGACAATTCTCAGGGGGAAGGGGGTGCGGGAAGAGACTGGACAAAAATCGGATGAGGACAGTGGGGGGGAGTTAAGGGCAGAGGGTGGGGTGGGATCGGGGTGGAGGGGAGCTATGGGGGGAAAAAAGAGGAACAATTGTAATAATCTAAACAATAAAGATTAAATTAAAAACAAAACAAAAATCTAGTTAGATGTAAGATCTAACCAAAAATGATAACCAGCCATATACAACTCATAAGTAATCTGTAAATTTGAATAAATTTCTCAGCTTTTCTTAAAGCTTCATTACAATATGTGGTAAAAATTATAAGTGTATCCATGAGAGAATAGAGAGAGGGTATTATGGTTATAAGAAACACATCCTATAGTCTAAATCAGGGGTGGGCAAACTTTTTGACTCGAGGGCCACAATGGGTTCTTAAACTGGACCGGAGGGATGGAACAAAAGCATGGATGGAGTGTTTGTGTGAACTAATATAAATTCAAAGTAAAGGAGCGGAGGGGAGAGCAAGAGAACCCTCCGTTCTTTCGGCTCCGCGGGCCCGATAGAACAGCTGAACGGGCCGGATCCGGCCCGCGGGCCGTAGTTTGCCCACGGCTGCAACTTTAAAACATTTGTTTCCTCTGATTGCAGAAAAATTACATACATTTTTAGAAACATTAGAAAATCTAGAAAAAATTTACTTAAAAAAAGAAAAGTACTCATTTGATTTTATCATGAAGAGAAAAATCACTGTTGCCCTGTCCAGTGTTTCCCAGTGGTTAGAGCTCTGGCCAGCACACTGAAGGGGGGAGTGCGGGAAGCACCCAGTTAATGTGTCTCTCTTATACCAACGTTTCTATCTTTATATCTCTCCCCCCATCTCCTCCTCCTTCCTTCCCCTTCCACTCTCTCTGAAAAGCAATGGAAAAAATATCCTCTGGTGAGGATGGACAAAAAAAGAGAGAAAATCACTTATTGCCCTGGCCCGGTGGCTCGGTTGGAGCATCATTCCATACACAAAAAGGTTGAGGGTTCGATTCCCAGTCTGGGCGCACACCTAGGCTGCAGGTTTGATCCCCGGTCAGGGTACGTACAGGAGGCAACAGATCAATTGATGTTTCTCTCTCTCTTCCTCTCTCTCTAAAATAAAAAATCAATTAAAAAAATATATCCTCGGGTGAGGATTAAAAAAAGAAAAGAGAAAAATCACTGTCAACATAACAGCACATTTGTTTTCAGTCCTCTTTTTCTTATTTGCAGTTTCGAGTATGTTTCATAAACTTTAATCCTTCGTTATGGAAGTTAAAAAACTTATTTCCCCATTACATATCTTCAAGTTATTAAACTTGGTTCCAAAATATATTTTTGAAATTCTGATTAAGCCTACATTGAATATAGTCAGTAGAAAACCCTAAATTTTCCAATCTAGTAACAATCTCTCTCTTCAACATTTATTAAAGACTTTTGGGTTTCTGTACATCTCCTTTTTGGATTTACTCTATTCATGTTTTCTGTTGCTATTTTAAGTAACGTATTCTTTCCTATACTGCATGTAGAAAAATTTAATTTAATTACTAATGTGTAATCATCGCCCTCACTGAGTATCTCATTGTGATAGTTTTTCACAGTTGATTTTGCTGGCTTTCTCTTTACTCTAACTGTATTTATTAGCACTTCAAGAATATTGAATATGGCCCTAGCTGGTTTTGCTCAGTGGATAGAGCACTGGCCTGCGAACTGAAAGGTCCGATTCCAGTCAAGGGCACATGCCCAGGCTGTGGGCTTGATCCCCAGTGGGGGACTTCCAGGAGGCAGCTGATTCTCTCTCATCATGATGTTTCTATCTCTCTCTCCCTCTTCCTTCCTCTCTGAAATCAATAAAAAAATATTTTTAAAAAAAGAATATTTAATATGTAGTTTACAGTTCCAGAACTAAGTCTGAAAGCCTTTACTTAAAAAAATTTAATAATATTGATAATAGAAGTTCTTATTATAGTCCTGATTTTAATCAGAATGCTTTAAGTGTATACCACTAAGTATTTTTGTTTAGGTATGTGTATTTAAATTACCTTTTGAGTAGATATATATTTAGAATGTCAATGTGTATTCCTTAAGTTCAATGGAAGAAAACTGTAACGACAGTTTTCCTTTGTCCTATTAATATGGTGAATTATATGAAGAGACTTGCTGATTTGCACTTGCGATTATCTTATCTAGAACTTTTGCCTCACAATTCATGGGAGGTTTTCTAGAGACTTTCTTTTTATCTTAGGTCTAGGCATCAGTATTATGTTAACCACTTTTACTGTTTTGTTTTGTTTTTAATTGGAAAGAATTAGGTTCGTCTGAAACAAGCTAAATAAATTATCATCAGCATTAACTGTTCTTTGAATAAACTCAAGTAAGTATCTGAAGGTGGTAGTTTTTGTTTGTCCACTGAGGCACTGATCAATTTTCCCTTAGATTGTCAAATAAAAAAATGACAACAGCTAATACAATAGTAATCTGGTGTGAATAATTCAAAATTATACCTATTTTTTTGTCAGGTCAGCAAAAATTCTATTTCTTGGTTTGCTACTGAATTTAGTTTATGTGTGCCATGAGATGAAAAAGGTTGAAAATTGCTAGTGTAAGGTAAAGTCATTATACCTTTTTCCCTATATGGATACCTAATTGATTAATAACATTTATTTGATTTTTCCTTTCCCCACTGAATTGCCTTTTTATAAATTAGGTGACAGTATATGTGTTAGTCTGGTTCTGGACTTTGTTCCACTGGTCTATTTGTCTATCCATATGCCAATACCATATTATCTTAATTGTTACAGCTTGATATCTGGTAGTTTTAGTCCTCCAGATTTTCTTTCGTCTTCATGACTGCCTTGGCTTGAGACTGTATTTTATTTTTTCTTAATCCTTACCTGAGGATATTTTTCCCATTGATTTTTTTTTTTTTTTTTTTAGAGTAGAAGGAAGGAAGGGAGGAAGGGGGGGTAGGAAAGAAGACGGGAGGGGGAGGGAAATAACAGTGTGAGAGAGACACATTGATTGGTTGCCTCCTGCATGTGCCGATTGGTACCGGGGATCGAATCTGCAAACCAGGAACATGCCTTTGACCAGAAATGGAACCCAAGACCCCTTCGTTCTCATTCTAACCATTGACCCACACCAGCCAGAGCTTGATATTGTATCTTTATTTATTTTTTTTAAATATATTTTATTGATTTTTTACAGAGAGGAAGGGAGAGAGACAGGGAGTTAGAAACATCGATAAGAGAGAATCATCTATCAGCTGCCTCCTGCACACCTCCTACTGGGGATGTGCCCGCAACCCAGGTACATGCCCTTGACCAGAATCGAATCCGGGACCATTCAGTCCGCAGGCCAATGCTCTATCCACTGGGCCAAACCGGTTAGGGCTTGATATTGTATCTTTAAAAAAAAATACATGTTTTTATTGACTTTAGAGAGAAAGAGAGAGGAAGAGATGGAAACATCAATCGGCTGCCTCCTACTGGCTCCCTACTGGGGATGGAGCCCACAACTCAGGCATGTACCCTGACCAGGAATTGAACCGGTGACCTCATGGTGCACGGGACGACACTCAATCCATTGAACCACTTTGCCTGGGTGATACTGTATTTTAATTTGTCTTTCAGTTGAGCATCTTTTGATGTTTACTGGCTATTCACATTTTTTTCTTCTATGTGCTGGCTGTTCAGGACTTCTGGAAATGAGTTGGTTGTCCTTTACGTACTCATTAATGATAGATCTTTCTGTATTAGGAAATTTGCCGGAAGCCAGTTCCAGCATGTCATAATTGCAAGAGTTTCATCAAAAGGTTGATGGAACTTGGGGACTCAACAAGGGCTGAGTCACATAGTTATCACCAGTTGGGAATGGCTGAAGGCATTTCCCCCAAACCTGAATAGGATGATTGTTTGCTGCCAGACAGCTTAGGGCATATATATATATATATATATATATTTTTTTTTTTTAATATATTTCCCTGATTTTTTACAGAGAGGAAGGGAGAGGGAGAGAGAGTTAGACACATCAATGAGAGAAACATCAATCAGCTGCCTCCTGCACACCCCCCACTGGGGATGTGCCTGCAACCAAGATACATGCCCTTGGCCGGAATCAAACCTGGGACCCTTGAGTCTGCAGGCGGACGCTCTATTCACTGAGCCAAACCGGTCAGGGCTCTTTTTTTTTTAAATATATTTATTTACTGATTTCAGAGAGGAAGGGAGTGGGAGAGAAATAGAAACATCAGTGATGACAGAGAATCATTGATTGGCTGCCTCCTGCATGCCCCTACTGGGGATCGAGCCCACAACCCAGACATGTGCCCTTGGCCGGAATCGAACCCGGGACCCTTCAGTCCGCAGGCCAATGCTCTATCCACTGAGCCAAACCGGCTAGGGCAGCTCAGGGCATCTTAATCTACATGTTATTGCCCCCGACTGGCCAAACACCTGAACAGCCGTAGGCTATTCCCCAATCTGACAATGCTTCTGTATGAAACCCTACCCTTTGAAGTGTGTATCTCCACCTTGCCTTAGGACAATTTGTGTTAATAAAAAGCAAGGGGCCGAAACCGGTTTGGCTCAGTGGATAGAGCGTCGGCCTACGGACTCAGGGGTCCCGGGTTCGATTCCGGTCAAGGGCATGTACCGTGGTTGCGGGCACATCCCCAGTGGGAGGTGTGCAGGAGGCAGCTGATCGATGTTTCTCTCTCATCGATGTTTCTAGCTCTCTATCCCTCTCCCTTCCTCTCTGTAAAATATCAATAAAATATATTTAAAAAAAAAAAAAAAAAAACCAAGGGGTCCTGAGACAAGGAGAACTTAGCTCCTTTAGCTAGGCTCCTCTGACCCCCAATGCCTTGCAAAATTATCTTTCGACTCTGGACTCTTACTTAATCTACGCACAGACTTCTCCAGATTCCAGAACCCTTCTAGATGCCTGATCAAGACCCACCAGCATTAAATGTCAGCCAACGTTTGGCAGAAATTCACCCCTTATCTGTCATATGCTGTCATTTGCATAGTTTTTTCTTAAATGTGCTTATAATTTTTTATGTACTCAAAAGTACCAATTTCTTTTTTTCCTCCTAGGTTTTGAATTCATACTTAGAAAAGCCTTCCCCATGACAAGATGGCATTCTAGTGTTGGCAAGACAAGTAACAGAGGACTTCACCTTTTATAACATTATTTATTTAATTTAATAAATCTTTATTGTTCAGATTATTACAATTGTTCCTCTTTTTTCCCCCATAGCTCCCCTCCACCCGGTTCCCACCCCACCCTCTACCCTTACCCCCCCCGCCTGTCCTCATCCATAGGTGTAAGATTTTTGTCCAGTCTCTTCCTGCACCCCCAACACCCCTTTCCCACAATAACTGTCAGTCCACTCCCTTTCTATCCCCTGGTTCTATTATAGTCACCAGTTTATTCTATTAATCAGATTTTCTTATTCACTTGATTTTTAGATGCACTTGTTGATAGATATGTATTTGTTGTTCATAATTTTTATCTTTACCTTTTTCTTCTTTCTCTTCTTAAAGAATACCTTTCAGCATTTCATATAATACTGGTTTGGTGGTGGTGAACTCCTTTAGCTTTTTCTTATCGGTGAAGCTCTTTATCTGACCTTCAATTCTGAATGATAACTTTGCTGGGTAGAGTAATCTTGATTGTAGGTTCTTGCTATTCATCACTTTGAATATTTCTTGCCACTCCCGTCTGGCCTGCAGTTTCTGTTGAGAAATCAGCTGACAGTCATATGGGTGCTCCCTTGTAGGTAACTAACTGTTTTTCTCTTGCTGCTTTTAATATTCTCTTTGTCTTATGCTCTTGGCATTTTAATTATGATGTGTCTTGGTGTGGTCCTCTTTGGATTCCTTTTGTTTGGGGTTCTCTGCGCTTCCTGGACTTGTAAGTCTATTTCTTTCACCAGGTGGGGGAAGTTTTCAGTTATTATTTCTTCAAATAGGTTTTCAGTATCTTGCTCTCTCTCTTCTTCTGGCACCCCCATAATTCTGATGTTGGTATGCTTGAAGTTGTCCCAGAAGCTCCTTACACTATCTTCATATTTTTGAATTCTTTTTTCTTTTTGCTTTTCCGGTTGAGTGCTTTTTGCTTCTTTGTATTTCAAATCTTTGACTTAATTCTTGCGTTTGTCTAGTCTGCTGTTAGGTCTCTGTATAATATTTTTTATTTCAGTCAGTGTATGTTTAATTTCTAGTTGGTCCTTTTTCATATCCTCGAGGGTCTCGCTAAATTTATCAGCCCTTTCTAGGAAATTCTTGAAAAACCTTATAACCATGGTTTTGAACTCTATATCCAGTCGTTTGTTTTCCTCCATTTCTTTAATTTGTGATCTGTTTCTTTGTCTCTGCATTTTGGCTGCTTCCCTGAGTTGATAGAGTGGCTTTGTGTGTTAGGTGTCCTATAGGGCCCAGTGGCTCAGCCTCCCCAGTTAGCTGGGGTGGACACTCTTGGTGCACCCCTTTGTGGCTGTGTGCACAGTCTTATTGTAGTTAAGCCTTGATTGTTGTTGGTATCACTGGGAGGAATTGACCTCTAGGCCAATTGGCTGTGAGGATCAGTTGTGTCTATGCTGGGAGAACTTCTGTGCTGGAGACACCCTTATTAGATAAGACTTGCAAAAGCCTGTGTGCTCAGCTTGGATGAGGCGGAGTCTCAGGGCTGAGCAGACAGCATTGGTTACCTGTCAGCCCTGGCCTAATAGGCCCCTGTGTCTCAGTGTCCCGTGGTAATCGCTGCAAGCATCTCTGAGAGAAAGCCGCCCTCGTGTTCCGCCTGCTGCCAGACAGTCCAGTTTCTCCCCCAATGAATCTGGATTCCCAGAGTCTTGCCTGGAACTGGAGTTCAGAGCCGTCTGGAGCTTTTGTCTCCCTCCCGCTTGAGAAAGCCAGCCGCACACTCAGTTGCCAGTCCTCTCCGCACGCGTCTCAGTACCTCTGCCTCCTGCAGCTCCTCTGAGTCTCAGTGTGCTTTTCTCCTTCCTTCTAGTTGTAGAATTTCCACTCAGCCAGCCTTCCTGTGGTTCTGGATGATGTCCATTTTGTCTTTCAGTTGTAGTTTTGAGATTGTTGTGCGAGGCAGCAGTTTAGGTGTTTACCTATGCCGCCATCATGGTTTCTCCTAACATTATTTACTTTTATGTCTGACATTTTAAAATTTTGTAAATTACCTTAAAAATAATTTCTTTGAAGAAATTTCAATCCTTTCCCACTACGAGATACTGACTCAATAATTTATTCTGATTCTTTTATGATTTCATTTGCCATATTTAAATCTTTAACCACCGGGAATTCATTTTGGTATACAGTGTGAAGTAGAGGTCTAACTTTTCCCCCAAATACTCAGTTGCTCAAGGTATTTTTGTATGTTTCCCCCACTTATTTATAATATAGCACTGTCTCATAACTTGATCACATACTACATTCTTAAATATACTTTGGTTTCTATCTTGACTGTCTACTTTGTTCTTTTTTAAAAAGTAAATACATATTTTTGTTGATTTCAAAGAGAGGAAGGGAGGAAAGAAACACCAATGAGAGATAATCATCAACCGCTCTCCCTCCCCCACCACGCATTTCCCTACCGGGAATGAGCCCGCAACCCAGAAATGTGCTTGAAGGAAAATCAAACCATGACCTCTGGGTTCACAGGTCGATGCCAACCACTGAGCAACACGGGCCAGGCTAAATCTTCCCAGCAAGATCTCTAATGCTCCTGTCTATGTTGTATAAATCAATTTCTCTCTCTGTTTTTGTGACACTGCTACACTGTTTTAAAATATGTAGCTTTCTAATATAATTGACTGTCTTATAATGCACATCTCTCCTAAGTATTGTGCATCTTCAAAATTTTCTTGACTCATTAATTCTCATGTAATTCCTCCAGATGAATTTTATATTTAATCAGTTTCCTATATCCAATAAAATCTTGAGTCTGATTCAAATTGTGATAAATTCATACCTTAAACTGAGATGATTTGACATATTACAACCTTTCCATCAAAATATATGGTTTGGCTCAGTGGTTGAGCATCAACCAGTTAACCAGGAGGTCACAGTTCAATTCCTGGCCAGGGAACATGCCCAGGCTGTGAGTTATATCCCCTATAGGGGCCATGTAGGAGGCAGCGAACAATGATATTCTCTCTCTCTCTCTCTCTCTCTCTCTCTCTCTCTCTCTCTCTCCCTCTCCCTTCTGCTCTGAAATCAGTAAAAATATATTTATTTTTAAAATTTATTTATAATATATTTTATTGATTTTTTTATAGAAAGGAAGGGAGAGGGATAGAGCAAGAAACATCGATGAGAGAGAGAAACATCAATCAGCTGCCTCCTGCACGCCCCCTACTGGGAATGTGCCTGCAACCAAGGTACATGCCCTTGACTGGAATCGAACCCAGGACCCTTGAGTCCGCAGGCTGACGCTCTAGCCCAGGGGTGGGCAAACTTTTTGACTCGAGGGCCACAATGGGTTCTTAAACTGGACCGGAGAGCAGGAATAAAAGCATGGATGGAGCGTTTGTGTGAACTAATATAAATTCAAAGTAAAGGAGCGGAGGGGAGAGCAAGAGAACCGGATAGAACAGCCGGATCCGGCTCGCGGGCCGTAGTTTGCCCACGGCTACTCTAGCCACTGAGCCAAACCGGCTAGGGCAGGGGTGGGCAAACTTTTTGACTCGAGGGCCACAATGCGTTCTTAAACTGGACCGGAGGGCCGGAACAAAAGCATGGATGGAGTGTTTGTGTGAACTAATATAAATTCAAAGTAAACGTCATTACATAAAAGGGTACGGTCTTTTATTTTTATTTCAATAGTTTTATTCATTTCAAACATTTTAACAAGAAGAATGTAAACACTAATTATTATAATTTGAAACTTCAAAAAATGGAGGAATCATAGCAAAATAACATACCTTATTGAAGATGGCAAAGGCAAAATAAAATTGCCTAACAAAGGAAAGGTACAAAAGCCTTTCAAATTAAACTTAAATATAATAAAATAATTTAAAACTAAAACAAATAGAAAAGAACAAAATGTGTAAACAGTAAATTAAACATTTTCTTTAGTGCAACTTCCAAATTATGCCCGGGACGTAGATGTAGATGGCAATGTAGACTGGGGTGAAAGGTTTTTGGTCTTTAAAATATCAACTTCAGTGGGAACAGTGTTGTTGGTCTCCTTTTTAGCTAATGCTCTGATACTGTGCTCTCCAGGGGCGTGTCTCCCTACATCACCATGATAACGTGTCTACGCATTCCCAGGGTGCAGGGTGATGTCGGGGGACGCGACCGCGGGCATTACAAGGAGTCTCTGGAAGATTGAGAGGTTGTTCCTTCTACTGAATGGGTGGATATAAATCTGCCCACTCAAGAAGGAGCTGCGGCCGTGTTTCCCGACATTGCCATGTTAACACTGCTGCTGGTGAAGGAGCGGAGGGGAGAGCAAGAGAACCCTCTGCTCTTTCGGCTCCGCGGGCCGGATAGAACAGCCGAACGGGCTGGATCTGGCCCGCGGGCCGTAGTTTGCCCACGGCTGGCCTAGGCATTAAAAATATATTTCAAAAAAAATTTTTTAGCCCTAACTGGTTTGGCTCAGTGGATAGAGTAGGGGTCCTCAAACTTTTTAAACAGGGGGCCAGTTCACTGTCCCTCAGACCGTTGGAGGGCCGGACTATAGTTTAAAAAAAAAACTGTGAACAAATTCCTATGTGCACTGCGGGCCTGGGACGATTTGGCTGCTAAGCAGGACAGGCAGCGGCACCCAGCAGGCCGGATAAATGTCCTCGGCAGGCCGTAGTTTGAGGACACCTGGGATAGAGTGTCGGCCTGCGGACTCAAGGGTCCCAGGATCGATTCCGGTCAAGGGCATGTACCTTGGTTGTGGGCACATACCCAGTAGGGAGTGTGCAGGAAGCAGCTGATCAATGTTTCTCTCGCATCGATGTTTCTAACTCTCTATCCCTCTCCCTTCCTCTTTGTAAAAAATCAAATATAGTTAAAAAAAATTTTTAATATATTTTTTTAAAAAGATACATGATATGGCTAGCTATTTATGTTCTTTTGAGCCCCTCCCTTAAAAAGCTTTCATTTTCAATTTATTAATCTTAAAAGCTCTTTATATGAAAAGATTAACTCTTTAGCTGTCGAATATGTTGCAAGAATTTTTTTCAATTTGTTACCAGCCAATTTTAGGATTATCAGAATATTAGTTGAGACTACATAGATATACAACAGAAATATACCCAGAAAAAGAAAAAATAACTCTACGCCGAAACCGGTTTGGCTCAGTGGATAGAGCGTTGGCCTGCAAACTGAAGGGTCCTGGGTTCGATTCCGGTCAAGGGCGTGTACCTTGGTTGTGGGCACATCCCTGGTGGGAGGTGTGCAGGGGGCAGCTGATCGATGTTTCTCTCTCATCGATGTTTCTAGCTCTCTATTCTTCTCCCTTCCTGTCTGTGGGATATCAATAAAATATATTTAAAAAAAAAAAGAAAAAAGAAAAAGAATAACTCTAATACTAGAAAAAAAAATAACTCTAATACTAAATCAGACATGATTCGTATGGTTTTCAGCATGAGACTTAAAAAATAATTTTAAAAAACCATTAAGTTTAAGACTGAAAATAATAAAAAGAAAAAATTACTAAAACACTTCACCCAACCAAAACTTAACTATGGCAAATATTGTAATTGGAACAAGATACAAAACATACCATTCAGCGATTAAAATGAAAAGGAAATACCATACACTTCATTCTTTAAAGAACCCAGCCCTTCATTCTATTTGCTTTTACTTGATATAGTTTTACAATTCCTTCTATTCACCTCATCCACTTTCTATATCTAAATGGTGTAGCATCCTCCTATCTAATAAAAGAGTAATATGCATGCTACACCCACAAGCCACGCCCACAAGCCAATCAGGAGCGAGTATGCTAATTAACCCCAACCAAGATGGATGCGGCCACGGAGAGAGCAGGAGGGAGGCTTGGGTTTCTCCGGCGATGGAGGAAGCCAAGCTTTCCGCACCCCCTGGCTGGCCCAGGCCTCCGCTTAAGGCTACAAAGTTTCAATTATAGAAGATAAATAAATCCCAACAGAAATGGCTGCCGCCAGGGAGGGAGCAGAAGACTTGGCTCCACTCCAGGCTACGAAGTTTCAATTGTAGAAGATAAATAAATCCCAAATACCAGGGCATGCAAACCACCACAGGCCCCTCGCCCAGGCCGCCCCATGCCCCAAGGGAACCCCCACCCCGATCCGGGACACCCTTCAGGGCAAACCAGCCGGCCCCCACCCGTGCACCAGGCCTCTATCCTATCTAATCTCTCTAATAAAAGAATAATATGCAAATTGACCATCACTCCAACACACAAGATGGCTGTCCCCATGTGGTCAAAGATCCTGCCCCCATGTGGACACAAGATGGCCACCACAAGATGGCCAGCACAGGAGGGCAGTTGGGAGGGACCAGGCCTGCAAGGGAGGGCAGTTGTGGGCGATCAGGCCAGCAGGGGAGGGCAGTTAGGGGTGACCAGGCCGGCAGAGGAGGGAAGTTGAGGGCAAACAGTTTGGCAGGGGAGCAGTCAGACATCAATCAGGCTGGCAGGGGAGTGGTTAGGGCAGCCGTGGGCAAACTACGGCCCACGGGCCGGATCCGGCCCGTTCAGCTGTTCTATCCGGCCCGCGGAGCCAAAAGAGCGGAGGGTTCTCTTGCTCTCCCCTCCCTCCTTTACTTTGAATTTATATTAGTTCACACAAACACTCCATCCATGCTTTTGTTCCAGCCCTCCGCTCCAGTTTAAGAACCCATTGTGTCCCTCAAGTCAAAAAGTTTGCCCACCCCTGGGTTAGGGGGTGATCAGGCTGGCAGGCAGAAGCGGTTAGGGGCAATCAGGAAGGCAGGCAGGCAAGTAGTTGGGAGCCAGCAATCCCAGATTGGAGAGGGTGCAGGCTGGGCTGAGGGACACCCCGCCCCCCCCCCCCGCCCCCCCCCCCCCGCACCCCATGCATGAATTTCGTGCACCGGGCCTCTAGTCTTTGAATAAAAACCATTTAGATTCAAATACATTACTTTTGTAGGGTATTACTTTTTATTGACCCATCTTTACCACCTGTCAATTTTTTAAAACTTATTTTAGTGACTTTCCCTTCCCATATACCTCATCAGCCATTTCCAGCTTCAGTTTAGCTTTCCTACATAAAAAGCAGCACTCACCCTTACTATTAGATGATCATACCTCCTTATTCATGACAACCATTCTTTACAAATTTACCTATGTTGATACTTTATGTCCTGAACTCTTTCCATCTGATCTTAAAAGAAAAAGTGGTCTTTCCCCAACTCCAAATTTATAACTGATACCTTAATTTATGCAACGTGAAGGGGCAAGACTCAGAAATTAATGTTCTTGCTCATGGACTCGACTCCACAATTTATTTCTTGCCTTACTGATAAATTTATTTAACTTCTTACTCTGTTTTGGTTTCTGCCAGTCAGCCAATACAGACATTTAATGTCTTCCATTAAAAAAAAAAAATCCCTTCACATTTTACTCTTTGTACATATCAACACCTGTCTCCCTGCCCATTTTAGGAGCAGTTAGCATGCCTACTTTTTCACCTCCCATTCATTCCACAATCCCACCTCCTAAAGCTTTATGTGAAACTGGACCAAAACAATCAAGGATGGAGGCCCTAGCTGGTTTGGTTCAGTGCATAGAGCATCCAAAGGGTCCTGGGTTCAATTCCAATCAAGGGCATGTACCTGGGTTGTAGACTCCTCCCCAGCCCAGGCCCTGTCAGGGTTCATGCAGGAGGTAAACCAATCCATGTGTTTCTCTCACATCAGTATTTCTCTGTCTTTCCCTGTCTCTTCCACCCTCTCTCTAAAAATCAATGGAAATATATCCTCAGGTGAGGGTTAAAAAAGAGGGGGGGGTGATGGAATTTTTGGTTCCACAAATACTATAATTTTGTCTACGACTATGCCTATTGATGGAAGTTGGGACTACGGGATCTAATGACTTTCTTCTTGGCTCTAAACGAAAGAAAATGCAACTATAAACAGTAAGACCCTTAAATTTGTCACAAATTGCGCATGAGTATCTTATATGTATTAAAATGCTTAGACTCATATTTATGTATTGATAAACTGTTTAAAATAAAAATTCCTTGTTATACTCCCATTACATTAAAGACTGAAGTCCAGGAATTGACTTCCACTCTAGCTATTTTTATAAAAGCTAATAAAAATTAGTTCTATAACGTCTTTCATAAAAAACAATCTACCTCAAGATGTAAAATCTTTCCAAGCAAGAAAGCAAGGTCTTGAAGGAACTAAATACTAGGTATGAGACCTTGACTAAACTACTTAACTTTCTCACCTCACACAGGGTTATAGCCTACTTACAGTTTATGAGGATTAAACAAGATAACGTGTAAAAACACAGTTCCAGGTACATGTTAAATACTCACCTTAGCACAGTGCCATACTCCCAAAAGACATACAACTATTCAGGGTAAAAGTGTCCCAGAAAGAAGCACTATTTTTTTAAAAATATATTTTTATTGATTTCAGAGAGGAAGAGAGACGGAGAGAGAGAAACATCAAGGATGAGAGAGAATCACTGATCCCCTGCCTCCCGCACACCCCGCACTGGGGACTGAGCCTGCAACCTGGGCATATGCCCTTGACTGGAATGGAACCAGGAACCCTTCAGTTTGCAGGCTGATGCTCTATCCACTAAGCCAAACCAGCTAGGGCCGTGGTCGGCAAACTGCAGCTCGCGAGCCACATGCGGCTCTTTGGCCCCTTGAGTGTGGCTCTTCCACAAAATAGCACGGCCTGGGAGAGTCTATTTTGAAGAAGTGGCGTTAGAAGTAGTTTAAGTTTAAAAAATTTGGCTCTCAAAAGAAATTTCAATCGTTGTACTGTTGATATTTGGCTCTGCTGACTAATGAGTTTGCCGACCACTGGTAGGGCAAGAAGCACTATTAAAACTTTGCGGACTATGCAAAACAAAAAATGTGGCAAACGCACCATCTGTTCATACTCACTAATAATAATCTTCAAATGAAAAAGATATCCAAGTATTTTGAGGGCATTCAATTACTAAATGTACTTTGATGGAATTTCCAATGATTTTTCTCTAAAAGTGTAAAAGATTGCATATGATTGAATAAAATGGACAGAGTTAGTACACATACAAAGTTGAAGCTACCCAGGTGAGAAATACAACTCTTAACTCATCCTTCCCTGGGAGTTATGAATCTTAAATACACACTATTTCCTTAGATATACACAATGGTCAATATATCAAAGGGATTTGGAATGAAGGATTTGGAATATACACAATAGTCAATATATCAAAGGGATTTGGAATACTATAAATGAGCAAAATCAATCTTCTCCAAATATTTAGGGGGAAAAACAATTGAACTTTTAGTATTGGTGTAAAGCAGTTGGCTTTAGTAGAATGCAGCAAGTTGGCTGCTTTCTGAAAAATTATTTTAGGGTGGAGAAAGCAGGCAAACTTCCCAATAAAACAAATGCCATGAAACACCAAGCATATACAAGAATATACACATCTGTTAAATATCAGTTTACACTGTCCCAGCCAACTTACAAAGCAAGAGGAAATATTTAAGGTCTAAGAAATAAATCATACTCTACTTTGGGTCAAATTTTGTATGGGTGTCTACTGAAGAATAGGAGTTTTCCATGCCAATTCAAGGCAAGAACTGAATAATAAATCTACTGTTCACATTCAAATGTGGGGAGGAGAGGAAAAGGGAGACTCCAAGTCCATAAAGTTCTCTTCCCTCTAAAAACACTGCAAAAATTGTCCACGTCTAAAGACTCTTACCCCTTGAAACTCCTTGGAAAGTGACTTGGAGACTTTGTTGAGATTTTTGAGGGGGAGCTATTTAGGAATGCTGCAAGATTGCAACTTCTAAATACATGAACATAATTTAAATTCTAAAGCTTTTTGTTTTAGAAAAGATCTCTCCCCCTTTTTCCTTTCAAATAGTTTATCAACACTCCCAATTAATAAAATTCCCAATTTAACTCCAAGAATAAACGAAAACCAAAGCTTTAAAAAATAGGCGAATAGGCACACGACTGTTTCCAATAATTCCTTAACTCCCTCTCAATTAGGATGAGAAAAGAGAAACCAAGGAACACGAAGCAAAAAAAAAAAAATACTTGGGAAGGAGGGAGGAGAGAGGCGTTTGTGGGGGGGGGGAGGGGAAGCACAGCAAAAAGTCCAGCTGATGCTGACAATTATTTGGGAAGAGAATGCAGAAAATATCCCGAAGACACAAGCTAGAAGGGAAGGAGAGGGACGCAATAGAGCAAGTCCAAGCGAAGGCCTACCCAGGGGGGCACCGTATAGGAGGGGACACCAAAACGGGGACTCCTTTGGAGGAGATACCAATCAAGGCCCAAAAGCTTGAAAGAGAATATGGAGATAGGGTGTTTCTATACTGGCAACCCCGAGACCGCACCAGATGTCTCGGGAGGCCATCCTGCTACGAGGGGTGAGGGGTTACCGCGGGGGTTCGCAGACGTGGAAGGGGGTGCGGCCCCACGGGTTGCGGCAGGAGAACGGAAAGCAGGCCCATGGCCCGTACCTTGTAGTAAACATCGAACTGAATGTTCTCGGGCAAGGAGCGGATGTCCCGGCGGGAGCGGATGTAGTTGTCCACGACGGCGGAGATGGCGGTGTTGTAAAGAGTCTCTGGGATCCACTCTAGTTCCACGGCCGCCATCTTCCTTCCCTCCTCCTCCGCCGCCACCGCCTCCTCCTCCTCCCAAAGGCCCCCGCCTCCCTCCGTAGCGAACTCCTCGGCGGCCCCGGACGATTCCGAGGGGCGGCGGCAGCCACGCGGGCACCCGGCAGAAGGGCACGGCCGCCCTGGCTCCTCTGGGGCGAGATGGGGGGCAGCGGCGGCAGGCGGAGGGCCCGGGGAAGAGCGGGGCAGGGACCTGGGGAAGACGGGCCCAGGCCTCACATTCCGGGTTTGAGAGAAACCCGGGTTCCCTCCTAGCGCGGATCCCTGCAGGGGCGGGGCTGCGTGTGCGCCGTCATGACGTCAGCGCGCGCCGACGCGCTGGAGGGAGGGAATGCGGCAGGCGGAAAACTTGGAAGGAGCAGAGCCGGGATCCTTACCGCGGAGAACGTCCTTTCCAAGGGGCCGCAGTCGGGTGGACGCCGTACACTTTTTGCACTGAGATGAGTTATTCCAGCTTTTTTACCCACACGTTCCTAGTCAGTCGGACGCCTCAGTCTCCCTTCAGTAAAACCTGCCTTAGGCTCTGATCCTTTCGTGCCTCAGGTAAAAGTTTGGATCCTCGTCTCACAAAAATGCACAATATGAGTAAACTTAAAAGTATGCATTCAGAGAATTCACATGACTCTAGAAACCTTTTCTTAGACTCTGGTCCCTAAGCCAAGGTAAGAACCTTTGGTCCAGGAACTAGGGGTCAGGATGGAAGGGAGATTTGAATTTCATTGTATAACCATTTGCACTGTTTGAAAAATTTCCCCCCATTTTTAAATATATTTTTTATTGTTGATAGTATTACAGATATCTCCCATTTCCTCCTTCTTTGCCCCCTTCTCTCAACCCCTCCCCACCTCTACCCCCCAGGTCTTCACTACCCTATTGCCTGTGTCCATGGGCTATGCATATAAGTATATGAGTTCTTTGGTTTATCCCACCAACCCCACATCGAGGTATGTCAGTCTGTTCCATGCCTCCCTGCTTCGTGACTTTTAAAAAAAACCATATTTCTTTTTCCAAACAAATTTTAACGACAACAAAAAGAACTTTGCTTTAGAAGATTTTGGTAGGAAGGTTAGCCTGATTATGGAATTAAATAACAGTGCCATGGCCTTGCCGAAACCGGTTTGGCTCAGTAGATAGAGCGTCGGTCTGCAGACTGAAGGGTCCCGGGTTTGATTCCGGTCAAGGGCATGTACCTTGGTTGCGAGCACATCCCCAGTGGGAGGTGTGCAGGAGGCAGCTGATCGATGTTTCTCTCTCATCGATGTTTCTAGCTCTCTATCCCTTTCCCTTCCTCTCCGTAAAATATCAATAAAATGTATTTAAAAAAAAAATAGTGCTATGGCCAACTAGCTCAGTTTGTTAGAGCGTCCTCCCCATAAGCCAAGGTTATGGATTCCATCCAGGGTCAGGGCACTTATAAGAATCAACCAATCAACTCATAAATAAGTGAAACAATAAATCTATGTCTCTCTCTCTCCCTCCCTCTCCTTCCCTTCTCTCTCTCTAAAATCAATCTTAAAAAATACAAATGCCCAGTTACATTTTAATTTCAGATAAAAATGATAGTTTTTTAAATATAGGTATGTTACATGCAGTAGTTTTATCCACCCATTCTGAATCACTATAGGCTTGAACCCTCAAGAACTGGTTGAACAGAGAAACCAGTGGAAACTAGGCCATTTTTATTGTGGACCACCCTCAAATGAGGAAGAAATGTACTTCCTTGTACCCTAGGGAATTAACGAATCCCAGCAGAGCTTGGATATGAACTCAATAATTATGTAAATACTGGCTTTCATATTTTGGATGATAGCATAGCATCTGAGTTTTTAGTGGTCAGAGCCAGATCATAAAGAGGCTTAAATGTAATGCTAATAGCCTTGGACTTTATCTTGGAGATGATAGGGAATCGTTATAGGATTGTAAGAGAAGTAAAAGGATCAGAGTCTATCGGAAGAAAAACAGCAGTTGTCTATTACCTACAGAGCCTGAAGGAGGTCTAGAATTTTGCATTGCCAGCTGCAGAAGGATATAAGGAAGAGGCCTGCTAAACTGCCATGGCCGCCTATACATTTTGGCAGACAGAGGTCCTTTGTATCACAAAGTTATCCTTATACTCCACCAGATCCCCTTTAAGCCTTGGCTACTGGTAGCCTCAAATTTAGCAGGAGGCCTTGCACCATAAGAGCTATATAAGACATGAACTGGGACCAGAAAGAATTCTGAGAATCCTAAGAGGTGATACACATTGTGACCATTTTTAAATTGCATTTTCTCCCATCATCAAGGTGTACCTTCCTCTCAAATCTGGTTGGATTGTGTCTGCTTCAACAAATAGAGTATAGGAGAAGTGATGCTAGGTCAGAAAAGGACATGTAGAGTCCACGTGTTCTCTGGAATACTCATTCTTGGATTCCTGAGCCACCATGTAAAAGTTACCCTGAGGCCATCATGCTCTCAGAAAGCCCAAGCCACATGAAGAGACTATATATAAGCACTCTGGTCAACAGTCCCAGCTCAGGTACCAGTTGTTTCAGTGAAGAGACCTCCAATGACTTCAACTCCAAGATGTTGGCATATGAGGGCCCTAGTGTATCATGGAGCTGAGACAAGCATCCATGCTCTGCTCTGTCTGAATTCCTGACCCACAGGACCATAATAAAATGGTAGTTCATTTATTAAGGTTGGGGTGGTTTGTTATGCCATAATAGATCACCAGAACACCCCATTCCAATCCCTTAAAGTTTTCAGGAACCCATCATTTTAGAATCCATTTTGAACCTATTTCCTCCTTGGGCTATATAATACTAAGTATATGAATCCGTTCATGAAAATTATACAATTCATAACCTGTAGTGGACAATTTCCTTAACTTTCTGCTACACTATTTATAAGAGTGAACTGCCTAAACATAGAATATCAAAATGGAGACAATGATTTTTGTCCTAAATTTGAAGAGTCTTTTTCAGAGTCCTCCAAGTAAAAATCCACATATTCAACACCCAACCACAGACCAACAATTAATCACATGGTCCTCATAAACAGTCGTTAAAGCACGCCTATCACACCACATACCGTAGAGGCAAAATGATTGTTCTGTAACTTTAAGCCAGTAAAGAACAGAACAGGGATTTGCCAACAAGTTCTTGTCACTTGGGGAAACAATGCAGATAGAAAATCTGGCCCAATTCTCATCTCTTATACCATTACCCATATTTGCAGAAAACAAAGAGTTTCCTGAATATGTTCATAGTTACTGTCCATCTTGTCTTGGCCTCTTTAAATTCACCCTGCTTGCTACATGTGGCATTCTGTCTCCAAATTGAATCCAGACTGCTGTCTACCTACTGGTATGCTCCCCCTCTTCTTGATCTCTACTGTTTTCATTGACATACATAACACCCCCATGTGGCCCGAAGAAGCAATGGTTAATACACCCTTTCATTTGCCAGTCTTTATACAAATGCCAACTTAATTTATAGATGTTTCTTCACAAGTTCAAATAGACATGTATAAGGATGTCTAACTTACCACATATACATCTTGTTTATGTGGTAAGATACTAGTTTTAAAATATGAATAGTAACCCTTCCCCCCATTGAGGCAGCAGATAGAATAGTTCTCCATTTGTTTTAAGTTGGAGAACACAGAATATGGAAACAAGGAGCCTTTTATTTGCTTTTGCTTTTCAAAAGTCTAGGCCCTGAAGAGAAACAGAAAGAACACTTATGCAAAGACAATACAGTAGATTTGGTAAATAGAGCTTCCCCATCCCTTACACCAGCCAGTTTCCCTGGAAAGGAGGAAGAAGGGGGAAAGCCCAAAGTAGAAAGTATAGGAATGTGATTATAGAGGAAGTATCTTACACCCTGCTCCTCACTACCACTATCCCTCACCCCCACGCCTCTGCCTGGGTCCTAGAGTAGGAATGAAAAAAAGATTTGGGGGCATCTGGGTGCAGAGGGTTTACTTTCATAAGTAGAGTCCAGAAAGGCAGTAAGAATGAAAAGTGGGAACAGCTGCCTCATAGGCCCAGGCAGATGGGTCTTTGATAACATCACAGGCCCCCCAGCATGATATGGGAATAATAGAGTGACTGTCTTTAATTACCTGGGGGCAATCAGCATCTATGAAGGTCTTTGAGTTGCTCAGAACAACAGAATCATTTCTGTGTGCCTAAGAGCCTTAGTCAACCTCCCAGAGATGGTTACTGACAGCCTGTCACGGGCTGACAGTTCCAATGTATCAGAGTACCTTTAAGGGCGGAGACAAAAATTTGTCTCTCAAGAACATCTTGAGATTCAAAAGGAGAAAAGCACAGCAATGATGGGCATGGACCAATTTAGGTCTGTGGACCACATGACTCAAGATTCAAATTCCAGGAATAGAGAGTCTGATTGGTGAGGTTGGACCAGGGAGGATAAGGCAATATAATTGACTATTCACCAAGATTACATACAATAGGAAAGGGGTTGTTATCTAAGGGGAAAAAAAAACCAAGTGGTGTTACCAAAAGATGAGGTCAGGGATGTCTGGCAAGCAAAAACTACAAATGTCTCCCAAAGCTGAAGTCACCAAGTGTATTTACTGGGTCAAAACACAATACTTTTATTTATTTTATTTTTTAAAAAAAAATATTTTTATTGATTTCAGAGAGGAAGGAAGAGGAAGAGAGAGAGAAACATCAATGATGAAAGAGAATCATTGATCGGCTGCCTCCTGCACGCCCCCTACTGGGGATCGAGCCCACAACCGGGGCATGTGCCCATGACCGGAATCGAACCAAGAACCCTTCAGTCCACAGGCCGACGCTCTATCCACTGAGCCAAACCGGCTAGGGCAAGACACAATACTTTAAAAAAAAATCAACTTTACTAAGGCATAACTTATACACAATAAAAGTCATACATGTTAAGTATACAGGTTGATAACTTTTAACAAATATATACATTTATATAATTTACCATCCCAATCAAGGTGTACATTACCATTTCCCCAGAAGTTTCATGGTGTTCCTTTGTAGTCAATCTCCACAACTGCCCCATCTCAGGAAACTGATGTAATTTCTAGTATTATTACTATTTTCTGTTTTAGTATTTTATGTAAATGGAATAATCTTATATTTTTAATATTTCATTTTATTTTTTACTAGCTTCTTAGCTATTATTTTTTCAGTGTTTTCTCTAAGGCTAATAATATCTATTCTTAACTTATCAGAGTCTATTTAGAGTCAATACTGTGTCTCTTCCCACTTCCCACTTTCTATTTAATTCTTATCCTTACTTATCTGACACTTCCTGCTTCACAATGAAATAACTTTCTAGCAAATAAAAACTTACAAATAAATTTCAGAGAGGAAGGGAGAGGGAGAGAGTTCAGAACACTGGTTATAAAGATGCTCAAGGAACTTAGTGAGAATTCAACAAAGAGCTAGTAAGCATAAAAAGACATAAAAACCATAAAAAAAAAGAACCAGTAAGAAATGAAGACTACAATAACTAAAATTAAAAATGCACTAGAGCCCTAGCTGGTTTGGCTCAGTAGATAGAGCTTTGGCCTGAGGACTGAAGGATCCCAGGTTCGATTCTAGTCAAGAGCACATGCCAGGGTTGCGGGCTCGATCCCTAGTAGGGGGCATGCAGGAAGCAGCTGATCAATGATTCTCTCTCATCAGTGATGCTTCTATCTCTCTCTCTCCCTCTCCCTTGCTCTCAGAAATCAATAAAAATATAGTAACTAGAAACAATCAACAGGAGATTAGATGAAACAGGATTAAATCAGTGATTTGAAAGGCAAAGTAGCAGAAAACACCCAAACAGAACAGAAAAAAAAAAACACACACACACAAAAAGAAAAGAAAAAAGAAAGAATTAAAGAAATGAGGATAGTATAAGGGACCTCTGGGACAACATCAAGCATAACACCATTTGCATCATTGGGATAACCAGAAGAAGAGAGGGAGCAAGAGATTGAGAACCTGTTTGAAGAAATAATGACTGAAAACATCCCTAACCTGGCAAAGGAAATAGAAACTATTGGAAAAGAGAAGCTCTCTTCCTCTGCTGTGACTCACATCTAACAAATAGAATCTGGTAGGAATGATGCTATGTTACTTCCAAGGACATAGCTTTCATTTAACACGCTCCTTCTTGAATCATTCATTCTCGGGGAAAGCCAGCCATCATGTTGTGAGGATACTCAAGCTGCCCTGTAGAAAGGACACTGAAGAGAGGACCTGAGGCATCAGCCATGTACGTGAGCCACCTAAAAGTCCTCCAGTCTCAGTTGAGCTTTCAGAGGACTGCAGCTGCACCTGACATCTTGAATGAATCTTCATGAACGGTCCCACACCAACACTTTACAGCTAACTTGCTCCTGACCCACATAAACCTTGAGAGATTATAAATGTTTGTTGTTGTTTTAAGCCATGTAGTTTTAGGGCAATTTGTTATGTGGCAATAGGTAACTAATACAAACAAGATGGGTTTAGGAATCCAGACCTAAGCCAATCAGAACATGGCATTTCCAGGTAAACTTTATTGGTTTAGGAATAGGCATAGCATGTTCCTAAGCTGTCATAATTATACTGAAGGGATAGGCTTCCTTTTTTTTTTTTTTTTTTAAACATTTGGGTGAGCAACTTTCTTCTGCTACCCATAAACATGAAAACTTATATTCAGATTGTAACTGGCCTGTTATCATAAAGGAAGCCAACTTTAGGATGAATATAATATTGTGGATAGCAAACCAGGTAGACCAAATAAAGTGGGTGCTTGATGAAATTAATACAGCTACAGAAATAAATTACCATAAACCCCACCTTAACTTTAGCCATCTTAGAAGACTCAGGAATATGGGGCACCAAGTATCCCTGGAATTGGGGGTGGGGAACAAGAAGAAGGGGCAAAAAATAAATAAATAAATAAATAAATAAATAAATAAATAAATAAATAAATAAAAAAGAAGAAGGGGCTAAAAACCGTAAGGTTGACTGAAAATTTGATTAGAAAATGTTAAGTTCCGAGCTGCCCACACATGCTAACAAAATTCTGGTTCTTCCATCCTGACAGAAAAAATGGAAACTTATTCTTTAGAAAGGATAAAACATAGGGTTCTGGTTTGGGGGAAACCAGGTTTAGTTGAAAGTAGGGGTTCCATACTAAAAGCATGTACTCTAAGTGAAAATTTTTATTATGTTAAGATAGTACCTCTACACCCTAGCCTTCTTCCTGCTTCAGCTTCCAGAATGCTGTCAGTCTGGTCTGTATTCTCCATGCTGGAGAAGAGGCTTCTCTAGGGAGTCTGTCAGCCCAGAAGAGCTAAATAAAGTGACACTAAAGATTCTTCAAAAAAAAAAAGCTAAGCCGAAACCGGTTTGGCTCAGTGGACTGAAGGGTCCCGGGTTCGATTCCGGTCAAGGGCATGTACCTTGGTTGCAGGCACATCCCCAGTGGGAGGTGTGCAGGAGGCAGCTGATCGATGTTTCTCTCTCATCGATGTTTCTAGCTCTCTGTCCCTCTCCCTGCCTCTCTGTAAAATATCAATAAAATATATTAAAAAAAAAAAAAGCTAAGTCAGATTATAATATAGTAAAGAACACAGTGAACAAGTCACAGCCACATACATTGCCTAGAGGCCACTCAATATTAAATATGAGCATTCAGCCACACATCACCAGACATTAGATGAAAATATCTATATATATAAAAGCCTAAGTGACCATTATGACCGGTCAACCAAACGACTGGTTGACCAAATGACCGGTCGCTATGATGCACACTGTCCACCAGGGGGCAGACGCTTAACACAGGAACTGCCCCCTGGTGCTCAGTGCGCTCCCAAAGCCAACCTCCCATGGCCAGCCAACCTCCCGCAGTCCCTCCCCCTGGCCAGCTGGCCCCAATCAGGACTGGGCGAGAGGACCCCAATCGGCCCTGATTGCCAGCCAGGCCGAGGGACCCCACCTGTGCACGAATTCATGCACCGGCCCTCTAGTCTAATATAAAACACAAAGAACCAAAACAAATAGAAAAATTAACTTGGGAGAAACCTATATGATTTGGGAGAAGAAAACAAACAGAAAACTATTTCTCATATCCTCAGAGTTATTGCATCTATAAAACAAGAATAAGATGCAATTTAAAAGGGGAATTTAAACTTTAAATTTTAGAGAGTAAAAAGAACTCTTGGAAATAAAAAATGTGATCACAGAAATAAAATCTTAATATTAATTTTGGAAGTCAAAGTTGAGGATATGTCCCAGAAAGTCAAAGAAAAACTTAAAACCAGAAAATAGAATAGAAGAGAAAAAAGAGAGGATGAGACTGAGAGGCATGACATTTTCAAATATTAGGAGGAGAGAGAGAGAGAGAGAGACAGAAGGAAGAGAGAGAAAAATAGAGGGGTGGAAAATAATCCAGACATAATTTAGGAGTATTTTCCCAAACCTGGTCTGATTGAACATCGACCTATGAACTAGGAGGTCACAGTTTGATTCCTGGTCAGGACATATGCCTGGGTTATATGCTCAATCCCCAGTGTGGGGAGTGTAGAAAACAGCTGATCAATGATTCTCTCTCATCATTGATGTTCCTCTCTCTCTCCCTCTCCCTTCCTTTCTGAAATTAATAAAAAGATATTAAAAATACAAATAAAAATAATCAAAATGACATCAAACTTCTCACTAGCAATGCTATTATAAAAATATTTATTAGTGTATGATCTTAGGAAATTCCTTCAAGAAAAAAATTATTTCCAATCTAGAATTCCCTACTAAGCCATATTATCAATTAAGTGTGAAAGTAAAATAAAAATATTTTCAGAAATAAAAGATCTCAAAATAATTGCTCTCCATTTATCCTTTCTCAAAACATCTAGGGACTGGACTGCACCAAAATGAAGGAATGAACCAAAGAGGAAAAAATATGATACAGAATTGAGGGCCCAAACAAAACAAAGCTAAAGTAAAACCCTAGAATGATGGTAAAGGCAGATACCAACAAAGTAGTGGTACATACATACCTAGAGAGGAATCAGGGCTGATTGGAGCCCATCAGAAGGCTCTGGAAGGGATGTCTAAAAGAAGATTAAATTGGTAAAATATCATTGCTAGAATACCAATGTTTTTTAATATATCAAGAGTAGGTTTATGTAATTAGAGGAGGCAACCAATCAATGTGTCTCATATCGATGTTTCCCTCTCTCTCTCCCTCCCTCCCTCCCTCCCTCCTTCCCTCCCTCCCTCCCTCCCTCCCTCCCTCCCTCCTTCCCTCCCTCCGTCCTTCCCTCCCTACTTCACACCCTTCCACACCCTCCAAAAAACAATGGGAAAAATATCCTTGAGTGAGGATTAGCAACAACAAAAAATTAGAAAACTGCCAAAACCGGTTTGGCTCAGTGGATAGAGCGTCGGCCTGCGGACTGAAGGGTCCCAGGTTCGATTCCGGCCAGGGGCACGTAACTTGGTTGCGGGCACATCCCCAGTGGGAGGTGTGCAAGAGGCAGCTGATGGATGTTTCTCTCTCATCGATGTTTCTGACTCTCTATCCCTCTTCCTTCCTCTCTGTAAAAAATCAATAAAATATCTTAAAAAAAAAATTAGAAAACTGAATAAAATAAATAAAAATCCAAGATAACCCCACAGAAGACAAAATGTGAAAAAGAGGAAAAAGTAATCATAGTATAATACTAACTTGAAGAAGAATAGCATTTACATAGACAAAGTACATGCTGTACGTTGCTCTATCAAAATGATAATGTCCATATATGAGAAGTATAAGGAAATGGGAAGGAAGCATATGGTAGGGGATGACAAAAGAATTAAATCCTTATCTTGTATTAAATGAAGACAATAGATAATGTCTGAATTTGAAAAATAGGAAGTTAGTGATGCATGTTATTTTAGAGATGGGAAATAAATTCCAAAAGAATCACCTGTGACCATGAAAATTAGTTGCCTGGTGGGAAAATATTTCATTAAAAGGGTAAACAATAAAGGCATCAAACTTCTTAATAGGAATGTTGTTGGGAAGCTCTTAATTAATGTATAGTCTATGTCAGTGGTCGGCAAACCATGGCTCACAAGCCACATGCGGGTCTTTGGCCCCTTGAATGTGGCTCTTCCACAAAATACCACAGCCTGGGTGAGTCTATTTTGAAGAAGTGGCGTTAGAAGTAGTTTAAGTTTAAAAAATTTGGCTCTCAAAAGAAATTTCAATCATTGTACTGTTGATATTTGGCTCTGTTGACTAATGAGTTTGCCAACCACTGGTCTATGTGAATGAACTTGAGGGAAAAATTATTTCCAATCTAAAACAATGAGGACAAAAAGGGACAGGACTGCTGTTTTACGTAATAAACTGATTAAAAATTAATTCATAATGACTAAATTAGTTGACTAATTATCATTATATATAAATTGAAAACTCATTTTCCTACTTGATAAAGTACCTAATAAATGATTAAATTAAAATGTTGAGAAAATGTAAACCAGTGATGGAATCATAGAATTCCTTTGACCTGCTTAAAAGAACATGCCATTCATGAAGTAGTAACTTAAAAGCCTTTAGAACAGCTATTCTGTAGTTCCACATTAATTTAGCTTTTCTTTCTCTTACATATCTGCACTATGAGAAAAAACTTTCAGGCCTGAGAAAAGGGAACAAATTATTTTGCCTTCAGGCCTTGTACTATCATGTGCTGAAACCATCTTAAGTACTTGGAGTTTTGTAGAAGTCAAGAAGGGTTAGAAAGGTCTGCTTAACCAAAAGTATTTTTTCCACCTGGCTGTCAACATATCAGAAAATTCCTCTTATTAGTGACTCTTTTATATGTGGACATTAGGACTCCTATTAAAATGAAAACAGATTAACCCTGGCTGGTGTGCTCAGTGGTTAAAGCATCTGCCCAAGTATGCAAGGGTCTCAGGTTTGATTCCCGGTCAAGGGCATGTACCTAATTGCAGGTTCCATCCCTGGCCCTGATTGGGGTGCATTTGGGGAGACAACCAATAAATGTGTCTTACATCAAAGTTTCTCTCTCTCTCTTTCTCTATCTCTCTCGCTTTCCTCCTCCCTTCCACTCTCTCTAAAAATCAATGGGTGAGGATTAACAACAACAAAAAAGATAATAGATTAACTGGGAGTGAATTTACCAAGTCATCATAAAAATTTAGATAATTGCCAAGCTGGTGTTGCTCAGTGGTTAAGCATCAACCTAGGAACCAGGAGGTCACTGTTCAATTAATTCCCAGTCAGGACAGATGCCTGGGTTGTAGGCGGAGATCCCGCAGGAGGCAGCTGATCAATGTTTCTCTCTCATCAGTGTTTCTATCTCTCTCTCCCTCTCCCATCCTCTCTCTAAAATCAATAAAAACATTAAAAAAGATTTTAAAAAACAGTAAGTACTTAAATGTATAAACTATATAGCCCTCCATTCTTCCCTCATAATACTCCACAGAAGTAATTATTGTTAAACACAGTAAATATACTTCTGTACATTTTATATAAGCAACTGAAACTCTTGTTGCTGGTGGGAATATAAATTAGCATAATCATTTTGGGAAACTGTTTGGCAGCATCTACTAAAACAATATACACACAGAAACACAATAGTGTTACTCCTAGGTATAAACCCAACAAAATGTAGACATACATGAACTAAAAAAAAAACATGTAAAAGAAACATTCACAGATCTTTATTCATAATAACCCCAAACTAGAGACAACCCAATTGTAGAATGGATAAATTTTGTATATTTAATAAAAATGCCAGATAGCAACATAAATTAACGAACTGTAGCAACATTCAATGTGAATATATCTCCCAAAAATTATGACCAAAGAAGCCAGACAGGATAGAAAATATACTGGATGATTAAATTTATTTAAAGTTCAAGACAGGCAACACAGCCGAAACCGGTTTGGCTCAGTGGATAGAGCGTCGGCCTGCGGACTGAAAGGTCCCGGGTTTGATTCCGGTCAAGGGCATGTACATTGGTTGCGGGCACATCCCCAGTGGGGGGTATGCAGGAGGCAGCTGATCGATGTTTCTCTCTCATCGATGTTTCTAGCTCTCTATCCCTCTCCCTTCCTCTCTGTGAAATATCAATAAAATATATTAAAAAAAAAAAAAAGACTGGCAACACTAACCTATAGAGATAGAAATCAGGAAGTGGTTACCTCTGGAGAGTACTAGGAGAGTGCATCAGGGGACTCTGGGCTGTTAATGGGTGTAAGGGCTTTGTGATAATTTATTAAGTTGAACAATAATGCAGTAAAATGATATTGATCTCATTATTTTCCTTTTTTAAAAATATTTTTTTATTGATTTCAAAGAGGAGGAGAGAGGGAGAAAGAGATAGAAACATCAGTAATGAGAATCATTGATCGGCTGCCTCCTGCATGCCCACTACTGGGGATCTAGCCCGCAACCTGGGCATGTGCCCTAACCTAGAATTGAAACATGACTGCCTGGTTCATAGGTCGACGCTCAACCACTGAGCCACGCAGGCCAGGCCTCGATCCCATTATTATTTTTTAAATATATTTTATTGATTTCAGAGAGAAAGGGAGAGGGAGAGAAAGATAGAAACATCAATGATGAGAGAGAACCATTGATTGGCTGTCTCCTGCACGCCCCCCACTGGGGATCGAGCCCATAACCCAGGCATGTGCCCTTGATTGGAATCGAACCTGGAACCCTTTAGTCCGCAGGCCGACGCTCTATCCACTGAGCCAAACCAGGTAAGACTCAATCCCATTATTTTTAATGGCTCCAGAGTCTTCCATTAGAGAGATGTTTACCATTTTATGTAAACGTTTCCCTTTGGTTTAGATACTTACATTGAACTTAGGTATTTATTCCCATTATATTGCTGTAATGAACAATCTTGTACATATATCTTTTTCTATTTGTATGAATACATCAGTAAGGTACGTTTCTAATAGAGGAACTAGATGCTTTAAAAGGAATACACATTGTAAAAGTTGATGGGCATTGTCATATAACCCTGCCAAAAAAACTGTACAATTTGCATTTTCACCAACAAGATGTGATTGCTTAATTTCCATAACGTGGAAATTCATTGGGTGTAATTGATCTTTTACATTGCTACTTCTCTAGTAGGTATAAACTTTTTCTTACTGCTGAATTTATCTGTACTTGTAAATTATTAGTGAAGTTGCCCTGGCTGGTTTGGCTCAGTGGATAGAGCGTCAGCCTGTGGACTGAGGGGGTCCCAGGTTCGATTCCGGTCAATAGCACATGCCGGGGTTACAGGCTTGATTCCCAGTGTGGAGCATGCAGGAGGCAGCCAGTCAATGATTCTCTCCCATCATTGATGTTTCTCTCTCTCTCTCTCCCTCTCCCTTCCTCCCTGAAATCAATAAAAATATATTTTAAAAATTATTAGTGAAGTTGAAAAGCTTTTCATGTTATTAGCTATTTATTATGTTTTATGAGCTGCCTATTTACATTTTTATCCTCCTCCCCCCACCCAACCCAGGGAATGACTTCTAATAATATATATTAAGAATACCAACCCTTTATCAAGTGATGCAAAATATTTTTTCTGATTTGTCATTTGGAATTTGTATTTATGGTGACTTTTAGCCTTATGAGTAAGTAGTTTAAATTTTTACGTGTTCGGTTCATGTTTTTAATGTTTTAATGTATCTCATCAGACTTGTAGTTCTGTAGGAAAATTTTTCAGAATTTGTTCTGTGCTGATCATTTTGTATCATTTTTTTTCCTGGAACACAGTGTACCCTTTGGATGTTCCAGGGGAGGAGATGAAGGTAATGTCAGACTAGTCCTGCCCACACATCCTGGGCCAGCCTCCCAGACACTGGCCTAAAGCAACTAAGACAAGTAGTCTAGCTCCTCAAGGTCTCTATGAATGCCTCTTTCATACTGGTCTCTAAAGCTTTGAAATGGGTCAAAGCAGAACATTCACATTTTATCCAACAGCCACATTATATACTACATGAGAACTCACACCTTATTTCCTGCTCAATTAAATTTTCAAATCTTGTTTATTGGATGACACCACCCAAATAATACTATGCCAGCTATTTTTTAAAATCATAACATTTAAAATTTAATAGAATGGTCCCTTTCCCTTATATTTTGAGAGAAATTGATATATTTCCAAAGTAGATCTCCCCTTTCTTACTCCTAAAGAATTAAAATCCCCAAATTTCCCCTTTCCCAATTCTTACTGAGGGCTCTAGCTGGAGAGGTCTCATTCAGGTGCCAGCTTATTGTCAGGGTTCTTTCTTTGACAATTGCAGCTCTATTCATCTTCCACTAGGCCCACTGTGGACTTTCCAGCTCCTCCCAGAATATTCCAAACCAATTCTGTACTTTTCCTGAATTTTTATTTTTATTTTTTTATTCAGTCTCCATAGAGACTGTCAAAAATTGCCAAAGTCGACTATATGTCAAGTTGTCATGATGGGGTATTTGGGAAAAGTTTTCAGTTAGCAATAATTGCACGTTGAATAAACCTCATTGGCTATGATACTACCACTGTACAAAGTTTTTTTTCCTGAGTTTTAGGACACACAAAAATGTTTCACTATAAGTCCCTCATCCACAAAACTTCATTTCCTAAAATATAGTGATTTTCAATCATCTAAAGCAATCTAGCCGAAACCGGTTTGGCTCAGTGGATAGAGCGTCGGCCTGTGGACTGAGGGGTCCCGGGTTCGATTCCGGTCAAGGGCATGTACCTTGGTTGCGGGCACATCCCCAGTGGGGGGTGTGCAGGAGGCAGCTGATCGATGTTTCTCTCTCATCTATGTTTCTGGCTCTCTATCCTTCTCCCTTCCTTTCTGTAAAAAATCAATAAAATATATTTAAAAAAATAAATAAAGTAAAGCAATCTAAATCCATAGGTTAGGTACCAACATAGCAGAATTTGAGCATTGTTGGGGCCAGTGAAGAGAGTTCAAGAAAGGGCTTGTTTTAGATTTGCTATAAGTTATCAGTCTATTCCATATACTCAGAGCACACCACCTGTGGAGTTAAAACTCATTTAGGAGGCCCTGGCTGGGTAGCTCAGTTGGTTAGAGCGTTATCCCCATATGCCAAGGTTGTGGGTTCAATCCCCAGAGTACATATATTCAAGAATTAACCAATGAATGCATGAATAAGTGGAACAACAAATCAATGTTTCTCTCTCCCAAGTTAATAAATAATTTTTTTTTAAACCCTCAGTTGGTCAGGGCTGGTGTGGCTCCAGTGGTTGAACATTGACCCATGAACTAAAAGGTCACAATTCGATTCCCTGTGTGGGAGGCAGCCAATCGATGATTCTCTCTCATCATTGATATTTCTATCTCTCTCTCCCTCTCCATTCCTCTCTCTGAAATCAATAAAAACATATTTTTTTTTTTTTAAAAAAAGAAACTCAATTGGGATAAGGTCCACAATAAAGTTGTGACACTAAGCTTCCCAGGACCTGAGAGGAAAAATTTACCTTGCATATAAACTTCCACTTTGCAGACAATAGCATCTGAATTACTTTTATCTCTTTGCAAAAAGAAAAAGAAAAACAAAATTTGTTGTGGTTATTCCAGACAAGTAAGCTCCGCACAACCCCCATTCATTATCCAACTTCTTTCATGGCGAGCAGTAGCTGCTCACCTCTCACTACAGAAACCAAAGAGGCAAATCTTTCCTTCCTCTTTCCCCTTCTCAGCAGCCAGAACACAAGGCCAAACAAATGCTTCTACTCAGAAATGTCAGTGAGTGATGAAAAGATGAAGTGATGGTCAATTCATTCACAAGAGGTGCTGCAGTGGCAATGTCTTGAGAGAGAGAGAGAGAGAGAGAGAGAGAGAGAGAGAGAGAGAGAGAGAGAGAGAGAGAGAGAGAGAGAAGAGAGAAAGAGAGAGAGAGAGATTTTGAGAGATTGACTGATTTGTTGTTCCACTTATTTATGCATTCATTGGTTGCTTCTTGTGTGTGCCCTGGCAGGAGATGAACCCACAATCTGGGTGTATTGGGACGATGCTCTGACCAACAGAGCAACCTAGCCAAGGCCTTTCACCAATTTCTGGTACTTTGGCTTTTTCAAGGGAGATCCAGCTACTTCTAAGATTACTACTTGACTTCTCGTTTGTTAAATCTTTTGGGGTCCCCACCATCCTCCCTGAAATAGTAACAATTGATAGGCCACCTATTTTCCAATACCGTTACATACGAGTAAAGTTTTTTCCTATGTCCCTTTCACTTAGAAGAGCACAGCCTTTCTTTCTGAAGAGCCCCTCTCCTCCCTCATGTCCTGATAACCCCTAGTCTGCCCTCTGCCAATTCCTCATAAAATCTGCTGAATCGACATTGTGGATCTCTGAAATCCACAAATATAAAGGATTATCTAATGATCACTCAGGATTCTGTTCTTTAAGGGGAAAGTAGTGATGGTGTATTGAACTAAATTCCTTTGGATTTAACAATAGAAAATGCTATATGATAAGAGACAAAAGAGAAATTAGATGTTGAAGTAGCTTACAAATCTTGGAAAAAATAGTCATCTTTTGGCCCCCATTGTGATCATTTTTAAGCATATAACTCAGCGGCACTAATTACAATCACCATATTGTGCAACCATCACCACTATTTATTTCCAAAACTTTTCATAATCCCAAACAGAAAATCTACACTCATTAAGCAATAGCTCCCCATTCTCTCACTCTCCCAACCCCTGGTAACCTCTATTCTACTTTCAGTTTCTATAAATGTGACTATTCTAGGTACCTCATATAAGTGAAATCATACACAATCATACAATATTTTCTCCTTTAGTGTCTGACTTATTTCACTTAGCATGTTTTCAAGTTTTATGTATGTTGTAACATGTATCAGAACTTCATTTCTTTTTAAAATATGTTTTAAAAAATTTTTTAAGATATAAGGGAGACAATGCTGAAGCAATATCCATTCAGGGAGTTCTTCGGTTGCATAAAACCACGGGTGATGAGATCAGTCACTCCATTTTGAGTCCTTTTAAATGGAATGCTGTTCTTTACAGATGAAAAGGTAGGTTTGGAATGGTAGCAAGGCCATGTTGCAAACATTGGGGCTATTTTAATTTATGATTGTAACACTACTCTGATTAAACTATTTAACTATAAAAACAAAAAGAAGGGAGAGAGAGAGAAAAAAAACATCAATGTGAGAGAGAAACATTGATTGGTTGCCTCCCATACACACCTCCACAACGTACTGAACCCTCAATCTGGGCATGTGTCCTAACCAGGAATCAAACCAGCAACCTTTTTGTGTTTGAGATGATACTCAACCAACTGAGCCACACCAGCCAGGGCAGAACTTAATTCCTTTTTGAACAATATTCTATTGCACACACATAATGAATAAACAAATCATATATATAGTATATGTCACATTTGTTTATTCATTCATCTTTAGATGAACACTTGGGGTGCTTAAAGTTTTAGCTGTAATGAATAATGCTGCTGTGTACAAATATCTGTTTAAGTCCCTGTTTTCAATTTTTGTGTGTATATACCCAGAAGTGGACTTGCTGGATCATATGGTAATTGTATGTTTAATATTTTTGAGGAGCCACCATACTGTTTTCCATAAATTCATTTTTTAAAATTTTTATTGTTTTTTTACATAGTGGAAGAGAGCGGGATAGAGAGCTAGAAACATCAATGAGAGAGAAATACCGATCAGCTGCCTCCTGCACATCCCCCACTGGGGATGTGCCCACAACCAAGGCACATGCCCCCAACCAGAATCGAACCTGTGACCCTCAGTCCGCAGGCCGACACTCTATCCACTGAGCCAAACCGGTTAGGGCCATAAATTCATTTTTAAGTAACATTTATTTTTCACTGATTCCTTATATAATCTAAAAAATAGTTTTTAAATGTGATCATATTGGAAAATTTAGAATGGATAAAATAAACTTACCTTTTTTCCATTTTTGCAAAAAGAAAATTGGAATTTTGTTAGGGATCACACTGAATCAGTAGAACACTTTGAGTAGTGCTGACATCTTACATGGAATGACTTTCCATTTATTTAGGTCTCTAATTTCATCCAACAGTGTTTTATAGTTTCAATATACAAGTCATGCATCTCCTTGGTTAAATTTATTCCCAAGTAGTTTATTCTTTCTGTTGCTATTGTAAATGAAATTCTTTTCTTTTTTAGCTTGCTTTTAATTAAGAGTGTATATATACAAGCAATTTTTTATTGAGGTATAATCTATATATATAAAAGGTTAATACGCAAAGTGTCCCCTCGGGTGTTAGATTGCTCACTATGATGTGTGCTGACCACTAGGGGGTGGCATGGGATGAAGGAAGGCCCTGGCCAGCAGCCAGGGAAGGGAGGCCCTGGCCAGCAGCGGAAGACCCCAATTGGCCCTGATTGCCGGCCAGGCCTAGGGACCCTACCTGTGCATGAATTTCATGCACCAGGCCTCTAGTTGATATATAACATATTAGTTTCAGGTATACAGCATAATGATTTGATATTTGTATACATTGATCCCCACAATAAATCCCTATACATAGTTATAATTTTTTTCTTATGATGAGGACTTTTAAGATTTATTATATTATTTTCAACAATAAAGATAAATTTTAAAAAAGATTTATTCTTGCCCAGCCAGTGTGGGTCAGTGGTTGAGAACAACCTATGAACCAGGAGGTCACAGTTTGATTCCCAGACAGGGCACATTCTCCTGGTTGTGGGCTTGATCCCTGGTTGAGGGCGTGCAGGAGGCAGCCAATCAATGATTCTCATCACTGATGTTTCTATATCTCTCTCCTTCTCTGAAATCAATAAAAAATATAGTTTTAAAAAATATTTACTCTCTTAGCAACTTTTAAATATGCAACACAGTATTAGTAACTATAATCACATGCTATATATACATCCCCATGACTTAATTGGAATTGTTTTTTAAATTTTCCTTTTTATATTGTTCATAGCTAGTGTCTGGAAATACAACTGATTTTTGCATGTTTATTTTGTATCCTGCAATTCTACATATACTAGTAAGATCATCCCATCTGCAAATAGAGTTTTACTTGTTCCTTTCCAATTTCGGTACCTTTTATTTCTTTTTCTTGTCTAATTGCTCTCCCTAGATTGGAAAGAATAGATACTAGAACAGCGCAGACACTTCACAGAACTTCTCTTCAGGATGTTTTCATAAGGTATCTTCATTCTAAATTGTTGCTACATGTCTCCATTCAAGATTGCAATTCTTGGGGAATAGAATCTGTACATGCCCATGACCACTGATGGCCTACTCTCTGTGGGTGAGATGTTAGGATTGGCCTATCATTGTTATATGCCTTTTCTCTGCCTAGAGGATGAGTCTGCTACCTGAAGAAAGTGATGGCACAGATGCCAAGCAGATAAAAGCAGTAAGTACTTTAGTACTGGAGGATCCCACAAACAAACCTCCCATCTAGTCTGCATAAGGTTGATTTATGTGTCCGTTTTCTTGCTGATTTGCTAGAGGTAAGTTGGTACTTTTCTTCCATTCAGGGTAGGTGAGGATTTCTGTAAAGCAATAAGCAAATTCTCTGTTTTGGATCAAGGCATTAGAACTAATGTCCAAAGGAGAAGCGGGAGCTCAGGTACTCCTAACCAAACAAAACCTGCCTGCTAGCCTCAGAAAAATCACGATCAAGTCTATCCTATCCTAAGACCTGGAACCCAGATGACACTAAAGTTTCACTGTGGAGTTTCACAGAAATCTCTTACATCCTCACAATATGTAATATCTTTGTTTTCTACTAACAAGTGTCCTCAAAGGGCCTGGTTTCTTCAGAAAGGGAATACCCTCCCTGAAACTGGATGTCAACTTTATAACTTTGCATCATTCCCTAATTAGGCAAGAGCGAATCTTGCAGCATAATTTTCTACATTCTATTGTGAAATGCCCCCTGGTGGACAGAACTAGTATGGTTTCTATTATAACAACGAGTTATATAAGAAATTCACTGAGGATAATAGAGTGAGCCCAAACCTCCACTTGGTTCCACTCACCACACAAACCAGCTAAAATGGCCATTAATGACTCCAAAGTAATTTTTTCTCTTTTGTCTTTTCTGCTTCCGTCCAAATTTATCACAATACAGTTATTAAGAGGATTGTTCCAATTTATGTTATCATGCTGTGCAAGTTATTAGCTATTATGATAACAAGGTATTTTGGAAAAGTATATGGAGTAAAGGTTCAGGTGCAAGGCAATGATGGGAAGTTAGTAATTACATGTCCACTTACCAACAGCATAGAATACTCATAGCCAACAGGAAAATCACTAAATTAAAAATCGTACATATCATGTGAGAATTCAGTAGGTGCCTTATTATTCACAAAAAGTATAATAACTTAACTGTTTCTCCACTTCCATAAGAGTAGCAACAAAAATATCAGGAAATCTTTTATTTTATTTTTATTTTTTATTTTTTTAAATATATTTTTATTAGTTTCAGAGAGAAAGGGAGAGAGAGAGAGAGAGTGAAACATCAATGATGAGAGAGAATCATTGATTGGCTGCCTCTATCCACTGAGCCAAACCAGCTAGGGCTCTGGAAATCTTTTAAACAAAGGTAAGAAGCATTCTTTGACCTCAAATTTTTTTTATCTTATATTTTTATTGATTCCAGAGAGAGGGGGAGAGAGATAGAAACATCAATGATGAGAGAGAATCATTGATCGGCTGCCTCCTGCACATCCCCTACTGGGGATTGAGCCCACAACCCAGGCATGTGCCCTTGACCAGAATCAAACCTGGGACCCTTCAGTCCACAGGCCGACACTCTATCCACTGAGCCAAACCAGCTAGGGCTACCTCAAATCTTTTAAACAAAGGTTAAGAAGCATTCCTTGACCTCAGACATAGAACACTTATTGACAAGATCCTTGAAATCTTCTCTTGAGAAATGTCAGAGTAAAACTGAAATCTAATGTCTGGGTTTAAACAGAAAAATTACCTGAAACTTATGCAAGTACTTTAAACTCCATATTATCTGCAACTCCACCTTTACTGAGTCACATGCCAGCCCTTTATAGCCCTTTTCTCTTCCCTCCTATTGCTCTCTCCTAGATTTAGGGAAATTTCTCCCTCTCTGCCAACCAGGAACTTCACATTTGAATTCAGCTAGAGGAAGCAACACAAATAAACACTCATTACAAGTTATGTTATCAATAATGGATTCTGATGAGAAAGTTTGAAAACACAGTATTAGGTCTTATGGTAGACCCTCTGGACTCTTGAATTATATCCCCTTGGCCTTTCTCTGCCTTTAGACACAGCTATGGTGGATAGTTCATGTGAACTCTGATGCATCTAGCACTGATAGTACCCATTACCATATACAGTGCATAATGCACATTCTGCCCCAAGACATTCTTCAATGCCCCAGGAATCTGCTAGACGCATAGACAAGGCGTCTGGGGCAAACTCACCCAAAGGAATGGGAGTGGATGATGATCGATCCTCCCGTACTCCAGTGGACCATTTCAGGAGCCATTCTATAGTTTCTCAGGAGGCCCTGGCTAACTGGGACTTCTGATGCCCACAGCAACAGCCTACATAATGACCCTTATATGATCTTTTTTCCCTGTATTTTATGTTCCTTAGTTTATCCTATGATTTTCCAAATAAACTACCTTCACTCAGTGCCTTGTCTCAGGCTTTCAGATGAACCCAATAGTCATTGATATTTTAGTTGTCTGGAGAGGGACTTTTGGATACCTTGGCACCTGGTCCCTCTTGGGAACTGTGTCTGGGGACATGTGGGAACAAACTGATAGTTGTGAGTATGGGACAGATAAGGGAGGGGAGAAATGAATCCAGACCTGGATAAGGCTGAAGAGAAAGGAGTTTGGTGGGATGGGGAGGAGGCTGAATGGGGATCCTGGGCCATCCAAAAGGAGCATCCATTGTCAGGCTATGGAGGAGACTAAGTCATGACTTTGCTGAAGCCACACAGATATATTTGCTCCTCCCTTTCATTTCTTCCTCTGATTCTTATTCTGATAGCTCTCCAATGATTTTGTGAACCTCAGACACATGCAAGAGCATGCAGTAATGGCTATCGTCTTCTTCCCAGGGATGATATAAAACAAATATAAAAACTCTAAGGAGAGAAGGGGGTGCATGATTCAGGTCCTATCCCCAAGGATCCCTACTTCAATCCTACCCTTTCTTAGCCCACTGTCTCCTTGCTTTACTTGATAACCCCAGCTGGCAATAAGGTAGACTTTTACGATAGAGGAAAGCAAAGACCACTGAGCTCTTCACTTTTGCCCTGCATATTTTATTCTCAAGTTCAGGAGTTATAGCTCAGCCTCAGTACCAGGGTCACTTTAGTACCCTTACAAGATGACACTGTTATGTCACTTTCCCCATTTGTCCAGAGGAGTAATTCCCCTTTTCACACTTATTGGGATTGGGGTTATTAATCCTGTTATTCATTTAGGAAGAAACATTAAAGTCCACTAGGAACAGAAGGTATCCTTTACGATTGATGTCTGTATATCTTCCATCATTTGGGAAGGGAATCTGTGTGGGAAGGCATGCCTTCAAGCTTCAGGCAGTTTACAAGACAACCTTAGCTTTCAACCTCTCTGCTTGCAAAGAACTTTAAAGTTAGACAGAAATTAGTGACTAGGACCTTCTCCATTCCCATGTCTCTCTGGGGCATGTACACAGCCTCCTGCGTTCACACAGCCTTTTAAATCCCCTGAAATATGCTGGAGCTGCTGATGGTTACCTAGTTCTCCAAGAGATACTCACATTCCCAGCTTGTCTTTTACTAATCCCAACTGAAAGCACAGCCTTAGGCAGCTTCAATATTGTCAGTAGGTGGTTATTGTTTGAAAATGCACTGGGAATAAGGCTTTTCCCCTGCTGCTGAGCTGAATTCTGAGTCAAATGAAATAGATAACCATCACTTCCTAAGAATAGTTTTTCCAGAACTACAGGTTTGAACAAAATGTTGACTGTGCTCTGGCGATGTTGCTTTTAACTGAGCTCCACAAGAGGTCAGTCCTTTCCATTGGCTATGAGACTGCTGGCTTTTTGTGACTACCACAAAACTGAGCTGGGTGGAGTGAGGGGTGGTGGTGGTGGTGGATGGGAATAACATCTCATCAACAAGTTAAAATATCCCAGATCCCACTTTCTAACCAAAGTTCAGTGGTTTCTCTTGGCTAGATTTTCAATTTGTTCTGTGGCTTTGGTTAATTTCCAAAGGTCTAAAACGGTTGATTTTCGTTGTTTTGCCAGTATTTTCATGTTTTTGTCTTCGCAGGGAAGGCGAGTTCACTGTGATCCTCACTCTGCCATTCTGGAAGTTGATCTCTAGGCAAGCAAGCTCCTTCGGAAACATGGTTCTTCTTACATATCCTGCGTCTCTGCAGCAGAGTATTTAAAGTTTGTCCTGCTTCTGTCAAATTCAGGTCAGGCTGTGAGTCTTCATCACACTGTGATTTAAACTTATTCTGATGTGGAATATCCCAGTTATCTTAAGGTGTATGGGTCTCTTAAATGAATGTTCCAGAGGTCACTGGAACATAATTCATCAAGAGCATCCTGTTAGCTTGCTGTGCAACACAAAACTGCTTACTGATAGCAGCACCCTGGACAGAAGGTGATAACTTGAGTACTGTTAAGTTCTCTGTACAAGTGCCCTGGCTGGAACAAATCCTAATAGATCCTTCGCTTTCTGTTTTTTTCATCCATCTTGACATCCATCATTGCTACCTGTGGAAATGGGAAAGCATCATGAGCTATTTGGGATGCGTTGCTAATCCTTCCTACTTAGCTCTGAATCTTTCACCTGGCATCATTCATATCTTTTTTAAAAAATATGTTTTTATTGCCGGAACCGGTTTGGCTCAGTGGATAGAGCGTCAGCCTGCGGACTGAAAGGTCTCAGGTTCGATTCCGGTCAAGAGCACATACCTTGGTTGCGGGCACATCCCCAGTAGGAGGTGTGCAGGAGGCAGCTGATCGATGTTTCTAGCTCTCTATCCCTCTCCCTTCCTCTCTGTAAAATATCAATAAAAATATATTTAAAAAATATGTTCTTATTGATTTCAGAGAGAGGAATAGAAACATCATTGATGAGAGAGAATCTTTGATTGACTGCCTCCTACACATCCCCCCACTGGGGTTCAAGCCCTAACTAGGAATCGACCCATGACCTCTTGGTTCATACGTCAATGCTCAACCACTGAGCCATACCGGCTGAGCAGTAATTCATATCTTTACTGCTGTACCTTTTTGGAGTTCCCAGGTGGTAGTCTGACAAAAACTTTTTGTCATTAATGAGTTTTTTAAACAAAAAAACTAGTATTTAATAGATATTGAATAAAATACTGAAGTCCTTTATAAACATGGATTCTTCAGACCTTTATGTAGTTATCAGAATACTTTTTATAGTTACTTCAGTTGATATTTTGAAAAATTGTATATAAAACAATTGCTGAACATTTTAAAAATGTAGTGCCTGGCACATTCTTTAAACATAGTAAGTTTTTATAAAGATCTTTACATTTTCTTTTTCTTTTTAAATATATTTTTACTAGAGGCCCGATGCACAAAATTCATGCAAGAGGCTTGGCCCTCGCAGCATGGTGGTGGCTTGCCTTGGCCCTCGCAGCCACAACGTTTTGCCTCAGTTTCATCCAGAAGGTTGTGCGGAAGGATGTCCAGAAGGTCGTTCAGCTGTCCGGTCTAATTAGCATATTTCACTTTTATTATTATAGATAGATTTCAGTGAGGAAAAGAGAGGGAGAGAGAGAAATATCAATGATGACAGAGAATCATTGATGGGCTGCCTTCTGCATGCCCCACACTGGAGATCGAGCCTTAAACCCAGGCATGTGCCCTGACTGGACAGGAACTTTGACCTCCTGGTTCATAGGTCGATGCTCAACCACTGTGCCACACTGGCCAGGCTAAATTTTATTTTTCAATTACAGTTTAGATTCAGTATTATTTTGTATTAGTTCAGGTATACAGCATAGTGGTTAGACAATCATATACTTTACAAAGTGGTCCCCTGATATTTCCAGTACCCACCTGGCATCATTTACATAGTTACTGCAATATTATTGACTGCATTCCCTATACTCCCCTCCCTTTTAATGAGTTGTTGTTATCCTCCAATGATTTAGTGTAGGTGAAAGAAATATACACCTCCCCATTTATCTCCATACAACTGATTTAAATAATCAAAGGAAAATTAACATCAATAATAAAAATATATAATAGTAATGAAATGATGGATGGAAGACATAGATACCACAGTCATAGAAGAATTTCTGCTAGATAATGAAAGGCTAAAACCCATCCTATATAATAAAGATGTAATATGCAAATGGTCGTTACGCCGTGAAACGTAACGACTGACCACATAACAACCGGATCACGGATCAGCAGGAGGGTGGGGCAGCGAGCTACAAGTGGGCAGCAGAGAGCAACAGGAAGGGGCAGGCCATCAAGCTATGAGAGGGGGGCGAGGGGGTGGGGGAGCTACAGGAGGGTGGGGCAGCAGGCGGAGAGCTACTGGAGGGCGGCAGTGAGCTACTGGCGAGCTACTGGTGCACGGATTCATGCGCAGGGCCACTAGTATATGTATAATTTCTAAGAGAATAATGCTGTATCATGAAAACTAAGTAGAGGAAACCCTGGTAGATACCTACTACTACCTACTAATAAGATAAATAAAAACTCCTAGAAAAAGCTGGGGGTTTTTTCTTGAGGGATGGGACTATCACTACTTGGAATCTCTTTGATGCTACAGATCTATAGTACCTGAACTCAGTTGCACAGAGTTTAGGAAAGAAAAGGAGGCCATGAAAACAGAAAAACCTGTGGAGGAACCTTTTCCTGACCATATATCTCCTCAGAGCAGGTAACTCATTTCAACACTGGGAGAAGTTTTTTTTATTTTTAGAGGCAACTGACCCCAGGAGGCAGCTACCCTCAAGTCAACTTATAAAAGTAAGGAAGGAAGCCATACACCAAAAGCAGCAGCCAGGCCAAACAGAAAATCAGATAGCAAAACTGTTACCTGTGGCGGCAATATGAACAAACATGGTGAAAAGACCCACCAAGACAAACTTCTGGATAAGCTGACCCATGACTCTGACTTCCTCCCAACCCCATGTAGGATGCTGAAATCCTGAATGATTATTTAAGCCCACATAATGAGGGACTCCAACAGCAGCCAAGTCAATAGTGAGGGACCCAAGGAAAATAAATGCACGATATTTTTAGTTAGTATTACATCTGTTTAAATAAGGTTTTCCTTAAAGGGCAAGAAGGGAAACATTTTAGGCTTTGTGGGCCAAGAGACACAGTCAAGGCTATTATGCAGGTACTTGTATAATCATCACTTAAAAATGTAAAAAACATTCTTAGCTTGTGGGCTGTAAAAACAAAACAGGTGGCTGGCCAGATATGACCCATGGTCTGTAGTTTGCTGATATAGACTCAGCCTTACTCAAATATGAATGAGGCAAAATGTTGGGTGTGTGACTTTTATGAAATGTAGAAGAAAAATGTAAACACAGCATACACAAGAGATAGCTATATAAGATACTTTTTGGTGATGACAGAAATCCAATTAAAACTAGCATTAAGTAAAAAGGATTGTTAGCTCAAATAACTGAGAATGGGTGGGTGGATCAAAAGGGGGAACTATAAGATCTTTTTCTTCTATCCCTTCTCTTAGCCCTCCTCTATGATTCAGTCACTTTCATTCTGCAGATGTAAATTAAAAGAAATATCTATTATTTGGAAGGATTAAGTGAAAGATTTGGGAGAAATAAAAATGACCAAAACTGAAAGATGTGTACAAATGCATAACATGGAAGTGATTGAGAAATTAGTCAAGAGTGAGCTGCAGAGTGAGTAGCTCTGGATTTAAGGTGGCTTGAGGTGATTGGGGGAAGCTTGGGGTGGTATTAGAGAAGAGAAGAGAAAGGAAATCAGCCAAAGACAGGGAATAAGGTCTTGAGTATTATCTGGCCTACAGATCTAGAAATTTGTAACAGCACTTATCCTCATAGCATTCTCATTTTCCTTGGTATAGGGGCAAAGAAGACAGCACAGGATTTATTCTAGAGATGGTGCTTTAATGTGCAGGTTGACAGAAGGTATGTGAGGGAGGGGAGTGCTCCTGAGAGAGTAGTTGACGTGATAAACCATAGAGGTCAAACTAGAGTGAAGAGAGTGAGGAAAAAAAAAAAGAGGCAGTGATGGGGCTGAAAGGTAATAACAATCCTATATAATAAAAGAGTAATATGCAAATTGACCATCACTCCAACTCACAAGATGGCTGCCCCCATGTGGACACAAGATGGCCACCACAAGATGGCCAGCAGGGAGGGACCAGGCCTGCAGGGGAGGGCAATTAGGGGTGACCGGGCCAGCAAAGGAGGGCAGTTGGGGGCAACCAGGCCTGCAGGGGAGGGCAGTTGGGGGGGGGGGGACCCAGGCTGGCCGGGGAAGGCAGTTGGGGGGAACCAGGCCTGCAGGGGAGGGGAGTTTGGGCAACCAGGCCAGCAGGGGAGGGCAGTTAGGGGCAACCAGGCCAGCAGGGGAGGGCAGTTAGGGGCAACCAGGCCAGCAGGGGAGGGCAGTTAGGGGCAACCAGGCCAGCAGGGGAGGGCAGTTAGGGGTGACCAGGCCAGGTGGGGAGGGCAGTTAGGGGCAATCAGGCTGGCAGGGGAATGGTTAGGGGGTGATCAGGATGGCAGGCAGAAGCGGCTAGGGGCAATCAGGCAGGCAGGTGAGCAGTTGGGAGCCAGCAGTCCTGGATTGTGAGAGGCTCCCAGATTGGAGAGGGTGCAGCCTGGGCTGAGGGACACCACCCCCCCCCCCCATGCACGAATTTCATGATTTCTTCAGGGGAACAAGTATGTGTTGCATATGATTTCTTCATGGGAACAAGTAAGTGTTGCTCTGTTCAATTCTCATATTTTAAAGAAGGTCAATTTAAGTGCTCCTGAGAAGGAAAGGTTAGGGCAGGAAACTATTCTTATCTCTGTCCACAACTGTCTTCAAGGTGGGCAGGGCTGTATGCGTGGCAAGGTGCACATGGGTGGGCGGGGACTTGACACTGGGTCCCATGGCATGTTGGGTCTGGATTTCACGTGATTTTGTGCGGTGGGCCTCTAGTCTATATATATAAAAGCCAAGTGACCTGAACCATGGAACGACTGGTCACTATGACACACACTGTGGCAGCCAACCGGCCCTGTCGGGGCCCTGATCTGCCCTCCCACCTCCCATGGTCCCTCCCCACAGCTGGCCCTGCCCCTGATCATCCCCTGTACCCCGATTGGGGGTGGGGCTGGTCAGGCCCCACCCATGCACAAATTTGTGCACCAGGCCTCTAGTATATGTATATTACAGTAATAAGAGTATATGTGTATTTTTGCAATTCACATGAATGGTCACCTAGAATTATAAATGAAATGGAGTGGCTTTAGAATTGATTTAATCAATATGTCACAAGTGAAGTACTATGACAGCACTGTGCTAAGTGCTTACTACATTTTCTCATTTAACTCTTCTAACAACTCTGTTGTCCCCATTTTACAGGTCAGACACAAAAGGTAAGAGAAAATTCACTCAAAATTTCATAGTGGTTTGTGGTGAGGCAAGATTAGAAACCAGAGCCTCTCATTCTAGAGTCCATCCACTCATAACTTCTATGCCATTCTGCCTTTTAAAACCAATAGAATTCCTAAATTTCTACATCAAAGCACATAGTCAACAAGAGTCAGACTTGGAAATTTCCAAAGCAGGTGTTTCTAGTTAACAACCAAAGGAAAATTTAATTCTTCCACCATACCACATCACTTCCTGGTAAAATGCTCTGGATGAATTAATTGCAAAATGTTCCTTTAATAAGTAACAAAACAAATTTACTTTTTGTGTGGTGTTATGAAGGGTAATAAGCCGTCACTTAATATTTATAGTTCCTTATCCCATCATCCCCTCCCTTCCTTTCAGCTGATGATTTCACTCCTACTTCAGAGAGAAGATATAGGCCAATGGGTAGTAAATTCTTACTCGTTTACCCAGCCTCAAACCTACAAACTTACCTGCAACCCTGTCAATCTTTTCCTTTTCCTTGTTTCCTCAGTGGTAAAGCTATCTTTCTTGTAAGGTGATTTTCTCCATTTAAATCCTAAATCAAAGGTTCTCGGAGTGTGGTAAGTGGACCAGCAGCATCAGCCACACCTGGGAGCGTGTTAGAAATGCAAATTCTTGGCATTCTCACAAATCATAAAACCTAGTGGAGGCAGGAGGCCAACCGGACATGTTCCTCTGCCTTTGAAGGAGAGAGGTGTGAAGAAATCGCTCCGATGCCTTTGACCGGCGTCTCATAGGCACCTTTGACTCGTCATAATTTTATCACAGCTGTGCCTTTAAACATCTTTCCGGCTGATACAAAGCTCCATGGAGGGAAGGATTCATCTTCTGATTAAGGAAATTTCCAAAATCACAAGGAGAGAAACAGTATGATGAGCCCCGTGTGCCCATCTTCCAGATTCAACAGTTATAAGCATTTTGCCAATCTTGTTTTATCTGTTTCCCCCATTGGTATTCCCTCCCCCACTTTGGATAGTGAAGGCCAATCTCAGGTGTCATTCTATTTAACCCATACATATTTCAATATGCATTTCCGACGGAAAAGAACACATTCTTCCATATAACCACCACACAATTAAAACATCTACTGGAAATAACAGCAGTTCCTTAGTTCAGCTCTTACCTTTCTTCTAGTCTACTTGTTAGAGTGGGGCTCTTTTATATATATATATACATATATATATACATATATATATATATTTTTTTAATATATTTTATTGATATTTTACAGAGAGGAAGGGAGAGGGATAGAGAGCCAGAAACATCAATGAGAGAGAAACATCGATCAGTTGCCTCCTGCACACCTCCCACTGGGGATGTGCCCGCAACCAAGGTACACGCCCTTGACCGGAATCGAACCCGGAACCCTTCAGTCCGCAGGCCGACGCTCCATCCACTGAGCCAAACCGGCCTTGGCAATATATATATATTTTTTTATTGATTTTTTACAGAGAGGAAGGGAGAAGGATAGAAAGTCAGAAACATCGATGGGAGAGAAACATCGATCGGCTGCCTCCTGCACACCTGCCACCAGGGATGTGCCTGCAACCAAGGTACATGCCCTTGACCGGAATCGAACCCAGGACCCTTCAGTCCGCAGGCCGACGCTCTATCCACTGAGCCAAACCGGTTAGGGCTAGAGTGGGGCTCTTTTGCCTGTCTTGTTTACTGCCACTTCTCAAGTACATACGAGGCACTGCAGTATTTAAAGGAGTGAGTGGCTGGGTTGTATTCTTAGGTCCATAAAAATCTTATCAATAGTGATTGTGATCTTGGGCTAATAAAAGAAAGCCCACTTGACTCATAAGGGAGCTGAGGCAGAGCTGTCTAATGTTTACAAGTGCTGTAGGCCAAACACCAGTGTCTTTTTTTTTTTTTTTTTTTTTTTTATATTTTTTTATTGATATTTTACAGAGAGGAAGGGAGAGGGATAGAGAGCTAGAAACATCGATGAGAGAGAAACATCGATCAGCTGCCTCCTGCACACCTCCCACTGAGGATGTGCCCGCAACCAAGGTACATGCCCTTGACCGGAATCGAACCCGGGACCTTCAGTCCGCAGGCCGACGCTCTATCCACTGAGCCAAACCGGTTTCGGCCACCAGTGTCTTTTAATGAGCAAGCACCTCCAGAGCTCTAACTTGGGATGGGTTGCTTTGAACCTGCCTCTCTTGCCTCAGAGGGGTCAGAAATTCCTTTGCTCCTCACCTCTTGAACAGGAAATAAAAATCTTTTTTTTTAAAGAAAAAAACAAAGAAATGCAAATTCTTGTGCTCTTTCCCAGAATCAGAAACTCTAGGAGTGGGGCCCAGCAGCCTCTGGACAAGGCCACCAGGTGATTCTGATGCACACTTAAATTTGAGAATCTCAGGCCCCACCCCAACTTACTGAATCGGAATATGCATTCACTGGAATACCACAGGTGATTACAAGTTCCCTCAGGTGATTCACAGGCATATTAAAATTGAGAAACACTGCTCTGCAAGCATTCTCTTCTCAAGGACTATCTCATTTTTCCCTCTCTCTTTTGGATCTTTCCTATCAGCATTTTAAAATTTGTCCTGTCTCTTCATTATGTAAAAGAGTCCCTTGACTCTTTAGCTTTCTCTCTTCCATTTTCTCACCTTCCATTCATAGGCAAGTTTCTTGAATGACTTGCCTATACTATAATCAGGGTCTCTTGTGGTCCCTACCACTCTACTGGAACTTCTTGGGCACAGGTAACAAGTAATCCCTTTATGGATAAATCCTACGATGACCTCTTTACAGCATTTGACACTACTGACCATGTTTGATTTCTTAAAATTCTCCTCCTCTGGTGTTTGAACAGGACATTTTTTCATCTTCTCCTACCTCCCTGGCCACTCATTATCATCTTTCTCTGGTATTTACCCCTCCCACACCTCGCTAGAGGGTTTCAGAAGAATGGGACTCTTACTTCCAAAATAGAGTTTCCCAGTCTCCACACTCTTGACATTTTGGGCTGGATAATTATTTGTTGTGGGGGCTGTCTTGTGCATTGTAGGATGTTTCGTAGCATCCCTGACCTCTACCCACCAGATGCCAATAGCAACCCCTCCCGAAGTTGTGACAACCAAAAATGTCTCCAGATATTGCCAGTGTCTCCTGGGGGTGGGGTGGGGATGGGGATGCGGCATTGCCTATGGTTGAGAACCACTGGTCTGAAAGTAATCTCATGTGACCTAGTTCTGATAAGTACTAAGAGTTTGCTGAAGGTTTTTAGAAAAGTTCTTCCTTTGAGAAAGAGCTATGGAAAGACATTCTTTTTTTCCCTACCACCTGTGGGAAACATGCAATGTTTGTTGCTACAGGCCGGCATCCTAAAACTCTGGATGAAGAAAGACTTGGATCTCATGACATCACTGAATCACTGGATCAGCCACTCCTAATGTTTGCCCTTCCTCTGGATTTAATCTTGAATAATATACCTTCCAAACTTGCTTACTCATCTTGTTTCCTCCTGTTTTTCTGGGGCGGTTCTGCAAACACAGGTGCAACTGTGCCTAGCTCAAGGACTAATCTGGGAAGCCCTGGTTCTGAACAAATGAAGAGATTGATAACCAAACATTTCTAGAATACCAGGGATTTTATCACAGAGATAACCCCTTTTATAGATCTGACTTGGTCCTCCTAGTGGCACATTTTATTTCCTGTCCCAATTCCCACTATCCTAATCATATCATTGCCAATCAATTTTCAATGCTATCTGCATCCATGAGTGCCTCATTTTTTTTTCGCTAATCATTGCCTTCAATTTAAATCCCGGATTTAGAAGTCAGAGGAGACAAAACCTTTCTTTATCTGCTGGATTACTAAAGCAATTCCCTCTGCTTTTGAGGAGCCAAGCAAAGAGCTGGCTCAGCAGGACTGAGCTGGTTGAGCAGGAAGGGCTACAACGTTACTAACAGATACCAGCACTGGTGTTTGAACTCCTTTAGACAACTGTCCCACAGAATATCCCTCTTGTATTCATGGCCATTCTTCAAACTAGAACACTGTGGTTGATTAATATGGCCATTCCCTCCCATTTCTCTGTGAATACATAGAGCAGCTTGGAGGCAGGGCTTTCCCTGCAGCACTATTTGTAGAATGTCCAGCTATGCCTGACCTAAGCCAACCTCTTCAAGGGGTAATGAGAGCTTGGGGGACTTTCCCCACAATAGGCTTTGTGTTATGTCTACATCGTATGTCTCTAGTGTGTTTTTTACAGAGCCTTAGAGAAGGAAATGATACCTGAGTAGGAGATTGTGTCTAGATTCTCTCTTTCTCTATGTGTGCACTATCCCCTCAAAGCAGGAAGACCATTATAGTGGGTTTATCAAAATTATAGACAATTTGCTGGCCTTCTGTTTTCAGATAGTGATTTCCAAAAAGGACTTTAAATATTTCTTTCCACTTGGGTCAAAAGAAAGACACTTACCGTATTGAAAGAAATGCAAAACTAAGAGCAGAGGATGTTTAGGATGGCTCCTCTTCTTCCCCGCAAGAATCTTCATTGATAAAAATAGAAATCTTATAGTCCTCATCAATAGGGAACTGGGAATGGCCTGTAACTAGTACGGTTGGTCTTGTTTGTTTGGGCTCTGAACTATGCTGCATTATTCTGTTTCAGTGTTGTTTCCTCCCAGGTGGTCTGTTCTGAAATTTCTACTTATTCCTTTTTAATATGTCCTAGTTTTTGTTTACATAATATTAGGACTTACCTAATATTTTGCAAAAAAATTTCCTGGAGATAATAAAGACATCCAGATGTTGTGAGTACACAAACTCAAGTCTGCAAGCAATATAAATGTACTTTGTATAATTATGTCTAGTACTCCACCAAGTTAATGAAAATTTCATTTTAATAAACTAAATGTTCTTTCAAATAATTCCAATGGGCTGATCCCATCAGAGTCTCCCATATGTACAGCTTTACTTAACCTGAGCAGTGAAAGGGGCAAATTGTCCTAAGTCATCACTCATGTGACCTGGCATGTACTAAGATTGCTTTTTCTGCTGCTCCTCATGACACCCTGGGGTCCTGTAGGGATCCTGAGGCTCCTTGGATGCATCTTCCCAAATCTCCACCAATTACAGTTGATATACAATATTATATTAGTTTCAGGTGTACAACATAGTGATTAGACATTTATGTAACTTACAAAGTGATCACTCCAGTAAGTCTAGTACCAACTTGACATCATACATAGTTAATAAAAATTCTTTATGTTGCAAGTGAAGAAAAATCTAAGACAAACTGGTCTCATTAGAAAGGAAAACTGAAAAGTCTGTTGGTAATTCCCAGGGATGGTTATGACTTTATTCAAAGTTCAGATAATGTCACCAGGACCTGTTTCCCAAATATTCTTCCTCTTAGTGTTAACTTCATGTTTAGGCTGGTTCCCTTCCTCCTAGCAGAATGGCTACAGTAGTCCCAACTTCACATCTGTAGGTACTAAGTCCTGAGGTAAGTCTCTTCCAGGAGACCTGTTCTTAGAGAGAAGCTTTATTTCTCCCAGAAGCCCCAGCAAATGTCTCCTCATATGTCATTGGCTTTTGATCAGACGAGTTCATTAATGAACCCATCACTAAGGCCATAGAGATAGAATATGTTGACTGGCCTATAGGGGCTTAATCACAAGGAACAACAACAGCCTGTAATTATTGGAATCAAGAGGCCCTACACCAATTTGGGTCCTCTCTTAGGGCTGGGTTTGGGATCGATGCTACACAATGACATAGCTTTTGAGTGAGGGAGAAAGGGAGTGATTTACCAGAAGAAAATCATTGTATCATTTTACCAAAAGAAGGGTGAATGGATACTGGACAGGTAAAAAACAAAATGTCCACTAGAGTATCAGAACATATTTTATTTCATGTTAGTTTGTTGTATGTAAGTAGGCAGAATTAGCTATATTGTTCTCATCACAAAGATAGTCATTTCCTATAAATTCTTTGACTTCACCTCTAATTTTTCATTAAAGCACTTCCAAGAACAATTGCACAATAGAAGCTCTTTCTACCAGACACCACTTAAATGAATTACCTAATTAGTGTTCTGCATCGCCTCTAACGCATGCTGAGCCTTCAGGTCTAGACTTTAATTCTTTGAAACATCCTCATATATTACTGCTCCCACATGTTGAGTCAGTGCTAGTTCACAAACCTGTTTGTTGGAGTTGTTGTTTAATTACATACCTAATTAAACGTTGCATTACATCATAAACTGCGAGTAAAGGAAATGTCAAACTTCTCTCTTAATTGAATTAAATTGAATGCTTTAGAAAAGTTTAATAAAGGCAAAGCGATGAAAATAAAAAGACCCGCTATGAATTGGATATGGGTGAGACTACTGTGAAAAATTGATGATGGGTATGTCTTAAAGTCCAGAAGGATTGTTCATTGAGAGCACTGTGTGTATGATTTTAAGTTCTTAACCCACTTTAAAGAAGTCAAAACTGAAAAACATAGTTGATATACTGTTGATGTGGTTTATGGAAAAAGGAGGGATGCTGAACTCCAAACAGTTGACTCATATTCAAAGCAAAGGTCTTGCCCTACATCAAAAGATTGGCAAATGAATACATGTTAATGTGAGTTGAAGTGTTTAAGGTACAAATGTATATGTGTGGTGAAAGCTATAAGTTAAGCAGAGAAGTCAATGAGCAAGAGAATTGGAATTAATTTTGGTAATTAGGGGATAAGAAATGGATAGTTTATTTATTTTATTTTTTTAAACATATTTTATTGATTTTTTACAGAGAGGAAGGGAGAGGGATAGAGAGTGAGAAACATCGATGAGAGGGAAACATCAATCAGCTGCCTCCTGCACACCTCCTACTGGGGATGTGCCTGCAACCAAGGTACATGCCCTTGACCGGAATTGAACCCGGGACCTTTCAGTCCGCAGGCCGATGCTCTATCCACTGAGCCACACCGGCTAGGCAGAAATGGATAGTTTAGAAAGCTAAAGAGGATGGAGGCCAGATTATAGGAGAGTAAGGTGAAAAATAAAACTGAGAAAAATCAAGAAGCTTAATAGAAATAAGTTATTAATAAGAACAATAAGATATAACATCTGAGTGCTTATTATATGTAAACACTATTCTAGATATTCTCCATACACTTTTAAAAATATATTTTTATTTATTTCAGAGAGGAATAGAGATAGAAACATCAATGATAAGAGAGAATTATTGCCCTAACCAGTTTGGCTCAGTGGATAGAGCATCAGCCTGTGGACTCAAGGGTCCCAGGTTCGATTCCGGTCAAGGGCATGTACCTTGGTTGCAGGCACATCCCCGGTGGGGGGTGTGTAGGAGGCAGCTGATTGATGTTTCTCTCTCATCGATGTTTCTAGCTCTCTATCCCTCTCCCTTCCTCTCTGTAAAAAATCAATAAAATATATTAAAAAAAAAGAGAGAGAGAGAGAGAGAGAGAATTACTGATGGGCTGGCTCCTGCATGACCCTTACTGAGGATCAAGCACAGAACCCAGGCATGTGCCCTTGACCGGAATCAAACCTGGGACCCTTCAGTCCACAGGTTGACGTTCTATCCACTGAGCCAAACCACGTAGGGCCATACACTTTTTTGGTTTTTTTTACAACCTAGGTATTAAGTATTTCATGCTAAGTTAAACAGCTAGAAAATAAAATAGATGTTTCTGTTAAAGCACATGTGAGGGGTGGGTGTGTGCAGAAACTCAGGATTTTTCTGAGGAAATTATTCTGGGGGAAAAGAAAATGATAAAGAACAAACTATGTTATTAAGTGTTCTTGTTATTTGGCCAATACTAATTTAAAAATACAAGTTTCCCTCTTCAAATAGGTGATTTAATAAGTAGTTCACCTGTAAAAGTCAATTCTGAAGTCCCTTCTAAGTTCACTCAAGTCCCACAGACTGGAAGGAGGAAGAAAATGTGAAAAGAAAAAAAAATGTTATGCCTTATAGCTCAGCACAGAGGAGGCAGTAAGTGTTCTAAAATAATATGCTCCACCCTGGCTGCTGTGGCTCAGGTGGTTGGGCATCATCCAGGACCACCAAAAGTTTGCTGGATCCCAGTCAGGGCACATGCCCTGGTTGCAGGCTTGATCCCCATGGGGGCATGCAGGAGGCAGCCTATTCATTGTCCCATTGGTGTTTCTCTCTTTCTCTCTCCCTCTCCTTTCCTCTCTCTCTAGAAATAAAAATGAATAAATAAATAAATAAATAAATAAATAAATAAATAAATAAACATACAAAAAATCAATTAAACATTTTAAAATAACATGCTTCTACCCAGGCTGAGAAACCAACATTATCTTGTTGGCAGCTAAAAACAAATGCAGTGTTTACATTATACTAGCTTCTTTCTTTCTTTCTTTTTTTTTAATAATATATTTTATTGATTTTTTACAGAGAGGAAGGAAGAATGATAGATAGTCAGAAACATCGATGAGAGAGAAACATCGATCAGCTGCCTCCTGCACACCTCCCACTGGGGATGTGCCCGCAACCAAGCTACATGCCCTTGACCGGAATCAAACCTGGGACCCTTCAGTCCGCAGGCTGACGCTCTATCCACTGAGCCAAACCGGTTTTGGCTATACTAGCTTCTTTCTTAAAGGTGGTTTTCTCTGATTTTATCTCTATTTCTGAAGGGCACACTATTTGGGGCTTAACACCTTCTCCAACATAGAAAGAGCAAACAGTAGTGCTGAGGAAAACTAAAGTACACCATAATTCAAGGGAAAAAACAACTGCTTTCCCCCCAATTATTAAACAAGTAACTGTTATTTAACTTTTCAGAAAATGAGAAAAAATGGAACTTTTCATTAAGGAAAAGCAAATTCAAGAGTAGGCCAGATATCTTTAGGGAAAATAAAGGATAAAGTAAGTGTACAAGTATCTGAAGAGAAAAGATATAGTCTTCCCAAATTAATGACTCCAAACCAGTTATCTGCTGAAGACATAACAGATTGAATTTCCATGGCTAATTAAGAACATACATTGCCCTAGCCAGTTTGGCTCAGTGGATAGAGCCAGTCTGCAGACTAAAGGGTCCCATGTTTGATTCTGGTCAAGGGCACATGCCTGGTTTGTGGGCTCCAACCCCAGTAGGGGGCGTGCAGTTGGCAGCCAATCAATGATTCTCTCTCATCATTGATGTTTCTATCTTTCCCTCTCCCTTCCTCTCTGAAATCAATAGAAATATATTTTAAAAAAACAACAAACATGCCCTAACCGTTTTGGCTCAGTGGATAGAGCGTCGGCCTGTGGATTCAAGGGTCCCAGGTTCGATTCCGGTCAAGGGCATGTACCTTGGTTGCGGCCACATCCCCAGTAGGGGGTGTGCAGGAGGCAGCTGATCAATGTTTCTCTCTCATCCATGTTTCTAACTCTCTATCCCTCTCCCTTCCTCTCTGTAAAAAATCAATAAAATATATTTAAAAAAAACACACAAAACAACAACAATAAATAGGCTTGACACCTTTGGGACTCTGGTATCAGTGATTCTAATTTTGTATCTCTTACCAATTTACATTTGCACTTGAATTTACATTTGAATGTGACAGAGGTAGCCAGATTAGACTGATTATTTTGTTAAATACTCACTGAGTTGGAAAAACAACAGGGTCAGCCGAAACCGGTTTGGCTCAGTGGATAGAGCGTCGGCCTGCGGACTCAAGGGTCCCAGGTTCGATTCCGGTCAAGGGCATGTACCTGGGTTGCGGGCACATCCCCAGTGGGGGGCGTGCAGGAGGCAGCTGATCGATGTCTCTCTCTCATCGATGTTTCTAACTCTCTATCCCTCTCTCTTTCTCTCTGTAAAATATCAATAAAATATATTTAAAAAAAAAAAAAAAAAAAAGAAAAACAACAGGGTCAGAGTGAAGACAGGGTTACAGAATTTAACCTCTTGAGACACATTATCTCCAAGTTCTAAATTCACAGGGTTGCTCTAGTAGATGAATAATGAACTGCTACTTAGTACATGTTACTGATATTTTCTAGCTATGGGAAGAAACAGTAGAAAATTAATTACATTCTTATTTTGCTTCTAAAATAAATTCTTACAGTGTATGTTTGAAGATTTTGAACTTGATAGTTAAAAGCAAGATATGACTCCCAAATCAACAAATCAATGGATAAGAATAGCTAACTCTGAAATAGATCTAAGGGTATATGAAAATTATCTAATGGAGTGTTTCTAACTAATAGATTAAAAAATGGATCATTTCACAAAAGACATAAAAAATACAAATAGCACCCTAGCCAGTTTGGTTCAGTGAACAGAGTGTCGGCCTGCGGACTGAAGGGTTCCGGGTTTGATTCCAGTGAAGGGTACATGCTTGGGTTGCAGGCTCGATCCCCATTTAGGGGGTGTGCAGGAGGCAGCCGATGCAATGATTCTCTCTCATCATTGATGTTTCTATCTCTCTCTCCATATATATATATATATATATATATATATATATATATATATATGGGCCTGGTGCACAAAATTTGTGCACTGGAGGGGGGGTGTCCCTCAGCCCTGCCTGCACCCTCTCCAGTCTTGGATCCCTTGGGCCTAAACCATCAGTTGGACATCCCTCTCACAATCCAGGACTGCTAGCTCCCAACCACTCGCCTGCCTGCCAGCCTGATCACCCCCTAACCACTCCCCTGCCAGCCTGACAGATGCCTAACTGCTCCCCTGCTGGCCTGATTGCCCCCAACTGCTCTCCCCTGCTGACCCAGTGGCCCCCAATTGCCTTTCCCTGCCGGCCTGGTTGCCTCCAACTGCCCTCCCCTGCAGGCCTGGTCCCCCCAACTGCCCTTCCCTGCTGGTATGGTCGCCTCCAACTGCCCTCCCCTGCTGGCCTGGTCGCCCCCAACGGCCCTCCCCTGCTGGCCTGGTTGCCCCAACTGCCCTTCCCTCCTGGCCTGGTCACCCCTAACTGCCCTCCCTGCAGGCCTGATTGCCCCCAACTGCCCTTTTCTGCCGGCCTGGTTGCCCCAACTGCCCTCCCCTGCTGGCCCAGTTGGCCTTAGCTGCCCTCCCCTGCTGGCCTGATTGCCCACAACAATCCTCCCCTGCCAGCCATCTTGTGGCAGCCATCTTTGACCACATGGGGGCGGCCATCTTGTGTGAGGGTGTGAGGGTCAATTTGCATTTCTACCTCTTTATTGTATAGGATATATACACATAAAGTCAAGAAGGGGGAAAATCAGGGAAAATGAGAAGGGGTGGTCAGTCAATGAAGTAGGAAGAAATCTAGTATAGTGTGGTCTCATAAATAAAGAGAAGTTTCAAGAAAGAAGCACTAAATAGATGTTATGTCTTAACGGTGTGTTCAGTGGTTGAGCATCGACCTATGTATGAATCAGGAGGTCATTGTTCGATTCCCAGGCCAGCAAATGCCCAGGTTGCAGGCTCAATCCCCACCTGGTAGGGGGTGTGTAGGAGGCAGCCAATCAATGACTCTCTCTCATCATTGATGTTTCTCTCTCTCTTCTTCTCCCTTCCTCTCTAAAATCAATAAAAAAAATTTAAAAAAAGAAAAAAAAAGAAGCAATGGTTTAAGCAATTGAGTTTCAAGAAGGAAACAATGGTTCCACTTCTTGCTTCAGTTGGGACAGAAGTTAGTAAAAACAGAAAAGTCCTCATTAGATTTGGAAACAGAGAGGTCTGGTTATAGCATAAAAACAGTCTTAGTAGCATGATGGGGATGGTTTTTTGATTGGATTGGGTTAAGGAGAAGTTATGAGGTAGGAGTTGGAAGTAGCTTCTAGATAGAGCTAACTCTTTCAAAAGTTTTTCCTGTTAAGGGGAGCAGAGAAATGGGATAGGATAGGTATTAAGGTACTTTTTGTAGTTGTTGTTAAAATAGAAACTTGAATATGTTGTACACAGATGGAAATGACCCAGTAGAACAGGAGAAATTGATTAAATAGGAGCAAGAAAGGGTAATTGGAGGAGCAAAGCTCACAAGAAGGAGAGAGGATAAAGGATCCAGAACACAAATGGAGGGATTGTCTTTAATAGTAAGTAGCAAAGCCACTTCACCATAACGAGGAACTGAGAAGCCAGGGTGGGTGTTGGATGGAAAATGTGGAAAATATGAATAAGTGGCTGAGAAGTGACAAGAATAGTGGAAGAAATTAAGACAGTGAGTCTTGAGCAAATGAAGAGGGCATTACAAGGATCTTATTGTAGTGCTAGTTGGCATTAACTTTAAAAGAGCTTGGATTTTTTAAGGAGAAAGAAAGAAAAATGATTTGGAGGCAACATGAGGAGCAGGTTCTAAGATAAGAATACCTATGATAGGGAAAATGCTCTTTGTACTTGATAAGTTGCTAGGGAGGTAGTTTTGCTAGGTGATAGACCAGTTTTCAGTTGGAACAGGAAGTTGATGAGAACATTTAGAGAAGAGGTAAGAATAAAAGGGAAATGACTGACACAAATGTTGAAATCTAAAGTGCAGAATGAAATGTTTCGGATGGTTGGAGTAATGAATGTAGAGGGTGGCACGGAGACGCTAATCAGGGAAATGATAGATGACCTGGAGCTACTGGTTGTGGTTGAGTGAAAAGGATTATAATGATGAAATTATCTCCCTGTAAGCTCTAGAGGGCGAGGGAAGTTGGGTAAATTGGTTAAGATGAATAATATAGAGCTATACAACACAAACTGTTCTGTCTTGCAGGTCTTGTGGTATGGAGGCTACTGGATAAAATTGCTAATATTTCATTTAGAATTTTTGCATTTGTAATTATAAAATACTAGAGGCCCGGTGCACAAAATTCATGCACGGGGGGGGGGGGGGTTTGTCCCTCAGCCTGGCCTGCACCCTCTCCAATCTGGGACACCTTGAGGGATGTTCAACTGCCCATTTAGGCCCGATCCCACCAGGCAGTCGGACATCCCTCTCACAATCCAAGACTGCTGGCTCCCAACCACTTGCATGACTGCCTGCCAGATTGCCCCTAACCGCTTCTGCCTGCCAGCCTGATCACCCCCTAACCACTCCCCTGCCAGCCTGATCGATGCCTAACTGCTCCCCTGCCAGCCCAATTGCCCCTAACTGCCCTCCCCTGCTGGCCTGGTTGCCCCCAACTGCCCTCCCCTGCAGGCCTGGTTGCCCCTAACTGTCCTCCCCTGCAGGCCCGGTCCCCCCCAACTGCCCTCCCCTGCTGGCCCGGTCACCCCTAACTGCCCTCCCCTGCAGGCCTGGTCCCCCCCAACTGTCCTCCCCTGCTGGCCTGATTGCCCACAACTGCCCTCCCCTGCAGGCCTGGTCCCCCCCAACTGTCCTCCCCTGCTGGCCTGATCGCCCACAACTGCCCTCCCCTGCCAGCCATCTTGTGGCAGCCATCTTGTGTCCACATGGGGACAGCCATCTTTAACCACATGGGGGCGGCCATCTTGTGTGTTGGAGTGACAATCAATTTGCATATTACTCTTTTATTAGGATGGTCTAAAGATTTCCTTCTAGTATTACAATTGTTAGGTTTAAGGATTATGATCATATTTCAAAAATAAGCTGGGATTTTTTCCAAGTATTTTTACACTCTGGAACTATCCGGTCTAGTTCATTTTGGTGTAGGCGATATCCTTGAGAATATTTTTATTTATTTTTTAGAAATATATTGTTATTGATTTCAGAGAGGAAGGGAGAGGGAGAGATAGAAACATTTATGATGAAAGAGAATCATTGATGGGCTGCCTCCTGCATGGGCCCTGACCAGGGCCTGGGTGGAGAGGAGCCTGCCACCGAGGTACATGCCCTTGACCAGAATCAAACCTGGGATCCTCTGGTCAGCAGGCCAACGCTCTATCCACTGAGCTAACCGGCTAAGGCTAAATGTGTTTTGATTTTTTAGGGAGAGGGGAAGGGAGAGGGAACGCTAGAAACCCTATATGATGGTAGAAATATCCTGTTTTCTCCAGAACACAAACAGGATTGCCTTCCTCAAATCCCAGTTACATACACACCACCCAAATCAAGTTTAAGAGAAACACTTGAAAAAAAAAGAACAGTTGATTTTTAGAGGTGGGGGCGGGGGAGAGAAACATAGATATAAAAGCGCAACATCCATGGGCTGCCTCCTTGCACGCCTCCACCAGGGCAGCAACCCGGGCATATGCCTTTGACTAGAATGGAACCCGCAACCTCCTGGCACCCGGGAGACGCCTAACCTACTGAGTCACACTGGCCAGGGCAAGAATGACACACGTTTTCCAGCCTGTTCGCAAACGATCTGACGAAGTGGGATTTCCCGCCATTTCACTTCAAGGACTGGAAGGGCTTTCCCCTAGATTCGTGGGAGGCCCGAGCGTACACCGCTTTCCCTGCTAGGCGAGCGGCGGAACGCCAAGGTCAGTAGGCTGCATTACGATCTCGGGGACAGAGCAACAAGGTTACAGGTCAAATTGCCCAAGTGCTCGGCTTTCGCCGATAACTTGGGAGGGCGAAGACACCGACCGCAAGGGGAAAACGAAGCGCCCATTGCGCAACCCCGCGCCCGCTCTGGGAATAGGGAGCGCGGCCGTTGAAGGGCGGAGCAAGGGCTGGGGGCGGAGTAAGGGCTGGGGGCGGAGGCCTGGTTCGCTCCATCTCGAGCCCGGATTGGCTGGGCCCTAAGAGCCAAGTGACGACAGCCTGGGAGAACGTCGGATTTGTGTGGTGGGCGCGGGCGGGCGGAGGAGGCGCACTGCGCAGGCGCAGTGGCAGCTTCTCTCGGCCCAGCGCTCGCGGACAAGTCCCGACAGCGCGCGCCCCCGCTCCCGCGCCGGGACCGCCCCCTCCCCCTTTCGGCGGCGTCGAAGGTAAACAATAGTTGGCCGGTGATCGCGGAGTGCTTCTCCCGCCGCCGGATTCAGCGGGCTGCGTGGGATCGGCGGGATCCCGGCCGGCGGGCCATGGCGGGGCTGTACTCGCTGGGAGTGAGCGTCTTCTCCGACCAGGGCGGGAGGAAGTACATGGAGGACGTTACTCAAATCGTGGTGGAGCCCGAGCCGACCGCTGAAGAAAAGCGCTCGCCTCGGCGGTCGCTCTCGCAGCCGTCACCGCCGGCTCTTACTGGCGGCGAGGTCTCGGGGAAAGGCCCGGCGGTGGGAGCCCGAGAGGCTGGCGACCCTGCCTCGGACGCGGGGGCCTCGCCGGCTCCCGGCCGTTGCTGCCGCCGCCGCTCCTCTGTGGCATTTTTTGCCGTGTGCGATGGGCACGGCGGGCAGGAGGCGGCACAGTTTGCCCGGGAGCACTTATGGGGTTTCATCAAGAAGCAGAAGGGATTCACCTCGTCCGAGCCCGCGAAGGTTTGCGCTGCCATCCGCAAGGGCTTCCTCGCCTGTCACCTCGCCATGTGGAAGAAACTGGGTAAGTTCCCTGGCTTGTTTGGGCGCCCACTTTTTTTGCAGGCATTTGGGGGCTTTTATGGCACCAGCCCTGCGTGGGCCCCGGGCAAAGTGTACATTGGTGGACAGGAAGACTCTTGGTCTGATAGCACTTTCGGGGTGGAAGTCCGGGCAAACAAAGTGGCCTTGGGAAGGGATTGCTGTCTCCCCGCAACCGCGCCTCGCCTGGTTTCCACCCTCTACGGATCCTTGGGAAGCCGTCCTCTCCCTCCTCGGTTTCGCGTTTGGTGGCAGCCGGCGAAAACGTGTTTGAAACCTGACGCCAGATTTTGGCCAAAAGATCAACTGAAGATAGGTTGCTCTCTGGGCCATGCGATAGAAGCGGGAGATGACAAAAATTAGAGTACTCCTTTAGAATCTGTCATTATTTTGCTCATGAAGGACTTGTCCCTATCAGTTGCCTCCTCTCATGGTGTCAGTTCTCCAGATTGACCCCAGGTCGCTGGTAGTTGGAGTAAACTGTTGGCTATTTTAGGAAGGCGAAAATGTAATCATCCAGTCGCTTGAAAGGAATTCGGTTTTGCTTTTAGGGTCTTTATGCGTGGACTGCTTATGAAAAACAAAAGCGCGGGATGCATTGTTACATATTAAACTGTTCCCACGTTAAATTCTGCCAGGGCTTTGAAAAAGTGCAGTACAAGTTTTGGGAGTAGTTGGCCTTACCAGTAGTTGTATGCTGTCAGATACATACATTCTCAACAGTTCGGACTTAAAAGTCCTTGTAAGTTGTAATAGCCTGTCAAAGTAGCAAGAGATAAGGAGAATTTACTGTTGTGCTAAAAGGAAATAGAGACCTTAATATCTAAAAATTCGATCTAGTTGTAGTTTTACCTAAGCTTTAAATGTTTTCTAAAGCAACCAGTTTCTGTACCCAACATATTATATCATGCAGAGTTATAGTTGCTTTAACATTGCTGTGAATGAATGGCGTGAATCTTTTTTAGAGACAATATGTCATTTTAAAAATTCTCTTGTTTTTGGTAGCATAATTTATTTTTAGCAGAGGGCAGAGACATAGAGAAGAGTGTAAAGATTGGTCAAATACAGAACATTTTTTAAAAGGTATAGTCATAGAATTGTAGATTAGCTTCTTTCAGTCTGTTTTCTATTTACCTGGCTTTCTGCCAAGAATAATTTGATTGACTCATAGAACAACCAGTCCGCCTGTTGGAGGCGTTTCCCTTAAAATCCCAGAGGCCCCTGTTATGGATTTGTTTTGTTTTTGTGTAGGCAGAGCAGTGCTAAAAGCACTGCAGTATATTCCAGAAATATGTCATTATGTTGTCTGCAGTGCTACTAGGAGTGGACAGCAAGACAAGATAGCAGAAGATTAAACACAAAGAATTATTTGAGTCCTGTTTATATAGCAGTACACTTGAAGCAACATGAACTTGCCATATGTTTGAACTGAAAGGATAAAGTATTATCCCAGTTACTTGAACATTTTTTAATAAAGCAGGGACCATCCTGTTGAATGTGAATGTGTATGTTTATTGATGTACATTTACCTTTTGAATCAAGTTTTCAGAGCCTTATGTACCAGACAAATGTTTGCTTCATTCCACAGCTAAACCTTGTACTTCATCCCCAAAACTTGAATAAAAAAAGAATATGCTGAGTATATGGAAGTTTTCACACAGGAGATGCAGGTTAAAAAAAAAAAGTACTTGTGTCTCAAATTCATGGGTGGGTCCTCATTTTCTATAGAATAAACCACATTTTATAATGTACAGGCCAAGCCCTTTCCAGTGCAACTTCAGATTCCCTATTCAGTTTTATCTCTTATATACATTTTTATACAGTCTACTTCTCTTTTATCACAGGGTACAGTGAAATATTCCATTTTATTGAATTCCCTCCCTCTTCTCAAAAAAAAAAAAATGAAAAATACACTCTTCAGTCTCTAAGTCAGTATGCTTTCTTCTGTGAAGAGTTCTGTTTCTTTTTAAATTAAACATCCACCCTTTATTTCTACTAATATAGTACCTATTGGGCTATACATAGCAATGGTTCTCATATACTTTACAAAGTAGTCCCCCCTTCCAGCCTGGCACTATACCTAGGTATTACAGTACTAGAGGCGGGGTGCACGAAATTTGTGCATGGGTAGGGAAGGCCTGGCTGGTGATCTGGGCCCATTGGGGCCTTCCAGCTGCCTGCCGGGGCCTCCTTTCCTGGCTGCTAGCTGCCAGTTGGGGCCTCCCTTCCCCAGCTGTTGGCTGCCAGCTGGGGCCTTCCTTAGTTCCACGCCACCCCCAGGTGGTCAGTGCATGTCATAGCGAGTGATAGAACTCTTGGTCTCCCGGTCGAACTCCTGTGGGGACACTTTGCATTATAGCCGTTTATATATATAAAATATATAGATTATTGACTATATTCCCTATGCTGTACTTTACATTCCCATGACTATTTTGTAATACCAGTTTGTACTTCTAAATCCCTTCACCTTTTTCACCCAGCCTCCTAGCTCCCCTCCCCGCTGGCAACCATCAATCTGTTCTCTGTGTCTGACTCTCAGTTTTGTTTGTTCATTTATTTTGCTATTTGTCTTTCTCTGACTGACTTATTTCACTGAACATAATACCTAGGTTCATCCATGCTGTGGCAAACTTTTGCTCTGAGAACCCTTTGTACTCTTAAGTAATTGAGAACCCCAAAGAGCTTTTATGTGGGCTACATTGATCATATTTACTACAGTATATGAGAAATTTAATTTGATAAATTAAAAAAATTATTACTTTATTAAAATAAACTTAATATATTTTTAAGTGAATCATCACCCTTCCCCCGCAAAAATAAATATTGAAATAAATATTCTCATATCCGCTTCTGCATTCAATCTGTTGTACTGTTTTATCTAGTTGAAGCATATAAAGAAAAGGAAGCCTGCCGAAACCGGTTTGGCTCAGCGGATAGAGCGTCAGCCTGTGGACTGAAAGGTCCCAGGTTCGATTCCGGTCAAGGGCATGTACCTTGGTTGCGGGCACATCCCCAGTAGGAGGTGTGCAGGAGGCAGCTGATCGATGTTTCTCTCTCATCGATGTTTCTGACTCTCTCTCTCCCTTCCTTTCTGTAAAAAATCAATAAAATATATTAAAAAAAAGAAAAAGAAAAAGAAAAGGAAGCCTTCCCTAGCTGGTTTGGCTCATTGGATAGAGCATCGACCTGCGGACCAAAGGGTCGCAGATCCGATTTCAGTCAAGGGCACATGCTGGGTTGTGGGCTTGATCTCCAGTAGGGGATGTGCAGGAGGCAGCCGATCAATAATTCTCTCTCTTTATTGATGTTTCTCTTTCCCTCTCCCTTCCTCTCTGAAATAAGTATTTTTTTAAAAAAGGAAAAAGAAGCCTCATACACATATATATTAGGGAAAGGAGAAATAGTTTATTCATTTTTTTTTTTAGATAATTGTGGGTATTCTATACTAGCTTCTTAAGGTTAGTCAAAATGGAATCTGAAACCTTATGAATGAACTTTTTGTCATTTTACGTTAAAATCCGTTGTTTTCTCTTGCAAGATTTAAAATGAAATTTACCTATGTGACATGATGTATTAGTTAATTGGAAAATATTGGGTCTCTGAATTATGCAGATCTTCTAAATATTCATGCATTTTATACAATAGCAAAATGTCACATTTGGTAATATTGCTGGCTTCATCAGAAAAGTATATTTTTTCTTTTATTTTTCAGTTACAGTTGATATTCAGTATTATTTTGTATTACTTTCAGGTGTACAGCATAGTGGTTAGACAATCATATGCTTTATAAAGTGGCTCCCTCCTTGCAACCTGGCACCATACCTAGTTATTACAGTATTATTGACTATATTCCCTATGCTGTACTTTACATCCCCGTGACTATTTTATGACTACCAATTTGTAGTTCTGAATCCCTTCACCTTTTTGTCCCAGCATCCCAATCCCGCCTCCCCTCTGGCAACCATCAGTCTGTTCTCTGTGTCTGACTTTGTTTCAATTTTGTTTGTTCATTTATTTTGTTCTTTAGATTTCACAGATCAGTGAAATCATATGGTATTTGTCTTTCTCTGACTGACTTATTTCACTGAGCATAATACCTTCTAGGTTCATCCATGCTGTCAGAAACTAAGTTCATTCTTTGTAGTATTCCATTGTATATTTGTACCCCAACTTTTTAATTCACTTGTCTATTGATGGGGAGTTGGGTTGCTTCCATATCTTGGCTATTTTAAGTAATGTTGCAGTGAACATGGGGGTGCGTATATTCTTTCAAATTAGCATTTTGTTTTAACCAGATGGTGTTCATTTTATAATTATTCATTAAAGTGTATACTTACGTTTTATGGCCTTTTCAATATGTGTGCTATGTTATATTTCACAGTTTTTTTTAAATTAAAAGAAAATAAGGATCAGTTTTGTAGGCATAGATCATAGCAGACAGCTTCCTAGCCCATCCAATTCTATAGTTTGGTTATAGACATCATTCTGAGAAGCTCAGCTTAGCTTCAATTATTTTATGGGTTAAGTTTAGCTTTTGCTAAAACTTTCTATTTTTTAAAAAATATATTTTTATTGATTTTAGAGAGAGAGGGAGGGAGGGAAAGGGATAGAGAGATAGAAACATCAATGAGAGAGACACATCAGTCAGTTAGCTGCCTCTTGCACACCCCACACCAGGGATCGAACCTGCAACCCAGGCATGTGCCATAATTGGGAATTGAACCAGGAACCTCTTGGTTCATGGGTTGATGCTCAACCACTGAGCCACACCAGCAGGGCTAAAATGTTTTCTGTTTAAATAAATAAGCTAGTATAGGTTCTTTTTTCTGCAGCTAAGAATTTAAACTAAAAATTCTATACTATCTAATAAAAGAGAAACATGCAAATTGACCATACCTCCGCTATGCCCACAAGCCATGCCCACCAGCCAATCAGGAGTGAGTATGCAAATTAACCCAACAAATATGGTGGCAGCCATGGAGCTGGAGAGAGCAGGAGGCTTGGGTTGCCCCTGGCGATGGAGGAAGCCAAGCTTCCCGCCCACCCTGGCCGGCCCTGGCCTCTGCTCAAGGCTACAAAGTTTCAATTATAGAAGATAAATAAATCCCAGATACCAGGGCCTCTGCTTGGGTAGCTGGGCGGTGTGGCCAGCCTGCAAACCACCACAGGCCCCTTGCCCAGGCCGCCCCACACCCCAAGGGAACCCCCACCCTGATCCGGGACACCCTTTAGGGCAAACCAGCCGGCCCCCACCCGTGCACCAGGTCTCTATCCTATTTAATAAAAGAGTAATATGCAAATTGACCATCACTCCAACACACAAGATGTCTGCCCCCATGTGGTCAAAGATGGCTGCCCCCATGTGGACATAAGATGGCCAGCAGGGGAGGGAGTTGGGAGGGACCAGGCCTGCAAGGGAGGGCAGTTGTGGGCAATCAGGCCAGCAGGGGAGGGCAGTTGGGAGGGACCAGGCCTGCAAGGGAGGGCAATAAGGGGCGATCAAGCCTGCAGGGGAGGGCAGTTAGGGGTGACTGGGCCAGGAGGGGAGGGCAGTTGGGGGCGACCAAGCCTGCAGGGAAGGGCAGTTTGGCGGGGAGACCCAGGCCTTCAGGGGAGAGCAGTTGGGGGGACCAGGCCTGCAGGGGAGGGCAGTTAGGGGGAATCAGGCTGGCAGGGGAGCAGTTAGGCATTGATCAGGCTGGCAGGCAAAAGCGGTTAGGGGCAATCAGGAAGGCAGGCAGGCGAGCAGTTGGGAGCCGGCAGTCCTGGATTGTGAGAGGGATGTCCGACTGCCTGGTATGATCGGGCCTAAATGGGCAGTTGGGCATCCCTCGAGGGGTCCCAGATTGGAGATGGTGCAAGCTGGGCTGAGGGACACACCCCCTCCCCTGTGCACGAATTTTGTCCACTGGGCCTCTAGTTATCACAATAAAGGTAAGTGAGATAATCTCCCGTAAAGGAGGGTTAAGCACATTTAGAAAACAAATACCTACAGTATGCAAGTGCTTCTGCTGTTTGCAAAAAGTACCGAAAACAAAATGGAAAGGATAAAAGAAAAAGAGCTAAAATTAAAAGATATTCAAAGACACAATATTAACATTATTTAAATCACATTTTGGTCAAAAGTATTAATATACACAAAGAGATATGCTGCAAAGATCTAAAAATACTGAATGTTTTCCCTATTCATTTGAAATGTCACCTTTATCATATGCTACATTTGCCTCAGATCTATTTCTGGCTTCATCCTACTCATCTATTTATGGTACTTAAATAGGGATTTTAACCATCCCTCAATTATTCTTTTTCAATATTCTCTTAAGTATATTTCCAGATAAATTTTTGAAGTACCTTGCAAAATTAAAAAAACAACAACAACCCTGTTGAAGTTCTTATGGGAACTGCAGTATATTAGTAATTGACATCTTTAAAATTTGACATCCTTAATTAGTATTCCTTGTTTCCTACTTTACATTTGAATCTTAAATTATTTAAAAATGACGCCCTAGCCAGTTTGGCTCAGTGGATAGAGAGTTGGCCTGTGGACTGAAGGGTCCCAGGTTCGATTCCAGTCAAGGGCATGTACCTTGGTTGCGGGCACATCCCCAGGGGGTGTGTGCAGGAGGCAACTGATAGATGTTTCTTTCTCATCAGTGTTTCTAACTCTCTGTCCCTCTCCCTCCCTCTCTGTAAAAAATCAATATAAATGACAAAACTAGGAGCATATTAAAAAGATAGTATCAGGTAGTTTATGAACTGTAACTTAAGGAAAGTATAGTAAGAAAATAGACGAGTCATTAAAACAAAGACTAATACATTTTACAACATAAAAATACAACATTTTTGAATGAAGTAAAGCTATTATAAATTATAGAATGTTCTCTGATGAATTTAAAACTTGGGATACTTATGTACTTACCATGTACAAACATACAGTCATTTAACTCTCAGGAGGTAGGTACTATCATTATCTCTATTTTAGAGAGGAGGATACTCTGGCACAAAGAAGTTTTACCCAAAAATCACACAGGTAATAAGTGGAGATGCTGGGATTCAAACCCAGTCAATATATCATACTGCTAAGAGTTCTTACAGAATTCTAATGCCAAAGTAAGTATGAAGATATAAAAAAGCCTTTAGGAAAGCAATTTGAAAATGTTATTAACAATCATCAAGAGATTATCTTTAGCCCTAATTGGTTTGGCTCAGTGGATAGAGCATCAGCCTGTGGACTGAAGGGTCCTGGTCAAGGGCATATACCTTGGTTACGGGCTCGATCCCAGTGGGAGGGCATGCAGGAGGCAGCTGATCAATGTTTCTCTCTCATCAATGTTTCTAACTCTTTCTCCCTTCCTCTCTGTAAAAATCAGTAAAATATATATTTTTTAAAAATTACCTTTAACCAAGTAATTCAGCTTTTGAGAATTTTTTTCTTATGAAATAATTCAAATGAAAGAAAAGGCTATGTTGCTTTTATTTTAGCTCTTATTCATAACTAGAGGCCCAGTGCACGAAATCATGCACTGGAGTGTGGGGGGGGGGGGTGTTCCCTCAGCCAGGCCTGCGCCCTCTCACAGTCTGAGACCCCTCGCTCCTTACCACCCGTCTGCTCCCTGCTCCTTATTGCTCAGCTCGCTGCTCCTTAGTGCTGCTATGGAGGTGGGAAAGGCTACCTCCACCGCCGCTGCGCTCACCAGCTGTGAGCCCGGCTTCTGGCTGAGCGGCACTCCCCCTGTGGGAGCGCACTGACCACCAGGGGGCAGCTCCTGCGTTGAGCGTCTGCCTCTGGGTGGTCAGTGCGCATCATAGCGACCGGTCGTTCTGGTTGTTCCACTGTAACAGTCGCTTATGCTTTTATTATATAGAGGCTCAGTGCACAGAATTTGTGCACGGTGGGGGGGTGGTCCCCTCAGCCCGGCCTGCGCCCTCTCGCAGTCCAGGACCCCTCTAGGGATGTCCGCCTGCTGGCTTAGTCCTGCTCCCCACGGGGATCGGGCCTAAGCTGGCAGTCGGATATCCCTCTTGCAGTCCGGGATCCCTTGCTCCTTTCTGCCCACCTGCTTGCTGCTCCTTACCACTGAGCTCACTGCTCCTTAGTGCTGCTGTGGAGGTGGGAGAGGCTACCTCCACCACCGCGTGCTCGCCAGCCATGAGCCTGGCATCTGGCTGAGTAGCGCTCCCCCTGTGGGAGCTCACTGATCACCAGGGGCAGCTCCTGTGTTGAGCGTCTGCCCCCTGTTGGTCAGAGTGCATCATAGCGACTGGTCGTTCTGGTCATTCCGCTGTAATGGTCGCTTAGGCTTTTATTATATAGATATTAATATATAGATATTAGAGTGCACATTTCTCCAGCACCCATTCACCTTCTGTTGGATCTGATTCATCCCAGAGGCTAAAACCTTTCAATGAGTGTCCACCAGTTTCTAGCACTAGAGTCTCAGAGGTATCCTTCTCTCTATTTGACACCCGTGAACTACCTAATGTCCTTCCAATAAATTCCCAAGTTCTTTTCCCTACTTAATGTACATTGAGTCAGTTTGTGTTATTTTCAAAGACTTGTAATACAAAACTAGTTCCAAAGGGTAGGTTGCAGGCAACTGACCCTCAGAAAAATGTAAGTCATGGAATCAGTAAGAGGTAGAAGGCATCAGGACTCTCGTTCATATTCCAGATGGTAAGCAAACAGCCCATATATAGAATGGTGAGATAGGGCTGAATTTATCAATAAAGAAAACAGTAAGCAGATAGTCTGCTGTCAGCATACTAGTTTGGACTGTGGTTAAAACTTTTCTGGTCAACTAATGCAAACACTTAGGCAAACACTGGCCTAAGACCCCATATGACTCTTTAGAAACAACAAATAATTTGATATGACTGGTAAGGACTGAATTGTGGGAGGGGGAAAAAAAACAGAATTGTGTCCCTCCAAAAAAAGTTATGTTTAAATCCTAACACCTAGAATCTCACAATAGGACCTTATTTGGACATACAGTCTTTTTTGTTTGTTTTTTTTAATCCTCACGCGAGGATCTTTTCCCATTGATTTTCAGAGAGTAGAAGAAAGGGGAGAGACAGAAAAACATGGATGTGAGAAAGACAGTTCGATTGTGTTGCCTCCCACATGTATCCCTATAGGCTACTGGAATCAAACCTGGGACCCTTCAGTTTTGGGGCTGAGGCTATATCCACTGAACCAAACCAGCTCATGCAGGAATAGGGTCTTTACAGTGGTAATCTATAAAGTTAAGATAAAGTCATTAGGGTGGGCCCTAATTCAGTATGACTGGTGTTCTTATAAAAAGAGGAACTTTGGCCCTGGCCAGTGTGGCTCATTTGGTTTTAGTGTCCTCCAGTACACCAAAAGGTCACGGGTTCGATATACCTAGGTTGCAGGTTTGGTTCCCAGTTGGGGCATATACAAGAGGCAACTGATTGATGTTTCTCTCTCGCATGTATGACTCTCTCCCTTCCTCTCTCTAAAAGTTAATGAACATGTCCTCCTCAGGTGATGAGTTAAAAAAAAAAAAGGAATTTGGACCCAGGGACACATAGGGGAAGATAATGTGAAGACACATAGGGAAAAGACAGCCATGTGACTGGAGTGAGAGTCTACAAGATAGTAAATGCTAGGAATTGCCAGTGAAGGGGAAGAGGCAAGGAATGATTCTCTCGCAGAGCTTGTAGGGTATAGATAATAGACCTGCTACTCACCACCTTGACTTTGGACTTCTAGAACTGTGAGACAATACATTTTTGGTAATTTGTTAAGGCAGGTCTAGAAAATAAGCATAGTGATATAGAGGAAACAATTTAAAGATTTGGGGAGATAGGAATCTTATATTAAATCTATTATATGCATATAACTCCCACTTATCCAACCCAAGAATGGTTCAGTAGACTCTTCAAAGTTCTTTGGTTAATCTCTTCCCACCCTCCACCCCCCAGAAAATTTTTAATTTGATGGTAGTACAACTTCGCAGTTTTTTTTTTTTTTTTTTATATGGCTAGTCCATTCTTTTGTCTTTAGGAAATCCTCCCCTAACCTAAGATCGTGACTGTACCTTCCTGTGTATTTTTTAAGTACTTTAGTTTTTCTTTTCATGGTAGGCCTTTAATGTACCTGTAATTGATATTTTTGTGTTTGGCATCAGGGACCCAAAGTTGTTGTTTTTCTCTCTCTCTCGTCCTAATTCCAATTATTGAATGTCTATCCTTTCTCTATTGTTTGTAAGTTTCAAAATATGCACGGGTCTGTTTTTGTGCTCACTATTGTATTCTGTTAGTCTACTGGTTTACAGCTTTTCCATAAAAGACTTGTTAGGGATATGTTAGCATTGTCCCTGAATATACAGGGGACAGGGGCAAAAGTAGGTTTACAGTTGTATATGAAACAGTTTATTTTTGTGTTATTACTTATTATCTTAATACTAGAGGCCCCATGCACAAAGATTTGTGCAAGAATGGGTCTTCCTTCCCCTGGCTACTGGCACCACCTTCGCTCTGGATGTAGCCGCCTTTCTGCTCTAGCTGTAGCCGCCTTTCTACCTTCCCACGCTGCCCAGAGGCCTGGAGCGGCTGGGGTGGTGCGGAATGCCTGCGTCCCACCCCGCCCCCAGCTGCTCAGCGCCTGTATATGCAAATTAACCCAACAATCTTTATTGGGTTAATTTGCATACTCTCTCTTGATTGGCTGGTGGGCATCATGAAGGTACGGTCAATTAACATGCCACTCTTTTATTAGGTAGATAACTGTATACCTACTTTTGCCCCATCCTGTAATGATGAAAGGATTAATTCAAATCCTTTAATCACTTTCAAATATTAAAAAATTTTTTTTCCCAATATTGCCCTAGCCGGTTTGGCTCAGTGGATAGAGTGTCAGCCTGCGGACTGAAGAGTCACAGGTTCGATTCCTGTCAAGGGCACATGCCTGGGTTGTGGGCTCGATCCCTCATAGGGGGTGTGCAGAAGGCAGCTGATCAATGATTCTCTCTCATCATTAATGTTTCTATCTCTCCCTCTCCCTTCCTCTTTGAAATCAATAAAGATACATATAAAAAAATTTTTTTCCCAATGTTAATTAAAATTTTATAATGCTAACTCAGCATATGGTACATAAACTGAATTAGAATAAAACTTGTTACCTGTAAGAGTTAAATATTTTATTTCGTATTACAGCAGAATGGCCAAAGACTATGACGGGTCTTCCCAGCACGTCGGGGACAACAGCCAGTGTGGTCATCATACGGGGCATGAAGATATATGTAGCTCACGTGGGTGACTCAGGCGTGGTTCTTGGAATTCAGGATGACCCAAAGGATGATTTTGTCAGAGCTGTGGAAGTAACACAAGACCATAAGCCAGAACTTCCCAAGGAAAGAGAACGAATTGAAGGACTTGGTGGGAGGTAATCATTATGCTGTTTTGTCTTTCCTCTCTGTCTATTTAATCCTTTTCTGCTTTACTAACCAGTTTGCCCTATTTCTCCCTTTCAATGAAGTGATTTTTCTCAGTATTACATGTTTTTAGTTTGCCTGGTAAAGTACCCATGTGCATTCATATTTATCTCATTACTTTGAATTGACTTTTATTTCTGATAATGGCTCCAAAGGGAAATAATATTTTAGTGGAATTCAAGTAACAATATATGCAAGGATTTATTAAAGACCTTTTACATGAATAATGGTCAGTGTGACCTTCACAATTTGAACTGAGCAGCCCTTAGAATTCCAGAATAGAACAGTTCATTCTTACTTCAGGAATAGAATTTTGTTAAAATCAACCTTCAGTTTTTTTCTTTGATTTCTGTCATGTGCTGTAAACATTTCTTCTTATTTTCTTTTCTTTATTTTAACTTACTGTCTCAATGTGTAGTTTATAAACTATGAACTGAAATAGACTTCAACATGATATTTTTATGATACAAACTAAAATGTAAGATTATTCTAAAGTAATGAGGAATAAATAGCATGAGAAAACTAAAAAATTATTCTAATACTTATTTGTAACAATCAAGGGCCTAAGGCAAGTTAAATGTTTTCTAAGTAATAATTCTAACGAAAGCCTTATGATATTATTACCTCTCCTTCTTACTTTTAGTAAATCAAAAGTCTTTTTCAGAGCAATAATAAACTAAGAAAAGTAATCAACATTCTTAATTATAAGGAGTTCAAAACATCAGTAAGAAAAACACCCCCCCCCCACCACCAGATAGGTGGATAATGGAGAGGAAGTTTGAACAACAAAAATACAAAAGAGTAGTAAACATGAGAAAAAATGGTTAACATTATTTTTTTTAAATATATTTTATTGATTTTTTACAGAGAGGAAGGGAGAGGAATAGAGAGTTAAAAACATCGATGAGAGAGAAACATCAATCAGCTGCCTCCTGCACACCTCCTACTGGAGATGTGCCCACAACCAAGGTACATGCCCTTGACCAGAATCGAACCTGTGACCTTTCAGTCCCAGGCCAATGCTCTATCCATTGAGCCAAACTGGTCAGGGCTGTTTAACATTATTGAAATGAAACTCTATTTCTTTCTGTTGGGTTAGCAAAGATTAAAAAACTAGAGAGGTACTCTTTTTTTTTTTTTTTTTTTTAAATATATTTTATTGGTTTTTTACAGAGAGGAAGGGAGAGGGATAGAGAGCTAGAAACATTGATGAGAGAGAAACATCTATCAGCTGCCTCCTGCACACTCCCTACTGAGGATGTGCCCGCAACCAAGGTACATGCCCTTGACCGGAATCGAACCCGGGACCCTTCAATCCGCAGGCCGACGCTCTATCCACTGAGCCAAACCGGTTAGGGCTAGAGAGGTACTCTTTAATATTTTTGTTGAAATGGGTCTCCTGTTGGTAGGATTTTAAATTGGTACAAACTGTATAGAATATAATACCTATCACTAGCTTTAAATGTTTGTTTGGTGTTTTTTAGAAAGAGAGAAAAAATTGTTTATATACTTAGTAATTTCAGAAATCTACTCTAAAGATCTGAAATGTGGACCAAAATATATGAAGAGTTATTTATATACTTAATATAAATAATGTTTAATGACTATTAATGGCTGGAAAAAACTTGAAGGCCCAATAGCTGGAGAATGGTTAAGCATATTATAATACACTAGAGGCCTGGTGCACAAAATTTGTGCACCGGGGGTGGGGAGCCCTCAGCCCAGCCAGCACCCTCTCCAATCCGGGACCCCTTGGGGGATGTTCGACTGGGGATCAGGCCTAAACAGGCAGTCGGACATCCCTCTCACAATCCGGGACCACTGGCTCCTAACAGCTCGCCTGCCTGCCTGCTCGCCCCTAACTGCCCCCCCCCGCTGCTGGCCTGGTCACCCCTAACTGCCCCACCCGCCTGCCTGGTTACTCCTCACTGCCCCCCTCTGCTGGCCTGGTCACCCCCCACTGCCTGCCCCCGCCGGCCTGGTTGCCCCCAACTGCCCCCCTCTGCTGGCCTGGTCGCCCCTTACTGCCCCCCCACCCTCACCAGCCTGGTCGCTCCACACAGCCTGTTTGGTTGTCCGTTTGGTTGCCATGGTTGCTTAGGCTTTTATATATATAGACTAGAAGCCCGATGCACGAAGATTCGTGCGAGAATGGGCCTTCCTTTCCCTGGCTGCTGGCACCGCTTTCGCTCTGGCTGGAGCCACCTTTCCACCTTCTTATGCTGCTCAGAGGCCCTGCCCCCGGCTGCTTGGCAGCTGTGTATGCAAATTAACCTCCATCTTTGTTGGATTAATTTGCATACACACTCCTGATTGGCTGTGGGCGTCGCGAAGGTACGGTCAGTTAGCATGTTTGTCTATTATTAGGTAAGATGGTAATAACAATGAATGTGATATAGCTATTTAATGTTTATAGATAAACTAGAGGCCCAGTGCATGAAATTTGTGCACTAGTAGGGTCCCTAGTGGCTGCCGGCTGCTCTACATCCTCCCTTCCCCCAGCCAGCCCTGCCTCTTGGTTGAATTCCCGGACGAACTCTGGGTCGAGGGGACAATTTGCATACTATGCTTTTATTATATAGGATTTTAAAAAATCAATTATATTATGAAAAATTTTAAGCATAATTAAAGGTAGAGAGAGTATTCTAATGAATTCTCATATATATGAGGTATTTTTAATAATAGAATGCCTATTGGTCATAGAATAAGCAGCATACTAGTATAAAATGTTATAGTGTAATCTCAACTATGCTGAGAAATAGGAATAGGATAGAAATATACCAATGTTAAAAATTTTCTGAATGATGATTTATGTATATATGCACACACATACTTTTTTAGGTATCATAAAATGATATGGTATAGAAGATCTCTTAACTACTACTGTCCCATAGGCCACTCAATTCTCCTCCAACTCTAAGAAACTAATATTACCGTTTATTGTTCAATAGAGAGATATTCATACACAATCAAATATGAAATTGTACCATGTATGGAAGTACTATCATTTATTTAGTCTATTGAAGAATATTTCTAATTTTTTTGTTATTACAAACACTATTGTAAAATGAAAAATCCTCACATGAATCTTTTTGTACAGTGCAAGTATTATTTGAAGGATCATTTCCTAGAAGTAGTATTGCTGGGCCACAGAGGAGTATGAGGGGCGTGCAGGAGCCAGCCGATTGATGTTCTGTTCTCACTTCAGTGTTTCTCTCTCTCTCCCTCTCCCTTCCTTTCGCTCTAAAAATCAATTAAAAAATAAAGCCCGGCCAGCATGGCTCAGGGGTTGAGCATCGACCTATGAACCAAGAGGTCATGGTTTGATTCCCAATCAGGGCACATGCCCAAGTTGCGGGCTCAATCCCCAGTGTGGGGTGTGCAGGAAGCAGACAATCAGTAATTCTCTCTTATCATTGATGTTTCTATCTCTCCCTCTCCCTTCCTCTCTGAAATCAATAAAATATATTTAAAAATATCCTATATAATAAAAGGCTAATATGCAAATTGACCAAGTGGTGGAACGACCAGTTGCTATGACGCACATTAACTACCAGGGGGCAGACACTCAATACAGGAGCTGTTCCCTGGTGGTAAGTGTGCTCCCACAGGGGGAGTGCCACTCAGCCAGAAGCCAGGCTCATGGCTGGTGAGTGCAGCAGCGGTGGCGGAAGCCTCTCTTGCCTCTGCAGCAGGGCTGAGGACCCCTCGGGGGATGTCCAACTGCCAGCTTAGGCCCGCTCCCTGCTTGGCGTACATCCCCCGAGGGGTCCCCGGACTGTGAGAGGGTGCAGGCTGGGCTGAGGGACCTCCCTCCCCCAGTGCATGAATGTCATGCACTGGGCCTCTAGTATATATATAAAAGATTGATTCCTGACACATGAAACTTGAGGATGAGAGGCTATAGAATGGCTCCTGGATTTCTGTAAGGGTCATTGCTGAAAACAACATGATATAAGCTGCTTGCTCTCATACTGTTTCCTGTTCTGTATCCCACAAAATTAAATGAGCCTGGTTTCATGCTATAATATATTTGATCCTTTGAGTGTGAAGGTCAGTCTGTATGACAGTTTGTATGATACTGCTGGTAGTCATGCAAAGTGGGCTTTGCAATTATAAATTGAATTCCTGTATATATTTGGGTCTTTTTCTGGACTTTATTTTTTTTTTTAAATAAACTTATATCTGTAAGAATTTTTTAAATATATATTTTATTAATTTTAGAGAGGAAGGGAGAAGGAGAAAGAGATAGAGATAGAAACATCAATGATGAGAGAGAATCATTGATCTGCTACCTCCTGCACGCCCCCTATTGGGGATCGAGCCTGCAACTGGGCATGTGCCCTTGACTGGAATTGAACCCAGGATCCTTCAGTCTGCAGGTCAATGCTCTATCCACTGAGCCAAACCAGCTATGGCTTTTTTTTTTAATACTATATGTTCATGTACTAGTACCATACTTTTTAAAAAAATATATATCTTTTTATTGATTTCAGAGAGGAAGGGAGAGGGAGAGAGAGGTAGAAACATCAATGATGAGAGAGAATCGTTGATCGGCTGCCTCCTGCACGCCCCCCACTGAGGATCGAGCCTGCGACCTGGGCATATGTCCTGACCGGGAATTAACTGTGACCTCCTGGTTCACAGGTGGACGCACGCTCAACCACTGAGCCTCGCTGGCTGGGCTTACTTTTTAAATTGAGGCTTTATTATAGTTTGTAACATGGGTAGGCCTAATCCCTTCTCATTAATTTTTAAAATATATATTCTTGACTGTTCTTTATCTTGCTATATGAATTTTTAAATTACGTTTTCTTTGATTGTCCTAAGTTTTTTTCAGAGTTTATGTTTTTTTGTCTTATCTCTTAAAATACCATCTGGATAGTTGGACAGATGCTCTTTGTTATTTGGGAGCAGGTGTCTTTTTGCATAAATTGAGCTGTTTTATTATAAGTCATTTCCTCCTTTCCTCTGTCTCACCCTAGGCAACTGGCCAGTGCTCTGTTTTTCCAGCCTTCTGTTGCTGTCAGTCAGCTCTCTGCCTATCAGGCTGTTCTTTTGTGTATGTCTTTGGATGGTACAGGGTAACGGTGAGGAGTGCAATAAAAGCAGCATTTCTTCTATCATTGCTTTGGTTTTTTTATTCCAAATTTAAAGCTTTTTTTTAATCAGTACCATTATTTTGTCTTTTGTTCCTCAGAAATATAGAGACCATAATATTTTTTAATATTAAGTATTAAGAGAGCTGCTAGTAGAGTTATATTGGAAGTAATTGGTAGCTACTGTAATTACTTAAATATTAAGTCTTATTTTTAGGGAGCAGGTTTAGGAAAGACCAATAAGGCTTAAGGTGTTAGGGAGACAGAATGTAGGTATCTCTTTTCCTGTAACTCTCATGTTTCATAGATTTTTCTGAATGATAGACTTAGTCTTTATTCTGATTTGCTTTTTAAATTTTTTTATCTTTTTAAGGTTTTTTTTTTTCTGATTTGCTTTTGAGGATCAGCATTGAAGAAAGCATAAAATAATAAAATGACTGCCTATGATATTCTTTCTTACTCTTGTTAGGCCCTAGAACAATGTTGCTTTCAGAATTGTGAATTAACCTAAAAAGGGATAGTAAATTACCAACTCTTTTGAATTTCTCTTCAATATTAACATTAACATTGACATTGTTTTTTTAATCATTCTGTACTTGCTTCATTCCTTCCCTGTGTTGCCTGGTATAGTAGCCACTGGCCACATATGGCTGTTTAAATTCAAGTATAAATTAATTAAAATTAAATAGAATTAATTCAGTTTCACATTTGCAGAGCTCAATAGGTACACATTGTTTGTGACTACTGTATTTGGGCAGTGCGGGGTAAACATTTCCACAATTGCAGGAAGTTTCATGACACAGCTGCTTAAATCTCCTGGTTTGTCCTTACCAGATGAGCTTGTTTTCTACTTTAGAAAGAAGATTGAGGTTATTTCATGGCTGTTTTTTTGTTTGTTTGTTTTGTTTGTTTTTCTTTTTGGTCAGAGGAAGATTGTTCTTTTCTCATTTATAAGGTTTATGCCTTTATTTTACTTCTCTTAGGACTTTTTTTCCATTTATCTCTTCTTTCGCTAGTATTTTTATCCCTTTGAAGTTAGAACAGAGATATAATAACCATAGATATAACCAGATGGCTGCTGCTGAGGTGTACAGCAGTCATTTCATAGTGACATTCATTTGGAGGTGGTGACCATTATTTGTCCTGTCTTCAGTTTTCCATACCTAAAGCCAGTTTAATTTCATTGCTCATCAGGTTTAGGGGAATAAGAGTCATGCTACTCACAGCCAACATAGTAAACTAATAAGAGACTCATATGTCAGAATGTTATAGTTCTTATTAATGAGAAAAATAACTGACTAGAAGTCCACATATTATTGGCAGGCTGTAGATGAAATGAAATTCCAGATTATAATCAAAGGGTTTCTGGGCCCAAGAGTGGAGGCTTGATTAGATTATCTTAGTAAGTAATCTGTCTTTGACAGCCTTGGGAAGGAATCATTATGATTAGCATGTGTCTGTCAAATGGACCTAATATTGTTTCTTGTAAATACTCTTTGCCATTCCACATCCAAACTTTTCTAGCCTTCCAGACGAACATTTGTCTTCTATTTATTTTTTTAAAAATTCAGGCAGATTATGATTAAATTGATTTAAGGGTCAGCTTCCCATTTCAATAATACAGGCACAGGTAGAGAGACCATCTCTATTGGTTTATTTTCCCATCTCTATTGTTGTCAATAACTTTTTTTGTTCCAATACTTGACCATATTTTCATGTTTTAGGCAACCTAGAGTATCCTAACTCCTAGGGTTACTAATTACAGATTTCTGTTGTTCCTATGCAAAATTTCTAGGATGGTTTTTCTTATTCTGTAACTCTGAAATCTACATTTTTACAGATATGTTTCCAAAGTCTAATCTTACATTTCTGATTACAGAAATATGTAACTACATAGATATTTCTATTGAGGTATTTACTATTAATTGCTTAAATAAAAAATATTAAAAATTAATTTCTGAGTACCCTCAAATCCCTCAAAAACTATATAACCTTTTCTTTGTAATTTCTTTTATCACTATTTAATTCCTCTCATTTATATCCTCTTCTTCCTCCCATCCATTTTTTTTAGTTATCAAGTTATCTGCCCCCCCCCCCCCTCTTTTTAGGATAGCTACTCATTTTTCTTCCCATTACTACCAGTCCATTCTGTTTAGCCTGCTTTAGTAAACTTCAGATTCTCCTCTTCTTAACCTACCCTACTTTATTTATTCTCTCTGAACAGGAACCTTGGCTTATGCATCTTTGTATCTGAAACAGACATGTCATTATTTTGTGATAATATAATCTGATTTTATTTGTTATTTAACGTATAGAGCCACCTTAGTTGTTATGTTTTAATCATATAGAGTATTTATGTGAACTCTGTTTTTCAGTGTGATGAACAAGTCTGGGGTGAATCGTGTAGTTTGGAAACGACCTCGGCTTACTCATAATGGACCTGTTAGAAGGAGCACAGTTATTGACCAGATTCCTTTTCTGGCAGTAGCAAGAGCACTTGGTAAGTACAGCTTATATTTGGTGAAATTGTATTGGATTTTCTACAATATATGGTAGCAAAATGAAAAAGATTCTAAATCCTCATTTGGCACACAATGGGGGTAGAAATATGATGATATTATATTAAATGCTTTAACACCTAAGTGAGGGGAAGGTTAATGTATAGATTTCAATGCCATTTACTCTTTGATCATGCATCATATTCAGTGTTTTGCTAACTCCCTTCTATACTAGGGAAGTACATGTATGCCTATGCTTGATGTTACCCTTAAAATTTATTTCTAAATGTCCTTTCCTACTTAAAACCTTTATATTTTTCTTAAGGGTCTTCAAAGCTCTTTTTTAGGTAGAAAAATAAATTGGCCATGACAAAATAAAAATACTTGCTTTCTGGTCCACCTTGTATTGAAAGGAAAGTTAGAAGATTGTAGCTATAAAAGTCTTACCTTGAATGTGCTACTTAAATTTTATTCTAAAATTTTTTTAGTCTTAGAAAACACCCTTTTCCCTCGTCTCTCCCTCTTTTCTCTAACAGACACTTAAATACTGACTTGGTGCCAGGCATTGTGTTAGGTTTTGGTGAGATATTACAGATACACTGTCTGCCCTCATGGAGCAAGACTATGTACTTGGTGGAGAGACAGGCAATAAAGAAGTAACTTGTAAATGAAATAATTACAGATTAGAAAATACAATGAGAGAAAGAAACAGGGTCCTGTGATAAAGAAGAATTTAAAAGGGGAAAGCTATTTTAGATAGTGTGATGGAAATGTTCCTTTAGGAAGTGTTACTTTGGCTGAGATATAATGACTGAGAAGGAGCTGGGGGTTTTTGGTTGTTGTTGTTTTTCTCACCAGATCATGGTTTATTATAAAAGAATATAACTGAGGAACAGCCAGATGAAAGAGATGCATAGGGCAAGGTATGGGGAAAGGGCATGGAGCTTCCATGCCCTCTCCAGGCACCACTCTTACCAAATCTTCATGTGTTCACCAACCAGGAAGCTCCCTGAACCCCATCTTTTTTTCAAAAAGAAGCTATTCTTGTGAAGAATATTCAGGCATGGATCCTGAATTAGGAAAGAGCTTAGCATGTTCTAGAAATTATCAAAAGGTTGGAGTTAATAAGGCAGACATTGGCCACATCGTGACAGGTACCAGCATTCTAGTCTAAGTGTACTGGGAAGCATTGAAAAATGTTAAGCTAAGGCCATGGCCAGTGTGGCTCAATCCAGATGAAAGGAGGCCAAAGAAATGTTGTAAGTAAATGCTATTCCTGATTCTAGGCTGGATCCTGTAAAGGACACTATTAGGCCATCTGATAGTTTTTGGAATATGGATAGTAGACAGTAGATTAGGCAGGTATTATATTAGTGTAAATTTACGAAGCTGATAACTCTGCTGAGAGAGCGAGGTAGTAGCTACAGTGTATTTTTATGATCTAGTGTCATTAGGGATACATCATCACTTCCTCATTTTATTTGTTAGCACTGTGTCACTAAGTCTAGCCTGCCCTTGAGTGGAGGGAAATAGGTCTACCTCTTTAAAAAAGAGTATCAAAGAATTTGTGCACACATTTTAAAACCACAGTTACCCCTTCTTCATGATTGCTCATTCATTCACTAAATATTTATTAAATGCCTGCTAGCATTCTAGTCTAAGTGCACTGTTCTGGGGATCCCACAATGAACAAAACAGTAAAACATTTCTGGACCTGTGGAATTTAGAATTTATTATGTTTCTAGTAGGGGGAAACAGATGATACACTAAAATAAATAAAAAGAATGTATATTGACCCTAGTTGGTTTGGCTCATTGGATAGAGCATCAGCCTGATACTGAAGGGTCGCAGGTTTGTTTCTGATCAAGGGCACATACCTGGGTTGCAGGCTCAATCCCTGGCACAGACCTCTGGGCATGTGCAGGAGGCAACCATTCGCTGTGTCTCTGACATGGATGTGTTTCTTTCTCTCGGCTCTCCCACTCCCCTTCCACTCCCGTGAAAAATAAAACGAAATGTTGTGGGGGTGGGGGTGCAATTTTAAATGAGATGGTCAGAAGTCTAGAAAGATAACATTTGAGTAAAGAGATGAGGCATTAAGACCTGGGGGTGTCTCGGGCAAGATAATTTAGGCAGAAGGAACAATAAATGAAAATGACCTTATTACTTAGGTCTTTAAAATTTTTATATTGAAATTATTGGAGTGACTTAGGATTTTTTCCCCTTAACTGAGCAGTTTGAAAGGTGGAAGTTGCCATTAACTAATATAGCAAAGACTGGAACATCAGTTTTAAGGGATTCAGTGCTTTAGCAGATGTGATGTCCAGTTGGCTTCTGGTTATAGAATTGACTGTTGGTAAGGTTTAGGCTGGAGATATCAATTGGGAGCCAGAGCATAGAGATAATGATGTTCAAAGGCCTGTGATTTAATGAGGTCATCAAGAGATTGAGTGTAGCTAGAAACTACACTGGAAAGAGCCAGTGACTGAACCCTGAGATACTATCACTGTTAAGAGTTGGGGATATGAAAGGAGTAACAAGGCAAAACAAGCTGCAAGTAAAATAGAAGGAAATTCAGGAGAGCATGTCCTGAAAGCCAAGTAAGAAAGTGTTTCAAGAAGGTATTTTTTAAAAAATATATTTTATTGCTTTTTAACAGAGAGAAAGAGAGAGGGATAGAGAGTTAGAAACATCAATGAGAGAGAAACATCGATCAGCTGCCTCCTGCACACCCCCCACCGGGAATGTACCCGCAACCAAGGTACATGCCCTTGACCGGAATCGAATCTGGGACCCTTCAGTCCGCAGGCCGACGCTCTATCCACTGAGCCAAACCAGTTAGGGCAAGAAGGTATTTTTTAAAAATATGTTTTTATTGATTTTAGAGAGGAAGAGAGAGAGAAAGAAAGAAAGAAAGAAACATTGGTTGGCTGCCTCTTGCACGGCCCCCACCGGGGATCGAGCCTGCAACCCGGGCATATGCCCTGACTGGGAATCAAACTGGCGACCTCTTGGTACATGGTTTGATGTTCAACCACTTAAGCCACACTGGCGAGCTCAAGAAGGTATTTTGTTATATGTCAGTTTTACCTGTTATATGTCAGTATTTCAAATACTGTTGATAGTTCAGGTAAGGGGAGACTGAGAAGTGACCATTGGGTTTAGTAGCAATGTGGAGGTCCTTGGTGATTTTGACAAACTATCTTTTGGTAGGATAGTAAGATTCTAATCATTATTGGAGTTGGTTCAAGAAAGAGCAAGAGGAGGAAAATTTGATATAGCAAATTTAGACACTCTTCCTAGTTAGAACAGTGAAAACTTCACGTAGGAGGTACTAGTAAATGGTAATTGCTATAGTAATGTCCTACAACATCTATGTACTATGTAAAAAGCAAGCAACTGAAACGCCGGAATGACCTGAATGACCGGTCACTATGACGCCCACTGCAGCCAGCGAAACGGCACGATTGGGCGTTGGGGCCAGCCAGCCAACCTCCCATGGCACCTCCCCGCAGCTGGCCCTGCCCCTGACAGTACTCCCCACCCCAATAGGGGTGGGGCCGGCCAGCCAACCTCCTGCAGCCCCTCCCCCCGCCACCCTGCCCCTGATGGGCCCCCACCACCCCAATCGGCCCACAGCCCCTCCCCCCAGACGGACCGACCCTGATCACCTCCCTACCCCAATAGGGGGCAGGGCCGGGTGGGAGGAGGGGCTGTAGGACGTTGGCCACTGACCAATTGCCGGTGGCCCCTTCCCCCAGCCAACCTAGCCCTGATTGGGCCCCGATAGGGGCAGGCTGGCCAGCCAACCTCCTGCTGTCTCCTCCTCCCGACAGGCTTGGCCCTGATCTGCCCCAATTGGGGCCAGGCCGGCGGACCTCACCATGCATGAATCTGTGCACTGGGCCTCTAGTTTGAACATAACTTTGTAAATAAATTCATGGAAATGAATAAATCTTTATATAAAAAGACTTGTATAGGAGAGATGAAATTGTTTTAGTTATGAAAAAATGGCTTCTGATTTTTCTCTTGATTTTACTTTCTGTCACATTTTCTTCTAAAAAATAATAATGCCCTTTACATTTGAATACTTAAGCTAAAAATGATTTATTACATTACTTTTTCAGTCCTTATTCTGGCATTTGGGGAACATTTTTTAAGAAAGAAATTTTAGTTTTCTTTAACTTGTTGCATGATAATACTTATTGGTTTATGGTAAATTAAATGGTTTTAATTTAGCACCATTATTATGACTTATGGCTATTTTCTGTTTTTATTTGTGGAAGGAAACTTATAAAAATGGGTCCCATTTTAGCTCTGATGAGGAACATAATTGAATACAAATGAAGCAAAGGTGCCTTCTAGTGGCTGCCTTATGGAATTGCATATGAGTCTGGCAAATCATTTATTCTTTTTTTAAAAAATATATTTATATTGATTTCAGAGAGGAAGGGAGAGGGAGAGAGAGAGATAGAAACATCAATGATGAGAAAGAATCATCGATTGGCTGACTCCTGCACACCCTCTACTTGGGATTGAGCCCGCAACCTGGGCATGTGTCCTTGACTGGAATCAAACCCAGAACCTTTCATCCCAAACCGATGCTCTATCCACTAAGCCAAACCAATGAGGGCCATTTATTTAGTTAGTTCAGTGGTCGGCAAACTCATTAGTCAACAGAGCCAAATATCAACAGTACAACGATTGAAATTTCTTTTGAGAGCCAAATTTTTTAAACTTCTTCTAACGCCACTTCTTCAAAATAGACTCGCCCAGGCCGTGGTATTTTGTGGAAGAGCCACACTCAAGCGGCCAAAGAGCCGCATGTGGCTCGCGAGCCGCAGTTTGCCTACCACGGTGTTAGTTAGTTGTTGACACTATTATAGATTATTAAGGGCAGTATGTACCAAGCACATAGTCTTTGCCCTCATGGAAGCTCATAGTTTAGAGAAGGGTAGAGGCATTCATCAAATGATCACAAAAAGAACTTAAAATTATAACAAGTGCTTGTAAAAAAAAAAAAAGTGCTTGCATATGTGCTAAAGAAAATTTAAAACGGGTATTTTACATAACTGGAGATGTCAGAGGAATGATGTTTGAGCTGAGGCCTAAAGAATTATAGAAATTTAGAGTAGAAGAGCCCTGTTAGTGTTGCTTAGTGGTTGAGTGTCAACCTATGAATATGAACTAGGAGGTCACGGTTCGATTCCAGGTCAGGGTATATGCCCAGGTTGCTGGCTCGATCCCCAGTGGAGGGCTTGCAGTAGGCAGCCGTTCAGCGATTCTCTCTCATTATTGATGTTTCTATCTCTCCTTTCCTATCTGAAATCAATTACTAGTAAATATATATATATATATATATATATATATATATATATATTTTTTTTTTTTTTTTTTAAGAGGAAGAAAGTGTGTTCTAGGCATAGGAGCAGAATTTGTGAACAGCTCTGTGATATGGGAATTATGGTGAATATAAAAGGGACTCTAATGAAGGCCAGGGTAGCTGGAACAGAGATATGGAAATAAGAGGCATGGATAAAATGAGAAAATAATGCATTTTTATAGTCTGGATATCTTAAGAACAAGAGTAAACTATTGCAGAGTTGGAGTGGGAAATATATAACTAGATTTTTGTATTTTTAAAATTATAGCAAAATACATATAATAAAATTTACTGTCTTAACAATTTTGAATGTGCAGTTTAGTGGTATTAATAAGTACATTTAGCCGAAACCGGTTTGGCTCAGTGGATAGAGCGTCGGCTTGCGGACTGAGGGGTCCCGGGTTCGATTCCGGTCAAGGGCATGTACCTTGGTTGCGGGCACATCCCCGGTGGGAGGTGTGCGGGAGGCAGCTGATCGCTGTTTCTCTTTCATCGATGTTTCTAGCTCTCTATCCCTCTCCCTTCCTCTCTGTAAAATATCAATAAAATATATTTAAAAAAAAAAAGAAAAAAAAAAAAAAATAAGTACATTTACATTGCTGTGCAGCCATCACCCCATCCATTTTAAATTTGTGTTTTAAAGAGATGGTTTTGGTTGAAGTTTTGAGAATGGATTAGGTGAGGCACAGTTGCTGGAAAGCTCTCCATGGAAAGCTATTCACAGAGCGGGTGGGGTGCTGAAATTCACTAGGGGTACAGACAACTGGGTGTTCTGCACACTGGCTGGCTGCCATGTGTCACAGGAGTAAGCAGAGAACATACTGAAATCAGAAGGCCTTTCTCCTCTGGTGTTCCCCCAGTGTCCCTACTGAGGACGAAAGGGAAATGACCATTGAGCAAGCAACCAACAATATCTGCCACAGTGCCCAAGGCCCCTCCTTTAAGTATGTATGGGAATGACATTCTGATCCTATTTTAGTTCAAGGCTCAATTCTGATCCTTATTCATTTGATCTCACATGGATGTTTCTCTCTCTTCCTCTCCCTTCCTCTTTCTAAAAATCAATTTTAAAAAATCTTAAAAATTTTGGGGGGCCCTATCCGGTTTGGCTCAGTGGATAGAGCGTCGGCCTGTGGACTCAGGGATCCCAGGTTCGATTCTGGTCAAGGGCATGTACCTTGGTTGCGGGCACATCCCAAGTGGGGGGTGTGCAGGAGGCAGCTGATCGGTGTTTCTAACTCTCTCTCTCTCTCCTTCTCCCTTCCTCTCTGTAAAAAAATCAATAAAATATATTTAAAAAAAATTTTGGGGGGGGATTCTGGTTTGAATTACATTTACTTTATAAGTTATTTTAGGAAGAATTAACATCTTTATAATATCAAGTCTTCCTGTCTATGAATATAGTTTATTTCCCCATTTCTAAAAGGAATCTAATTGTAGAGTCTTGTGCATAAAAGACTATCACACCTTTTGTTAAATTTATTTCTACTTTACATTTGGTTCACTGTTGTAAATGGAATTGTTTAAAATTTTCTATTTCTTGCTATTGTGTAGAAATACACAATTGACTTTTTAAAAAATCCTCACCCAAGGATATTTTTTCCATTGATCTTTAGAGAGAGAGTGGAAGGGAGGGGGAAAGAAGGGAGAGACATCGACTGGTTGCCTCCTACACACACCCCGATGGGGCTTGGGATTAAACCTGCAACCGAGATTAAACATGCCTGGACCAGGAATCGAATCTGTGACCCTTTGGTCCATGGGCCGACACTCTAACCACTGAGAAAACTGGCCAGGGCTACAGTTGACTTTTATATATAGGGTTTGTATTTAACAACTTTGCTAAATGTATCCTGCTAATTTATCTAATTTCTTTTTTGTTTCCCATGTAGAAATAAAATTATTTATAAATAATGATAGTTTTATTTTCTCCTTCCTGATTTATATATCTGATTTATTTTTATCATCTTACTCTGCTGGAAAGGATCTCCGGTATAATATTGGAATAGAAGTGGTGGTAGAAGGCATATTTTTATCAGGTTAAGAGAGTTACCTTAAATCTCTATTTTTGCTAGGAAGCTTTTTTAAAGTATCATGAATGGATTTTGAATGTTATCACTTTTCTGTGCCTATTGAAATGAACATGTAGATTTTCTCCTTTAATCTGTTGTTGTGATACTACTATTTTGGAAATAATATTTCTTGCTTCTTCTGCTCTCAGGTGATTTGTGGAGCTATGATTTCTTCAGTGGTGAATTTGTAGTGTCACCTGAACCAGACACAAGTGTTCACACTCTTGATCCCCAGAAGCACAAGTATATTATCTTGGGGAGTGATGGACTTTGGAATATGATTCCACCTCAAGATGCCATCTCAATGTGCCAGGACCAAGAGGAGAAAAAATACATGATGGTGAGAAGTGACTCAGGAATTTGATATTATTGTGTATACATTGTTCTGGTGCTTTTTGTTTACCTTAAGTAGATATTTGCATTGGCCTGGCTTTAGAAGTAAGCAAAACATAGCTTTTGCAGCTCATTAGTGGGACAAGGCATGAAATATATAAAACTAGGTAACAAAAGACATAACCACTGACTTTATTATGAATAGCCCTCGACGTAATGACTTTTGAAACCTCACCAATTCTTTTTTTAATCGAGATATATTTTACACCCTAACATTTATTTACCCTTTTAAAGTATATAATTTAGTGATTGTTAGTACATTCTCGGTTGTGTAACCATCACCACTATTTAATCCCAGAACATTTTCATCAGCACTTCCCCCTAACAAACCCTCTCTCCCTCCCCGCTCCTCTCACTGAAGTCAATTAAAAAATATTTAAAAAATAAAATAACAAAGGACACAATATTAGGGGAGCTCAAATAATCAGCTGAAACAGTGAGCTGAGGGAAAAATTTAAGTAAGTAGTAGAATTGGCTTATACAGATTTTGTTTTCATGGAGCTTTGCTTGGGAGGGAAATATAGAGGCACACTGAAAAAGTGAAAGGTAAAGGAGTTCTCAGTGAGCTACTGTTTGGGCAATGATGAAACATGTACTGGGGAATGTGTTAGATTCATGAATGAGAAATTAATGCTGCCTTTCGTCATTTGTGAGGTGCATGTTTTTTCATATGAGAAATTGAGAAACAAAGGCAGTATTTAAAAAATCATTACAAAATGATACTTATTTTGGGGATGCAAGATAATAAGATTTTATTTATTTATTTTTTAAATACATTTGTATTGATTTCAGAGAGGAAGAGAGAGAGAGAGATAGAAACATAAATAATGAGAGAGAATCATTGATCAGCTGCCTCCTACACGCACCCTCCTGGGGATCAAGCCTGAAACCGGGGTATGTGCCCCAACTGGGAATCTAACTGTGACCTCCTGATTCATAGGTTAATATTCAACCACTGAGCAACACTGGCCAGGCTAATTAAGGTTTTAGACAAAGCAGCTGAGAAGAGTTATTTGCAGTTTGCCATCATTAATGTGTTGAAATACTGTAATATGCTTAAGATCAGACAACACCAAGTAAAGACGTTTCCCTGTTTTTTTTTTCAAGGAAAGGTTAAAAAAACACAACCCAGTTATTTATCCAGTTTGAATATATACACATTAGGGATACAGATGACAACCAAATGTCTTATAGTATATTATAGATAATATATATAGTATATTATAGATAATATATATTTTTATATGTAATGCTTAAAGTACTAGATAGTACATCATATAGTATACATTATAGTACATTATAATTAATATGTACTTAGAGTATGTTCATATATTTTATTAGGTTACATAAAATAACATTAAAATATTTTTCCATTTGTAGTTCATGATATATTTCTTTTTCAACCAATTCCACTCATTTTCATAATTCAGTTATTTCTAGGGGTACTTTGTAAGACATGTAGTCCTATTTTCTGGAGCACATCATTTTCATTTCTGTTCGCTGAAAGTTTTCTTCCAAACTACATTTATTTGCATAATATGAGGTCATTTAAGTTTTTTTTTACTCTTTCTGTTGATTTGTATTTGATCTCTATACCATAACAACTTACTGTGTTGCTTTTTTTCTCCTATGAATGACACTGACCATTTAAAAATATATGTTTAAGGGTCATTTGTATTTCCTTGTCTCTGAAATTTGTTCATATCCTTTGACAATTTTTATTTTGGGTCATTCTCTTTGATTTTCAGAAGCTCTTATTTTAGGAGGAAATTGGCCCTTTGCAATGAGGTGTTTTTTTTTGTTGTTGTTGCCATACTTGATTATAACAATTTGTGAATTGTTTATAATAACTTGATGTTTACTTTGCTTTTTAGATAACTTCTATATAACTTTGTCTTAACTATATGTAACATTTCTTTAATAACTGTAACTAGTGTTACAGTGAAGATACATTTCTTGCTACCAAAAAGATAAAAATACAGGTGAAATCTAACTACAGAATAAGCTTTATTTTATTATTTTTTGAAAATTTAGAATAGTATGATTTTGACATAGTTTTAGATCTATGGATAATGTTTGAAATTTTGAAAGTTTAATTTAGGTCATATTGAACATCAAATTTTTAATTTGATACATGTGTAGTGGTGACTAAATTTGAGTGGTTGACTTCTGTCTCCTTCTTTTAAATATAGGGTGGTGAGCATGGACAATCTTGTGCCAAAATGCTTGTGAATCGAGCACTAGGCCGCTGGAGGCAGCGGATGCTTCGAGCAGATAATACCAGTGCCATAGTAATCTGCATCTCTCCAGGAGTGGGTAGTCAGGGAAATTTCACCAATGATGATGAGCTCTATCTGAACCTAACTGATAGCCCTTCCTATAATAGTCAAGAAACCAGCCTGCGGACTTCTTCCCCAAGTTCCACACCACCAGTCAAGGTATATAGTTCTGTAGTATTTAAGTTGTTTTAATAGGTAGAGTTTCTTTGGTTAGTGTTACTTGAAAACAGTTTTCAGAATTCTTGTATAATAAGACTTTGGGTTTGAACTAGTCTCAAGAACCTGATGAATCTTTGTCATGTAACTTATTGTCAGTGAGCCATCTTGGCACCATCCGCAGGCCGATGCTCGCTCTACTGAGCCAAAGTGGCTAGGGCAAGAATATATTATATTAATAATTTATTTGAGAAGAGAGGAAGCGATTGAGGAAAATGTTACATATTTGGGGGGGGGGGGGAGATAGTATTTATGCTTAAATTCTGTTCTTGAGAAACTATAAGACAAATGATTCCATAAATCCTCACCCAAGGATATTTTTCCAGTGACTTTTTAGAGAGAGTGGAAGAGATTGGAGAGACACAGAGAGAGAAACATCGATGTGAGAGACACATCGATTGGTTGCCTTCTGCCTGTGCCCAGACCAGGGCCAGGGATCGAGCTTTAACTGAGGTACATGCCCTTGTCTGGAATCGAACCTGGGACTCCAGTCCACAGGCCGACACTCTTATCCACTGAGCCAAACAGGCTACGGCAGTGGTCGGCAAACTGCGGCTTGTGAGCCACATGTGGCTTTTTGGCCCCTTGAGTGTGGCTCTTCCACAAAATACCACGGCCTGGGCGAGTCTATTTTGAAGAAGTGGTGTTAGAAGAAGTTTAATTTTAAAAAATTTGGCTCTCAAAAGAAATTTCTATCGTTCTACTGTTGATATTTGGCTCTGTTGACTAATGAGTTTGCTGACCACTGGGCTAGGGCAAGACAATGATTTTATATGTTATTATTATAGTGGAAGATTGGGTTTGATAGGAAGAATGTTCTTATCTGTCTGGAGATGGGAGGATAGTCTGAGTGTATATATATCTAGAGCTGTACAGCTAAAGGAGTGGTACATTATCTGAATCACCTGTGAAGCTTCTAAAAAACTATATATGAGAGTTTCTAAATGATCTTCACTTATTTTTTGGAGAGTAGCCCCAGCCATGCTCAGTAGGGTGCAAAGGAACAATGTGAGTTTCCTTATGGCATATTTGCTTTTTTTTAATTTTATTTTTTTAATATATTTTATTGATTTCTTACAGAGAGGAAGGGAGAGGGATAGAGAGTTAGAAACATCGATGAGAGAGAAACATCTATCAGCCGCCTCCTGCACACCCCCTACTGGGGATGTGTCCGCAACCAAGGTACATGCCCTTGACCGGAATCGAACCTGGGACCCCTGTGTCCACAGGCCAACGCTCTATCCACTGAGCCACACCGGTTTCGGCATGGCATAGTTGCTTTAATGTTGCACTTTACATTTTCCACTCGACTAAATATTCAGAAATTAGACTATAGAAAGTAGGAAAAAGACAAATTTGTCATTTATTGTAATGAAACCTTTCATCTTCCCAAGGGTCCGGCTGAGTTCTAGGATAAGTGATTTCTTATTTGGTTTACTTTCTTGTTTTTCAGTCAATGGAGGAGGACTCTTGGTCAAGGCTGAACTCTAAGGACCATATACCTGCCCTTGTTCGTAGTAATGCCTTCTCTGAGAATTACTTAGAAGTCCCAACTGAGGTAGCTCGAGGGAATGTCCAGGCTGCAGTCTTATCCTCAAAAGATGCAGAGCCACTTGAAGAAAATTGCACTAAAGCCCTGACATTAAGGATACATGATTCTTTGAATAATAGCCTGTCAGTTGGCCTGGTGCCTACCAATTCAACAAACACCATCATGGACCAAAAAAATTTAAAGATGTCAACTTCAGGTCAAATGAAAGCCCAAGAAGTTGAAAGAACCCCTCCAGCAAACTTTAAAAGGACATTAGAAGAATCCAATTCTGGCCCTCTTATGAAGAAGCATAAACGAAATGGTTTAAGTCGAAGTAGTGCTCAGCCTGCAAGCCTCACCACAACCTCACAGCGAAAGAACTCTGTTAAACTTACCATGCGACGCAGACTTAGGGGCCAGAAGAAAATTGGAAATCCTTTACTTCACCAGCACCGAAAAACTGTTTGTGTTTGCTGAACTGTATCTGAAAAATGTCTTTTTTCCGAATTTAGGATATAAGGCTTTTGAAGATGGTGCCGAAGTTGAACTTTTTTTTAAAAAGGACAAAATAAAAATGGTATACAGTTTGACTTTTTGGAATTCAACAGTTTAATCCTGGCCTTGTACTTGCTTGTATTATAAATGTGAATTTTATAGATGTTAGGGTATACGTTGCTGTAAAATGTGTGTAAATTTGTATCCTTCACACAAACTCAGTCTCTTACTCTGATATACAGTAAATATAACAACAGGGCTAAAGGTTTTAAACTTTTAAAAATGCTTATTAAGTCACTTGTGATGAAACTATACAACTTTTTAAAGTAAATTATTAAGCAAACTGGAAAGTGACGTATTTTCATAGTGATCTGTGTTCCACTTAATGTTTCTTAGAGACAACTATTGTCTTTTAAAAATTATTTTTTATTTCTAATTTCATAATTCAGAATTAAATTTTTCATAGAAGCAGAAGTAGCTGGCTTTTAGTCTTCTTGTGCTAATTAAAATACTATGCACTATCTTTTATTTCAGTAGCATTTTTCTAAAAAAAATAATCATCAGATATATTCACTAAACCTTTGGAATAGAAGGTTTGTTTCCCTAAAAAAAATACCCCTCTCAGTTATCCCAGACATTCAGTGGCATTATTAGGTCTTAAAGTAGTTACCCTCTTCTAGTGTTTGCATAAAATATGTGTGAAGTTTCTCTTGCTATTTCAATAATGGATGGTGCTGCTAATTCCCAACATTTCTTAAATTATTTTATATATCATATAGTTTCATTGATTATATGGAAATATGTTTGTTCAGCTAATAAATCAGTAAATTGTGATATTGCTGGATTTTTATTGTTGGTTTTAATGATATATATTAACTTTCTGTTGTGCCATATCGTGCTTTTAGAGTAACTTAAAATAAATGCATTGTTCATTGAAACAGGCTAAATATCTTAACAGTAAGAATATGGTTAAGTCAGTTATGGCTTATAACATTTGATGACATTGCAATTAAAAGTGAATAAAACTGTACTTTGGTAATGTAGAAAAAACTAAAAGGAACTAAAACTAAAATACTATGTCATTTTAGTGTGAATTGTTCTAAAATGAGGAATTTTTAAAATTTATTAATTTAGGACAACATCTCTCATTGAAAGATTGAAGAGTTGATTACATATATAAAACCCTAATATGGAAATAGACCTAACAGTGAAACAACTGAAAAACCGATCGCTATGACGTGTGCTGACCACCAGGGGGCGCATGCAGAACATGGCGGGCATCGGCAGCAGGTGGCAGAGCACGAAACATGGTGAGCATCAGCCACGGCGGGATGGTGGAGCAGGTGAGCAGGAGCACCAGACCAAGGTGGGGCACCTATCACTGTCATCAGGGTGAGCCTCTGGTGGTTACTGAAAATTCTTTGCTCCCGTGCACCACCGTCCTGCTGAGTGCTCGCACATACTGCTGGCACCGGCCCTGCTCGCACCTGCTGCCAGCCCCAATTGCCCCTCAGAGCCTCTCCACCTCCCCCTGCTCTTGAGGGGCAGTCAGGGCAGCAGCCGCCACTCGCACCTGCTGACTGCACTGGCCCCACTCGCACCCACTGCTGGCGCTGGTCCCAATCACTCTGCACCGGCAGCAGGTGCGAGCGGGGCGGGCGCCATCAGTGCGTGGGAGCTGCGGCAGTGGGAGGGGCCTGACGGGGGCGCGGAGGATGGGCCGAGACCTGTCCCTGTGCCCACTGCAGCCTTGTGGCCCACAGTTCCTTTCAAGGTGCATGAATTCGTGCACTGGGCTCCTAGTATACCTATAATATGCTAGGCACTGCACAATTGGAAGCATACTAGTTTCCATAAGAATAATTGAGAACCAGTGGTCTGGGTAAAATGTTAATTGTGGCTAGTTTTAAAAAGGTATTTTGGGCCCTGGCCAGATAGCTTGCTGGTTAGAGCATCATCCCGATATGCCAAGGTTCTGGGTTCAATCCCTAAAAAAAAAAAAAAAAAAGGATTTTTGGATAATAGTTTGTTTTTCAGATCTTTCAAGAGAGAGACATAGCAACTTAGAAACATTTTTTTTTAAACATATTTTATTGATTTTTTACAGAGAGGAAGGGAGAGGGATAGAGAGCTAGAAACATCGATGAGAGTGAAACATCGATCAGCTGCCTCCTGCACACTCCCTACTGGGGATGTGCCCGCAACCAAGGTACATGCCCTTGACCGGAATCGAACCTGGGACCCTTGAGTCTGCAGGCCGACGCTCTATCCACTGAGCCAAACCAGTTAGGGCACTTAGAAACGTTTTTAAGTCAATTTATTTTGAAGGGTTTTTCCATAAATTAGATCTGTAATACCACGTTAGCTGGTCCATGTAGAAATTCAACAAATCTGAATGTATAGTAAAAGCAAGGAAAATCAGTTTAGCTACTTTTCACCTTTTTTGCCAGTGGTTTTAAAGAGAATAATCTAATCCTGTCTATATGAAATTAAAATTTCCATTTGACTAAAGTAATGGATAAAGTAATCTTTAATGCAAAAATGCCACAGCATTAATTCTTTCATAGATCACATTTTTAGTGCAATAGAGTAATTACATACCATACCAGTAGTTATCTAATACTGGAAACATTTTTGGCTTGACACACATAAATGCAAATGCTAAAATTAGCTCTTTTCTGTATGTGTTCCTTGGGATATGTTCAGACCTATTCTTTAAGGAGTTGAAGATGTTATGTAATCACAAATGTTTTAATGTTTCTATTTTTATTAAATTTTACTTGCCTATGTAACAAATCTGCATGATGGAAAATTCATGATGTATAAAATGGTACATAATGAAAAAACCCCACCTCAGTCCCCAAGGCCACCAGTATTTCCCCCCTTTTTTGTGTATTCTCTCTGATAATCTATGCATACACTGCACTATGTGTTTATCGCTTAATCTTATCTTCTGAAGATTGTGTCCATAGCAGTACATTACAGAGCCTCATGCACAAAATTCGTGCCCTCTCGCAGTCTGGGAGCCCTTGGGGGATGGGATGTCCAACTGACGGCTTAGGCCCACTCTCTTAAGCCGGCAGTCGGACATCCTTAGTGCTGCCGCAGAGGTGGGAGAGGCTCCTGCCACCATTGCTGTGCTCACCAGCTGTGAACCCGGCTTCTGGCTGAGCAGCCCTCCCCCTGTGGGAGTGCACTGACCACTGGGGCGCAGCTCTTGCATTGAGTGTCTGCCCCCTGATGGTCATTGTGCGTCATAGCAACCAGTCGTTCTGCCATTCGGTTGATTTGCATATTAGCCTTTTATTATATAGGATTCTGCCTAGTCTGGATATTTTACTTTGCCACTACTTAACTATGTCCACTAAAAGGAAAACACTATTTCTTCCTTTATTCACAGAATACTCTGACACAAGATGTATGGGTTTTCCTACACCAAGCAATTCTCTAATTTCTGCAGACACCAACTGGATGTCCTACAATTCAATTCAGTTCTGTATCTACCTGGAGTTATCAGAACCCACAAATTAAGAGCTCAGTCTCACAAGACTGCACCCACTTCAGATACCAATTACAAATCATATACTTTTGATCAAGTGGCTATAAATCAGGGTTTCTACAACCCCATCCACAGGTTTGATAATCTGTTGGTAGGAGGCCTCAGTTCCTTGCCATATGTGCCCCTTCATAGGGTTTCCCACAATAATGTCCATTAACTTTCTTTTTCAATATTTTGTAGAACAGGTTCTTGACCTATTTCATGCCTTAAAGATTAAAATATAATAGTTATGAAAAAAATGTGTTAGTTCTGTATTGCTGCATAAAAATACCTCAAAATTTAGTAGCTTAAAACAATAAACAGCCCTTGCCAGTTTAGCTCAGTGGAAAGAGTGTCAACCTGCGGACTGAAGACTCTCTGGTTCGATTCCAATCAAAGGCACATGCCTGGGTTGCAGGCTTGACCACCAGTAGGGGGCATGCAGGAGGCAGCCAATAAGTGATTCTCATCACTGATGTTTCTATCTCTCTCTACCTTCCTCTCTGAAATCAATTAAAATATGTTTTTAAAAAAGAACAAAGTAGAGCCCTGCCGGTGTGGCTGGGTGGTTGAGAGTTGACCCGTGAACCAGGAGGTCACAGTTCAATTCCTGATAAGGGCACATGCCCAGGTTTTGGGCTCAATCCCTAGTAGGGGGCATGCAGGAGGCAACTTATTGATGATTCTCATCTTTGATGTTTTTTTTTTTTTTTTTTTTTTGTGGTGAAATGATTTTTTTTTTATTAAGGTATTATATTTGATGTTTCTTTATCTCCCTCTCCCTTCCACTCTCTGCAATCAATAAAAACATTTTTTAAAAAAATGGCCCTAACCGGTTTGGCTCAGTGGATAGAGCATCAGCCTGCGGACTCAAGGGTCCCGGGTTCGATTCCAGTCAAGGGCATGTACCTTGGTTGCGGGCACATCCCCAGTGGGGAGTGTGCAGGAGGCAGCTGATTGATGTTCCTCTCTCATCGATGTTTCTAACTCTCTCTCCCTCTCCCTTCCTCTCTGTAAAAAATCAATAAAATATATTTAAAAAAAGAAAAAGAAAAAAAATGAATAAGACAGAAACCACAATGTCTTTTGTAACTTAACCTCAGAAGTACCATGTTAATTCAGCTGCATTTTATTAGTCACACAGATAAATGCAGGAGGCAACCACATGCCATGAATACTAAAAGGTGGGTGTCATTATTGGCCATCTTGGAGGTAGTCCATCACAATCTAGAAAGAATATAGGAGACCTTCAAGATCATCTTCCAACTGACTAATAAACATGAAACAGCAAAATTTCAAAACTCAAATTGAAAATATGGAGATTTAAAATGGTGACAGAGTAAGTGGATGCTGCATGGACATGTTCCCAGGAACAAAGTGGAATTACAACTAAAATACAGAAAAACTGCCTGAATAATCAACAGAAGACTCGCTGGAGAGAACCCTGATACCCTAGGACCAAAAGTGGAGACCGAATAGAGACTGATAGGAGGGGAGGAGGCATGAAAGGGCTGGCCAGGTGCCCACAGACAGCAACTGAAGTTCCAGAGATAGACCTCAGCGGTGGGAGTTGCCACTGAGAACTCTGGGGTCTAATTCCCAACAGAGAGCACCAGAACTGAGAAGGGTACCCACATAACATCTGGCTGTGAGAAGCAGCGGGGTTGCTGTCTGCCAGGGAGTGATGGCTGGAAATTCAGACACCCTCTTAAAGGGCCCTGTGGAGCCACCTACCTTGTGCTCCAGTAGAGGGAGGGCAGAGTGGACTGGAGCTGTGTGAGCAGAAGCCAGGATTGGGGGCTCGGGTTAGAGCTCAGAAGGCAGACACCCCAGTTTCCTGTGCTGAGTCATTCCCTCATGCAGCTGAAATCTTTCTCACACAGACATTTGCTATACAGGTGGCCTTGCCTGGGGGAAAAACAGTTGACCCACCCTATTGGAAAACAACTTGCCTCAAGGTGTGGAGTTCCTAAGGCCACTTAAAAGACTAAAAATAACAATTAATCTCCAGGCAGAAGCAACTGCCCCACCCTATTGAAAAAAATCTCCCCACAGCTCAGAATGATTGCCTGAGGGCAAGCAGGCAGAGGTGGTCTCTGGAAGCTTTGAGTCTGCCTGATCTAATCAGTCAGAAACAGTGTTTGACACTGTCTCACACTAGAGATTGAGAAGCATAGCAGATCTACCTAATAGACAGTCACAAACCCAAGCAGGCAGCCAAAATGAGGAGACAAAGAAACAACCTCCAAATGAAAGAACAAGAGAATTCTCCAGAAGAGATATGAAATAGAGGTAAGGAATTTATCTGAAACACAGTTCAGAGTAATGATGGTAAAGTTGCTCAACAGCATGAGAAAAGATATAGTAACTATGAAAACAGAGATAAAGAATGACATAGCACAAATAAAGAACACATTGGAAGGAATACACAGCACATTAGGGGAAGCTGAGGATCCAATTAGTGAATTAGAAGACAGGGGTAGAAAGAATATAGGGTTTTTAGTATTGCATTCATAAGCTGTATACTAGGTTTGTTTGGGTAACAACATTAATAATGTTATTTTCATTATCTTCCAGATATTTGGATGATTAAATACAGGGGTGGGAAAATAATTATTATTAATAAATAATAATACAAGAATAAGCTCTGTTTTGTGTGCTCACAACTGTAAAGCTAACGCCCCTGTCATCATAAGTTATTTCAGATTTTAAAGCAGTTTTTATCCAGGGTTAAATGGGGAAGGTAATATATGGAGAAGGTAAAATATGTTCTGGAGATCATTAAAAGAGTTGATGAAACTAATTTTTGCTCTTTGTCAATAGTTTTACTTTCTGGTATATTTAATTATAAATACCAGTTCCACATTTCAGGATAAATTTTTGAGTTTTGACATGTAATTTTTCCTCTTAGAGAATAGAGCATTATGGAGAACAAAAATGAAACAAATAATCCCTTCTGTTAAAGAGCTTACATTTTAGTTACATAGACAACAGAATGATACATTCATCAATAGAGAACAGTTACAAAGTAGTATTGATGTGTGAGAGACAAAGGGCAACTGCACTTCAAAATTTGCCTGGGACAATCCTACTTTAACCTTTACCATTTTTGTTTTGTTTTGTTTTTTAGATATGTTTTTATTGCTTTTTTTTTTTTAAGAGAGAGAGGAAGGGAGAGAGAAACATTGATTGGCTGCCTCCTGCAGGACCCCTCTAGGCAATTGAACCAGTGACCTCTCAGTGCATAGGATGACACTCAACTAACTAAGCTAGGGCACCCTTTACCTTTTTAAAAGATTTGTTTATTATTGTTGACAGTATTACAGATGTCTCCCATTTTCTCTCCCTTTAATCCCCTCCACCCACCCCTTTTTTACCCCCCACTGGTCTTCACCAACCTATCGTCCTTGTCCCTAGGCTATGCATATCCTGTTTAATAAAAGGCTAATATGCAAATTGTCCCCTTGACCAGGAGTTCAACCAGGGGGGTGGGCCAGCCAGCCAACCTCCGGCATCCCCTCCCCCCAGCCAGTCCAGCCCAATTGGCCGATTGGGACAGGCCAGCAGACCCAACCCATGCACGAATTTGTGCACTGGGTCTCTAGTAAGTATATAAAGTCTTTGGTTTATCTCTCTTTGTCCTCCCACCTCCACATGGAGTTATGTCAGTCTGTCCTTTACCTTTTATAAAAAATTGGTTGAATTATTTATTAGCAGTATTGTAACTGGACAATCAATGGGTCCCTGCTGCCTGTCACTACTTGAGCCAATTAAGCAGAGACAGGGTTGAATCATATATGAGCATTTATTCCGATACTGCCAGCAGTATGGGAGAGCAGCAGGTCATCCACAAAAATCTGTTCTGCAGCCCCCCCAAAGCCAGCTGCTTATATAGAGTAGGACAAAGATTACATGGGGAAGTAGGGATTATAGGTATGGGGAATTAAGGATTACAGGAATGGGGAAGTAGGAGGCAGGGTTGGGATTCCATTGTTTGGGCAACATGGTTGTTAATCTTTTCATAATAGGCAATTGTTGAGTTAGAATGGACCCCATTCCAAGGTTGACTCCAGATCCAAGGTTGACTCTGGTCCAAGGTTGACTCTCAGGCCCTGGGGCTTACAACTCCCAGCCAGGTCAGAATGTCCTTTTTTTAACCAACACAAGGCAATATGGTTAACAGAGCAAGATTAATATTTACCATAACCATAGTTAGTCCCCAATATTCTATTTTTTCGGCCCTAACAGTGTCTCATTTCAAGGTTTCATTGGTAGAATGATACATTATATAGCCACCTTTTTTTTTTTTAAATCTGTTTTTCCTTGCCCTAGCTGGTTTGGCTCAGTGGATAGAGCATCAGCCTGCGGACCAACGGGTCCCAGGTTCGATTCTGGTTAGGGAACATACCTTGGTTGCAGCCTCCTCCTCGACCCAGACCCTGGTCAGGGTGCGTGCAGGAGGCAACCAATCGATATGTCTACCTTACATTGATGTTTCTCTCTGTCTTTCCCTCTCTCTAAAAAATCAATGGAAAAATATCCTTGGGTGAGGATTAACCAACCCCCTCAAAAATCTGTTTTTCCATTATTTTATTTCATTTATTTTTTACAGAGAGGAAGGGAGAGGGATAGAGAGAAACATTGATGAGAGAGAAACATCGATCAGTTGCCTCCTGCACACACCCTACTGGGGATGTGCCTGCAACCAAGGTACATGCCCTTGACTGGAATCAAACCCAGGACCCTTCAGTACACAGGCCGACACTCTATCCACTGAGCCACAGGGCTGTTTTTCCTTTTATTTGACTGAAAGTTAACATATTAATGTCCACCATAGTTCTATGTGAAATCAGATTATTTCACCACTGCTTAAATCATATGATTATTATCCAAGTGTTTTTGGCGGCCAGAGTGGACAATGGTTTGCTTGAGGTTAAAAAAGGAATCCCAGCTCTAGGTGGTTTGGCTCAGTGGGTAGAGCATCGGCCTGCAGACCGAAAGGTCCCAGGTTCGATTCTGGTCAAGGGCACATGCCTGGGTTGTGGGCTCAGTTCAACATGCAGGAGGCAGTCAATCAATGATTCCCTCTCATCATTGATGTTTCTATCTCTCCCTTCCTCTCTGAAAGCAATAAAAATATATTTAAAAATAAAAGGAATCCCAATCCTATCTAAACAAATACACAATAAAATGTAAAGTGACCTTAACATTTTGTTTGCATATGTGTGGATAGTTCCTTGACAATTCCCTGGGGACTGTAGGAAAGGCAACTTTAGTCATTAGTGATTTATTATAGTGGACATTGTAGTAACTAGGATAACACACAGAACTCTGACTTGAACTCACTCTTTTATGCTGAAAATGTATTTGCTAGCTGGGGTTGATCAGTCAGAAGAACAGATTGTTGAAAAGTTTCCCCAGATCCCATAACTTTGAAATGATTCATGAGCTGGCAATATGTACTAAGCACTCATATTCAAAAAATGATTACCATAAATTTTATTTTTTACTAGAGGCCCAGTGCACGAAATTCGTGCATGGGGGTTTGTGTCCCTCAGCCCAGCCTGTACCCCCTCCAATCTGGAACACTCGAGGGATGTCCAACTGCCCGTTTATGCCCAATCCCAGTGGGATCGGACCTAAACGGGCAGTCGGACATCCCTCTCACAACCCAGGACTGCTGGCTCCCAACTGCTCGCCTGCCTGCCTTCCTAATTGCCCCTAACTGCTTCTGCCTGCCAGCCTGATCACCCCCTAACCACTCCCCTGCCAGCCTGATTGATGCCTAACTGCTCCCCTGCCAGCCTGTTTTCCCCTAACTGCCCTCCCCTGCAGGCCTGGTCACCCCTAACTGCCCTCCCCTGCAGGCCTTGTCCCCCCCAACTGCTCTCCCCTGCAGGCCTGGTCCCTCCTAACTGCCCTCCCCTGCTGGCCATCTTGTGGCAGCCATCTTGTGTCCACATGGGGGCAGGATCTTTGACCACATGGGGGCAGCCATCTTGTGTGTTGGAGTGATGGTCAATTTGCATATTACTCTTTTATTAGATAGGATAGAGGCCTGGTGTATGGGTGGGGGCCAGCTGGTTTGCCTTGAAGGGTGTCCGGGATCAGGGTGGGGGTTCCCTTGGGGCGTGGGGTGGCCTGGGGGAGGGGCCTGTAGTGGTTTGCAGGCCAGCCACGCCCCCTGGCAACCCAAGTGGAGGCCCTGGTATTTGGGGTTTATTTATCTTCTACAATTGAAACTTTGTAGCCTGGAGCGGAGCCAAGCCTTCTGCTCCCTCCGTGGAGGCAGCCATTTTTGGGGGGATTTATGTATCTTCTATAATTGAAACTTTGTAGCCTTAAGCGGAGGTCTGGGCTGGCCAGAGTGTGTGGAAAGCTTGGCTTCCTCCATCACCAGGGGCAACCCTAGCCTCCTGCTCTTTCCAGCTCCCTGGCTGCCGCCATTTCTGTTTGGGTTTATGTATCTTCTATCATTGAAACTTTGTAGCCTTGAGTGGAGGCCTAGGCCGGCAAGGGCAGGCGGAAAGCTTGGCTTCCTCCATTGCTGGGGAAACCCAAGCCTCCCTCCTGCTCTCTGTGGCCGTAGCCATCTTGGTTGGGTTTATTTGCATATTCACTCCTGATTGGCTGGTGGCATGGCTTGTGGGCATGGATTGTGGGTATAGCGGAGTGATGGTTAATTTGCATATTACTCTTTTATTAGATAGGATTTGAAGGCTCATGAGAGAATCACACCATGTCTGCAGAGAAAAAAATGAAGGACTTAGAACTAATTCATTGGTTAACTAGTAATTAGTTAATTTGGAGAAGTTTCTAACTGGTTCTAAGAATTTTAAATTTATTTACTCCTATAAAAATCCTATGAGACACATAATATTCCTTCTACAGTTTACAAGGTATGAATCCAAGTCAAAGAAATTCAAATGCAACTATTTACTGGTTGACAATGGGAAGCAGTAATATTCCTCTGACCAATTTTCTCTTAAAGCCATTTCCATGATGATGATAGACTCTTATATTTTCATTTCAGTCACTCCTGATAAACAATAAATTTGAAGAAATACAATATATCTGAAATGTAAAACAAGATGTGGAACTTTACCTCTGTTCATCCTATCTGTAAATGTCATCACTCAGTTGCTCAAGCTCAAAACACAGGCATCTTCTTTGATTCTCTCTTTTCCTTCTATTCCACATCCAATGCATTATCAAGATCTCTCAATTCTCTTTTCCAAAATATTCTGAAATTCACAACTTTTCACCTCTACTGCTTCACTTCTAGACCCCTTCTCCTACCTGGTCTAATGAAATAGCCTCCATACTTGATCCACTGCTTCCTTTGTCCCTTCCCTGACAAAAGTTTATTTTCTGTTTAGTAGGTAAAATGATCTTTTAGAAATGTAAATACGATTATGACACTTCCTAGCTGAAAGTCCTCCAATTGATTCTCACTCTAAAATAAAATTGAAATTCCTTATAAATCCTGTACAAAACCATAGTCCGTCTGGACATTGCTTACCTTTCCTAACTAGTTTTCTATATTAGTTCACTTTGCTTAAACCATAGTATTTTCCTCGTTCTTACTCAAAATTCACTTCCTTCTTAGAGCCTTTGTATTTACTGAGCGTTTGTTCAATAAGTCAATAAATGCAATAATTATTATTCATTATTATATAGAAATGTAACTAAGGAAACAACACCGGCGAGATTTTGATTTCTTCCTTCCGGGAGGCAGAAGGAGGGAAGGGAGGAGTCAGGTGTGGTCCACAAACCTAGATTAAATTGAGGAGATTACTTGCCGCGTCCCTCCTTCAGATCAACACCTCCTTAGCTCCAGGGCTGCCCACCACTCTCTACCAACCTAGCTTCCCGGAAGGTAAACACATCATCTACAAGGGCGGGGCAGAAGGCGGGTTTGGAATGGATGAGTGGCCAACCAAAAGTGATTGGCAGCTGCCATGTCCACGTGCTTTGAGCTTCTAACCAGCTGTCGCGAGAATTCTATGTAAACAGACCAGTGTCCCGGTCCTCGGATTCCTAGCCTGAGACGCTCAGGTGAGGTGCACAGGAGTCTGGGGCATGATGCTTTTTGACAAACCCACGAAGGTGCTGTCTGCAATGGAAAATACACATGTCCGTAATTCCTCCGGCCGGCGTTCGCAACCGAACTTGACACCTTGATTTTACCCGAATTTACATACTGTTTTGTTTTTCCTCGAGCCCCAGCGGATTGGATAGTTTCAGGAGGCGGGTCCGCCTCATTTCTACTTGCTGGTTGGCGAAGCTGACCTCTAAGGGCGGTGCCCGGCCGTAGACAGTTTGCTTCTGGGATTGGCTAAAAAGGTAGTTCCGCTGAGGCGTGGTAGGAAGTGGTAGCCGTCAATCACAAGGGGACTCCAAACAGTGAGGCTTGAGCTGGAGAACAGCGTTTACCGGCGGGCGGCCGGTGAGAGGGTTGGCGGGGCTGTGTCTTTGGGGAGGCTTGGAGAGGACGAGGGGCAAGCCGCGTGAGTGGAGAGGGCTTGACTGGCAGGAATTCGGCGAGGGGAAGCTGTGGAGATTGGAGGGGGAGGGGAGGAAGGTAGGGCAAGGGGCCAGAGGGCGGCCGGGGGGCAGCTGTGGCACAGCGTTGGAGGTTAAGTGGGTAGCCCTGTACTAGTGTCTTTCAGGAGAGTGGGGCCTGAGGAACTGGCCATGGTCGTCTTCAGGAGACAGGGCCCTCATAGGACAGTTCTTGGGAGGCTGTGTTTGGAAATAAAGGGTGGTGTGGAAATGAGAGGGCTGAGGGGCTGGAGGTGAAGATACCCATTGAGGAAGGGGTACCTGGGCTGGTTGGGGCAAAGGGTGTTTTGGTTGTAGCATATGGGACTCATCAGTTTCAAAGTTGTCAAATAAGGTGGTAGAATGCTCCCTACTTAGAAGTGAGGGTTTTAGGGGTTTTTCAAAATTAGTTCCAGGCTGTGGGCTTTCCTGAGCCCTGTAAGAGATATTTAATATTGCTGTCAATTCTCCTTTAAACCTTAACCAAATACACTCCATGCTCTTAAAACCTCCCCAATGATTCAGATGCTTATTAGGGATGAGGAATCAGTGATATGAGAGTAAAGGATAAGGGGCTTCTAATGTCTTAAGTTTTTTTTAAACTTATTTAGACTGGTGATTAGGTTCCAATAGCAGGGGGTTAATACAACTGCTTTTAAAAATCTTGCTAATTATGACCATGCAGTCTTTTTTTATCTTTATTTAAAAAATATATATTTTTATTGATTTCAGAGAGGAAGGGAGAGGGAGAGAGATAGAAACATTAATGATGAAAGAGAACCATCTACCGGTTGCCTCCTGCACGCCCCCTACTGGGGCTGGAGCTGGCAACCCGGACATGTGCCCTGATCGTAAATCGAACTGTGACCTCCTGGTTTGGCACTCAACCACTGGTGGGGCCATGCAGACTTTTTTTTAAAGATATAATTGACATATTATATTAGTTTTAAGTGTACAGCATAATGATTTGATATTTGTATATATTGAAAACAATCGCCACAGTAAGTCTAGTTAAGATCCATTACCACAGTTACAATATGCTTTCTTACAGATTACAACAGTCTTAGTTGGATGGTATTACCCTACTGTTCCATTTGGTCTTGAAATATTGTACCATGTGTATTTTAACTATATCAACATAAAATTGCAGTACATTTTAAAATTTTGGCTTAAATAGGTAGCACATTTGTTTTTATAAAGTGATCCTGCACTAGACTTCCCATCCATGATCTGGTTCTCTTTTCTAGTTTATCTTAACAGTACATCAAAGGGTCCAGCAAGAGTCTTAGCTAGTTTTGTGGTTCTGAGGTTTGGTTCAAATAAAAAAAAATCTCGGTAATTAACCATAATCCTTTCTCCCTACTCCCAACAATAATGATTTTTTTTTTTATTTTTTGTTCTGGAAACAACAGGTTTTGTGAATGAAGCTATGGCTACAGATTCCCCAAGAAGACCCAGTCGTTGTACTGGTGGAGTTGTGGTTCGCCCTCAGGCTGCCACGTAAGCATATTTCAGAATAAGCCTGATAGCTGAAGAAAGATTATTCAGAATAGTGATTTAACACTCAGGTTTCCTTTTTGAACAATGATTACTTTGTAGAATCTATTTAATTTTGGCTTTGTAGGATGTTAAATATCATTGCCAAGGCCAAATAAAAGGAATAATTGGAGGGTCAAGTTGATGTATTCAGCACATTTATTTACACAGTACATGAAAAGCACTATGCTAAATCTTAAAGAGTAATGTTTTTTCATACTCTAGGTTTAACAATTAGTGGGTTATTAAACAATTTATTGGATCAGGACTATTATTCAAAAAAGAAATAGAATTAATAGAAAATAGAGTTGAGAGTATTGTTTTATGGCACACACAGAGATATATCTGTTTACTAGATTGTGATGTAAAATGTATTTCTTTACACTAAGATCTCAGTCAGAAAGTTTCAAAGTCAGTGTCATAAAGAGTACATGTCTATATATTTTTTATTTTTGTTAATCCTCACCTGAGTATATTTTCCCATTGATTTTTAGAGAGAGTAGAAGGAAGGGGAAGAGACAGAGAAAGAAACATCGATGTTAGAGAGAAACATTGATTAGTTTCTCTCACACATTGCCCCAACCAGGGCCAGCGACCTAGCCTTAAACAGAGGTACATTCCCTTGACTTGAGATCCTTCAGTCCGGATGTACTAATCCAAACTAGCTAGGGCTGCATTTATGTATTTTAAGCATATGGATACTTACTTTAAAAAAAATCCTTATGTTTATTGATTTTTTAGAAAGAGGAAAGGAGAGAGGAAGGGAAAGAGAGCTAGAGAGAGAGAGGAAGAGAGATTCAGATAAAGAGAGAGAGAACCATCGATCAGTTGCCTCCCATATTTACCCTGACTGGGATTGGAACCCTCAACCTATGTATGTGCCCTGGCTGGGAATTGAACCCCAGACCTTTTTTAAAATTTATTTTATTTTTTTATTGTCTAAAGTTTTATATATGTCTCCTTTTGCCCCAATTGACACCCCCCCCCCCAGCCATTCCCACCCGGGGCAAGCCCTCACCACCCCAGTGTCTGTGTCCATTGGTTATGCTAATATGCATGCATACAAGTCCTTTGGTTGCTCTCTAAACCCCCCCTCCTACCATTTGTCTCTGGATCTATTCTTGTTCATTAAAGAACCCCAAACCTTTTTGATGTACAGTATGATGCTCCAGCCAACTGAGCCACCCAGCCAGGGCTTTTATGTATACTTTCTAGGAGCATATAATCTAATGTAGTTTTAAGATATGTATGCTTGAGCCAGCTGGTGATCCTGGTTGGATTTCCCAACAGGGGGCATGACGGGGTTGCGGGCTCAGTCCCCAGTAGTGGGCATACAGGAGGCAGCTGATCCATGATTCTCTCATCATTGATGTTTCTATCTCTTTCCCTCTCCCTTCCTCTCTCTGAAATCATTAAAAACATATTTAAAAAAGGAAAAGATATGTATGTTTGCAATCACTATAATCAATAAAAAAGATGCTAGCAAAGTAGCATGAGAATTTAGAGTATTTTTGTGTGAATATTTTAGTATTTTAGATTTGAAAAGTTTTTGTTAGGAAGCTAACATTTATAGTGTACTGTAAAGGCTGAATAGTGTTTGGGCAGTTAGAATCAAAGGGTACATTTTGGGCAAAGGGAATTGATTGAGAAGATGTGGGTAAGGTAAGCTATTTTCATGAAAGAAGCAGAAAAGTTGACTTATTATATGAAATAGTTTGAGGTGGATAATTAAGAACTTTCAATACCTGGCTAAGGAGTTGAAACTTTTCTGCTTTTTTAAAAAAAAATATTTTTATTGATTTCAGTAAGGGAGAGGGAGAGAGAGATAGAAACATCAATGATGAGAATTATCAATTGGCTGCCTTCTGCATGCTGCCCCACTGGGGATTGAGGCTGCCACCAGTGCATATGTCCTGACCAGGAATTGAACTGTGACCTCCTACTTCTGCTTTTTAAAATGTTCATAAGGGAATTGTAACATTGTGGATTTCCCTTGGGAAGTTGAGCATGTTACATAAAGAGTGCCTTCTCAGAATAACAAAAGTATATGGGTAATATGATATTTTACCACAAAACTTTCTTTTTTCTCCTCCTGCATTTCCCAAGGCTATATGTCTTTGTTAACTATGGACAGTGGCAATAAGCATGTTATTAGCTATAAGTTAGGTACTATTTCACTCTTCATTTTATAGGTGAAGAGACCAGAGCAGAGAGAAATTAAGTAAATTGTTCTTTGGTAACAGCCAAGAAGGGGAACCTGGATCAAATCCAGGCAGTTTATCTTTGCTGCCTCACCATATTCAACACTTATTGCTTTTTATAATGCAATACATAATTTTTGTGGTTTAAAAAAATACCGCCATTCAGTATTCTTTTAACAATGCTTGAACATCAACTCCATGCCTAAGTACTGGCTTATAGATTCTGAAGGTATAAGGTAAATATGAGAGATGGATTCCTTTCTGTAATAGAGTTTACATTCTAGTGGGGGAAATAGTGAATAAGGAAAGTCGTTACAGGCTCTCATCAATGCAGTGTGCTATGATAGGGAATGACAATGGGGAGTATGACTTAAGTCTATCAGGGAATGCTTCTCTGAGGAGATAACAATTTAGGTGGAGATCTGAAAGGGAAGGCTGAGAGTATGGGAAGGACTTTAGGTAGAAAGCTAGTGTACAGGTCTTGATTAAAAGAAGAGCTTGGTATAATCTAGGAATTGAAGTTGCATGTGACTGAAGTAAAGCAAATTAAGGGAGTGGCAGAAAAATGAGTTTGGAGAGATAGGCCTAATCACAATGTTTTGTGGTTTTAGTTCTGTAGGTATGTAAGGTATATTTTAAAATAGGATTTAGGATCTCATTATTTCCCTAAATGTAATTTTTCACATCTCTCTGGAATGAATTTGATTTGGTATTTTGAAGAATTTTTTTCTCTAATTCCTGACTTCCCATTTAAAATATTTTAGTGTCCTTGAGCATTTTAATACTTTCCCATGTCTTGTATGTGGCAAAAGTTACCTGTAGAAAAAATACAGATTCATTTTTCTCTATGCATATAAGGGACTAGGTTCATAACCAATTTAAAGCGAAGGTCACTATATACTGAGTCATCAGCAACAGGTTTTCTTGGTCTACTGGTAATTAGGGCAGTCTTCTCTGACTCAAGAGGAAGGTTTTGCTTTAGCCAAGTCTTCTGTCATCACTCCTTCAAGTATGAGTTAGAAGTTCTCTATATCAAGTTAAGATAGCATGACTTTTCAGAAGAGATGTTTAGAATTGTTAAGATCTCAGTTTGCATTTAATAACATTCAATGAAAGAAAGCTTAGCAGAATTATCAGGTAATGTGAGTTAGGCTTTTAAAAAAATATTGAGTGACTTTCTAAGGGCTTAGAACTTTTCCATGTTTGTCTTAAGCTGTCATGATAAATTTTATCTAATTGTCCTCTTTGCAGGGAGCAGTCCTACATGGAAAGTGTTGTGACTTTTCTACAGGATGTTGTGCCGCAGGTAAGTGTCTGAGGTTTCCAAAACAGTAGGTTTTACCTTTGTCCAGGGAGCCTCTTAAATGCACTGTTTCCTAAACTTGATACTAGTATCACCAACTTCAAAAAGACTTGATGTTTTAGTATCCTGAATATTGGTAGGGAGGAACTCTACTTGTTATTAGATGTACCTGAGTTTTGTGCTGACTGTGGCACCATTATTATTCCTCAGAACTTGCTCTCCTAAGAGGAATCAAGGTGAGATGGTAGTTGAGAGAGGGACTTGGGACTCTCTAGTTGGGTTCTGTTTCCATAGTCTTTCCCTTGTCCTGGTTAAATGATGCCTGACTGAAGTGAGACAAGCAATACATGCTTTACATTTCATTAACTAGGTATTACGTGAACTAAATCCTATATACTGAGCACAAATCTATGTCTCTTTCATATTGAGCAGTATTTTTATGTTACACAGAGTATGCCCTGTTACTTTAGCCTGTGAGAAAGTAAGCTCCTTACTGCTCCCTCTGTGTCCATGTGCGATGAAGAATGAGAGCTGCCCTCCTGGGATCATCCCTAGGGCACTGATGCCCAGACTTAACATAAGTATCACTTGGCACGCTTACTGAAAATAGTAATTTCCAGGCCCTTCTCCCAGAGCGTTTGGCTGAGTGGCATTGAGGTGGCATCTAGTACTTCGTGTCTATAGTAAGAATCTCAGGTGATTCGTGTGAAACATTAGCTTTGGGAAGCAATGTTTAGTGGAACTACTGAAGGGGAAGGTTTCTTCTTTCTCCTTGTGGTGCCAGTATTCCCTGACTGCTAAAGCATCTGTAATCGCACTGTTCAGAAAGGACATTCAGAGATCGGTTTTACCAGAGGGTCCTAGAAAACTCTAGACTTCAGATTTCGGTTGTATTAGAGTATTCATCAAATATGAGAAAGTACCAAAGAATGTTGGTATTTATTATGTTTAATCACCTTTAATGAAAATAGGCCACAATGACAAGGTCTGCAGGTCTGCGGGGCATGTAAGGAGAAATACATGCTTTTTTTTTTTTTTTCTTGAAGAACTCGATGAATAAGGGAAGTCAAAGTTTTTGAAACAACCAGAGGTAGTAACAATATATCAAATAGTGTTACACATGTAGTATAGACTGAATATTTAATTACAAAGGGAATGCATACATAGCCAAGAAAGAGTGAAAGGCTTCAGTTCCAAAGGTCATTGGGAACAGCATTAATTGAAATGAATGGAGAGGTTGGGTATTTCATGTTGAAGGAAATTAGTTAGTTGGGCATGGAAGGCAACAGAGTTCCTATGGCTGGAGAGCTTCCTGTATTCTTCTGAGAACGCCAGGCTTAGGTCTTCTACAAACTGCTCCTTTCTTGTAAGCCCTGAGCTCTGGCATGTTCCAAGGAAGGGGCATTTCAAAAATTTTGTAGTTTGCCTGCCCTAGAGTGCCTCTTTATCAGATTTTTACAAAGGCAACTTTTGTGCTAATGGAAACCCTGCATAGCAAGCAGTGTTGGTTGGCTGGAGAAGAAAGGTTGTGGTCAGGGGCTTTGAGGGAGACTTTTCTAGGGAAACAAGAATACTAGAGTGAGTAATAGATTGAAAATAGGCTGCTAAAACTGATAGGGTAAAAATGCTGGAAGATAGACGATTAATTTAGTTCTTATTAACATTATATGTTAGAAAGGGGTTAATCTATGCAATTGACTGAAGATTTGGATCAGAGTAGTAACTGTGGAAGTAAAGTTATAGTCATTGATCTAAGAATTAGAATATTCATTCAAGAAATTTATGTTATGCAAGTCATTCTATTTTGGAAAGAAAGCAAAAATTTAGGCAGCAGACATTTTCTTGAGCAACCATTATGGATCCAGCACTGTCAAGTTGAGGAGGTACTTTATGACCATCCTTAAAACTTCATGGTCTAGTGCAGCAGTTGGTGAACTGTTTCTGTAAAGGGCTGGATAAACTTTTGCAAGTCATATAATCTTTTTAGCAACTACTCAGAACTGCTTTTAAAAAAATATATATTTTTATTGATTTCAGAGAGGAAGGGAAAGGGAAAGAGAGAGAGAAACATCAGTGATGAGAGAATCATTGATTTGTTGCCTCCTGAACACCCCACACTGGGTATCGAGCCCGCAGCCCCCGGCATGTGCCCTGACCGGGAATTGAACCGTGACCTTCTGGTTCATTGTTTGATGCTCAACCATTGAGCCACACTGGCCGGGCATCACTGCTTTTTATGTAAAGCAAAGGGCAGGGCTGTATTAAAATAAAACTTTATGAAACAGGTGGTAGGCTAGATTTGGTGACTCATAATCTCAATTTTTTTAAATGTAAATGTTATTTTCCAATTATAATTTACATTCATTATTATTTTATATGGGTCTCAGGTGTACATCATAGTCTTTATTCCACATTTAATTCAGAAGCCCCCATTGATACTTTGTGGTTAGCCACTTGGAAAATGATATTTTTTGCTGATGATACTATGTTCCAAATTCTGTTCTATTCTGGGAATCATCAAATTCATGGAGCCTGGAAATTATTCTTGGGTTCTCTAAATAACCCCCAAAAGGAGAAAATGTGTTAAAGTGGCATTAGCTTCTTTAGCTATCACAAATAGAGTGAATTCCCATTGTGTTCAAGAGATATCATTGATGACTTATAGAAACCCTTAGCTGTGCCCTTTTATTTAATAATTGTACTTTTGAAAAGTTGTTAAAAATAATTAAAAAATATTTTATTGATTTTTACAGAGAGGAAGGGAGAGGGATAGAGAGTTAAAAAAATGGGTGAGAGAGAAACACTGATCAGGTGCCTCCTGCACAACCCCTACTGGGGATCGAGCCTGCAACCAAGGTACATGCCCTTGACCAGAATCGAACCCAGGACCCTTCAGTCCACAGGCCGACGCTCTATCTACTGAGCCAAACCGGTTAGGGCTAAAAATAATTTTAACAAAGAAAAAAAAGTTAAAGTTCAAATCTTCTCATTTAAGTCTTTTTGAAAATTTTACATTTTCAGGGTAAAAAATTGTGGTCAGCCCAAGTGGTAATAGCAGTCAAGTAAATTATATGAAATTATATATGTTTTTCCTATAGAATGATTTGCTTTTATTAAACATTATACTTTTGACAGCACACAATGGAAGTTATTTTCTCTACAGTGAAAAAAACATGTCTACAGTGATCTTAGCTTTGTCTTTTAAAATTCAACAATAACTTTGTGATTATGAATGTGTAGCTATGTTAGAAACCAGATAAGGAATAAAAGGAGAAATAAACAAATCCTGTCAGTTGTGGACTCTAAATTATAGGTTTAGGGCAGTTGGATTTTGGTTGAAGAAGGAGGGTTAAGCCCTAGCCGGTTTGGCTCAGTGGATAGAGAATTGGCCTGTGGACTGAAGGGTCCTGGGTTTGATTCTGGCCAAGGGCATGCACCTCCATTGCAGGCTCGATCCCAGGCCCGGGTTGGGTCATGTGTGGGAGGCAACCAATTGATGTGTCTTTCTCACATCAATGTTTCTCTCTGTCTCTCCCCCTCCTTTCCACTTTCTCTAAAAATGGAAAAATATCCTCAGGTGAGGATTAACAACAAAAAAGAAGGGCTAATAGTCAGTTTGGTAGTATGCTTAACCACCATTAAGACAGCAAGTGAAAGCTGGATGGGCACTGCGTGCGTCTGTGCATCACTGGGAATGAAATATCTAAACATGGGCAAAGATTATCTTAAGTTGAGATGCAAAGTGACGTAATGTCATTTACCTTCTTTGTGCAAACCTGCTGGCAGGCACACAAGAAGCAATACTCAGATGCTTCCGTTACCTTCACAGAATTTTCTCAGGAATGCTTAGTAAAGAATACCATGTCTGGCCTTGACCGATTTGGCTCAGTGAATAGAGCATCAGCCTGGGGACTGAAGGGTCCCAGGTTCGATTCCGGTCAAGGGCATGTACTTTGGTTGCAGGCACATCCCCAGAAGGGGGTGCACAGGAGGCAGCTGATGGATGTTTCTCTCTCATTGATGTTTCTAACTCTCTATCCCTCTCCCTTCCTCTCTGTAAAAAATCAATAAGATATATTAAAAAAAAAAAAAAAGAATACCATGTCTGGGAAGGAGAAAGGAAAACCTGAAGACATAACAAAAGTATACAAGTCTTTCTATGAAAATCTTACTTCTCCCTGAGGAGGAAAACAAAGAAGTTCTGGAATCCCCATATACTGAAAGGCTTCTTTCATCCTTGTTTTGTTCTGCATATCACCCAGAAGTCAAAGGACAACATCTTTAGATGTTGCAAAGGAGAATGTTGAATAATGCTGCAGGTGATAAGCAGCTGGATAATCTGCTAAACTGAAGGAAATGTTGATAAAATGTTACTCCTTTACCAGACTGAATAAGAGCCTGAGATAGGAAAAAAGTCCTAACTGTAATGTGTCTTAGATTGGATCCTGGAGCAGAGAAAGGACGTTAGTGGAAAAACTGGTGAAATCCCGTGAGATCTGAGGCTTAATTAGTAGTATTGCATCAATTAGCTTCAGAGTTTTGACGAATGTACCATGGTAAGGTAAAACTTAGTTAAATTAGGTAGTGCACATTAGAGGAATCTGGCTAAGGTGTATATGAGAACTTTCTGTACTGTTTAGTAATCTAAAATTATTCCAAAATAAAAAATTATTTTTAAAAAATAGTTTTCAAGGATGATAAGGGCAAGACCAAGGAGGAAGAGGAGAAGATAAGGATGAGAAGATAACTGGTGATAAGGATGAGATGGTTGAAGATAAAGTAGGTTATAGTGTGTGTTTTTCTCTTCTCCAAAGAAATTAACTGCCCTATTCACAACTCACTTTATTTAAAAAGACAATTGAAATAAAGAATTTTTTTGTGTATAGTAAACTTACAATTAAAGTAACTGTCTTTTAATAGTATTTTCAATGTCCTTTACCTTTGTATGGTAAGTATAGGGACTTTAAATTGGTATGGAAATTTAAAGCAGTTCATATATAACACAAATTATGTGGTAGTTTTTGTATGCTTTTGATATACCATATTAAATAATAATTCTCTGAACTGAGAACCACTTTATAATTGAAAATATTGCAGCTCTTTTGTTGACATTCTAAATATTTGTAAATTCACACAATAAAAACACTCGATTTATGGAGAGATGACTCCCTTTGACTACTGATGAGAACCCTTGACACCTTTCCTATGACTTCAGGGCAGTTTATGTTTATCTTTGTGACCCTTGCAGGCTTGTAGAAACTAGCTAATAGGTTAAGTGTAGAGGCCAGATCAGAGACTGAAAAAGTAATACTTTTTTTCCACCCCCAACACTGCCCTCCAGCTGGAGGCATGAAGAAAGTAATACTCCTTCTTGTGCGTATGACTACAAACAAGTGAATTTATTTTTGTGTTTTTGTGCTGTATTTTTAAGCCTACAAGAGAAAAGCAAATAAAGCTTTTAATTGCTTTATGATTTAGGAAAATGAGGTAATATGTATGTACTATCCTATCATTCTATTTATAATATCAAGGAGTACATTTAAAAAATTTTATTTTTCAATTACAGATGATGTTCAATCTTTATATTAGTTCCAGGTGTATAGACTAGTAGTTAGACAATTATATAATGTAAGAAGTGATGTCCCTGATAATTCTAGTACATACATAGTTATTACAATATTATTGATTATATTTCCTATTGCTGTAAGAAAGTAACACGCTTGAAAATTTTGGGTAGAGTGTAAATTGCCTGATCATAAATACACGGGAACTAAATAGATACCTGAGGTAGTTTTTTTTTTTTTTTTTTTTAAGAATTTTTTTATTTTATTGATTTTTTACAGAGAGGAAGGGAGAGGGATAGAGAGTTAGAAACATCGATGAGAGAGAAACCATCGATCAGCTGCCTCCTGCACACCTCCCACTGGGGATGTGCCTGCAACCAAGGTACATGCCCTTGACCGGAATCAAACCTGGGACCTTTCAGTCCGCAGGCCGACGCTCTATCCACTGAGCCAAACCGGTTTCGGCTAGTTTTGTTTTTTTAAGACTTCTTATTTGTTGGCTAATATAGGAAATGATTTAGTTTTTTGAGTGCCTTTAAATTATAGTAATGCTTTCTAATATACTATGTTTATTATATTTTAGGTTTCTGCAATTCTTTTCAAAAATACTTGTTTAAATCCTCACCTAGGGACATGTTTTTTATTGATTTTTTAGAGAGAGAGAGAGAGAGAGAGAGAGAGAAACAACAATGTGAAAGAAACATTGATTGGTTGCCTCCCATACATGTCCTGATTGGGGAATGAACCCACAACCATTTGGTGTAATGGAACAATACTTCAACCCACTGAGCCACCTGGTCAGGGCTTCTGCAGTATTTTAGTAGCTTAAAAACCCTTTTTTGACCAAGGTTTTCAGACTCCTGGATAACTTTCTTTGGGAGTACAAATATTACAAAATGTGCTGTTTCCAAGATGTAGGATTGGTGAAATTGTAGAGGGATAGTGTTGGCTTTAAGTTACTCTTTGTTTTAAACATCAGTAATATTAGAACTGTAAAATATTTTTATTCAAACATTTCTGTTTACTATGCAGGCTTACAGTGGAACACCTCTAACAGAAGAAAAGGAGAAAATAGTCTGGGTCAGATTTGAAAATGCAGATTTAAATGGTATGGTTTTAACTTTTTGGGGCTTATACATTCACTGTTTGCTTCAGGTTGACCTGATTCTTGAGTCAGATTACTTTCTCTTTTAGTAACTTTTTAGTTTTCAAAATAAATTTGTGTTTAATTATTTAATTTTTTTTGGATAAAAATCTTTTTTTATTGGAAAACAAATATACAACTTGGAATGGATTTGAGGCAAATTGTGCCATAAGCAGATTTTCTTTAAGTGGCTAAACAAAATTTAAAAAACAAGTAACAATAAAAGAAAATGTTTCTGGTACAGGACCAGCAGTACAAAAAAAATAGTGTATGAGTACCTGGATAATACACCCGTTTTGCAATAGTGCAGCTTTTAAGTACATATTGTTGACTGTCCATAGTCCACGCAGAGTTACAACTCCACACTTCAACAACAACATGCTGACAGTTGCTAAAGAAAACTACTTAAAAAAAGGCATAACGAGATGTTCCCTCATTTGACCAACTCCATCTAAGTTTAGATGTGCAGAAGGGCTTAGATATATCCAGAGTAAGCCACATGCAACATGTTACTTGATCAATTTTCTAAAATAAGGTTTCAGGACAATAACAGTAAGATAAGGGAAGAAAACATGGAGGGATGAAGTCCTAATTACTATACATGCATATATATTTTTTTGACAGTAGGGGGAACCTTTTACAGATAAGTTACAAAGAAAAGACAAATAAACAATTTTGTATAAGAAATTTAACACATTCTGTATAATATCTTCACTTTGCTGTCATCATTTGTACAAACTCTTCATAGTTTACTTGACCATCACCATCAATATCTGCTTCCCTGATCATTTCATCAACCTCTTCATCTGTTAACTTCTCTCCAAAGTTTGTCATCACATGGCGAAGCTCTGCTGCACTAATATAGCCATTGCCATCCTTATCAAACACACAGAATGCTTCTCGAATTTCTTCTTCACTGTCTGTGTCTTTCATTTTTCTTGCCATCATTGTCAGAAATTCTGGGAAGTCGATTGTGCCATTATCATCAGCATCCACTTCATTTATCATGTCCTGTAACTCTGCTTCTATGGGATCCTGCCCAAGAGACCTCATTACAGTTCCCAATTCCTTTGTTGTTATAGTTCCATCACCATCCTTGTCAAATAGTGAAAAAGCTTCTTTGAATTCTGCAATCTGCTCTTGAGTCATTTGGTCAGCCATGCTGCAAGCGCTACCAGTCTCCGAGACACAAGTACACAACCACTCAGCTCGCTCGCTCCACTCGGACTCAATTTTTTTTAAAAAATATATTTTATTGATTTTTTACAGAGAGGAAGGGAGAGGGACAGAGAGTTAGAAACATCGATGAGAGAGAAACATCGATCAGCTGCCTCCTGCACACCCCCCACTGGGGATGTGCCTGCAACCAAGGTACATGCCCTTGACCGGAATCAAACCTGGGACCCTTCAGTCCCCAGGCTGACGCTCTATCCACTGAGCCAAACCGGTTAGGGCGGACTCAATTTGTGTTTAATTTAAAATAGCATAACCACATTACAGAAACTTCCTTAGAACTAATGTGGTATTGTACAAGTCTGAAAGCAATGGATCCATAGGGCCTAGCCTTAAAACTTTAAGTCGAGGTGAGAGGCGGCTGCCCCCGAATGTTTCCCAGGCTACCATGTCTGTTACCTAGCTGAGTTGTGGAGGTACTGGTGAGAAATTGAGCGGGAGGGTGGGAGAGAGGGAAGAGTATATTCTCTCTCCTCCCTGTCAGTGGCTGCTTTTTCTCTGTGGTTTTAGGTTCCCTTGGGCAGTTGTACTCGCAGTCCAGTTTTTAACAGGTGACCTCAGCACCCTGCACTCCTCTGTGTCTTCCTAGGCTAGGGGTAGTAATGACTTCCTGCTGATGCTAATCCAGTAGGCTGCCTCACAGTTCCTTCTCAGCTACCAGTTGTCTGCATTAAATTCCCAGTTACAAATACGCTGAGTTGTTTTAATTTCCTAATTGGACCTTGATTGATACCATACTCTTGAGTCTTTGTCTCCTCTAGACTTTTAAAATGGTAATGCCTTATTTTCCTTTAAAAGCTACTGTCTAGGCCCTGGCCAGTTTGGCTCAGTGGATAGAGTGTCGAACTGTGGACTGAAGGGTCCCGGGTTCAGTTCCGGTCAGGGGCACGTGCCTGAGTTGTGGGCTTGACCAGTGGTTCTCTGTCATCATTGATGTTTCTATCTCTCTCTCCCTTTCCCTTCCTTTCTGAAATCAATAAAGAACATGAAATAAAAAATAAAAATAAAAAAGCTACTGTCCAGGATGAGAGAGGCTAAGTATCGCCTCTGCTAATTGGTTTCTTCTGAATTTTGGATTCTCTATCAGCTGGTTCATTCAAATAATGACAACCTCTTGGGCCCTCTTTTTTTTTTTTTTTTTTAAATATATTTTATTGATTTTTTTTTTTTTTTACAGAGAGGAAGGAAGAGGGAGAGAGAGTTAGAAACATCGAAGAGAGAGGAACATCGATCAGCTGCCTCCTGCACGCCCCCACCAGGGGATGTGCCCGCAACCAAGGTACATCATGCCCTTGGCTGGGAATCGAACCCAGGACCCTTCAGTCTGCAGGCTGACGCTCTATCCACTGAGCCACACCGGTCAGGGCTTGGGCCCTCTTTATGGGGAACAAAGCATTCATTTGTAGGGGTGGTTATTTATGGTTATAAACATTTCCTACAGTATCTCTTTTTGAAAGCTTACTGTATTTTTCATTTTCTTTTTATGGCTCAAATTTCTTTGTTTATTAGCATAAGTCCTTCCTTTTCCTTCTTTGTTACTAATTATAATGCAGTGTTTGAATTGAACTCTGCTTTGGTGATTGCTTTCTGTTTCTTCCAACAGTCCTGGGAGCTCTGCTCTTTTGCTTAAAATTATAAAGTGCTGCCAGGTAGCCCCTTCCCTCCAGTCTGCATCCCGGTTGATATGGTTTATCATGGTTGGGGGTTGGGGAACCAGTCCTGCATCCTCCTAGGTATCTCCATTCCTAATCCATGCTCTAATTTGGGCTGTTGTTAGGTACAGATGATTACTTTTGGAGGTCATTAGAGAGTAGGACAAGGGCCTTTTGTATCATGATCACTGTTCTGTTTCTCTTTCAGACAGTCTGATTCATGCCTAAGCTTGTTTTCCTTAAGGTACCATACTGAAAAAGAAGTAGCCAAAAGTTTCATATCCTGATATTTTTCTATCAAATTCCCTGAAGGTGTGCATATGGTTTGAGACCCAAAGCACACTAGGTTATCCAGCTGGTTCGCTACAGTATAACCAGAACTGCCAAGTCACTAATCTGTGAGGGGGAAGCTCGTTGCACTCCATCGCCTTTCTTGACTTGGCATTCTAATATGAAGTCTAATACTATACTTAGGTACCAGTTTTTATATTCAACAGCCCCTTCTTTAGTTGCAAGTGATTGATTTAAGGGGAATAAAAAGATTAATTACGGTAAAATGCACATAAAGTGTATTATTTTAACCATTTTTAAGTGTATGGTTTAGTAGTCTTATGTACAGTAAGTCCTCAGTTAACATTGTTGATAGGTTCTTGGAACTATGGTGAAACGAAGTATAAGGAAACCAGTTTTAACATAGGCTAATTGATATAAACAAGAGTTAATTGCCTACAGTATCTCATCAACATTATAATGAAATGATATTGAATGAAATTTATTAGTGGAGGACCTACTGCACATTCACTTTGTTATGCAACTGATCTCTAGAACTCTTCATTTTGTAAAACTGAAATTTTATACCCATTAAACAACAATTTCACATTCTCTCCTCCCCACTAGCCTCTGGCAACGACAGTTCTATTTATGACTCTGAATATGACTACTCAAGTTCCTCATAAGTGGTGTCATATAGTATTTGTCTTTATGTGACTGGCTCATTTCACGTGGTATAATGTCCTCAGATTCATTTATGTTGTAGCATGTGTAGGTTTTTTCTTTCTTTTTAAGGCTGTGTAAACTCCTTTGTGTGCGTGCACCACATTCTGTTCTCTGTTTGTCCTTTGATGTTCCATTTGGGTTGTGTCCACCTTTAGGCTTTGTGAATAACGCTGCTATGAACATGAGTGTATTGACAACCTGTGATCCAGGTGGTAGCTATAGTAGAAAGATGACTAGGTTGTGTATCAAGAGTCCTGAGCCCTAGCTGGTTTGTCTCAGTGGATAGAGCATTGGCCTTTGGACTGAAGGGTCCTGGGTTCGATTCCATTCAAGGGCATGTACCTCAGTTGCAGGCTTGATCCCTATCCCTGGTTGGGGTACATTGGGCAGGCAACCAACCTATGTGTCTCTCTCACATTGATGTTTCTTTCTCTTTGTCTTTCCCCCACCCTCCCACTCTCTAAATATCAATGGAAAAATGTCCTCGGGTGAGGATGAACAGAAAAAAAAAATAATAATAAAAAGCGTAATTAAAAAGAAAATAGTCCTGAGATTTCCCTTCAGCTTTGAGTAAATTATACCTAACTTGTTCTTGTCAATGATAAAATGAAATTGGCTCTGGTTCTGCATATAAAACAGGATTATATATGTGTGTCAGATTAGATGATGTATCTATACCAAAGCACACTGAAAATTAGGAATGACCATTAAGTGTTAGATATAAAGAGAATTAATTATGCCCTAGGAAAATAAGCTTATAATTCTGAATTTTGCTGGAAATAGAATCATGTGCTAGTAACTTTATGTTGATGAATTTCTATTAAAAAAAATCAGCATTAAGCCTGGCTGGTGTTTCTCAGTGGTTGAACCAGGAGGTCACAGTTTGAATCCCGGTCAGGGCATATGCTCAATCCCCAGTGTGGGGAGTGCAGGAGGCAGCCAATCAATGATTCCCTCTCATCATTGATGTTTCTTTCTCTCTCTCCCTTCCTTTTTTTTTTTTTAGAAAACAAAACAAAAACCCCAGCATTAAAACATTAATGACCATAAGCTATGTTTTGATCTTTATATTTGGGCAGCAGGAAGTCCCTAATGTAGAGAATGGAGGTGAGGAGGTATGTCATTATTTGTGTTTTAGAGAGAGCACTGTGACTGTTGGGCAGTGGTGGATATGGGAAGTTAGTTATGCTTTTAGAATAGACGGAGCTAGGACAGGGTTGTGGTGTAAGAAGAGAGCTGGTTAGGAAGACAGGGTTAGGGGGAGGTTTAATGCTAGAAGGAAGGAAGAAGGTGGTTCCTGATGCTGCTTTTTCACTGAAAGAGGGAACCCTGGAAGATCAGATGTGGGGAGAAAAATAATGATTTTTGAGTGGAATTTGCTCTACTATTGAGATACCCAACAACTCATGCTGAAGAGATACTAACTGAAGCAATGGGATCACCTAGGGGAGGGTATACTGTGAGAAGAAAAGGAAAACATTCAAACCTGTAGAGAATTTTTATGAGTTTATTTGAGTCAAACTGACGACAATTGCCGGGAAGCAGTTTTACATAGCAGAATCAAAGGGAAAAATGTAAGGGGTTACAAGAAATTCACTGAAATTCATTGGGGTGGGGGTGGGGTTACAAGTGATTTATGAATTGGGTAGTACCCATTCTGGCAACCAGAAGGGTGCTCCCAGGGCTTGTACAAAATGGAAGTTTTTTTTTAGGAAGAAGAGGGCAAGGGAGAAAAGAAAAGAAAGGATTATTTTTGGGCTGAACATCATTGAGGGAAAGAGATACAGGTGGTTGTTTTTTTAAAAAAGTATTTTTATTGTACTAAGAGAGAAGAAGGGAGAGAAAGAGAAAGACGGAGAGAGACAGAGATTGGTTGCCTCCTGCATGCTCCCCACTGAGTATCGAGCCTGAAACGGCACGAGCCCTGACCTGGAATTGAACCAGGGACTCTTGGTGTATGGGCCGATGCTCAACCAATTGAGCCACACTGGCCAGGGCCTGAGTGGTTTTTGTTATGCAGATTGAGGATGGAGAGGGTCCTCTTAACAGATAACCTTACCGGTTCTTGACCATAAAATTCCAGGCTGGTAAGTTTCTGGGAGAGGTTGAAATCGCAGGTAGGTCAGGTATTAAATGTAGGTTTGGTATCAGGGGCTTTTAGAATGAGGGTTGCCATTTTGGGCCTATAGTTTTCTCTTTAACAACAACTTGGAGGTGATTGGAGACTATAGCAAAAGTCACATTGGAGGAGTGTTAGGGGCAGAAACCATCCTGAAATGTATTTTTGGGTGAATGAGAAATCAAAAATAGATGACAGTTATAAACAACTCAATCAAGGAATTTAGCTTCTAGAAGGAGAGGAGAGTGATGAAATCAAATACAGGGAGAAGGATATTGTTGCTTTAATTTATGATTTTTATAAACATTTATATTGTGCAAACATCATGGTAAAGAACACAAAACTAAAGTGTAGATCAGTGAAATTTTTGCAAGTCCAACACCTCTGTAACCATCATGTATGGTAACAAAAAGAGTATTACTAATTTCCTGGAGATTTTGAATTTCATATAGATAGAATTATTCAATATAAGGTCTTTTGTGTCTGGCTTATTTTGCTCATTATGTCTGTGAGGTTCATTCATGTTACGGTGTATGGTAGTGGTTCATTCTTTTTTCTGTGCTCCAAAGTATTCCATTGTATCAATATAACACTGTGTTTGTCCATTCTGTTGATGGACCTTTGCATTGATTGTAGCTTTTGGCTCTTTTCAAATAGTCTTGCTACGGATATTCTTATGCATGTCTCTTAGTGTATATGTGTGTGCTCATGCTTCTAATGAGCATGTATACCTAGAGTGGAACTGCTGTCAAAGGGCGTGGTATCTTGGACTTGAGTAAGTTGTCAAACTGTTTTCCCAAGTGGTTGTACTAATTAAATTCACAGCAGTGAACAAGCAATCCATTTGCTCCACATCCTCCCAACACTTGGTTTTGTCATTGCGGTTTTAATTAGCATTTCCTTGGTTACAGCAGATGAGGTCCAGCCACTTTTCGTGTTTTATTGATCCTTTGAATATCCTCTTTTTGAAGTGCTGTTTCATGTCTCTTGCTTATTTTTCTAATGACTTTATCTTTCATATCGATTTTTAATTGTTACATGTACTGTATGAATCCTTGTGGGGTTATGCTTGTTGCAAGACTCTTCTCCCATGCTGTGGCTTGCCTTTTCACTCTTGTGGTAAGAGTGGCTCCTGATTAACAGAAGTTCTTCATTTTAATGTAAAAAATAATGCAGTAGAATTTGTCAATCTTTTGTGCTAATGTTACTGGAAAGGGGACCAGGCCCTGAACTGGTCTGCCTAGGGCCAGCTGGTAGTGTGTGGGTTCTTGATTTTGTGCAGGAAAAATTTCACAACACGAGTCCAGGTGAATTTTAGAGGACTTTTATTAAAGCTGGAGGCAGGGAAATAAGAACAGGCTGGGGAAATCAGCTTAGGCTGGTCTGCTTTGGCTTACTAAGAAGCCAGAGAAAAGGGGGCCCTTCGGGACAGGGTCAGGGGGTTGCCTGGGATTAGTGGCTGCTAACCATTGATGCCCTGTTTGCAAGCCTCATGGAGTCCCTTAGAATTTAGGAGATGCCTGCCTGTGGGGAAAGAAGTGGGGGGAAGGTTCAGGGGTGGAGGTGGGGGAGGCACAGGCATGCTGCTGGGAGGGAGAGCATGCACTGGACCTTCTGACCTTCCTTTTTTTAATTAAATATATTTTACTGATTTCAGAGCGGAAGGGAGAGGGAAAGAGAGATAGAAACATCAATGATGAGAAAGAACCATTGATTGGCTGCCTCCTGCATGTCCCCTATTGGGGGTTGAGCCCACAATCCGGGCACATGCCCTTGACCTTTCAGTCCACAGGCCAACGCTCTATTCACTGAACCAAACCAGCTAGGGCCTGACCTTCCTTTTGAGGGGTTTTAAAGGCTGGGTGTTTAGGGGAAGTCTTAGGGAGGATGTCAATAGAATATTCATCAACTTTATGCTGATGTACCAAAATGAGATTTATTCTCAGAGAATAGATGAAGACTTAACTTCATCTGTCCTTGGGTGTGGTTGGCAAATGGCAATAATTGGATTTCTGCTATCTGTCTCCCTGAGTAGGATGACTTAAGCTATTTATCCTCTGGTTGGGGAGGTCACGTGTAAATCATTTACTCTTAAGTGTCCCTGGTTTAGGGAAGATAGGATTTACTAGATGGCTACAAACTGCTGTTTAACTATCTAGTTTCTCTATTCCACTTCTCTTGGCTTACTGGCCTGTCTCACTAAGAGTTTTGTGTCCGTGTCTGTGAAGAAATCTTTCCCTATACTGTGATCATGAAAATACTTTTCTGTATTATCTTTCAGAGTTTAATTTTATCTACATTATTTATATCTAAAATCCCCTGGTACCGGTTTATTTGAAAAAAATAGGGAATACTTCAGCATGTGTAAATGCTCCTTGAAACTATCCATGGAAGGAATCGAAGATACAGAAAAGGAATGATTGGAAAAAGGGCCCCTGAGAAGGTGGTGGAGGATGGGACCCAAAGCACAGATGGGGAGGGGTTTGCTTTAGACAGCAGGAAAGACAACTGTTTGTAATAGGATGGAAGGTGAAGCTGCTGCCGCAGATGCAAATCGGTCTTTGGCAACAGGAAGTTTCTAGTTTCCCTGTGCAGTATGAGACAGATTATTGGAGTGAGGAGTGGGCGGAGTCAGGACTGGGACAAAGTTTAAGAAAGTCATTGAAGAAATTATAAATTAAGTTCTCTAAACAATACATTTGTTGTGCAGTTTTGAGCGTGCAGTTGAGGCTTGTGGAGGTAATTTAATTTATAGTGTACCAATTCTGTCCCACAGTGATGTTTCTATATCAGCATATGGCTGCCATAGAACATACTAGGATAGTGGGTAGTTGGGTTCACCTAGGAATAGGGTTTTGCTATTTGGATGCTATGCAAAGATCCCACAAAAAAGGATAAGAGAATGTAGATTATTGACAGAAATTACTGAGATGATTGATAAAAAAATAAGATCGGAGGAGTATCTAAGATGCCTAAAGGGAGGAGGCAGGGGTGTCAGTGAACTGAATAACCCACAACCCAGCCATGTGTCTTGACTGGTAATCGAACTGGCAACCTGTTGGTTTTTGGGTCATTGCTCAACTGCTGAGCCACACCAGCCGGGCTGTTCACTTTCTTTAATGAGGTCTTCCAAATACTTTTGCACTTAATTTTTATTGTGAGACAATTGTAGTACTAATGGCATTAAAGAAGTATGTTGCTTTCTTGACTGACATTGTGTCTTTTTAATTCCTGTTATTTAATTCTAATGTAGATACATCAAGAAATCTGGAATTTCATGAAATACACAGTACTGGGAATGAGCCGCCTTTGCTGATTATGATTGGTTACAGTGATGGAATACAGGTCTGGAGCATCCCTGTAAGTATGAAGATGGTTGATTTCCTAAAATACAATACTTTTGCAGAATGCTATCTGATGGGAAATCTGGTGATACTTTCAGAAAGGTCTCATTCATTTCTTTTTTTTTTTTTTTTAAATATATTTTATTGATTTTTTTTTTACAGAGAGGAAGGGAGAGGGATAGAGAGTTAGAAACATCGATGAGAGAGAAACATCGATCAGCTGCCTCCTGCACACTCCCTACTGGGATGTGCCCGCAACCAAGGTACATGCCCTTGACTGGAATCGAACCTGGGACCCTTGAGTCCGCAGGCCGACGCTCTATCCACTGAGCCAAACAGGTTAGGGCTCATTCATTTATTTCACAGTAGTTGCTTAAGATACAGTTAGGTGTGCAACACCATACAAGGTACAAGGAATAAGGGCCAGAGATGCTGTAAATGATTTTGAAAAGTGGGCTAGGAATTGTAAATCACTTTATATGCAAGATCTCAATTTTGTCATAGTAACTCTTAGGTAGGTATTATTTTTTCCTCCCATTTTATAAATGATTAAACAGACTTACAAAGGACTTGTTTTAAAAATTAGCAATCACTTAAGAAAAACCAGTGTTTTAGAATTAGTTTAAACATTCACTTCGTCCCCACTCCCATTCTTAGTTCCCCATTTCCCCTACCTTGAGGCAGCCAGATTTTCTAGTTTCTTATGTATCCTTATAGCTATATTTTATGCAAAAATATGTAAATATATTTTTCCCACTCTACTCTTTCCTAACAGATAGGAGCAGCATATAAGCTACCTGGGTTTCCTTAATTTATGTAACTTGTTCCCTATTACTAAAAATCATAAATGTCCCTTTTTAAAATTAGAAACAATAGTGTAATACATGACCTTGAACAAAGCTTATTTTATATGTGTGTATCTGTGTAGAGTAAATTCCAATTTTGATAAATGTTTTAAATTGCCTAATAGGTCCCAGTTTGCCTTTTAAATCTTACATATTCCACTTTGGAATGACCTAAAAGAGGAAAAGCCTTGGTAGGATCACAGCTCAGTGAAGTATAGTAGGGATCGCATACTACAGCTTATACTTATTTACATTCTGGTTTATGGCATGACCTAAATACCACATCTCCTCAGTAGATGGGGGCGGACAGGGGACTTCTTCTTCTTCTTTTTTTTTTTTTCATCAAACATTTTTTTTTATTTATTTTATTTTTTTTAACATTTTTTAAAATTGTTTGAAGTATTAAAAATAGTAGTACATATGTCTCTTTTTTTCCCCCATTGACCTCCCCCCACCCTCCCCTTCCCCCCAGTACATGCCTTTACCTGTCCCCCCCCCCCCCCCCCCAGTGTCTTTTATCCATTGGTTATGCTTATATGCATGCGTACAAGTCCTTCGGTTGATCTCTTACAGCCCCCCTCCCCCCCAAAACCTCCTCTGCCTTCCCACTGTAGTTTGACAAGGACAGGGGACTTCTATTGTGTGGTCCTTTTGCAGTTGGTGGCTTGGGGCCAATAGAATTTTAATTTGTACCTTTAATAAATATATTCACCAAACTCATTAGAAGCCGTGTGTGTGTGTGTCTCAGGTAGAATTCCCCCTGCCTTTTTTGGTTGTGGTTGTTCTTTTGGATAATATGGTTACTACTTAAAATATTTCTAAACAAACTTATATTGACGCAAATTTAATAGGAATCAGGATATTCTTGAGTGCAGGATTTTGGTGTCAGTAGTGTTAAGAATGAAGTAACCAGCATATTGGACTTCATTATTTTTTAACATTTTAAGTAAAATGTATTTGTTCTTTGATAAATCACTTATGATGAACTTTGGTCTTCCATCTGATCATATAATTATTTATCATATTGTTAGGTATTTAGGACTTGGGGTTTTGTGTTTCTTGTTTTTGAAGATTGGCTTTATTTTGCAGAGGTAGAAGATTCCTGCTGGAATGGCGTGGACTTAGTGTCCTCTTTCTTTAGCCTTTTGGGATGTGTAGTTGACATTTCTAGGTCCTGCAACATGGTCTGTAATTTAAGTACCATGCCAAAGGCATGGACAAAGGCCTCAAAATCTGGCATTGTTTTTTTTTCTTTCTACCCAGGGAACTATTTCTGTGTCGTGATCAGAAGAAAGGATTTTGTAAATACAACTCTTATTAATAGAGACTACCTTTTCATCTATTACATGGTTTGTTGACAGACTTAAAGGCAAAGAGGAAGCTCAAGTTTTAACAAGAAGGTTGAACCTCGTGTGGTTAGGAGTGTTGACTGGATTGAGCACATTCCTTTGGCGGTACTCAGGCTACCTACTTGTTTTGGTTATAATTAGAGGTATCACTTTTAATACTCACAAAGTGAACTCGTGTTTAGCTCTGAGTAACTTAAGGTCTTCTGAGTAATTTAAATTACTTCTTTAAAGTAGTTTTTATGCCCAGGTTCAAATTTTTATTGACTAGTTTTCCTTTCCTTTTATTTTTTTTTGACTAGTTGTTTACTATTGCAGTAGTACTAGTATAGCCCTGTAAGAACTGTTTCAAAAATTAGGAGGCAGTCTGGGTAATAAGCTCCTTCTGATGCATCGATGGAGCTCTTAGTGTGTTCAAAGAGCTTTATATATTCACTATCTCATATACTGTACACTGTGAGGTAGAAGTTACCCTGTTTTACAGGTGGCAAGGTCACATATCTTATAAGAGGCAGAGTTGGAACTCAAACTCAATTCTGTCTGACTTCAAATTCAGAATCCATGGTCTAAGAGCTATACTTCATTACTTCCAACATGTGATTGCAGAAGATATACTATGCAGGTAGTTTGGCAGTTTTAGTTTTCATTGTAAAAGGTTATGATATAGCTTCAAATATTTATCTTTTATAGACTACTGTGACTGTTATGCATTACTCTAACTAAACCCTTCTGAAACTTGTTTATCACTAGTCAGTTATTCAGTAATTATTTAAGTGTTCCCATATGTTAGACAGTGGGGAGCTAATGTTGGTCAAGCTAGAAATAATCCTGGCTCTTAGGGATCTTTGCAGACCATAAATTGTATTTGCCTTTTTAACATTTTTATTGAATTTATTGGGGTGACATTGGTTAATAAAATTATATAGGTTTCAGGTGTACAATTCTATAATATATCATCTGTATGTTGTATTGTATGTTTACCAGCCCCAGTCAAGTCTTCCATCACCATTTATCCCCCCATTTACCCTCTTCTACGCCCCCCACCCCCTTTTCCCTCTGGTAATCACCATACTGTTGTCTGTGTCTAAGAAGTTTTTTTTCCTTCTTTCCTTAATCCCTTCACTTTTTTCATCCAGCTCCCCCTCCCCCCAGTTTTCCCAACAGCATTTATTGAATAGACTATTTTTACTGCATTTTATGTTCTTGCCTTCTTCATCAAATATTAATTGACCATAAAGGCAAGGGTTTATTTCATGGCTCTTTATTCTGTTTTGTTGATCTGTATGTCTGTTTTCATGCCAGTACCATCCTTTTTGATGACTATAGCCTTGTAATATATTTGATATCAGGTAGCGTGATTCCTCCAGCTTTTGAGTAAGTGTTGGTAAGCAGAACGTCAATCCTGGTCCAAACTAAGCACAGTTTTGCCTCAGTTTTGTGCACAGTTCTCCCTTCTGTAAATTTTATATGACTGTTCCACCTGTGAGTCTTAGATTAAGAAAATAAACATACCTTGGTTAAACATTTTTTAAAAATTGATTTTAGAGATGAAGGGAGAGGGGGCGAGAGAGAGAAACATCAATGAAGAGAGAGAGTCATTGACCAGCCGCCTCCTGCCTGCCCCACACTGGGAATCAAGCCCACAATCCGGGCATGTGCCCTGACTGGGAATTGAACCTCAACCTCCTGGTTCAGAGGTTGGTGCTCAGCCACTGAGCCATACTGGCCCAGGTGGTTAAACATTTTTTAAGATTATGTATATAAGAGGTGCACAAATATGAATGAAGCTTAGACAATGTTCAGCAATATAGTAGAGTTAGCTCAGAAGCAGAACCCATGCAGAAGTATTTTTTCTATTTCCCAACCCCACACTTCGTAGATGAGATGGCTGCAGGAAAACACCAGATCTCCTAGCTTTCCCAAGCTGTCAGGCCCCTTCTTTCAACATATCTGATCCTATCTAATAAAGAGGGAATATGCTAATTGACCATCACACCTTCACAAAGATGGCGGCACCCACAGCCAATAAGGAGGGAATATGCTAATTGACTGCCACGCTCTCAAAGATGGCGGTGCCCACAGCCACAAGATGGCGTCGCCCAATCCCCTCAGCCCTGTCAGGGCGGAAGGTGTGTGGCACAGCTGAGCCCGCCCCCAGGCGGGTCCGGCCGCTCTGCGTGCCTGCCTCCAGAGTCCCCCAGTCCCCTCAGCCTCCCAGCTTCCCACGGTTGGCCCGAGGCACAGGCAAGCCTTGCCACCCAGGGCCGGCCCGAGGGATGACCAAATGACTGAACAAGCAGGCTGTGTGGGGCGACCAGGCCAGCAGGGGGTTAGTGAGGGACGACCACATGACTGAACAAGCAGGCTGCATGGGGCGACCAGGCCAGCAGGGCAGGGGGCCAGTTGGGGGCGATCAGGCCAGCGGGGGGGTTGCAGTTGGGGGCAACCAGGCTGGCAGGGGGGGCAGTTGGGGGCGATTAGGCTGGCAGGGGGGGCAGTGAGGGGTGACTAGGTCCGTGGGAGGAGGGCAGTTAGGGGTGATCAGGCTGGCACACAGAGGCAGTGAGGGGTTATCAGGCTGGCAGGAGGGGGCAGGAGGGTGCAGTTAGGGGCTACCAGGCAGGCAGGCAGGTGAGTGATTAGGAGCCAGCGGTCCAGGATTGGGAGAGGGATGTCCCAGATTGGACAGGGTGCAGGCTGGGCTGAGGGGACCCCCAGTGCATGAATTTTGTGCACTGGGCCTCTAGTGTAATATAAGAAATGATTATTTGTTATGCTGATGTTCTGGATAAAAAGGCTCCATTCGCATCTATGTCTAACAATGTCATTGCTTCTTTTGGTAATGTAGTATAGACTCTTTTCTTTAAAATCTTTAATTAAAAAAATAAAGTTATACATGTATTCCTATGAAAAGAACAGCATTTCTGTATTCTTCCTTTCTCATCATCTTCATTTCTATTATTGTTATCTTAGTATGTGTTTCAGATATTTGAAAGTAACATACTTATATTTTTGATTTTTTTCTCCTAGTTTTACATATAGGTTGACTTGGTGCTGTGAACTATGAGGACTTCATTGGTGTTCATTTATTCAACAGGTCTGGGATAAAATGTGTATTTTGAGCAAAATAGACACAGTCTTTAATACAGCTAGTAGGAAAGAAGGATTTAAATAAAAATAAATTATATACAACTTAAATTGTAATGTGAAGAAAATAATAAAATATTATAATAAGGAAGCGGCACAGAAATTAAAATTTAGCCCAGGGTAAGAGGGAACAGCAAACAGTAAAGTCAGAGGCTCTGAGGTAAAGTGTTCTTTCTCTGTAGTTGGACACTGATTTAGATTTTTAGTTTTTTTCTTCTTCTATTTTTTTTTATCAGCACAGAAGTCTTTTTTTTTTTTTTTTTTTTTTTTTTTAGCACAGAAGTCTTGTTTATTTTTCCCACTTATCATGCCATGAATTCATAGGGAACAGGTTCCAGCAGCTCAGGCTCCTTTCCATTGGTTCTCACACACTGTGCTTCTCTGGGTGGAGTAGGATCCCGCTTCAGTGGAACCCAGGTACCTTTCTCTTTGGCCTCCTTCTTTTTCTGATCATTTTCCTTCACACGTTTCAGGAAGCTATCTTGGCTCTTAGAGGCTTAATATGCTCAATACGTACATTAATTCTCTTGGCACGAATCTTGCCCTTAACTTGCTTGTTCACAATAATGCCCACTGCATGCTGGGTGACATTGTAAACTCCTTCAGTTTTGTCATGGTAACATTTGTGGGGCCTTCCTTTTTGAACAGTGCCATTCCATTCCCTTGATGTCCACAATATCACCTTTCTTGTAGATTTGCATGTATGTGGCCAAAGAAACAATGCCATGTTTTTTTTTTTTAAATAAATCTTTATTCAGATTATTACAATTATTTCTCCTTTTTCCCCCCATAGCTCCCCTCCACCCAGTTCCCACCCCACCTTCTGCCCTTACCTCCCCCCCACTGTCCTCATCCATAGGTGTATGATTTTTGTCCAGTCTCTTCATGAACCCCCCATACCCCTTTCCCCCTGAGAATTATCAGTCCACTCCCTTTCTATGCCCCTGATTCTATTATATTCACCAGATTATTCTGTTCCTCAGGTTTTTAATTCACTTGATTTTTATTCTGAGGTGGGTTTCTTGTAGACAGCAGATATATGGGTCGTGTTTTCTTATCCAATCCGTTACCCTATGTCTTTTGATTGGGGCATTTAATCCATTTACATTTAAAGTTATTATTGATAGGTACTTATTTGTCGCCATTCCTATTCTTTACCCCTGTGTTACTTCTTTGCTTCCTGTTTCTTTCTTTCTTTCTTTTTTTTTTTTTTTTACAGCAGACCCTTTAGCATTTCTTGCATTGCTGGTTTGGTGGTAATAAATTCCCTTAGTCCTTTTTTGTCTGTGAAGCTCCTGATTTCACCTTCAATTTTGATTGACAGCCTTGCTGGGTACAGTATTCTTGGATTCAGACCCTTCCTTTGCATGACTTTGTATATTTCATTCCATTCCCTTCTGGCCTGATGAGTTTCTGTTGAGAAATCAGTTGCTAGTCTGATGGGGGTTCCTTTGTATGTAACTTTCTGTCTCTCTCTTGCTGCTTTTAAGATTCTTACTTTGTCATTGGTGTTTGCCAATTTAATTATAATGTGCCTTGGTGTCGGTCTTTTGGGGTTCATTTTGCTTGGGACTCTGTGAGCTTCTTGGATTTGTGTGTGTTTTTTCTTCCCTATATCTGGGAAATTTTCTGTCATTATTTCTTCAAAGAGGTTTTCTATTCCTTGCTCAGCTTCCTTTCCTTCTGGAACCCCTATTATGCGGATGTTGTTTTGTTTCGTGTTGTCCCAAAGTTCCCTTAGACTCTCCTCCTGCCTTTTAATTTTTTTTTCTAGAAGTTGCTTTTCTTGGGTATTTTTTTCCATCTTGTCTTCTAGCTCACTGATGCGGTCCTCTGCTTCTTCTAGTCTACTCTTGATGCTTTCTATTGAGTTCTTTACAGCAGCGATGTCATTTTTCATTTCTTCTTGATTCTTCTTCATTTCCTCTTGGTTCTTGCTCATATTGTCGAATTTGTCTTCCATTCTTTTCAGCCACCTTATGACCATTTCTCTGAATTCTTTTTCTGGAAGGTTGCTTGCCTCCATTTCGTTTACTTCCTTTTCTGGTGATGCCTGCTTTTCTTTCATATGCGGACTGCTTCTTTGTCTCCCCATGGTCTCTCTTCTCTGGGTGTCTGGTTATGTAGTTCTCTCTCTCCTGGGTTGATTTAAAGGCACAAAATACAGCACTACCAGGTACAACTCACAAGGCACTGAACAGGAATGTATTCACGATATTAATAACCTCCAATAAAGGTGACCACCAGAGAAAGGCAAATTAGGTGATAGGAGAGAAAGAAGAAGAGGAAAAAGGAAAGAAAGAAAGAAAGAAAAAAAGAAAAAAGGAGTGAGAAAATGAAATTGGGAAAAGGGAAAGTAAAGAGAAAGAAAAAAAAAAGTAAGAGAGATAAGAAAGTGACTAAGAGAGAAAGGGGAACAGACTATATATATTGGGGATAAAACTCCAATAGAACAATCACTAATCCCAGCAAATGCCAGCAACAAGTGCCTGGGGATTAGTACAAACTACCACACCAACTAATATGGAGTGAGGCAAGGTAAAGCTGAAGCACAAAACAAACAAAAAAATAAACAAAAGAAGAATAAGCAAAACAATCTCACAAAAAAGCATAAAAATTGGATATAATCTACATTCAAGCAAACAACAACAAAAGGACAGAGAGAAGGACAAGTTTATGGATAGCTCAGACAGCGAAGGGAGAGGTGTATGTGGACTTGGAGCAGAGGATTGGAGATTAGATATGTAAGTAGGGTGAAATTTTAACAAGGGGTAAACAGAAAGAATAGGGAAAATCTAAAGCAGTAAAAGGGTAATATAAACAGGACACTGAAAAGGGGGAGGTTAGGAAGAGAGTGATGGCCTAAAGGTAGAGTTGAGATAGAGTAAAACGATGCTAAAGGAAAGATAAAAATAGAATGTAGAACCCTAATCCCAAAATAAAATGAAGAGAAAATAAAATGACACTTTAAAAAAAAAAAAAATAAAATAGCAGTAGTAATAATACGGATTGAAAATAAAAATGTAATCATTAAAAAGGTAAAATCAAGTGATGAAAAAATAAAAAAAAAGTTTCTTGATTAAAAGATGCAAAAAATGAAAATAAAAAAAAAATAAAAAAAATAAAAAAATAAAAGGTAAAAATAAAATGTGAAGTAGTGAAGGTCATTCACTTCCTCTGTTTTTCTGTTTGGCACGCCTGTTTCTCAGTCCAGACAGTATTGCAGTTCCCTGCGATCCACTGCTCTTCGGTGTTGTAAGCCAGTCCTGATTTTAAGCAGGCGGTGTGTCTTAATTTCTCGTATTCCTTTATTTTTGATTACACAAGAGTCGATTTGTGATTCAGCCCCTGGGTGGCAGTGTTTCTGGATTAACTTCCGGGTCTATCTATGGCCTCTCTAGGCAGTGTTAGAGCCTTCTTTCCCTGTGGCACTCGTCACCGGCCTGTGGGAGTGGTCTGCCTCAGAGCTGACTCTCTGATGGTCACTCCCCGCTCCGATCCCCAGGTTCCAGAAAAACAACCTTCCCCTGCAGTCTCCCAGGGTGTCCCCAACTGGGTGATCCTATGTATTGGGCTTAGTAATCAGAAGCAAGAATTTCAAGAGGAAAAAGCCCAGTTGTGCGTACTCCGGGACTCCGCGTAAGCCCAGGCACCCAGGGAACGCAGGGGCTGCGCGTAAGTCTGGACTGCCTGAAATTCTTAGGGTGTCCCTGCACTTCAGATCAAAATGGGTTGCTTTTTAGAGTGCCCTTCTCTTAGCAGCTCTGAGGACCCCTTTCCACAATCACAGATCACGCCAGCCCCTACAGCCACGGATTTTTCTAGGCACAGACTTCCCTGGTCCTCCAGCTCCCGCAAAACGCGCGTTCCTCTCTCCCGCCGGGACCAGAGACCTCACCTTATCCCAGGCGAAATCTGACCTTTCCGTGGTGGAGTGTAGAGCTCCTCTGAACCCGTGTGCTTGCGCCAGTTGGGGAGCGTTGTTCTGGGGCTCGCAGCTGTTCCTGGGGTGCCGCCGTTGTGGATTCTCAGGCTTCAGATAAGCTCCACTTTCCGGATCAAGATGGCGCAGACTCCGCGTCCAACCCCGCAGCTCTGGGAGGGGACCCAGCCACAGTTGGTGCTGCCAGGTCAGGGGAACCCCGTTCAGCAGTCCCCCACCTCCTTCTGGAATTCAGCTGTCTCCCAACCAGCCAACAAACACTCCTTGTGCGACCCTCAGCTGTTCTTTCTTTCTGCTCCGGGACAAGGCTCGGAACACGTCTGTCTATTCCGCCGCCATTATTCCCTCCCTCACTTGATTTTTAGGTTCGCTTGTTGATAGATATGTATTTGTTGTTCATAATTTTTAATCTTTACTTTTTTCTTCTTCCTCTTCTTTAAGAATACCTTTCAGCATTTCATATAATACTGGTTTGGTGGTGATGAACTCCTTTAGCGTTTTCTTATCTGTGAAGCTCTTTATCTGACCTTCAATTCTGAATGATAGCTTTGCTGGATAGAGTAATCTTGGTTGTAGGTTCTTGCTATTCATCACATTGAAAATTTCTTGCCACTCCCGTCTGGCCTGCATAGTTTCTGTTGAGAAGTCAGCTGACAGTCGTATGGGTGCTACCTTGTAGGTAATTAACTGTTTTTCTCTTGCTGCTTTTAATATTCTCTCTTTGTCTTTTGCTCTTGGCATTTTAATTATGATGTGTCTTGGTGTGGTCCTCTTTGGATTCCTTTTGTTTGGGGTTCTGTGGGCTTCCTGGACTTGTAAGTCTATTTCTTTCACCAGGTGGGGGAAGTTTTCTGTCATTATTTCTTCAAATAGGTTTTCAGTATCTTGCTCTCTCTCTTCTTCTGGCACCCCCATAATTCTGATGTTGGTACGCTTGAAGTTGTCCCAGAGTCTTCTTACATTATCTTCAACTTTTTGGATTTTTTTTTTTTGCTTTTTGCTTTTTCGGTTGAGTGTTTTTTGCTTCTTTGTATTTCAATTCTTTGACTTGATTCTTGTGTTCCTCTATTCTGTTTCTGGGTCTCTGTATAATATTTTTTATTTCAGTCAGTGTATGTTTAACTTCTAGTTGGTCCTTTTTCATATCTTCGAGGGTCTCGTTATATTTATCGGCCTTTTCTAGGATATTCTTAAAAAGTCTTATAACCGTGGTTTTGAATTCTATATCCAGTCGTTTGTTTTCCTCCATTTCTTTTGTTTGTGATCTGATTCTTTGACCCCGCATTTTCACTGATTCCCTGAGTTGGTAAGGTAGATATTTGTGCTAGGTTTCCAATATGGCCCAGTGGGTCTGCTTCCCCAGTTAACCTGAGGTGGACACTCTTGGTGCACCCCTTTGTGGACTGTGTGTACAGCCTTGTTGTAATTAAGTCTTGATTGTTGTTGGTATCACTGGGAAGAATTGACCTCCGGGCCAGTTGGCTGTAAGGATCAGCTGTGTCTATGCTGGGAGAAGTTCGGTGCTGGAGACAGCCTTATAGGATTAGACTTGCCAAATTGCAATAGCCTCTGTGCTCAGCTTGGATGGGGTGGAGTCTCAGTCTTGGCTTCCTGTCAGCCTTGCCCTTGCGCGCATGTGCGCTTTCAGTCCTCCGCCTTCCCCAGCTCGAGTCTCCGCCTGAGAGTCCAGACTCCCCCCACAAGAGCGTGGGTCCCCAGGGGTTCGCCCGGAACTGGGGTTCAGTGCAGTCAGAACTGGGGTTCAGTGCGGTCGGAGGCTTCCTTCCCCCTTCCGCCAGAGAAAGTCAGCCAGGCTCTCAGCCGCCCTTCCTCTCTGCGCGCACAAAGCCCCTTTGCCGTACCTCCAATTCTCTGTGAGGTTTTCTCTTTCCTTCTAGTTGTAGAATTTTCACTCAGCCAGCTTTCCTGTGGTTCTGGATGGTGTCCGCTCTGTCTTTTAGTTGTAGTTTTGAAATTGTTGTGTGAGGCAGCAGTTTAGGTGTTTACCTATGCCGCCATCTTGGTTTCTAATGCCATGTTTTCTAAAAGGCTTAGAGAACATATAGCTGGTGCCTCTCCTCTTTCCCTTTGTGTTAATGATTTTGGCTAATTAGTCTGTGGAACCCCGGGAGCCATGCGCAGGGCCTAAATGGAAAATCTTAAAGAATATTGATATAAATATCTTTATTATCAGGTAATTTGGAGAGCTCAATAAATGTAGAAATATTAATGTTCTTCATAGAATTGTCAAATTGCATTCTTGTAAAGCCATGCCATTCATACTCACCTTGTTCATTTATTCATTCATTCATGTAGCAAAGATTTATTGCCTTTTACATGCCAGAGCCTGACCAAGGTGCTGGGAAAACTGACTATACAAAATCATCCTTTGTATGGACTTGCCATTCTAGGTAGGTGGGTTGGAGAGTGGTCTAGATGATAAACAAGCATGTACCATGCTAGGAGGTGGTAAGTGTTATGGTGGGTGGTTGGTGGTGCCATATTATTCAGGGTGGTCTGGGAAAACCTCTCTCAGGGATCCTTTGAGCAGAGGTGTGGAAGAGACATCCTATGGGTATCTGAGAGAGGAACATTCAAAGCCAGTACTCTGTGGTAGTATTATGTTTTCTTTCTCTTTTTTCAAAACTGATTTTTTCTCTCTCGGATTGTGTTATCTATATTCAAGAACAGCAAGGAGGCAATTTATCTAAAGCTGGGTGGGCAAGGTTAGGAATGCTAGGAGGTGATGTCTGAGAGGTTGTAGTGGGCTAGATAGAGCTCTGTCAACCATTGTAAGGACTTTAAAAATTTTCAATATAGAGCAAAGTTGAAACAGTTTTTTAGTGAAAGCATGTATACCCTCTACTAAGATTGTACCATTAAAATTTTACTCTGCTGTATTTTAAGTAGACCTAAAATCTGGCAGTGATTTTGTAAATTTTCTGTTTATCCATCCATTTTATTCGACACATTTCAGAGTAAATTCCAAACATCAGCATACTTCCCCTTAAGTACTTTTGTGTGTATATTATTAACTGGAGTTCAATATTTGCTTAGTTTTTGTTAGATAAAATTTATACACAAATATTCAAATCTCAATATGTAAATATTGACAAGTGCATACACCTAAATAACCCCAATCTCTTCAAGATACAGGACATGATTACTACTCAAGAAATTTCCCTCATGCCTATTCCCAATTAGTTTTCTTCCACCCCATCCAGAAGCAATCACTCTTTTCAGTATTTTCTGGTATACATTAGATTCTCCTGGCTTAGAACTTCCTGTACCAATATACAGTATGTACTCTTGTGTAAGGCTTCTTTCTCTCAGCCAAGTGTTTGAGAGATGCACGCATGTTGCTTGTTTTTTTTGATTGCTGTTGTATTCCAGGATATCCATATGCCATAGTTTACCTCTTCTCTTAATGAAGGGTAGTTGGGCTTTTGATAGCTTTTGCCTATTATGAACAAAGCTGCTGTGAAGATTTTTCTTCAAGTCTTTTTGTAAAACATGGGTGTTCATTTCTCTTAGATAAAGACCTACAGGTGGAACTGCTGCTTCATAGGGTAGCAAAGTGGTTAGTTTTATAACAAACTTCCAAACCTTTTCCCAAAGCATTTGTAGCATTTTACATTTCCCCCAGCAATGTGTGAGTTGCTCAAAATCCTTGCCAAAGTCAGTTGCTCATCTGTTTAATTTTAGTTATTCTGATGGATGATACCTTGTAGTTTTAGTTAGTATTTTTCTGATGACTAATAAGGTTGAGCACTTTTTCATGTATTTGTTGGCCATTTGAATATCTTTTAGGAATTTTTTGTACAGTTTTTTTGACCATTAAAAGATTGCATTGTAGAAACCACTTGGAAGACATTGAACAGGGAGAAACAGATATGGCTCTTGTGAAAAATAGGAAAGATATGATAAGGAACAGATTTGGGTGGAAAGATAATGAGTTTAGCTTGAAATTGGTTAGTGCAATGTCTGTTACTGTATGCAACAAGGTAAGTACAGAATATGAGCATAAGCTTTTAGAAACCTATAGTGATTTGCCAGTTGCACAGCATCCAAACATGTGTTTGTAGTTTACAGAAGTATCTTTGTGTCAGAGTGGAAATAAATAAAAATATTTGAGCCTTTATAACATGGTTTGACAAGCACTATCAACAGGGGATCCAGTTGTAGGAGGAGTTGTTTATGACAATGAGTATGTTTTAGACATTGTGCAGTCATGTATTATTTCACTTAATACAAATAACATCTCTATGATCATCAGCATGCATTTTAGTGGTTGTCCTCTCTCTGTGGACATGATGGAGTGAGATATAAAAATTGCAAGGAGGAAATTTGAAGTGTAGGTTGAGGGGTTGGATATTAATCTTTCAGCCAGTATGAACTCATTAAAAAATCTTTGAGTAACAGAGATACATCCCCAAATCCATATTTAATAAAGATAGATTTTTCAGTGGCAACAGGATGAATAAAGCATAAAGAGAAAGAAAAGATTATAAAGCCACTTAGGAGTCAGTTCCAAAATTATCTAAATGTGAGATGTTGAGAGCCTTAATTCAGTTTGTTATTATCGTAACTAATAAAACATTCAGAAGAGAAGAGGCAAAGACATTTCTAAATCTTGACCTGGGACCGGTGCTATCTGGTACATAAGGTGACCATAGTTTTAGAAGAAATAGAATTTGATTACTAGACTTATGTTAAAATTATATAAGGCAGTTGAGTCATTGTATGCTTTAAAATAGAAATTTTATATCCCTTTTTATTTTTTAGTTAATCAATAAGTAAAATGAAATTGTATCAAAACAATTCAATAAGGCAAAAATTGCACTGTATCATAAGTAATAAAATATTCTCATTTAAAAATTTTGATGGACAAGAAACCCAAGATAGTACCTTGTAAAAGTTATATTTACATATATATTTTTGCTGTGTTTAAATGGCTACTTAGTTTTCTTATAATCCATGGAAATGATTAATATATTTAAAAAAATTGAAACTGTATTCATTACATCACCTAGAAGAAAACAGTTGCATTGTAGAAACTGTATTATAGATTCAGTAAGTTAACGTTTGGAGTGTTTTCTTGGAACTTTGAATTTATATCAAGGATGTAACACTAGGTGTCACTAACACATTGAGCTAAGAGAAGTGAAGCTGTTTCAGTCATTGAAAGGAAATATTTACCCTAAAGCTTTTAATGTAGCTTTTACACTAAAAGCTTTAGAGAAAACATGCAAAGGCATATTTGAGGTAAACACCAATTAGTCTGTTATTTATAAAAGTTGGGTGCCAGTCGACCTTGCCATGTTAAGATTGCTAGCCAGGAAAACATTTTTATGAGTTTCTTTTGGGAGCAATCAGTGATTTGGGTAACTGGCAAACTGAAAAAGTTTGAATATGAAGCCCAGTGAAAAAATGACCTTTGTTGAGAATAGGGCTTTATTTTGTTTGTCCAGCTTCTTAATACTGAAAATAGACTTAATGGATGGTTCTTTAGCCATCTGCAGTAGAAGAACATTGGGTGTCATGAAGTGCATAAAAGCAGAAATGAAAAATAATATTGAAATAACTTCTGGAATCCACCCATTTTTGTGGAGGAAAATACTTTTTTCTAGAGTTTGTTTCTTAAGCTGTCACTTTAGAGAAGTCTTGTGTCTGAAGTTTAATCTTACTTTATATTCCCCTAACCTGAAATTATGTTTTAATAGTGGCATTGTATGACTTCTGTTGATTTAGTATAGGCAATCTGCTTTAAATGAGTTTGATATTTATCATTGTTTCTACTCTAAAACAAATATTCTTTGGACACAAGCTGAGGGAGACAGTTTAATCGGGGAGGCAGTTTTTTCTTTTGTTATGAAATATATTGAATATATTGTGTAAGTTCACAGATCTTAAGGATACAGATTGAATTTGTATAACTCTATGTAACCTTCTTTTTTTTTTTTTTTTTTTTTTTTAAATATATTTTATTGATTTTTTTACAGAGAGGAAGGGAGAGGGATAGAGAGTTAGAAACATCGATCAGTTGCCTCCTGCACACCCCTTACTGGGGATGTGCCTGCAACCAAGGTACATACCCTTGACCGGAATCGAACCTGGGACCTTTCAGTCCGCAGGCCGACGCTCTATCCACTGAGCCAAACCGGTTAGGGCTATGTAACCTTCTATACACCACTCAAATTGAGATACAGAATGTTTCTATCAACTCAGAAGAGTCCCTCATGCCACTTCCCTGTAGATACTGTCCTCTTGGTGCCTCCGAGTAATCACTGCTCTGACTTCTATCATCAGAGATTAGTTTTTTCTAGTCTTGAACTTCATTAAGAAAATATGGTTGTAGATAATACAGTCTGTATTCTTTTGGGTCTGGATTCTTTCTCTGAGCAGTATGGCTATGAGATTCTTTCATATTACTGCGTGTAGTAGTAATGCATTCTTATTTTTGCTGTGTTGTATTTTATCATGAATACAAGGCATTTTGAAAAATCCATTATACAACTAATAGAAAATATTTATTATTTCCAGTTTTTGAGTAATCTGAATAAAGCTGTTGTGAACATTCTTGTATGTTTCTTGGTGGACATATACACCCATTTCTCTTGGAGATAGACCAAGGGGTGATTTGCTGTGTCATATTGTGGTGTATGTTTCATTGTAGTAGGTTATTGCCAAAGAGTTTTCCAAAGTGGTTGCCCAGTATGTATGAAAGCTTCATTTTCTCCACGTTCTCACTTCTTTGGGATTGTGTCTTACATTTTAATCATTCCGGTGGGTATGTGGGTATGTGTTTGTATCTCATGGTGGAGTTTTTATTTCACAGTAATTTCAAACCATCTGAAAATTTTATTACTAGTATAAGGAACTCTTGTTACCTATTAGCCAGATTTAGAATTATGGAGATTTTGCTTCATTTGCTTTATCATTCTTTCAATTTGTGCAGATTTTTTTTCATTTGTGCAGATTTTTTTCTGAACCACTAACAAGTTGTTGAAATCATGTCCCCCTTTTCCATAAATAATTTAGTATATATTTACTAAACATAAGCACATAACATTATTATCAAAACCAGGACATTTAAATTTGATATAATACTATTATGTAATCCACAGTCCATTTTCTGATTTTATCATTTGTCTTAATAGTCTCCTTTATAGGCATTCTTATATTTTTACCTTCCTAATGACTTTTGATGAAAGAAATCAGGTTCAGATTTTAAGTGTTTTACGTATTGTTAATGCTTTGTGTATTTTTTTTGTTCTAAAGACATGAAGATATTCTCCTGTGTTTTCTGTTAGAAGGTAGTTGTTATTAATTTTAACTTTATGACCCATTTGAAATAATTTTTTGTATGTATGGTATGAGATAGCAGTCAAGGCTTTTTTTAAAGTTAAAATATTAATAAAAAATGATACCTAACATATTCAGCACCATTTCCTGAAAACAACAATAGCAACAACACCATCATTCCTGGCCCCTCCCCCCCTACTTAATTGCAGTAATGCCATATGTGTACAGGTAGATTTTGCTGTGTCTGTTTTTGTTTTTTCTTTGGCTTATTTTTTAATTGACTTAAAATATTTTTATTTAGAAATAATTATAGACTCATGGGAAGTCACAATATTATTTAGAGTCCTGTGTACCCTCCCCACAGTTTCCCCAAAGGTGACATCTTATGTAAACTCTTAGTACAATACTAAAAACCAGGAAACAGTTTATTGTGAGTAATCAGTTGTCTCATTTTTCTGAGAAGAGTGAGATAACAGAAAACATTAGTTTTCTGGAGACTTTTAAAAGAAATTCAACTAGTATTACTGTTTTCTAAATTGTGCTCATATTCATTTTAATGTTTAAACTTTGGACTTAGGACCAAGTGAATTAAATGAAAAATTTCTGATTTCCTAATTTTTGATTCACTTTGCCTATGTGTTCCAGTACTTTCTGGGAATCTTGATTTTCATATGAGCAGCTGGGAGAATTCTTTGTAAGTCTCCCTGGAACTGTGATGATGCTCCCCCCCCACACACACACTTTTTTTTGAGAGCATTTATTAAAGCTGGAGGCAGTGAAACAAGGAAGGGCCTAGGATAGAAGCAACAGGAGAGTAGGCAGGGCTACCTTGGCTCTCCAGAAACATGGGCGAGAAGTGAACCAAAGCGGAGCTGCTGTCAGCTCACTGGAGAGTCAGAAAAGGGCAACTTGGGGACAGGTTTAGCCTGGATGAGCTGCCACTGCCCTTTGCTCTCCTGGTTGCAAGTCTTGTGGGGACCCTTAGAGTTTAGGATATGCAATCAAGAAGAGCGGGGGAAGGGGAAGGGGAAGGGGAAGAGGAAGGTACTGGGTTCTTTGGTTTGAGGGTTTTAAAGGCTTGGAGTTTAGGGGAGATGTGTGATCATGTCTTAATGGTCTTTGTATCTCTTGTGCTATAACTACATTGTCTGATGTATCTCTTGTGCCAGCTACATTGTATATGCATATGTTAGTTTGTGTATATTACATATGTGTGTATATGTGCTTATATCTTTAATACATTTGTTTTAGGATTTCAACCTTTTGCTGGATATTTTCATCTAAGTGTGATAGAGACTCAATTTCACAAAGATCCATACTAAGCTTTGTAATCTCTTGTTGTTTGCTGTCATTCCATCCCATTTGCAATCTATCCCTTCCTAAAATCTCTGTTTTCAGTAATTAATAGCACCATAATTTTTCCACTCAGCAACACTGAAACTTTAGGTTTTATGCCAAGTGTTAGGAGATACAATTGTAACTTAAGACCTTAAGGAGATTATATCCTGCTTGTGCAAAGTGTCACTACATAATTGCAGTCTTGTGTCAGTGCTTCTCAAATGGAAGTGATTTTGCCCCCAGGGACATCTGGCTATGTCCTTAGATATATTTTGTTGTCAACAATTTGGGGTTGCTACTGGCATCTAGTGGGTAAAAGACAAAGATGCTGTTAAGCATCTTACAATGTTACAGGACAACCTCTCTCAAGAAAGAATTGTCCAGCCCCAAAGTCAGTAGTGCTGAGGTTGAGATACCATAGCCTATGAGATTAATGTTACCAGGGAGGTATGAATAGATTGCTGTAGAGCTTTGAGGAGTGATGGGATGCCTGGGGAAATTTTGACACTTGTGCTGCCTAGTGAAGTTTCATAATAATATAAATAATATCTATAATTTAAATAATCAAAATATACCAGCCGTGGGCAAACTATGGCCCGCGGGCCGGATTTGGCCCGTTCGGCTGTTCTATCCGGCCCGTGGAGCCGAAAGAGGGGAGGGTTCTCTTGCTCTCCCCTCCGCTCCTTTACTTTGAATTTATATTAGTTCACACAAACACTCCATCCATGCTTTTGTTCCGGCCCTCCGGTCCAGTTTAAGAACCCATTGTGGCCCTCGAATCAAAAAGTTTGCCCACCCCTGATATACCATACATTACTTTAGGCACATTTTATACCTATTGTTTATCCTGTCATTTTTACTAGTTAATGGTATTTCCATTTTATAGATGAAAAAATTAAAACTTATATTTAACCAGCTCAAGTTCTTTGGTAGATACTGTTTAAAAAAATAGAATTTATTTTTTTAGAACAGTTTTAGACTCATAGCAAAATTGTACGGGAAGTACAGAGAGTGCCCATGTATATCTCCTGCCTCCACAAACACACAGCCTCCCTACTGTCAACATTCCACATCAAAGTGGTACATTTGATATCGTTGATGAACCTGCACTGATGCATTATCACTCAAAGTCCAAGGGTTACTTTAGGGTTCACTTTTGGTGTTGTGCTTTCTATGCATTTTGACAAATGTTTAATGACATGTATCCACCATTATGGTATCGTAAAGAATCTCACTGCCCTGCCGAAACCGGTTTGGCTCAGTGGATAGAGCGTCGGCCTGTGGACTGAAAGGTCCTGGGTTCGATTCCGGTCAAGGGCACATAACTTGGTTGCGGGCACATCCCCAGTAGGAGGTGTGCAGGAGGCAGCTGATCGATGTTTCTCTCTCATCGATGTTTCTAACTCTCTATCCCTCTCCCTTCCTCTCTGTGAAATATCAATAAAAAATATATTAAAAAAAAAAAAAAAAGAATCTCACTGCCCTAAGTATCCTCTGTGTTCTGCCTATTCGCTGCTCTAAAAATTCTTTGTACTTCCTCCCCCCAGTTTCTGGCAGCCACTGATCTTTTTACTGTCTATACAGTTTTGCCTTTACAATATGTCATATATGTGGTTGAGATCATACAGATTGACTTCTTTCACTAGTAACATGCAATGAAGTTTCTCCCATGTCTTTTCATGGCTTGATAGCTCATTTCTTTTTAGTGTTGAATAATATTCCATTGTCTGATTCATCATAGTTTATGAGATATCTTTTTAAAAATTGTTATAACATGCCATAAAATATACAAGTCTATAGTTTGATAACTGTGTGCTTGGGTGGGTATGTTTACGTAAGTATTATGCATAGGTGTACACGTATATAAATAAATGAAAAATATTCTTACTCAGAAAGTTCCCCAATCAGTATTCCCCCTATTTTTAGGTCAGGTAATCACTATTCTGACCATAGATTAATTTTGCCTGTATTGATCTTCATGGAAATAGTGGAATACACACTATGTATTCATTTGTGTGTCCTTTTTGCTTATTGTATTTTTAATTTTATTTAAAAAATATATTTTATTGTTTTCAGAGAGGAAGGGGGAAGGAGAGAGAGATAGAAACATCAATGACAAGAGGGAATCATTGACTGGCTGCCTCCTGCACGCCCCACACTGGAGATGAGCCCACAACCAGAGCATATGCTCTGACAGAGAATTGAACTGTGACCTCCTGGTTCATAGGTCCACACTCAACTACTGAGCCATGCCGGCTGGGCCTCATTATAATTTTTACATTTATCTATGTTGTTACATGTTGTGGTTGTTTGTATTTTTATTACTGTGTTTTGTTTTACTGATTGAATATATCACAGTTTGTTTAGCTATTCTTTTTTTTTTCTTTTTCAAATCCTCATCTGCGGATATTTTTCCATTGATTTTTATTATTATTATTTTTAATAAATCTTTATTGTTCAGATTATTACAATTGTTCCTCTTTTTTCTCCCCCATAGCTCCCCTCCACCCGGTTCTCCCCCCCCCCCCCGCTCTTACCCTCCCCCCACTGTCCTCATCCACAGGTGTACTATTTTTGTCCAGTCTCTTCCCGCACCCCCCAGACACCTTTCCCCCTGAGAATTGTCAGTCCACTCCCTTTCTATGCCCCTGATTCTATTATATTCACCAGTTTATTCTGTTCATCAGATTTTTTATTCACTTGATTTTTAGATTCACTTGTTGATAGATATGTATTTGTTGTTCATAATTTTTAATCTTTACCTTTTTCTTCTTCTTCCTCTTCTTAAAGAATACCTTTCACCATTTCATATAATACTGGTTTGGCGGTGATGAACTCCTTTAGCGTTTTCTTATCTGTGAAGCTCTTTATCTGACCTTCAATTCTGAATGATAGCTTTGCTGGGTAGAGTAATCTTGGTTGTAGGCTCTTGCTATTCATCACTTTGAATATTTCTTGCCACTCCCGTCTGGCCTGCATAGTTTCTGTTGAGAAATCAGCTGACAGTCATATGGGTGCTCCCTTGTAGGTAACTAACTGTTTTTCTTTTGCTGCTTTTAATATTCTCTCTTTGTCTTTTGCTCTTGGCATTTTAATTATGATGTGTCTTGGTGTGGTCCTCTTTGGATTCCTTTTGTTTGGGGTTCTGTGCGCTTCCTGGACTTATAAGTCTATTTCTTTCACCAGGTGGGGGAAGTTTTCTGTCATTATTTCTTCCAATAGGTTTTCAGTATCTTGCTCTCTCTCTTCTTCTGGCACCCCCATAATTCTGATGTTAAGCTTGAGGTTGTCCCAGAGACTCCTTACACTATCTTCATATTTTTGGATTCTTTTTTCTTTTTGCTTTTCTGGTTGGGTGTTTTTTGCTTTTTTGTATTTCAAATCTTTGACTTGATTCTTGCGATCCTCTAGTCTGCTGTTGGATCTCTGTATATTATTTTTTATTTCAGTCAGTGTATGCTTAATTTCTAGTTGGTCCTTTTTCATATCCTCGAGGGTCTCGCTAAATTCACTGGCCTTTTCCAGAAAATTCTTGAAAAACCTTATAACCGTAGTTTTGAACTCTATATCTAGTTGTTTGCTTCCCTCCATTTCTTTCATTTGTGACCTGTTTCTTTGTCTCCGCATTTTGGCTGCTTCTCTGAGTTGATAGAGTGGCTTTGTGTGTGAGGTGTCCGATAGGGCCCAGTGGCTCAGCCTCCCCAGTTACCTGAGGTGGACACTCTTGGTGCACCCCTTTGTGGGCTGTGTGCACAGTCTTGTTGTAGTCAAGCCATGATTATTGTTGGTATCACTGGGAGTAATTGACCTCCAGGCCAATTGGCTGTGAGGATCAGCTGTGTCTACGTTGGGAGAACTTCTGTGCTGGAGACAGCCTTATGAGACAAGACTTGCAAAAGCCTCTGTGCTCAGCTTGGATGGGGCGGAGTCTCAGGGTGGAGCAGACAGCAATGGCTTCCCATCAGCCCTGCCCTAAGAGGCCCCTGGGTCTCAGTGTCCCGCGGTAATCACTGCAAGCGCCTCTGAGAGAAAGCTGCCCTCGAGTTTTGCCTGCTGCCAGACAGTCCAGTTTCTCCCCGAATGAGTCTGGGTCCCCAGAGTCTCGCCCGGAACTGGAGTTCAGAGCCGTCTGGAGCTTTTGTCTGCCTCCCGATTGAGAAAGCCAGCCGCGTACTCAGTTGCCAGTGCTCTCCGCGCGTGCGCGCCTCGGTACCTCTGCCTTCCGCAGTTCCTCTGAGTCTCAGTATGCTTTTCTCTTTCCTTCTAGTTGTAGAATTTCCACTCAGCCAGCCTTCCTGTGTTTCTGGATGATGTCCATTTTGTCTTTTAGTTGTAGTTTTGAAATTGTTGTGTGAGGCAGCAGTTTACCTGTTTACCTATGCCGCCATCTTGGTTTCTCCTTCCCATTGATTTTTAGACAGAGTGCTAGGGAGGGGGAGAGACACACAGAGAACAATATCGATGTGAGAGAGACACATCAATTGGTTGCCTCTGCACAAGCCCTGACCAGGGCTGGGATCGAGCCTGAAACCTAGGTATGTGCCCCAGTCTGCGGGCTCTATCTCCTACTGAGTCAATTCGATTAGGGCTGTTTAGTTGTTCTTTTAATGGGCATTTGTGTTTCCGGCTCTCAATTACAGTGAATAAAGCTCCTATGAACATAATATTAGATATATCTACTGTATTTTTGAGTAAGTATCTAGGAGTAGAATTGCTGGGCTGTAGGTTAGGCATATATTTAACTTTATTAGAAATTGCCTAGAGTTTCCCAAAGAGATTGTAGCATTATACCCTTCTATCTGCAATATCAGATAGTTCTAGTTGCTCCACTACCTGCCACAGTGGTTGTTGACAGTCTTTTTCATTTTTTTTTAATTTTTATTTTTTTAAATATATTTTATTGATTTGTTACAGAGAGGAAGGGAGAGGGATAGAGAATTAGAAACATCAATGAGAGAGAACATTGATCAGCTGCCTCCTGCACACCCCCCACTAGGGATGTGCCCGCAACCAAGGTACATGCCCTTGACTGGAATCGAACCCGGGACCCTTGAGTCTGCAGGCCGACGCTCCATCCACTGAGCCAAACCGGTCAGGGCTATTTTTTATTTTTTTTTTAAATATATTTTATTGATTTTTTACAGAGAGGAAGGAAGAGGGATAGAGAGTTAGAAACATCGATGAGAGAGAAACATCGATCAGCTGCCTCCTGCACACCCCCCACTGGGGATGTGCCCGCAACCAAGTTACGTGCCCTTGACCGGAATCGAACCTGGGACCTTTCAGTCTGCAGGCCGACGCTCTATCCACTGAGCCAAACCGGTTTTGGCTTATTTTTAATTTTTAATCATCTTGTCAATCTTACAAGTTAGTACATCTACTTTACAAGTGAAAAACTTAGGTTTTTCACTTAATGTCATCAGTTCCTCCTTGGTTAGATATCTATTGTAAAACTGTCTTCAATTAGTGGATCATATCAGGATAGATTTAGAATCCCAATAATATATGACAAACTCAGTCTTCTAAAAGTAGAAGAAGGCTATAAGCTTGTATTGGCTTATCTGTAGCACTGCTTTTCTCTTTCTCTTTTCAACTGGACACATTCGGCACAAAATAAAATAACAAGTTAAAGGGAATCCAGTTTGTGTCTCAGAGTGATTATGAAGTGTTTATGACAGCTGCTAGGCTGACACTCTCTGTAATGGTGTTACATTGACTTCTGAACACCTTCCAGTCTGCCTCCAGGCGTGTGTGTCTGTGTAGTCTGAGTGGTTTTGCATTAACATCTACCCTGAGTAAGATCTTTTGACTACAGAAGTGTTACTTGCAAATGGAAGATACCATTAGGGCTGCTTCAAAGCTCGGAATGGTATTTGGATTGGTGGTGCTGAAGTAATGGCTGGTGTTTTGAAGTGTAATGTCTAAATCTGTGTTGCATAACTGGAGGACCGTGTGAGTTTAAACTGTTTTTCTTTGATCTTCTTTTAAAAAATCAGGCTGAAGGGGAAAGGTTAAAGTCGACTTAAAATACTCCTCTCTGTGTGCAAAAATTTGGGAGTATGAAACTGCGGTTATAGTTCCATTCATTATTTGTGTTCTGCGCTTTTCATATTGTTCTTGAAACTCACTTCCTTCTTGCCTCAAGTTTTGTATTTTGAACTTAGTGTCAAGACCAAAATATACACTCAGTTGCTGTCTGCTTTATGTGGTTAGCAAATATCTGTTGTATAAGTTGTTAGCCCTAACAAGCATGCGTTTTAAGTGGTTTTTGTGGTTTGCCCCCCTTTTTTTTCCTTGACAGCATACAGAGCAGGTTATAGAGATACTGACACTCTAACCTGATCATTTGTGGTTAGGTAGGCAAAAATAAAACAAAATCCCTGTCCCCTTGTTTCTCAATAATTTTGGGAGCTTTCAAAATAATTACTTTTTACTGTTAGGAATACTTTCCTCAAACTGTGCTATCTTAAGTTTTTGAAATTGTTGGAGCAGAGCTGTAATATGGAAAATAACTCCCTGGCAGCGAGACTTTTTTCTATCGAGAAAAAAAGGCCCAAGTTTAAAAATGGTTTTGAATACAGTGTATAAATAGGAGATTCTGATGCTTCTCTGGCCAATTTTTTGAAATATTTTTCTTTGTTTATGTCTAAACTGAAAATATATCACTGAATTGGCTCACAGGGTGACTTTAGAGAGATACCTTCAGCTCTTATTAGAGAGTGCTTTGTATTTATGATTGCCACTCACGTAGATAGGTGAGGTTTTTTTTGTTGCTTAGTAACTTAATACGTTAAGTATAAGATGATATCCCCACCCCTTCCCCTATCTCTCTTTTTTACTTTTATCTCTTCTCCCTAATTAAGAAAATTATTCTTGTGATTTTTTTAAGCTAAAACAAAATATTGAAAAAGTTTTTTTAAGGAACTTCATTAGTTCATTTGTGTTGTCTATATGATTAGTACATGTGAAACAACAGAATGATAACTATATACTTGTATTTAACTACTGGTAGGCTAAGTGAGGTCCTTTTGCTTTAGGAACTGTATTCATTAGTATAAGGCCTCATTGTCTATTCATTCCCCCCCTTCCATGTATTTTTACCCTTTATCTCTATTTTTGGGGGCAGCGGTATCAGGGAATGTTAAAAAATTTTACATATAGCATGGGGCAAAAGTAGATTTATAGTTCGTAAGGAAAATAATACAATAATTAATAAATAATACAAGAATAAACTCTTGCATACTCACATCTGTAAACTTACTTTTACCCCACCTGCATATATTATTTTTAAAACAGTTATTTTTACATAAAAATTGAGTGAATAGTACAGAGAATTTTCATGTACCCTTCCTTCCCCATTTTTCCCTATTAAAATCTTATACTAGTGAGGTACATTTGTAAAATTGAATCATTATTAAAACATTATTAATAACTAAAGTCTGCAGTCGACATTTTTCTCTTTAATGAAAATTTATTTGGTGCTACTTTAAAATTAATAAATGATTATCTTTTTTCTTAGATTTATTGATTTTAGAGAGGGGGAGAGAGAGAAAAAAAAAGTAAGAGAGACATCAATGTGAGAGGCACTCTAACCACTGAGAAACTGGCCAGGGCTAAGTGATTATCTTTTTAAAGAAGTTCTTTGCAGTTGTGTTTGTATGATTAGTACATGTAAAACAATTAGAAAAGATTGATAACTCTACATTTGTCTATGTAAGTGGCCTGCTTTTACATCACTGTTGGTAAGAAAACCTGTTGCAGGTTTATATTAACACATGAAGGTTGGAATGAGCGTGGGATATTTGTAAGAGAGGGTAGAGAGACTGCCTTGGTCTTGAGGCTGGAGTGTGAAGGTAAGTGTGATGAAAACTGCTGTCGAGATGAGGTGCTGTTTACCATCTAGTAGTAGTCCTTTCCTCAAGAGTGGTAAAGCATAGGAAGGAACATATCGGTGGGTTCGAGAATGAGTTGTAACGAAGTGTGTTTTCTGATACGGTATTAACAAATTTCCAGGCATTAAATATTAACATACTTAGAGAACAATGGGGCAATGGCAAATTATAGTAAATACCATTGAGATGGAATAATAAGGGCAATACAGACTCAGTCATTTACTTATCAGTTCATTCATTCAACAAGCATCTTCTTGATTTAACTGTTTTTTTTTGAGTGCCAACTATGTGTTACGTATTTTAAATACACACTTTAACACAGCTACCTTGTTAGATAGATATGTCATCACCCTTATTTTAAAAGCCAAACTCAAAGTTAGCAACTTTGTATAGTTAATAAACACAAGTCAAATTTATAAACTGTTAGAATCATTGATGTTGTTGCTGTGTGATATTTGTAACTGATGATCTGGCATGTTATACATATTTGGCATTGTTGCCATATAGGTCATTATTTTTTGGGCAGGGGGAGGGAGGGGAGAATAAAAAAACCTCCAGGGGTCCTCCCTGTTGACTGCTTTTACTCCTTTAGACTTCTTAGGTGGAACCAGAACCATTACTTGTCTAGAGAACCCGAGGATATGTTTATTGATTTTAGAGAGAGAGGAAGGGAGAGAGAGAGAGAGTGAAACATTGATGCGTTCCCTCCCCCACAACCTAGATACGTGCCCTGACAGGGAATTGAACCCACAACCTTTTTGGTTCACTGTACGATGCTCAAACCAACTCAGCTACACCGGCCAGTGACATGAAAAATATTTTTGACTGAAAGTCAGGATGTGCTTAAGATACACATGAGGAATTCTTTTTCTATTGTCTTTCATGTCTGGTGGCTTAGTGTTTTAATTCATATTTCCAGCCTAGAAATGATTTGCTACATCAGATGTAGCCATTTTGAAAAATAGGTAAATCTATACCTGCTATAAATTTTTTTCTTTTAAAGAATAAAGCTTGTTAAAGTGTCTGTGAAGAAAAGGAACTACTAATCATTATGCTTTGTGTTTGAACTGCTTGAGTTATAGGGGAAACAGTGATATTTGTACGTTTCTTAAGAACTAAACAGTGATTGAATTTTCTTTGAATATGTGTATGAATTTTTACAAATCAATATGTTTTTTACCTCAAGGGATGGCATTTTGGTATACGCCAACCATTTGTTCCTTAGTTGGGTGGAAAGATTTCTCATGACTGGATTTGGAATTAAATAGGAATTCGATTAAGTATGAAAAGCTTTACCTTTTTCTAGAACTGCTGTAATGAGTTCTTGAATCTCATTCATATTCTGTACTGTTTGTCATACAAATCTCTGGAAATCAAGAGTCCGTTAGGACAAACGTCAGGACTGTTTCTACATTTAGTTTTAGGCAGCATTGCTTTTCCAGAGACTGATTTATACATTTTTTTTCATCATGCGCAACCATTTAAATCCATAATTTCTTTTAGAATCAGGCAACTGTATTGGGCAAGAGACTTTAATAGTCAGTCATTCATGAAGTAGTGTAACTAAATTCCAATAAGAATTAAAAGCAATCTTCTTAGTCATGAAGAAACTGCAAATTAAAGCCACAGTGTGACTCCTACCTACCAGAATGGTTGACACTACCTGTTAGAGAAGATGTGGAGCAGGCAGAACCCTTACTTTTTAAAAAAAATTTTTTTTAAAATTGTTTTCAGAGAGAAAGGGAGAGAGTCAGATTGGCTGCCTCCTGCATGCCCCCCACTGGGGATTGAATCCTCAACCTGGGCATGTGTCCTGACCTGGTTCATAGATCGATGCTCAATCACTGAGCAGCTGCGGCTGGGCTGTTGTCTGTTATCTTTTTTTTTTCTGTTTTAACCTGAAATAATTTTGTTGGTATTTGAATTGCATTCAGTGGGACATTTCCTTGAAACCACAAAATTCTCTGTCTGGATTATCATAGTACAAAAGCCCTTCTCTCCTCCTGTTCTCCCCCCCACCCCATGTCTGTTATCTTTTAAGAAAGTTTGCTAAAAAGAATCAATTGTAGCTCAAAATTCCCCACTTGACCAGTGTCTAAAGGGTAGTGGAGGGTGTAAATATGTACTCTTGTCCTAATTCTGTCATTATAAAGCATTATTGTTATTGTCCTTGATTTTTTATTGAATTTTCTATTTTGTAGTCATATATGTTTGAAAAGTCATCAGGGTTTCAGAAACAAGTTTGGTTCTGAGGGCTAGATGACCTTCATTTGCTTTTAGAACCCTCTAAAAGCACTTATAAAGCTCTCCCACAAGTTTTATAGCCTTTTCTCTGTATGTATTATTGTCTCGGCTGTTATAATTTCCTTTTGCCTTAGATTGAATTGTGAGATTCTAAACTTGTACTTTCCCCCATCTTTTTTGGTTTGGTATGTAATTTGCATATTTTTACCATGTGAAAGCTATTTTCTATGGTTGGAAAAGATTTTTTTCCCCACAGTGTGAACAAATCATTCTTTGTTCTCCTTATTGTGCCTCCAAACTGGTACGTCCGGTTTATGCTCCAAACAACAAAAGTCTGTCATCAGAAATTAAAATGCCAGTAAGAACAAAGGCAGAGACCCATGAGGAGCTATTGGAGAGGTTTCCTCCTTTCCCCAAGTAACTGCAGTTGCCAGGAAGGTGGAACATTGCTTGGTACACACTCCTTCCCTGTAGTTCTACCCTTGGATTTATTATTATTGTTGGTTTAAAAGTGAATTTACAGCTCCTGGTAATTCTATTCAGGATCTATAAATTCCTCATCTCAGAGATTCTTTGCCATTTTCAATGAGCTCTCTTTAAGAAACCTAAAAATCACTTTGAAAGCCTTTAATAAATGTAATCAGTTTTGACACTTATTTATTTGAGAGCAAAATTACCAGTGAACATACTGTATAAAACATTAGAGGTAATTGAAGACGGCAGCTAAAACAGTGCCTGTAAGGACATATCCATCCTCTCTGTGTCCTTTCTAAAATGTGCCCATCTTATCTGTTAGCTTTGTTAGCGCTGTCTCTGTTCTGAAATAGTACAATATAGAATTTGCGCATACTGAAGAGTTCTCTGGGAAGTTTGACATTTGTGACTCCCTTAGGACACTTTAGCATTATGCTTGTAACAATCTTGACTTTAACATATTCACAAATACCTATGAATAGTGACAATGTTTCTTCCCCTCTTCCTTATTTTGTAATTAAACAAAGCTCCTAGGAGCTTAACTTAGTGGCAGTAAAGGATGGGTAATGAATGTGAGGAAGCATTTTATAATCAGTCCTAATAAGTTTTTTTCTCTACCTGTTTCTGTATATTCAAAGAGGGGTTTAGAGTAGAAGCTAGCACTTAGGTTTGTTTTGAAAGCCATTACTCTGAAAAACACTGTGTGTTCAGATTTCAAAATGTTTTTTATATCAAAGTAAGCTCTTGTGTATTAATCTAGTGATAACAAACGGTTATTATATAGTGAGTATGCCAAGACAGGTTTGTTTTATTCTTTATTGTTTAGTATAATTTAGTACAGCAGCTCAGTTAAATATGATTAAATTTTTTTTTTAACTTTAGGGCTTCATTTGATAGAACCAAAAGTTAAGTGCTAGACTTGTGGCATATGAAAATAATAGTATAGAGTAGATTTTGTGTTGGAATACAATGATTTGTTATAGGTACAAATCTTATTTATAATAGTGAGAAGTGGTTTTCATTACTCTAACTATAATTTCAAAGCAAGTTTTATTTTTTATTTTCTTGTTAATAGAAACAGTATATGTATTGAAGAAGAATATTATTTATCCATTGCCCAACAGACAATTTATTTTCAAAAAGTAAATGACTTGTCATTTGGTGGAAGGAGCCAATAACGCATCTATAACATAATTGGATTACATTAGTGATATACCTTTCAGTCAAAGTGTGCTTAAAATGAAAGAGATTGTGATTTCCAGATTTCAAAGAACGTGTAATTACTGCTTTGGGTGCTGAACAAAATTGACTTTTAAAGGCTTTTTCTAAATTTTAAATTTTATTCTATAATAAAATGTAGACTTAAGAGCTGCTGTATATAATGGCCATGGTTTTCATTTACAGAATTAGTGTTCACAAAGGAATTTGTAGGGAGGAAAATTCTTATAGTTTGCTGTGCTGAGTTTATAGTCTTTGTGTTTAATTGGTGATAGGTGGTGCTATTGTTGCATAGTTGGTCTGAAGAGCCAAGCATTCCTCATATCTCTGCATCCCAGGTGCTATTAGAGGGACTTGTCATTGTGGTCAATAAATAAGTTGTAATAAGTTTTATAAGCAAAATAAATATGATGGCTCTTTAGGCATTACCATAATTTAACATTCATAAGAAAAAATATTTATAGGTTGCTGCACTTAAATTCTGATAGAAGATGAAGATCTAAAAAAGTAGTTAATCTAAAAGGCAGCTGTACAAATTTATAGTTTAATATTGGAAGAGTTATAAGCCTTTTATTTTATAATATATGCACTGTTGATATTTTAAACTGCTTGTCTGGCAGGCCTATTTAAAAAAAAAATACCATCAGCATGTTTCCTCTATTGAATGTTTATCGTTATTATATCTGTTTAAAGTTCTTGAGTATTTAGAACTAGTTGTATAATGTTTGTCATTTTCCCTATTTGACATTATGTATTCCATCAAACACTTAACAATAATGAAAATGTATTGGGGAAGAAAATGAAAATGTATTAGGAACTACATTACCACTTAAAGTAGTCTGGAAACCCTTTCTTAACTAATTCACATTTAATCTACTCAATATTTCAATTAGCAGCAAACTTTTTTCTTGAGCTACTAATTTTGAAAAACAGTTGTGTTTTTACACTTGACACATGTATTAGCATATCCCTTTTACCTTTGTTTTAATAGATTGCTATACTCTTTATATCTGAGGAATAAATCTGATATGACTCAAAATAAATGGTCATTCATACGGTGTTATGTGTATAGCAAAAACAGTAACATTTAATGAAGTTTACATGTTAATTTTTTATTCATAGAATATTGAAATTATAAGTATCTTTGTCTTTTAGCACCTTTACCTTCTCAGTTTATAAATGTAAAAGAATAGGTTTATGGGAGGTGGGGGAGATGGGAAGATGTTAGTCAAAGGATGCAGTGTTGGTAAGTCCAAAGATCTAATGTTCAGTCATGATGACTATAGTTAACAATACTGAACTACATACTGGAAAAATGCTAAGTAGTAGATTTCAGGTGCTCTTATCACACAGTAAAGGTAACTCTGAGGCGATGTCTGCAGTAATCATTTTACTGTGTATATGGATATCGAATCATCCTGTTATACTCCTTGAATATATACAGTTTTTATTAAAAATATGTTCAGGAAAGAAAAAAGGATATAAAAATGTTTATGGAGGTCAAATGATGTACTCAAGGTGGTTAACAGCTAGTTAGTTGCAGAACCATAACCGGTAACTAGGTCATTGACATTTCACTTCAGGGTTCTTTACAATATATTTTGCTTTTTCTCTTTTACAGCATGTTTTTGAAATTTACTACAACATTTAAGATCTGCTTTTCAAAAAACCATAGTTGCTTTGGAAAGCAGTTGTGCAGGAACTGAGCTGATTTATAGTAATTTATTAAAGATTAAAAATTATAGACTTCCAGACAGACCACATGTTCTACCATTCATATCAAGTGCATGCTCTTACAATTTTCTAGGAATATTAATGATAACTTAAGTTATGGTATATTTAATGTGAATGATTAACCATAAATGTGTATGAGTGTGTGTGTGTGTTACATATAGACAATAAGTTATGATAACATTTAGAAGATCTCATTTTCATATATTAATGTCCTGACCTGTGTTTTCATTTACTGAAATTTTTTGTCTTCTCTTGCAGATCAGTGGGGAAGCACAGGAGCTCTTCTCTGTTCGCAATGGCCCAATTCGGGCGGCTAGGATCTTGCCTGCTCCACAGTTTGGTGAGTGTAGCCCTTAAGAAGAAACAAATCATTCAGAACATTTCTCTTTTATTGGTCTTGGACTATAGACAGCAAGAATGATAACTAAAGTCTGTTTTCTCCCAAGTGTCTATACCCCTTCTCCTCTTCCCCCCCAAGATAAACTTTTAGTCCCGTCAGTTGAGATGGAAATAGGTAATCTTAACCAATTCAATATGGCCATTCACTTTCTGCTGTGTTTTTGATTTATCTTCATCCTCTTTGATCTTGATTTAGCCTCTGACTTGGCTGGCTCTTTCTTGAAGGCCTCTTCTCTCCTGGTTTTCATGGCATCGCTCCTCCCAGGTCCCTTCCTTGCTGACTGTGCCGCTTTTGTTATGTTTCTGGTTTAGCTTTCTTCTCTGGGCATTCCCCAAGTCTCTGTTGTTCTTGTGTCTTAACTCCTTTTCGAAGTTACACTGCCTGCCGTGGAGAGCTTGGTTTTTCATCATTGTCTTGATTAGAGAGGAGTCTGCCCTCTGCATTTCCAGCTATGTCAGAAGTACAGTTTCTGGCTTTTGACCTTGGATCTCTGCTTTAATAATGAATACTTCTTAGTGTTGTATTTAAATATCATGTTTTATTTTTACTTTTTACAGAATCAAGCACATTTTAAAATTAAATCTGCTATTTGGATGCCTATGTAACTCCTGACTCTTTAATGATATGAGCTTCCTAAGGGTTGTATTTTCTCATTAACTTGTCTCTGTTCACTCAGCATTTTAGCATGTGCACTAAAAACAATCCTACTAATATTATATGCACACTATGAAATCTTTCAAAAAAGGATATTAAGATATTTTAACTTACATTTTAAAAAATTATCCAGAAGTTGGGAAATCTTCCTTCTAATACTTCTTTAAACAGTTAATTCTCCAAATTGGTGAGACTGATGTTTATTAAGACTACCATGTGAGTAGTTATGTTAGGGATTAATATGGTGATTAAATCTCAATTGAAATGAGAAGGAGAAGGTAGTAAGACAATAGTATCCTGAAGTCATGTGGAGATCTTTCTTTTCTTTTTGAATTTTATGGCATGTACAGATTTCAGCTCTCTTTTTCTCTGTCTCTCCTTTGCACTCTCACTCTCTTGCTCCTATTTCTGTTGTATTTATGTTTTGGTGAAATCTTTTGACAAAGAACATTATTTTTTTTTGGAATAGTCAGCTTTCTCTTTGGATGGTTAGAATCAAGAAAAACTATTACTAAACGACTGTGCTAAGTCTTTGTTTCTTTTGTATGTAATTGACAGAGGCAAATTTTTCTTCCTTCATTTCATTTATGAAGCTCTTTTGTCTGTGTTAGTTCTTCAACTTTTTCAACTTTTGCTTTGGGCAGGTACTTCATGAGAGAGTATAAAGCTATAAAAGTTAATATTACTAGTAGAATTTGGATATGTTTAATTTACTTTGTCTAATTGAAAAAAGATTCTTCCATCTACTGTAGTATGCTTACTTTAAAAAATAACAGATTTAAAATATAATTTCATATATATAGCTAAATGTTCTGTTATGACTTGCAAAAATAACATGTCTCGTTTATTGTATTTGGTTAATTTTTTTAGATTTGTTTTCATTAAAGTTATAATGCAACTGATCACATAAGTTTTATAATGGAAAAATGAGTACCTTTTGTCCATTTTGCTTTATGTGCTCATTTTGATGGAATAAAGTCCTTAAGAAATTTCCTGAAAGAAAAAAAAAGGATTTGTGTTAGATCTTTTTAAAATATGTTTTTATTGATTTTTTTTTAAAAGACAGGAACGAAGTGAGAGGGAAGGAGGAAGGAAAGGATGGGGGAGAGAAAGAGGGAAAGAGAGAGAGAAACATCGATTGGTTGCCTCCTACATGCCTCCTACTGGGAATCTAGCCTGCAAGAAGGGCATGTACCCTGACCAGGAATTGAACCAGTGACATAGTGGTGCATGGGCCAATGCTCAACTAACTGAGCCTCATTGGCTGGTGCTGATTTGTGGTAGCTCTTGTTTGTCTGTAGATGTCTTTATTCTTACATATTCTTGGTTGATACTTTGGCTGGGTAACAAATACTTGTTTTTAAATAATGTTACTTCATAATTTTGAAGGCATTGGTCTGGTGTTATGGTTGAAGAATCTGAAACCATGTTGATACCTTTTTCTTTGTAATTGGCTTGTTTTCCTCTGTGGCATCCAGTATTCTGAAACTTTTCAGTTTTATTTCTTGGTTCATGCATTGTCCTGAGCTCCTTCAGTGTGGAAATGTAAGGACTATACATAATTTTGAGAAAATTTCTTAAATTGCTTTTTTGATAATTTAGTTTCCTGTTTTCTTTTGGTTCTCTCTTTCTGGTACTGTATTATTTGGCTGTTACACCCCCTATAATGATTAATTAAAAGGTAATTTGTTTCTTGTTCTTTTGCGAGATTGTCTCAATGAGGATTACTAACACTTCTGTTAAATAATTCTACTCTGCCGTCATGATTTTCTTTTTCCTTGGTAATTCTTTTATCCTCATCTTTTCATACCCATGCATCTTTCCCTCCATTTCCCTTTCCCTCTCCTTTTTTCCTTGGTATAATTTACATATAATTATTACCAAGTAGAATCCAGTGATATATGAAAAGAATTACACATCAGGACCAAGTAACAGATATTTCAGGACCACAACTTTGGTTAACATTTAAAAATCAGTCAGTGTAATTCACCTTATCAGCAGAATGAAGAAGAAAACCATAAGATCATCTCAATAGAAGTGGGAAAAAACCATTGACAAACTTTAAAAAAACCAAATCATTTTATTGTTTTTTTACAGAGAGGAAGGGAGAGGAATAGAGAGTTAGAAACATCGATGAGAGAGACTGATTCAGCTGCCTCCTGCACACCTCTTACTGGGGATGTGCCCGCAACCAAGGTACATGCTCTTGACCGGAATCGAACCTGGGACCTTTCAGTCTGCAGGCCGACGCTTTATCCACTGAGCCAAACCAGTTAGGGCGATTGATAAACTTAGAAACATCATCAATATGATAAAGATTATCTATAAAAAGAAATCCAAAGCCAACATCATATTCAATAGTGATATGTTAAATACTTTCCTGTGAGTTTGGGATGGCTTCTATCACAACTGCTATTTACCAAAGAATGCAGGCCCTAACTATTATAATAAGGCAAGAAAAATAAATAAAAACTGTAAATATTAGAAAGAAATATGTGAAACCATATTTCTAACCCCTCTAACAGGATGTCATGGTTTCACATATATATACTTTATATATATAGTAAGTATATATATACATAGTAAAGTATATATATATATACACATACATGTATATATATATATACTTTAAATTTGTTCTATGTTATGGTCCTTCCTCTAATATAATGTATTTATTTGGAATCACAGGAGCAGCATATTCTATGCAGTGCCTTGCATGGTATGTGGAATATGAATGATGCCCCCAAAGTTAATTTATTCAGTATTTTACAAAAGTGAAACCAGAACTATATTTTTTAAATTTAAATTTTAATTGATTTCAGAGAGGTAGGGAGAAGGAGAGAGGGATAGAAGCATCAGTGATGAGAATCATTGATCGGCTGCCTTCTGCATGCCTCCTACTGGGGATTCAGCCTGCAACCCAGGCATGTACCCTTGACTAGAATCTAACGTGGGACTCTTCAGTCTGCAGGCTGACGCTTTATCCACTGAGCCAAACTGGCTAGGGCTAGAACTATACTTTTGCGTAAATAATTTTTAAAAATCATTTGTCAGTGACCACATGGGTAACACTGTTTTGACTCTAAGCAAGCTTATAACTCTCTTAGGAATTTTATTAGGCTTTGCTCATGCTGAAGGATGATCATTTTGGTCTTGAACCTGAACTAGATTTTTGAGAAATGCAGATTCAACCATAGTTGTCATTCTTAAGAGTCCAATGTACTGAGTATCTGAACTTCCTCCATATAAGAACAGTTTAGAATAAATTCTTATACGCTAGGGCCTTTATTCTGAGAATAGATGGATTCTTTGGAAACAGTATTCCCAAGTATCTATGAGCCAGATTTCTGTACTCATCCAAAACACTGGGTAGCCAACTGGCTTATTTTTTCTAGGTTATTTCATTGTGACTTACTGCTGAAAAGCTACTATGATTTTTTGTTCTGTTATCCAAGGAATTTGCAATTTCACATCTCAAAAAATATTAAAAGTTTAAGAAAACTTAAAATCCATCCCAGTTTTTCCTACTGGAGTATAAATGCCAACTATTTTCTGGAGCTTGTAATATTGTTCATAGTCCAGCCATGCAGTTTAAAATACTAATTGTTTCTGGTTTTTAATGATATGAATGGCTGAAATTATTTTTCTAGAAACAAACATGAGCAGAACAACTTTAGAGTTGTTAAACCTTTTTTCATTTGCTTATTTTTTTTGTCAATTTTCAATTAGGTGTCCAAGTTCTTCTTATTTTTCTTAAGGTACAACTACCGGTTTCATCCTTTTCACACAACTTAAATGTGTTTTTTAGAGTTTGATTTGTTCAGCTGAATGAAATCAGAAATTTTGATTAGGTTCTCCAAGGAAGTCTGCGGTAAATTTTTTTTCCTGCCAAAACACTAGCAACTTTCCAAAGGTATTGCTTATAGTCATCACCAGTATCTTGCAAAGAGGGAATCGTCTTATTGACATTTTAAATGGCCAAACTATGAGATTTAGGCTTTCATAATGTTTTCTACTCTAATTACCTCTCAGTTTGCCTTTTTAAAAAAATAACACTTAGTCTTTATCGCTGAGGCCTTTACTACTTGGGATAATTTAGGTTTCTGCAAAATTTGGCCAGGCGTGGTACTTAGATAAATTATGACTGGGGAACATATGTTCTGTTCATCTTGTTTGGTTTGCCCTTTTTTGTTGTTTTATTGTCAGATTTTTATCGTCAAGATCATTTTGAAGACACACAGCTTCTTAACTATACAAAGTTGGTACAGTACTTAGCCTTCATCTATTATATCTTGTATTTTTTCTTTTCTTTCTAATTCCAGGAGTCTGCCTTCTCTGTGAATCCCCCTCTAACAGGATGCCATGGTTTATTCCCCCCCCCCCCCCCCCCCCCCCCCGTCCTTGGCCATGTGGATGGGCGGAGTTTTAACATTTTACTATCCTCGTCCTTTGGGGTGGGTTCCTGTTTCTCTGCTATCTTGGGAACTCCTGCTGTTTGACTGTGGTGTTTGCATGTTACTTAACTGTTAACCATGAACTCTTCAAGCACACCAGCTGTGCTGTGAGAGCTGTTTGTTATTCCTCAGCATGGTATTCTTATTCTCACTTGGCAAGGCCTGTGCTTGTTGTTCCCAGGCTGTTGTGGAACAGTCTCCCCGGAAATTCTGTCTTCATCATGTAACTGGGCAGCCTGCACAGATCTCCAGCTCCCGGTCTGTGTGTAAAGAGGGGGCAGTGGGGCACATGGAGAGAGGCAAGCATCCAGGCCTGAGTTCTGCATAGGCCTTTGCCACTGGATAGTTGTATGGCGTCGGGGGGAAGTCACATCATCTCCCCACACCTGATGGTGATCCGACTGGGTGTGACCACAGAGCTCCAGCTATTCCAAAGAGATGCCTCAGGGACCCTCTCCAAGGAGGCCACTGGTGCTAAAGGGGAGACACTGGCTAATGAGGACTGATTTCCACTGGTCATTGGCCAGCAGGAAGCACCAGGCCTCTTATGTTAATATAAGTAATGTCCAGAGTGATAGAGAATTTTTATGAGTTTGTTGGAGACAAGATATGCCAGGGAGCAAGCTGTCAAATGCTCTGTTCTGTTCATCTTAAATTTCTTTAATGTTTTTTATTTTTTTTTTTTGGTCAGAAAAATAGTATCTAGGGGAGAATGTTTTAGAAGTGTGGCTTTTTTAGTGTTTTAGTTTTTGTGATGTCATGGTGTTGAATTTGCAAAATTGATCTGAGTAGTCTCAGTTTATACCTATTTGAACCCTGTAATTAGGGACTTTTCCTCTGAGGGCTATGGTGAGAGGGAAGTATACAGAACAGAACAGAGAGGAAGTAAATTTATAAATCAGGTGAATAATAATGCTTATATTTTCCACACGAATGCTATGTTGATTATATCATTATCACCGCATTTCCACTGTTCTACAAGATGCGTCCATTACCCAACCTGTTTCACTGGTGAGACTTGGAGCTCAGAGAGGGTAGGTAACGGGCATATAAAGACACATCATTGATAAGTGGTGGATCTGGGATTGGAAGTTTAAAGCTTGCCTCTTAATCATTTAGGCCTCACTTGTCTCCCAGTATTTGATTTTTGCAGTATTATAGGGAAACCCTTTTTACCAAATCGAGGTGCTTCTAGGCTATGTCTCTGCAGAAATCTAACAGTTGTGTATTCATTGAAATATGTATAAAGTAGCTCTGTTTTTTCCATCTTTTCTTCCATTTTGAAGGTCTAAAATATCTTCAGTTGCCCTAGTGTTTTCATTGTACTTGGAGTCGTTGGTTGTTTAGTCTAAAGGTGAGGAGCACTAAAAATAGTCAATATAGGCACAGTATATAGGGAAGTCATTATCCTACATAACTACATTAAAAATTTTTAAGCTGTTAGGATAAGGTATGTCACAAAGACAGCTGTAGTCTATTCAAGTTACGTTCACCCTAAATTAAATCAGCCCTTTAAAAGAAATGTCGCTTCCCTTTTACAGGACTCTCTATAAACTATTAAAAGTACTTCAAAAGGGTTAGTGACGGATATCTTGAATCAGATAAAAACAAAGGTGTAACATGAAGCAACTAAATTACATGTGAGCTTAATGATTGTGACCCAAATAAACAGACTTGTAATGGAGATGCTGATTATTATCAGTACAGTTTAAATGCTTTTTACTGTAGAACTGTAAAAAAGAATGTGGGTGTCTTAGTGAATTGGACAAGTTGTGGTCTTGGAAATCTGTGTTCATTTATCATAACACATTCCTAGGTGTGAAAGGGAAAACTCATTATTTTATAAGTCATAGTTATTTTAAGGAAGTCTTTTAAAAACATTCAGCTTTATTGAGAAATAATTTTATATACAATGAAAGCCATTACTTTATATAATCTGATGAGTTTTGCCAGATGAATCCAGTTATGTTATTACTACACAATCAAAATAGAAAGCCTTTCCATCACTGTAAAAAGTCCCCTTGTCCACTTCATGCCCACTAAAATGGCTGTGTACAAGAGAGGGATAATAAGTGTTGGGGAGGATGTGGACTAATTGGAACTATTATACATGACTCATGAGAATGTAAGATAGAACAGCCACTGGAAAACAGCTTGGCAATTCCTTAAAATGTTAATTCTGAGCAGCTTCAGGTTCACAGCAAAATTGAGCAGAAGATACCGAGATTTCCTTTATACCAATCTATTTGTACACCTGCAAATCCTCCCCCATTATCAGCATCCTCCTACAGAGAGTACATTTAGGCTTTTCAAAAACAAACCTTTTTAATTTTCAGGAGTTTTTACATTAAAATTTTTAAAATTCATTTTTAGTTTCCAAGTTGTAGATTTTTTCTTTTATAGTTTGTGATTTTTGTTTTTCATTAACTTAGACACACTTTTTCAGTTACCTTGTGATTTTGTTCATGACTCATGGGTTATTAAAAGGTATTTGTTTTTTTAAAATTTTGAATGCCTTTCCTGATATCTTTCCTTTATTAATTTCTAATTTAATCTTATTGTCATCAGAAGACATAGTTTATATAGACTCCTATTCTGTTAAGTGTTTTGTGATTTATTTTATGGCCCAGAAAATGGTGTATCTTGTTTCATTTTTCTGTATCCATACAGGTTGTCTTTATGCTTATTCTGTTAGTTATATATATGCTAGGGGCCCAGTGCATGAATTTGTGCACCTTGAAAGGAATTGTGGGCTTGTGAGGCTGTGGTGGGCACAGGGGTGGGTCTCGGCCCATCCTCCCCACCCTCTGCCGGCAGCCCCGCTCCCGCTGCCGCCGCCGGGGCCACTCCCGCTGCTGCCGATGCGGAGCGATTGGGGTTGGTGCCAGTAGCTGGTGCGAGTGGCGGCTGCCAGCACTGATCGCCCCTCAGGAGCAGGGGGAGGCGGAGAAGCCCTCAGGGGTGATTGGGGCCGGCACCCGCTGCTTGCACCCGCTGTTGGCACCTAGCGATCAGGACCAGTGACTCGCACTGGCAGCAGGTGTGAGAGGCGGCTGCCAGCCCTGATCGCCCCTCAGGAGCAGGGGGAGGTGGAGAAGCCCTGAGGGGTGATGGGGCCAGCAGCCGCCGCTCGCACCCACTGACGGAGCATTCGGGGCCGGCGCCAGGCACTATCAGCGGGTGCGAGTGGCTGCTCCAGCACTAGCAGTGTGTGCGAGCAGGGCCAGCGCCGGCAGCAGGTGTGAGCGCCGGATGGGACTGTGGCGCACAGGAGCAAATAATTTTCAGTAACCACCAGAGGCTCACCCCGCCTTGGTCTGGTGCCCCGCTTACCTGCTCCACCATCCTGCCGCGGCGGATGCCCGCCATATTCCGTGCTCTGCTGCCTGCTGCCGACGCCTGCCATGTTCTACACACACCCCCTGGTGGTCAGCACACGTCATAGTGACCGGTTGTTCGGTTGTTCCGCTGTTCAGTCTCTTTGCATATTAGGGTTTTATATATATAGTTATTCAAATATCCCAAAATAATTGTGTATTCTTCTTGTAACTTTTTTTCAGTTTCTGCTTTATATATTTTGCCATTCTGTTGTTGGGAACAAAATCATGTAGGATGATAAAGTCTTCTTCGTACAATTGATTCATTTTTTTGTTTTCAGTGTTATAGATTTTAGCCATTCTGCTAGCTCAGTGATTTTTTAACCAGTATGCAACAAGAATTTTTAAAACATGCAATACCTGTCTATTTTTACCCCTTATGTTATCAAATAAAAAAATGAGAATAGCCATCTGAAATTATACATGAAATTATCAAAATCATACCTTAAAAAAAAATCCTCACCAAGTACATGCTTAGAAAAAGGAAGGGAGAGCCAGAGAGATATTTGTTTCACTTATTTATTCATTCATTGGTTGTTTCTTGTATGTGCCCTGACCGGGAATCAAACCTGCAACCTTGGCATATGGGTTCGACGCTCTATCCAACTGAGCTACCTGGCCAGGGCCTCTTTGTATATTTTAGACAACAGCTTTTTATCATATATATATATATATATATATATATATATATATATACACACACGTGTGTGTGTGTGTGTGTGTGTGTGTGTGTGTGTGTGTGTGTATATATATATATATATATATATATAATTTAGAAATAGTTTTTCCCAGCCTTGGCTTGTCTTATTCTCTTGACAGTGTCTTTCTCAGTGTATATTCAAATACCTTTTTCTTCAGTCTTTTCCCGCCTTTGTGTTTCCAGTAGTTTCTGTTGTTGCCTTTCCATGTTTTCTAGTTTTCTTCTGCAGTATCTAATATATCATTTACCTATCCCAGTGGTCGGCAAACTCATTAGTCAACAGAGCCAAATATCAACAGCACAATGATTGAAATTTCTTTTGAGAGCCAAATTTTTTAAACTTAAACTTCTTCTAACGCCACTTCTTCAAAATAGACTCGCCCAGGCCGTGGTATTTTGTGGAAGATCCACACTCAAGGGGCCAAAGAGCCGCAGTTTGCCGACCACTGACCTATCCGATGTATTTTTCATTTCAAACACTGTATTTTCCATTTTTAGAAGTTGTGCACATACTCATGTGCATGCATGGATATGGAGTGATCTCTAATGTCTTGTTTTTTTGTTCTTTTTCCCCCAATGTCTTAACATGCTTGCACTTTCCTCTACCTTCTTGAATAAATGGAGTATGCTTTTCATAGTAGTGTAAATGCCACTCTGTTCTGTTGATTGATTTATCTCATTAATATGGGTCCAATTGCATTGTGTACTTACATGCCTTGAAATATTAGTTTGGGTATCACACATTGTGAATTTAATGTTGCTGAGGGCTGCTGTTTTGTATCCCTTTAAATATTGTTGGTCTTTGTTCTGGGGCACATTTAAATTACTTGGCTTTTTGTTCGGTATGTCTGGAACAGCCTCTTGTCTAAGGCAGGGGTGTGAAACATACTCTGAAAGGGCCAGGTGGGGACACCTTAGGCTGTGGACATCTGACACAGCTGTTCACCTCTGTCATTACGGCGCAGTAGCAGCCACTGACAACGCTTACATAGATGAGTAGTACGCTGAGGCATTCATAGGGCTCATGTCAATTGTTCCCCTGTCTCAAGGATCCCTGTCCCATACTACCTGTTGTTCTGTGTCTGGAAACTGTCTTTTCATACATTTGATCTGTTTCTTACATTTTCTAGCAGGAGGGTAAATCCAATCCCTGTTAATCTATTACGGCTGGATGCAGAAGTTCAACACTGCTTTATTTTTAAGTTTTGGGTAGTTTCATATGAATTTTTGTAAATAAAGAAAAAAAAATAAATTGGGAATGGATTTTGTAGGGTAGTTTAAAATTTAATGTATCTTTGGAGAAGTTGAATCACGGATCCTTTAAAAGGTGCAAGCATTATAGAAGAATTTCAAGAGTATTATAGCTTTAATTGTGCTGTTTTCTGTCTGGTGCCAGATGTAGTAGCAAAAGAAAATGATAAAAACACCAAGGGATTCCTTTATTTCTTTTGATCTCATGAATAGGTAAAGAAGGCTTAAACTTTCCTCTTCTCTGACTATCATCAAGGGACTACTATGATTCTTGCCTTTCAGAGAATGGCATCTTGTTTTTTCCACCCCCCACCCCATTTGCCTGTGGTTCTTTTAGTCTTAAAAGCAAGAGGATTGGGCCTCAGTTGTTATCATTTGAAGTATCTTCTTGGCACCTACTTTTTAACCTAGTTTCATTGAAATTTTCCAATTTGTTGCTGTTACTGTGTCTTGTACGTTTTATGTGTATATGGGTTTACTTTAATATTTTGGAATTTTCACTTGTTGTGGAATATGGAGAGAATTTTATTTGAACCCAAGAGAATTTACTAGTATATAGCTTTATATTTAACAGAAACAACCAGATTCATGAACTAATAAAAACTCTTGTTTTAAAATGTATGTGAAAAATAACAATACAACTGTGTGTCTGAAAAGGAGTGAGAAGCACAAAATGTAGGGACAGGGTTTATGTTATATGAATATGTAAGTAAATGAAAAGTGTTGGTCACGTTTTCTCATCTTCGGTGATGGGTCCATAGCTGTTTATTATATGATTAAAATATAAAGAAGAGATCTACACCATTGAAGAGAATGAAGCAAGGATTATTAATGGTCTAATTCTTTGTACTCAGTGCCCTATGTGGAGACGAAAAAGATGCAAGCAAGGGAAACATGGAGTTTTTTACTGGGTCAGAAATGGAAATCATAAATGAGAATTTAGATGTTCACAGTGAACTTTTACTGCCTCTGCTGTCACCATGGCACCTGTGAAAAAGTTGTGGCAAAGGGAGGCTGAAAAAAGAAAAAAAAAAAGAAAGCAGATTCTAAAGTTTACTCTTAACCACACCCATCCTGTAGATGATGGAATTGCCAATTTTGAGCAATTTCTTTAGAAGAGAATAAAAGTTATTGAAAAAGCTGGTAATCTCAGTAGAGGGGTTGTAACCTTGAAAGAAGCAAGAGCAAGATCACTGTAACTTCGAGGTGCCTTTTCCCAAAAGGTATTTTAAATATCTCACCAAGAAATATTTGAAGAAGAATAATCAACATAATTTGTTGCTTGTAGTTGTTAATAGCCAAGAGAGTTAGGAATTGCTTTACTTCCCAATTAAGCAGAATGAAGAAGGGGAGGAAGATAAGGATTAAAACTCATTTATCTGGCACATTTTGTATGAGTTCTTGAATAAATCTTGGGAACAACAACAAAAAAGTTTATAGTGAAGATATAAAAGGGAGGGATGCCTGGCCAGGTAGCTCCGTTGGTTAGAGCTTTGTCCCAATTCGCCAAGGTTTTAGGTTCTATCACAGGTGAGGGCACATACAAGAATCTGTTTAGTCAATTGAATATGCCCTTCTCCAGTTGTACAACACATTTGTATTTTTTTGTCTTTTTTTTTTAATTAAAAAAATATATTTTATTGATTTTTTTTTTTTTTTTAATATATTTTATTGATATTTTACAGAGAGGAAGGGAGAGGGACAGAGAGTTAGAAACATCGATGAGAGAGAAACATCGATCAGCTGCCTCCTGCACAACCCCCACTGGGGATTTGCCTGCAACCAAGGTACATGCCCTTGACCGGAATCGAACCTGGGACCTTTCAGTCCGCAGGCTGACGCTCTATCCACTGAGCCAAACCGGTTTCGGCTATTTTATTGATTTTTTACAGAGAGAAAGGGAGAGGGATAGAGAGTTAGAAACATGGATGGGTGAGAAGCATCGATCAGCTGCCTCCTGCACACTCCCTACTGGGGATGTGCCTGCAACCAACGTACATGCCCTTGACCGGAATCGAACCTGGGACCCTTCAGACCCCAGGCTGACGCCCTATCCACTGAGCCAAACCAGCTAGGGCATTTTCTTGTCTTTTTTTTTTTTTAATTTTTATTGATTTTAGAGAGGAAGGAAAAGGGAGAGAGAAATAAACTTCAGTGATGAGAATCATTGATTGGCTGACTCCTGCATGCCCCCTAGTGGGGATTGAGCCCACAACCTGGGCATGTGCCCCTACCCGGAATGGAACCATGACCTTCTGGTTCATAGGTCAACACACAACCACTGAGCCAACCCGGTGGGGCTGTATTTTCTTGTCTTTATGTTTTATTTTTTCCTCTCCTCATCCATATATTCTTATCCTTTAAAACCTTAATTCCAGTTTGGCATTCTTTGTGAAAACTTTCTGATCAACCAAGCAAAGATGATCTCTATGAACTTTTTGGGTGCTTCAAGAGAGAATCTAATGCCTATCGTTTACTTTTCTTCGTATTTCATGTGTACTAGTTTTCTGAGTAGTCCAGAAATTCCTGCTGAGTAGGGATGATTTAATTCTATTTTAGTTTATCTGTTGCATCCTTTCAAATAACTTATAGCATTGAGAGAATCTCATAATTGTTACTTCTATGTTTAACTTATCATTAAATATTTGTGTGATTTCACTAATTTTTTTTACATCAGTTCTCCAGAATGCCTTCATTTTATTTTAGTATTGTAATAGCTGCCATTTATTAATCATTTGCTATGTGCAAGTTATGTAGAATCTCCATTTTACAGATGTGGCAATTAAACTTCAGAATTAGGGTTATAAATCATCTACTCCAGTGGCATGTACTGTCTGATATCTTTACTTTAGAGGGAGTAGTTTTCCCTGTTCTTGATGATGATGTGTGTATCAATGTATCTTTCTTTTTTATTGTGGAGTAATATTCCATTCTATTAAAATACTAAATTATCCATTTTTCTGTTGGTGGACTTTGGGTTGAGTATAGTTTTGAGGTATTATGAATAAAGCTGTTGTGAACATTCTCATACAAGTCTTTTTGTGTCATGGAGTTTGAGCCATCATTTGAATGCACTGAGACAAATAAATGACTAGAATGTGTATAATATGAGATTCTGTTAAGTGCTTTGAAGAAAAATAAAATCAGGTAGGTACCTAGAGCATGATGTAGCATGATCTTTCTGATAGGAAAATATTTGAGAATGAACTAAAAAAAGTAGACAAATGAACTAGATAGATGACTAGGGCATAACTGGGTATTTATGCCCAGGAGAAAGAAGAGAAAGTTCAGCATTCCTGAGGCAGGTGTGTGCTTGGCATATTTCAGTGTGGGTGAGCGAGGTGTAGAAATACTGGCATCATGGAAAAAGGAGTAAGAAAAGAGTCAAGGGTGTGAACCGTATTTATTTTTTCTTCACCAGAAAAGTAGATGAATGGATTCACCATATTACAGTTGCCAGCAACAAATTAATTACATTAAGTTTATTGAGTTCTCACTGTTTCAGCACTTTGCTTATAGTCCATTGCATTTATTATTATTATTTTTTATAATTCTCACAATTCTAGGTGAAGTATTGGTACTTATCCCTACTTTGCAGATGATAGAATTAATGCATTAAGGAATTAAGTACATTAGCCTTTGTCAATTATTTTTTTTTTGTAAGTGGAGAAATTGATCATGATTTTATATAGCAGTACTTTTTTATTTTTTATTTAAGTGAGCAGAGGGAAGAATTCTGGGCTGTCTTTCAGGGTCACATGTGGCATTTATTGGGCAAGTTATTTAACTTTTCTTACTATCAGTTTACTCCTCTGTCATATGGATGGTTTGTAATCTTGTGTTCCTTAAAGTCTGATGAGTCTCATCTGTGAGAGAGCATAAGAAGCCTGATTATCAAAGTGAAATAATATGGGGCCGTTAAATGTTAAGGGATACTTCACATACGGAACATTTTAACATACAGAGGAAGGTAATAACGCTAGCAATAATGAAAAAATGTTGTCTTTAATATTTTAAACTTTTGAAGTCACTGTGGAGGCTAAAATGTTTATACATATTTTGGCTATTTTAGGCAAGTGGCAAAGATGTCTTTGTAATCATACTTAGGTAAAACTGTTCAAGGTAGTAAGATTTCTGTCCTGTTGCTCTTTCCCGTGGTTGGTTGATGGTACCTGCAACATGTGTATCTATTTTCCTATTTTTCCTTCCTCACCTCATTTCCCACTTCATATCCTGTCTTCAAAAATTCTTTTGCTTAGGTAAGAGACTTATATGAAGATTACCCAGTTCATAATGAAGATTGCTTTATAGCACACAATGGAAAATTTTGTAAGAAAATGGAAATTTTTAGTGGGAAAAATATGACTATAAATTGACAACAGAATCATATTTTTTAGCCAAAATTTAGACCTGTAATATATATGACTACAACTTTAAGCTCACATTAAGGGAATCTATGAGGAAAACTGGACGTACACAAACAGAATTAAATATTTTCTAAAATAATTATTTCAAGTAAAGAAAAAATGGAATGGAAGACTTGGAAATGGTTTAACTGATAAAATGCATTAAGTTGTTCATTAGAATCTTTCTGCAAAAGATTTTCACATTTAGAATTTATTACTGTTAGCATAGTTTTGTGTAAAATATTTATACTTAAGACATCATCCACAACATCAAAAGAGCAGAGTTGGAATATTTCATTATCAGTTGGATTTTTATTTGCATATGGATTTGTTTTTGGATCCTCACAGAAGTGGTTTCTATTTGCTATCTTGAAATCCTTAAGGCTGATTTATGAGCTTAAACTCATTGGTTTAAATGAGTTTACAATGGTGAGGGGTATTATTTAACATTATTTAACATTTTCTGACATGCAAACTGTCTTGAATTTTTTTGAGGGGGAGAGGAGTTGTGATTTGGTGGGCAAGCCCATTTTCATTACTTTAATTGTGCGATTTATTAGGATTTTAAGCTTTTTATAAATGTTTTAGTGTTATAGGACAGAATTAAAAGGATTTAGAATAAAAGGAGTTTAACAAAAGGACTTTGCAACAGGATTGCAGTAGTTTTTATATTTGATGGATTTGGCTAGCTGGTTTTCATTTCAATCACCATGCTGCATTCTGTTAAATGCTGTAGAACAGGTGTGTGTAACGTCATTCTCTCTATTGTACATGCAAATAAACACAATTTTATATATAAAAAGTTAATCCTCTACAATTTGGAGGATTACAGTATGGGAGAGTGATGACTCCATTAGGCATCATGGAGAGTACATGCTACTATTTATACTGCATGAAAAATCAGGTTAATAGCTACAGTGTCCATGAGATTGTAGAATTTTTATGCTAACACTTTCAAAATTGTATTTATTCAAAGTATCCTCAATGAAATTATTTAAAGCAGAATTATGGTTTTGCTGTATAGGTTTCCAACTACTTAAATTTGTATTTAAAAAAAATTTTTTTTTGCTTTGATTCCTTCACTAAATACCCATGAAGAGTATGAGTCTTTAGTAAGTATTAGGTGGCTGATCTTCTATAAAGTTTGTGGTACTAATTGATCAGGTCAGCTCAGGTCAGCTAAACCAATGGAGTTCTTGAATTCAGGTTTGAGAAACCCAAAACAATCAAACAATTTTTGCCAGGATTATTTGCATGCTAAGGCCATGATGTTTCATTCATCAGCATGTCAAAGTGGTGTGTTGAATCCAGGTACAACCTGTGAAGACCTTGCCGACACCAGGAAGCAGAAGGAAAATAGCTATTGTTAAAGGTGGAAGTGAAATAGGTAGGAGTGAAGAACTGGGCTTGAAGAGATGAAGTTCAGTCATAATTAATTTATAACATAAAGATTGTGGACTTTGGACCAGTTAATTTTTAACTCGTGCTTCGTTCAAAGCACATTGTTAATTGTGAAATCTGATTTATTTGTTTCAAAGGGGTAACAGCATACAATCCATAGTTACTAATGATTTTTAAAGACTTAAACACTGATTGCTGTAGTTCCTAAAAAGTTTAAATAGTTATAAAGAACTTTATTAATGAACATTAATTGTGTTTTAGTTTTGATCTTTATCATATTCTGGTGTTGATAATAGAGTCTGCCAAGGGATGAAATAACTTGCCCTAACTTACTTTGTTTAACTACTATATTTAAAATTTAAAAGTATTTAGATTATGTCATGTCACAGTTTAAATGTGTAACCATTAAGGTGCCTCCTCAGTATTAAAACCTCATAATCCTTGGAGGGATCCATTGAAATGGAATATTACTGAAGAGACAGAAAATATTGTTTAAAAAGTGTTAAAGTTCCCTGTCTCTCCCAAATATCTTCATCTTAATTCCCTAAGAAATAGATCCCTATTTTGAAATTGTTTTTTATCTTTATGAGTTTATGTATTCCGTGCTTCATATAACAAAATATGTATGTATCTAACCACACATACAACTTATTTCTACCTTTTTCAAAAATCTGTAGTAAAATTGTAAAAATAGCCTAACAAAATTTACCATCTGGACAGATTTTAACTGTACTGTTTAGTAGTGCTAATACATTCACAGATCTCTAGAACTTTTTCTGCTTGTAAAACTGTAACTTTGTACCCAGTGAACAGCCCTCTCCATTTCTTCCCCCACCCCAGTCACTGGTAACAGCATTTCACTTTCTGTTTCTATGAGTTTGACTACAAGCTTCAAATAAGTGGAATAATGGAGTATTTGTCTTTTTTTATTACTTATTTCACTTAGCATAATGTTCTCAAGATTCATCCATGTGTAGACAGGTGACAAGATCTCCTCCTCCTCCTCCTCCTCCTCTTTCCCCTCCTTGCCTGGATTTAGATACATTTGCATTTCATGACTTTATTTTTCTGCTCCTTGCTGCTATTATATAGGTTTCATATCCTATAATATTATTGAGTTCATTGATTATTTTTATCCTGTCTGGGACATCCAGTATAGCGTTGAATAAGAGCAGTTACATTGGGCATCCTTGTGCTATTGCTGATTTTAATGGGAATGCTCTGAAGCATTACCAATGATACTTGTAATTCTTTTGTAGATAAACATTATTGGGGTAAGAAAATTTTTTGCTGCTTATTTTGTATTATCATGACTACCTGTATAATTTAATTGAATGCTTTTTCTGCATCTGCTGAAACAATAGGATGAATATGTTAATTGGTTTTGTAATGTAAAATTATTACTACTACTTGGATAAATCCAACTTGGTTATAAGATTTTACTTTTTCTAATACATTGGTATTTAGTTTAATATTTTTAAAGGATATTTGCATTTATGTGTTTTGAGAATGGCCTGTAATTTTATAATTTCCCTTTCCTGATTTAACTTTATTTAGTTTTGATATCAAGATCATACTATTCCTGGATAATTAGTTGGTAGAGTTGGGGGTGATTTTTTGAGCTCCTGGAGAATGTGTATAAGTTTTAAGTTTATGCCAATTAAAAGAAAATATATTTTATTCAATTAAAAAATAATTATAGGTTTATTTATACATTTTCTAGTTTTGCTAAAAACTAGTATAAAAATCATATCAATTTATAATGAATGTTTTGGTATCTCTTTGGCTGTAAATATTCTGAGAGCATGAAAATAATGGGCATTATGTAAGAATACTTCTCAAAATTTTGTTTTACATTTTATATTCCGTATCAGGTACTCAAAAGTGTGACAGCTTTGCAGAGAAAAGGCCCCTTCTTGGTGTTTGTAAGAGCACTGGATCTTCTGGGTAAGGAAATTTTAAAAATTCTTTGAACCATTATTAAAAATTTATGTTATGATTTCAGAGGGAAAACTTTGATGACTCATTTCCCCAATGATTTTAAGATGACTACTGTGTTTTCAGTTAGTGCATCTCCTCAGCTTGAACTCCTAACTGCAAGGAGAATACTAGTTTTGTTAGTAAGGAAGATGATTAAAATGGGTATTAGCCTTGGCAACCAGGAGTCCCTGTCACAAGCTTTCAGCTCATAGTGTGCACTTTAGATCATGGATGCAGTGGAGAAGGGAAGAATGTGTTAATGGTATAACATGATTAGATTTTAGAGTCTTAATTGTGCTTTTTTAGGGAAATGGTTTGACTACATATGTTATAAGTGTAAATTTGGAGGTTGAACTAGGCACAAATTTACAGTGTACTTAGCACTATGTCAGGTATGGGGTAAAGATACAAAAGTATGAAAACCCAATTCCTTGTCCCAAATCCTTAAGGATATAACTTGGAAAAAAAAAAAGTATAGCACACAGAAAATAATAATAAAATAACTAGAGGCCCGGTGCATGAAAATTTGTGCACTCGGGGGCGGGGGGGGGGTGTCCCTCAACCCAGCCTGCGCCCTCTCACAATCCGGGACCCCTCGGGGGATGTCTACCTGCCAGCTTAGGACCGCTCCCTGGGGGATCAGGCCTGAGCTGGCTGTCAGACATCCCTCTGGCAGCACGGGGAGTGGGCCTAAGATGCAGTTGGACATCCTTAGTGCTGCCGAGGAGGCGGGAGAGGCAGCTTTTGACTGAGCAGCACTCCCCCCTGTGGAAGCGCACTGACCACCAGGGGGCAGCTCCTGTGTTGAGCGTCTGCCCCCTGGTGGTCATTGCTCATAATAGCGGCTGGTTGTTCCCTGTTGTTCCATTAGGGTCAATTTGCATATTACCCTTTTATTATATAGGATGATGTATAAAAGGAATTCAGCGAAAGTAGAGATCATTGCGTGTGTGGATTAAGGGGTGAAGGCCTCATGAAGAAGGTGCAGCATGTGCTGGATCTAAAAGAATGGGAGGTTTGGCAGTACATGTAGAAGAGTAAGGACTTCCAAAGTAGTTATAAAGCTGTAGCAGTAGAACAGAAACTGGTATAAATACATTTAAGAATGATGGAAGTTTATGACTTAGGACTATGGTTATCTGCAAAACAGGCAGAAGCAACCATTTTAGAGCTCTGGAACTCAACCAATGGTTTACAACAATCTGAAAAGTGTTTTATGTTTGCGAAGTTTTAAACTTTACATGGTAACAGTGGGAATCTGTATCATTCATGCCTGGAGCTGCTCCCATCACACTCCATCTGTTCTCCTTCTAATTTGGTTGAGTTTTCAAGAGTAGGAAAGATCATGAGGACGGGCACTTTCCCTGCTGTGGTTGGAAGATGCACATTCAACTTGGAGCGGCAGGTGTTGCCAGCCGGGGAACATTGTCCATGGTAGTTATGGTCTCTAGGGGGTATATGAGTTGTGAGGGCAGTGGCTTCATGTCTGTGCAGAGGACCCACGAAAGAGTCCAGGGCGAATGAAAATCTCGGGAGACTTGAAAATGTTCTGAATGTTGAATGTGCTCCCCTGTCCACACATAGATTTTTGGGAAGGATGACAGCCTATGTTGACTTAGAGTATTTGAGCAAAATCTCAGCTAACCACTAAGCTACATGGACAGATGGGCAACCCCAGGAAACCAGACTTTAAAATAAAAGCAAGACTTAAAGAAAAGTAAAACTTCACATTATGTAGGAAGACAGATGCCAGAGATGTTATACCATATCATAGAAAATGTTTAATTTTCAACATAAAATTATGACACATGTCAAGAAACAGGAAAATGTGATATATTGAAGAAAAAAGGAAATAGAAGCTGATTGTGTCCATGGTTAAATTCTATAGAGAAGGGTTTTTAAAGCAGCTGTTACAAGTATATTCTAAGATCTAAATGAGCCATGTGTCTAGAATTAAAGGAAAGTATGATAACGATGATTTAAAAAATAGGGGGTCTCAATAGGGAGTTAGAAATTATGGAAAAACCAAATGGAAATTTTGGTGTTGAAGAGATACAAAAAATGAAGTACTAAACTTTCTAGAGGAACTCAACACCATATTCAAGTCAGCAGAATAACCAGGGAACTGATGTGTTGATGAGGGAGCTGAAAGAGAATGGGAACCACAGAGGAGGATGAGCTACTATGGTGATGATCTCACTTTTCCTGATGTTTGTTTAGCCCTCTGTAATTCAGGTGCAGGAAGGCCTGTGGAAGCCCCTCAAAAAGATGTTTGTGGAAGACACTCAGCTACCTGCTGAGTTTGGCTTGTAGTGTTTAAAAGATGTTCTGTTTCTTATCAACTCTGCTAGCTGTAAGATTAAGGAGATTGTTTTTTTTTTATTATTATTTCTGTAGGATTCATTTATTGTGATATCACTTTATCAAAAAACTAGAGGCCCGGTGCATGAATTTGTGCATGGATGGGGTCCCTCGGCCTGGCTGGTGATCGGGGCCAATGGGGGCCATCTCTCCCAGTCCTGATTGGGGCTGATGGGGTCAGCCCAGTCCCAATCAGCCGGACCTCAGCAGCAAGCTAACCTACCTGTTGGAGCGTCTGCCCCCTGGTGGTCATAGTGATTGGGTGGTCATACCCCATCGCAGCCCCGGCTGCCTCGTGTCCCCATGGCCCCGCCCACTGGTTGTTCCAGAAGGTCATTCTGGAAGGTGGTTCTGCTGGTCTAATGAGCATATTAGCTCTTTATTATATAGGATTATATAGGACTAGAGCCTAGTGCATGAAATTCGTGCATGGGGGGGCGGTCCCTCAGCCCAGTCTTCACCCTCTCCAATCTGGGACCCTGAGAGGGATGTCCGATTGGGCCTAAACGGGCAGTCGGACATCCCTCTCACAATCCAGGACTGCTGGCTCCCAACTGCTCACCTGCTTGCCTTCCTGATTGCCTCTGACCACTTCTGCCTGCCAGCCTGATCACCCCCTAACCACTCCCCTGCCAGCCTGATTGATGCCTAACTGCTCCCCTGCCAGCCTGTTTGCCCCTAACTGCCCTGCAGGCCTGGTCACTCCTAACTGCCCTCCCCTGCAGGCCTGGTCACTCCTAACTGCCCTCCCCTGCAGGCCTGGTCACCCCATAACTGCCCTACCCTGCAGGCCTGGTACCCCCCAACTGCTCTCCCCTGCAGGCCTGCCCCCCCCCCAACTGCCCTTCCCTGCAGACCCAGTCACCCCCAACTTCTCACCTCTGCCGGCCGGGTGACCCCTAACTGCCCTCCCCTGCAGGCTTGATCGCCCCCAACTGCCCTCCCTTGCAGGCCTGGTCCCTCCCAACTGCCCTCCCCTGCTGGCCATCTTGTGGTGGCCATCTTGTGTCCACATGGGGGCAGGATCTTTGACCACATGAGGGCAGCCATCTTGTGTGTTGGAGTGATGGTCAATCTGCATATTACTCTTTTATTAGATAGGATAGAGGCCTGGTGCACAGGTGGGGGCCAGCTGGTTTTCCCTGAAGGGTGTCCCGGATCAGGGTGGGGGTTCCCTTGGGATGTGGGGCGGCCTGGGCAAGGGGCCTGTGGTGGTTTGCAGGCCAGCCATACCCCCCAGCAAACCAAGCAGAGGCCCTGGTATCTGGGATTTATTTATCTTCTACTATTGAAACTTTGTAGCCTGGAGTGGAGCCAAGCCTTCTGCTTGCTCCGTGGTGGCAGCCATTTCTGTTGGGATTTATGTATCTTCTATAATTGAAACTTTGTAGCCTTAAGTGGAGGCCAAAGCAGGCCAGGGCTGCAGAAGCTTGGCTTCCTCCATTGCCGCGGGCAACCCTCCTGCTCTCTCCAGCTCCGTGGCTGCCCCCATTTCTGTTGGGCTTTATTTATCTTCTGTAATTGAAACTTTGTAGCATTGAGTGGAGGCCTGGGCCAGCAAGGGCAGGTGGAAAGCTTGGTTTCCATCATTGCTAGGGAAACCCAAGCCTCCCTCCTGCTCTCTGTGGCTGCAGCCATCTTGGTTGGGTTTATTTGCATATTCCCTCCTGATTGGATGGTGGGCATGGCTGGTGGGTGTGACTTGTGGGTGTGACTTGTGGGTGTGACTTGTGGGTGTGACTTGTGGGTGTAGCGGAGGTATGGTCAATTTGCATATTACTCTTTTATTAGATAGGATAAGCTAACATAGTGAGGGTAAGGTGGTGAGATATGGTGATGAGATAATTTGTTGAATGATGAATTTGATGGTATGTGGGTTATATTAGGGTTCTCCAGAGAACCAATGGGATGTGAGAGGTAGGGGTGTTTGTGTGTGTGTGTGTGTGTGTGTGTGTGTGTGTGTGTGTGTGTGTGTCTGTGTATGTGTATAAGAGATTCTAAGAAATTGGCTCACATAACTGTCAAGGCTGGTAAGCCTAAAATCTGGAGACCGGGAGAAGAATGGCAATCTTAATCTGGAGGCAGAATTCCCTGTTCCTCCAAGAAGGTGTTAATAAAAATTATTATTAAAGCTTTCAACTGTTTGGATGTGCCCCACTCACATGATAGAGTACAATCTACTTAACTCAAGTTATATTGACTTACATGCTAATCTTATCTAAAAAAGTTTCACAGAAACATCTAGAATAATATTTGACTAAATCTGGTTATTGTGGCCTAGCTAGGTTGACAAATAAAAATTAATCTGCACAGGAGCAGTGAATCTAGTCCTGATTAAAATAGCATTTACCTACTTGAAAAAAATGTATTGTAGATATTCATTTTCTTCCTCCCATTTTTTAAAATATTTTTATTGATTTCAGTGAGGAAGGGAGAGGGAGAGAGAGATAGAAACATCAATGATGAGAATCATTGATTGGCTCTCTCCTGCATGCACCCTACTGGGGATTGAGCCTGCAACCCAGGCACTTGCCCTTGACTGGAACCAAACCTGGGCCCCTTTAGTCCGCAGGCCGATGCTCTATCCACTGAGCGAAGCCAGCTAGGGCCCTCCCATTTTTGCTCCTTAATTTATGTCATAGAAGGGGAATCATTCTGTCAATAGACTTCTGTATGTCTGTATTACCTGGTGGGCTGTTTTAAATAATGATAATTGATAAATAACATGGCAAAGAAACTTTTGAATTAAGTTCATAAGTCACTTCATGCACCCTAGGGTAAGGTATCTTGTTTTTACTGTATATGTATAAGCTCTCTATATTTTTTCTCTTCTGGTTTATACCTTTCTCTCTAATGCCAAAGGCTGCTGGAAAATACTCGTTTTGTTTTCAGTTATTTATTTGCTGAACTGATTATGTAGCATCTTTGTCAGAATGTTTACAGTCACAGGAAGGACATTTTCATTGAGGACTGTGTTCTGTTTCTTGTAAGTGTCATATTGCAATTGTGAATAGAATTTTCTCTCTAATCTGAGCAAGCGATCTGTGAGTATGTATATATTTTAAGTGTTATTCTAAGTGTTAGCAGTAGGTTGGCAGATGGTGATGTCAAATACACAAGACACTTCTCAGTAACTTTAAAGTTGACTGTAATAGTAGAGAAATCTCATTATAGGGGAATTCTTTTAGAATCTGTTTCCCAATTCCTGGGATAAAAAAACAAAAAAGTTATAACTCAGTCTCTCTTTTATGAGGCATGTACTTGTTGACTATGCTAATATAGCACCAGGGACTGGAAGGCAAATGTTCAATGCCTGCTATGTACTAGGTCTGTTAAATAGTTTCCATTATGTAACATCATTTAATCCAGAAACAAGCCTGTGAAGGAGATTGTATTATCCTCATTTTATACGCGAGGAAACTGATGCTAAGGGAGGTTCAGGCCCAGTTAGTTGTGGACCCAGGCCTTTGCCTCACTTGCCAGTCTCCAGATTTTGAGAAAAGTTTTAAATCTGAAGAAACATATATACTGAACCAGGTTGTTAACATCTTCAAAGCTAGTAAGACCTCCTTCCCCCTTTGGAGAGGTACAGGACATGTCATTTGCCATCTGTTTCACTGGCAAATGCTTAATTGAGTACCTGGTGCTTTAGACATTGTCAGTTGCTTATATTTCCAGTTAATACTGCTTCTTAAATTATTCTTGGGGAAATACAAAATATTTTTTTAATACAATTTTCATTTTTATAAATTTATAGTACCTTTTCAAAGAAGTGGGAGTTGCTATGGAAATAATCCGAGTTCTTCCTCATATTTTATCCTTTAACTATGAACATATTATGCTTTAGCCCACAATTGAAAATACTGGCTCTAATTGCATTCATGATAGTGATGTGTTCTTTCTTTCTTTTGTGTGTATATGTGTGTTTGTGTCTATCTGTGTATGTGTGTAAGAAGCAGTACCATAATCATTCCAGATAAGCTATGTAAGGTCTTGGAGGGAGATAATGTTTATTGTGCTACTGATCCAGGGATTAAGTCAGTGCCTTGTGTAACAATTTGAAGGAGGGAGAGGAAGTATGGACAGTATACTAAGGGATATACACTCTCTTAGGAAACTAAAGCTCTTTGTATATTGTCTACTAAACAGTTCCAGTAATGTAGCTGTTTGTGGTTAGGATCTTGTTGGGTATTATGAATAATTGCAAAAGAGTAGTATTATTAAACAGTTGACTGCAGACCTAGAAGAATGGTTATCCCAACATAAAATACGCTATCATCATGTTACACACAATGTGGATTGGAGATGTGATGTTTACATAGATAAACATAGAATATTAGAAGTAGAAAGAACCTTGAAGATCATGTAATTTAACCACAGAGATTTCCATTATGTATCCATTTGGTGGTGGGAAGTTCTTGTAAGAGTGAGAACATTTCTTCATTTTAATTGGTTAGCAATCTCTTACCCTTTATTTAAATATGCACTCTGTGGCTATATTTCCAAGGTTGGATTTTAATCCAGAAAATTAAATATTTAGCAGTTTTATTGAGTTATAATTGACATACAATAAACTATGTATATTTGAAGTGTAGAATTTTATGTTTGATGTAAGTATACACCTATAAAAACATCACTACAAGCAAGATAATGAATATATCACCCCCTGAAGATTCTTCATGTCTGTTTATAATTCCCCCCTTCCCACAGCTCCTTTTCCTTAGATAACTACTGATCTACTTTCCATCATTTTATTTATTTATTTTATTTTATTTATTTTTCAATTTTTATTGATTAAGGTATTACATGTGTACATATCTTCCCATTGCCCTCCCCCCGACCCCACTCCCATACATGCCCTCATCCCCCAGTGTCTTGCATCCATTGGTTATGTTTATATACATACAAGCCCTTCGGTTGATCTCTCTTATCTCCCCCACCCCACCCCAACCTTCCCGCTGTAATTTGACAGTCTTTTTGATGCTTTACTGCCTCTGTATCTATCTTTTTGTTCATCAGTTTATAAAGTTCTTTATTATCCATAAATGAGTGAGATCATGTGGTATTTTTCTTTCATTGACTGGCTTATTTCACTTAGCATAATGCTCTTCAGTTCCATCCAGGCTGCTGCAAATGGTAAGAATTCCTTCTTTTTTATAGCAGCATAGTATTCCATTGTGTAAATGTACCATAGTTTTCTGATCCAGTCATCTGCTGACGGGCAACTAGGCTGTTTCCAAATCTTAGCTATTGTAAATTGTGCTGCTATGAACATGGGGATGCATATATCCTTTCTGATTGGTGTTTCTAGTTTCTTAGGATATAGTCCTGGAAGTGGGATTACTGGGTCAGATGGGAGTTCCATTTTTAGTTTTTTGAGGAAACTCCCTACTGTTCTCCACAGTGGCTGCACCAGTCTGCATTCCCACCAGCAGTGCACGAGGGTTCCTTTTTCTCCGCATCCTCACCAGCACTTGTCGTTTGTTGATTTGTTGATGATTGCCATTCTGACAGGTGTGAAATGGTAACACATTGTCGTTTTGATTTGCATCTCTCGGATAATTAGTGACTTTGAGTAGGTTTTCATATGTCTCTTGGCCTTCCTTCTGTCTTCTTTCAAAAAGTGTCTATTTAGATCAGTTGCCCATTTTTTGATTGGGTTGTTTATCTTCTTGTTGTTAAGCTGCATGAGTTCCCTGTAAATGTTGGAGATTAAACCCTTATCGTTGATATCATTGGCAAATATGTTCTCCCATGCAGTGGGCTTTCTTGTTGTTTTACTGATGGTCTCCTTTGCTGTGCAAAAGCTTTTTATTTTGATGTAGTCCCATTTGTTTATTTTCTCTTTAGTTTCCATTGCCCTAGGAGCAGTATCAGTGAAGAAATTGCTTTGGCATATGTCTGAGATTTCTCTGCTTGTGGATTCTTCTAGTATTTTTATCGTTTCCCATCTTATGTTTAAGTCCTTTATCCATTTTGAGTTTATTTTTGTGTATGGTGTAAGTTGGTGGTCTAGTTTCATTTTTTTGCATGTATCTGTCCAGTTTTCCCAGCACCATTTATTGAAGAGACTGTCTTGACTCCATTGTATGTTCATGCCTCCTTTGTCAAATATTGAGCATAGTGGTTTGGGTCGATATCTGGGTTCTCTATTCTATTCCATTGGTCTGTATGTCTGTTCTTGTGCCAGTACCAGGCTGTTTTGAGAACAGTGGCTTTGTAATACAGCTTGAAATCTGGTATTGAGATCTCTCCTACTTTGTTCTTCTTTCTCAGGATTGCTGTGGCTATTCGGGGTCTTTTTTTATTCCAGATGAATTTTTGGGGAGTTCTTTCTAGGTCTGTGAAATATGCCATTGGTATTTTAATGGGGAGTGCATTGAATCTATAGATTGCTTTGGGTAGTATGGACATTTTAATGATGTTGATTCTACCAATCCATGAACATGGTATGTTCTTCCATCTGTTTACGTCTTTCTCTATCTCTTTTTTCAATGTCCTGTAGTTTTTGAGTAGAGGTCTTTTACCTCCTTGGTTAAGTTTATTCCTAGGTATCTTAATTTTTTTGGTGCGATGGTAAATGGGATTGTTTTCTTAGTCTCTTTCTGTAAGTTCTCTGTTGGTGAATAGAAATGCCATAGATTTCTTGGTGTTAATTTTGTATCTTGCTAAATTCATTTATTAAGTCTAATAATTTTTTTATGGAGTCTTTAGGGTTTTCTTTGTACAGTATCATGTCATCTGCGAATAAGGACAGTTTTACTTCTTCTTTTCCAATTTGGATGCCTTTTATTTCTTGTCCAATCGCAATGGCTAGTACTTCTAGTACTATATTGAACAGGAGTGGTGAAAGCGGGCATCCCTGTCTTGTTCCTCTTTTTAGGGGAAATGGTTTTAGTTTTTGCCCATTGAGTATGATGTTGGCTGTGGGTTTGTCATATATGGCTTTTATTATGTTGAGGTATGATCCTCCTATTCCTACCTTGCTGAGAGTTTTTATCAAAAATGGGTGCTGGATTTTTGTCAAATGCTTTTTCTGCATCAATTGATATGACTATGTGGTTTTTATCTCTCAATTTGTTTATGTGATGTATCATGTTTTTTGATTTGCGGATATTGTACCATCCTTGCATTCCTGGGATAAATCCTACTTGGTCATGGTATATGATCTTTCTGATGTACTGCTGGATCTGATTTGCTAGAATTTTGTTGAGGATTTTGGCATCTATGTTCATGAGGGATATTGGCCTGTAATTCTCTTTCATTGTGTTGTCTTTATCTGGTTTTGGTATTAGGGTGATGCTGGCTTCATAGAATGAGCTTGAAAGTGTTCCTTCCTGTTGAATTTTTTGAAATATTCTGAGGAGGATAGGTTTTAGTTCTTCCTTGAATGTTTGGTATAACTCCCCTGTGAAGCCGTCTGGCCCCGGGCTTTTGTTTGCTGGAAGCTTTTTAATGACTGCTTCAATTTCTTCCATAGTTATTGGCCTATTGAGATTTTTAGATTCTTCCTGATTGAGTTTTGGAAGGTTGTATTTTTCTAGGAATATGTCTATTTCCTCCAGGTTGTCCAGTTTGTTGGAATAGAGTTGTTCATAGTATTTTTTTTTTTAACAATCCTTTGTATTTCGGTGGGGTCTGTTGTTATTTCTCCTCTTTCATTTCTGATTTTGTTTATTTGTGTCCTCTCTCTTTGCTTCTTGGTGAGTTGCCAAGAGGTTCGTCAAACTTGTTTATCCTTTCAAAGAACCAACTCTTGGTTTTGCTGATCTTTTGTATTTTCTTTGGTCTCTATGTCGTTTATCTCTGCTCTGATCTTTATTATTTCCTTCCTTCTGCTTACACTGGGCTTTTCTTGTTGCTCTCATTCTAATTCTTTGAGTTGTAGGGTTAGATAATTTATTACCATTTTTTGTTTTTGTTTTTTGCCAGTAGGCTTGTAGAGCTATGAACTTCCCTCTCAAGACTGCTTTCACTATGTCCCATAGATTTTGGATTGTTGTGTTTTCATTGTCATTTGTTGCCATGATGTTTTTTATTTCTTGATCTCTCTGGTAACCCAGTCATTGTTTAATAGCTTGCTATTTAGTCTGCAAGTGTTTGATTTTTTGGGATTGTTTTTATTGTAGTTAATTTCCAGTTTTATGCCATTGTGATCTGAGAAGATGCTTGATATGATTTCTATCTTCTTGAATTTGAAGAGACTTTGCCTGTGTCCTAATATGTGGTCTATCCTTGAAAATGTTCCGTGTGCACTGGAGAAGAATGTATATTCTGTAGCTTAGGGGTGAAATGTTCTAAAGATGTCAATTAAGTCCATCTGATCTAGTGTGTCATTTAGGATTGCTGTTTCTTTGCTGATTTTTTGTTTAGTTGATTTATCCAGTGGTGTCAGTGGGGTATTAAAGTCCCCTACTATGACTGTATTGCTATCAATCTCTCCCTTGATATCTTCCAGAAGTTGTTTTATGTATTTGGGTGCTCCTGTATTGGGTGCATATATGTTTACCAGAGTTATATCTTCTTGTTGAATTGCTCCCTTTAGTAATATGTAGTGGCCTTCCTTATCTCTTGTTATAGCCTTTACTTTGAGGTCTATTTTATCAGATATGAGTATCGCAACCCCAGCTTTTTTCTCATTTCCATTTGCTTGAAAAATGTTTTTCCATCCCTTCACTCTCAGTCTTTGTGAATCCTTTGTTCTGAGGTGGGTCTCTTGCAGATAGCTAATATATGAGTCATGTTTTCTTATCCATTCAGCTACCCTATGTCTTTTGACTTGTGCATTTAATCCATTTACGTTTAATGTTATTATTGACAAGTACATGTTTGTTGTCATATTTTTCCTTAATGTTTGTGTTTCTTCTTGCCTTTCTCTTTCTTCTTTTCACAGCAGTCCCTTTAGCATTTCTTGTATTGCTAGCTTGATAGTGATAAACTCTCTTAGCCCTTTTTTGTCTGTGAAGCTCCTGATTCCATCTTCAATTTTGAATGATAGCTTTGCTGGGTATAGTATTCTTGGGTTCAGTCCCTTGCTTTGCATCACTTGTAAATTTCATTCCATTCCCTTCTGGCCTGGAGTGTTTCTGTTGAGAAATCCATTGATATTCTAATAGGAGAACCCTTGTAGGTAACTTTCTGTCTCTCTCTGGCAGCCTTTAAGATACTTACTTTGTCGTTGGTGTTTGCCAATTTAATTATGATGTGTCTTGGTGTTGGTCTTTTAGGGTTCATCTTGTTTGGGACTCTATGTGCTTCTTGGACGTGCATGGTTTTTTTCTTGCCAGTATCAAGGGAAGTTTTCTGTCATTATTTCTTCAAACAGGTTTTCTATTCCTTGCTTCTCTTCCTCTCCTTCTGGTACCCCTATTATGCGAATATTGTTTTGTTTTGTGTTGTCCCAAAGCTCCCTTAGGCTCTCCTCTTGCTTTTTAAGTCTTCTTTCCAGTTGCTGCTGTGTTTGTGTGTTTTTTCCTACCTTGTCTTCTAATTCGCTGATGCGGTCCTCAGCCTCTTCTAGTCTACTGTTTAAGCCTTCCATTGTGTTCTTTATTGCAGCTATGTCGTTCTTCATCTCCTCTTGGTTCCTTTTCATGTTGGCGACATTCTCATTCAGCTCCTTATAATTCTCATTGAGTTGTGTGTATGTGTCATCTAGCCATTTAAACATCCTTATAACCATTACTCTGAATTCTTTCTCTGATAAGCTGCTAGCCTCAATTTCATTTAACTCCCTTTCTGGTGATTCCTCTTTTTCTTTCCTTTGGGGATTGCTTTTTTGTCTTCCCATGTTTTCCTGTAATGTTTTAATTGTAGATCCAGTTGCTTTGCTACCCAGGTTCTTTTGGGGATGGTGCTACTGGTGTAATCTCTCAGTTCTGGGCTTGGTAATCTAGTGTAGCTCCTTACTTGAGCTATTTGGGTTCTCTTGATGTAGGCCTGTGAGCTTGAGAGCTACAACTGTGGTGTCTAGAAGTCAGCCGCCATGGAGGGGAGTGTCCCAATATTTGCTGTCTTGCACCCTTAATTGAAATCACACATGCCCAGCGGGGACTCACAGTGGCACCCAGGAACCGTCTGTTGGGGTGATGGGGCTCAGGGGGCCTGCACTCTGGAAAGGCGTGACTGTGGTGTCCAGAGTTCTGTAGTTGTGCAGTGGGCAGACTCAGCTTTTGCTGCTGCACCTGTGGTGGATAGGCACTCGCTCCCAGTGGTGGCTCACAGGGGCACCCGCGGTATGTTTGCCAGCGAGGCACACTGAAGCTCTCTGAAGGGCCCTGGCAGTGTAGCCGCGTAACTGAGTCTCCTGTGGGCAGGTATCCAGGATGAGTGAATTCAGAATTTCTACTGCTCGGGGGAGTGTGCCCCTGTTTGTCCAAGATCACACCCAGGGAGGCCTCACAGTGGCTCCCACGAGCGCCCTGTGGGTAGATGGGCTCTGGGTGCCTGCCTGTTGGAAATTGGCATCTGTGGAGGTGCGTTTGCCAGTGCAGAGCTCTGACGCACTCTGAGGGGTCGTGGCACTGAGGTTGAGCAGATGGGATGAATGTGGGCAGTTATTCAGGAAGCGGGAATTCAGAATTTCTACTGCGGGGCAGCGTGCCCTTGTCTGTGCAGAATCACACCCAGCAGAGTCTCACAGCTGCTCCCCCGAGCGCTTTGTAGATCGATGGGCTCAGGGGTCCTGCTCCTTGGAAATGTGTGAGTGTGGAGGTGCCTTTGCCTGCGCAGAACTCTGGTGGACTCTGAGGGGCCCTGGCTCTGAAGTTGCACAGCTGGGGTGTCCGTGGGCAGTTATTCAGGAAGAGGGAGTTCAGAATTTCTACTGGAGGGCCACGCACCATTGTCTGTACAAAATCACACCCGCGAGGGCTCCCAGTGGCTCCCAGGCGCTGCCTACGGAGTGGTGGGCCCTGGATGTCTGCATGCGCTGGAAACTCGGGAATGTTTTGTCAGGAGTTCTGCTACTGGGGAGGGGGAGGTTGCACTTACTGCTGCTGAGCGGTGCACCTTTGGAGGTGGAGGTCCCAGCGTCCATGGGTCTGCGGGTGGAGCAGCAGGATTTTGGCTGGAGTGGCTGCTGGGTCCCGGGGCAGTTGCAAGGCCTGTCTGGTTGGTGGTGCTGATGAGTTCCTAAAAAAGGCCGTTCTCCCTTTCAAGATGGCGTGGGCTCTGTGCCAGAGTCTCACAGTCCGGGGCGTGCCCACAGTGGTGGTAGTCTCTCCTTGTCCAAGAGAGCCTGGTTTGCCAGCCCCTGCTGCTCCTATGGAGATTTAACTGTCCCTTACTCACTCACACACACACCACACACATCCACACACTCTCCTTTCATACCCTCACTCACTCACTTCCTCTCCCTCACCTCTGTCCTGCCAGCCGCCATCTTCAAGACCTACTTTCCATCATTTTAGATTATTTTGTATTTTCTAGAATTTTATATAAATGTGATCATGTAATATACACTTTCCCTTGTGTTATGCATTATATTTATTTTGAAGTTCATTCTTGTTGCATTTATCAACAGTTCATTTATTTTTATTGCTGAGCAATATGATATATGGGCATACCACAATTTGATTATCCATTCACTTGGTGGATATGCTTGTTTCTAGGTTTTGGCTTTTACAAAGAATGCTGCTGTGAACATAATGTTGAAGTCTTTGTAGATACATGCTTTCTTTTCTCTGGGATAAACACCTATGAGTAAAATGGCTGAACCACATGTTGATGTATATTTTTCATAGTGGTTGTCTCATTTTACATTCCTGCCAACATTGTATGTATATTTTGAGAGCAAGAGATTTAAGAGTGCCAAAAAGGTTGAAAAATTGGTGAGGAGAAATGGTGCATATATAAGTGAAACAAAGGAAAAAGCATAAATAATGATCTTATAAAGAGGATTGAAAATAAACATAAAATAAAACAAGGTATATTTTCTTTAGAGTTAGTTTACTCTGTTGAATTTGTTGTATATTCTAGGAAATTGCATCATGTCATGTGAGGTAGTCATGATACTTGAGACCAGGAGATATTACTTTTTTCATACAAAGATTCCTCTTTTACGGCTATGTCATGTTGTTGTCTTTTTTGTCATAGTGTCAAGAAGAAGATAATTCTCATCAAACGTGCCTGATTCTGAGGTTGAATGTCTATCTGAAAGTAGATTAACTTTAGTAGTGACCTATAATCTATATTTACTTTCAAATTAATGTATATTATATAAACTTATTTTTAATATTCAACTAACATTTCTCTCTGTGAAAATATGGATTGGGATAGAATTCATTGTAGTTTTTGCCATTAAAAGTTAATGGAAATGATTTTCCACCTAATGCCTTTTCATTTAGTGGCAGAGTTTTCAGGAACAAATTAAAGTTACTAAGTGAGGCATGCATGTTTGAGTAATTGTGTTGTACTATTGTGTTAAGTTTTTTATTTTGTGGGTTTGGGGGGGATATTTTCATTAAGATAAAACTCTGGTTTCCCAGTAGTTTTGTGTGAATGATTTTACTCCATTTTTGTTCATAATAAGCTCAATATGATTTTTCTGGGCAGCATTAACAATCAGTTTTATAGAGATTAGGGGCTGTGGTTGGAGAGGTTTGGATGCTTTACCTGGGTTTCTTTAATAAATGATACCTTGGGGCAGTGGCTTCAGTTCTTCCTCAGGTTTTCTGATAAGACCCTTACCTTCAGCTCTTTCTTCTATCTTTTCTTTACCACTAAACTCCTGAGGCTACATCCCATGTCTGATGTGATTCCCGTGACAGACTTCTCTGTCCTTCACATGCTCCCTCTCATCCCCTGACTTTTGAGTAATTAGTAACTGACGATTTGATCCAATGTATTTCAGATTTTTTTAAAAAGCATTTCCCTACTCCCTTGCATCTGAGAGTAAATCCTAGGTGATTTCTCTATGCTCTGCCAGGACTAAGACTGTTGTACTTACTCCCTTCTTGTTTTTCAAGTAATCCCTGCTCAGCTCTGGGCCAGCTTAGGAGAAGACTGCCAGTTTTGAATATTTAAGCCTCCTCCCCATATAAATAAAGTTGTTGTGTTTTTCTCTCTCTAGTTATGCTGCAGTTTGATTCAGGGGTGATTTCATTTGCTTTCCGTGTTGATATATATTGGTTTTCAAAGATATTTGGAGATTCAGAGTTCGGTAGCCATGTATAAATACACGAACACATTGGTAAAAGCATTTAGGTCGTATTTTTTTGTTTGTTGAGAGAGAGAGAGAGAGAGAGAGAGAGAGAGAGAGAGAGAGAGAGAGAGAGAGAGATATTAAAGTGAGAGAGACATATTGATTGGTTGCCTCTTGTACAAGCCCTGCCCTGACCAGGCTGGGGATCTAGCCTGCAACTGAGGTATGTGCCCTTGACCGGAATTGAACCCATAACCCTGAGCAATTAGTTAGGAAATTTTACAGGTGTTTCTAGAAATTTGAATAAGGAAAACTTGCCAGAGGATAGTAGTGTATTGTGTGTGAGCCTTCAACTCAAATCTTGACACTAAGATATTCTGGATCACACTGGGCTTTCAGTGGCAGATTTTATTTTATTTTATTTTATTTTATTTTATTTTATTTTATTTTATTTTATTTTATTGATTTTTTACAGAGAGGAAGGGAGAGGGAGAGAGAGTCAGAAACATCAATGAGAGAGAAACATCAATCAGCTGCCTCTTGCACACCCCCCACTGGGGATGTGCCCGCAACCAAGGTACATGCCCTTGACCAGAATCGAACCTGGGACCCTTGAGTCCTCAGGCCAACTCTCTGTCCACTGAGCCAAGTCACTTAGGACAGTGGCAGCTTTTGTAGTATTTAAATCTAATAGGTGCTAATAGTGATAAATCTAATAGAGATATTTATGGCTAATGGATCTGATTTTCATTTTTGGTTCTACGATTTTCTTCTATGTGCATTTAGCCTAATGTTGGTACTCTGTAATATTCATTGATATTCCTGAACCCATGGATAGAATTGTCTAGAATAATGAAAAGAACAAAGATTTTGAAGTCACACAGACCTAGATCTGAATAGTTAGTTACATAAATGAAATTATTTACCAGTTTTAAGGTTCAGTTTCCTTATTTATAAAGTGGTGCTCATAAATAACTACTGTGAAATATGGCAGTGCTTTAGAGTATTTAGGAAAGTGTCAGGCCCTTATTAGGTGCACCTCTTATTATTTGGGTCCGAAAGATATGAAGCGTAGCCAGGGAGCGCTCATTACCAAAGACTTCTTTTCATATACATGTGAAGAACAAATGTATACCTATGTATATATAAAGCCACCCTGTGTGACTATTTGAGAAATATGGCTGCGCCCAATTTATCCATTGTGCTAAAGTTTGTCAGCCTTCACATCCTAGTCCGGTAATGGACCTGGTAGCATCTCTGATGAATAGGAGCTCTTTACTTTCATTGGAAAATGATAATTAGTTTATATTCCCCCCCAAAGAATCTCATGTTATATTTATATATTTATATTTTCATTGAGGAATAATTGAAACATGACAAACTTCACATAAAGTGTACAGTGTGATACATTTTGACATTTGTATATGCCCACGAAACCATCACTCCAATCAGGATAATGAGCATATCCCTCACACACAATGGTTTTCTCATGCCCTTTTTAATGCATCCCTTCTGCCCTTCCTGGCACTCACTAGAAGCAGCACATTTTTGTGTAGTAAGTGTCTCTGAGTATCACTGAGGTCTTTATTTTTGGGAGATACTTTGCTGTCATGCTGTTTAAGGTGACTTTAATATACCATTAAAAACATAAAGGTGGGAGTCTTGAATTCATTGTTGCTTTTTCTTCTGCTCTGCATCTTAAACTAAAGGCCTTTCAAAAGTGAAGCTTTCCATTTCGAACCAGTACATAAAACTACTAACAGGCTTGCAGTTTCTCTGTGTAATCATTTCAAAACAACAGTTTTTTCAGCCACCAAAAGGATGCAGTCTTGACATATAAATAGAAAACAGATTGGGTTTTTGGCTGATATTGCTATACTGGTTTAAATGTTGGTTCAGTCAGCTTCAGGCTTAGATTACAAGATTTGCAAATTAAAGAAAAACCAAAAGGGAAAGAACATCTGCATAGATTCCGACTTGGTGGAATTTCGTACAGGCAGACTTCCTCTGTTTCTGGTGGGACAGAGCACGTGCACAGTGAAACAGCCTTGAAAAGAGATCAGTTGTGTTGGGATAATCCTAATAAGCACAAAATTGATGGTGAAAATGAAGTAATTCATTATGGAGATCCATGAGAGTTTCCAAATCAAATGTTATTTCACAGTTTTGGGGGGACAATATTTTGTTGATGTAGCTATATGGTATTTAGACAGAATAAATTCTTGCTAAATCTCACTCGTTTTGTGACTTGATGATTTTCTTGAATCAAAGAATTGGGAGTTGAGAAAGGTTATTTGCTTTAACTAAGACTTAAATATATTTTAATCACTGACTATGTCAATATAATTGATTACCTAGGCTGCCAACCCCAAGGAATGCTTAATTTTAATGTTTCTTTTTTCTTTTATTCTAAGAGGGGCTTTACATTCTTTCAAGAAATATTTATGGAAAAAAAAAAAAAGAAATATTTATGGGCACTGACTATATTTCAGCTAGTTATAGTATCTCTCCCTAGTACTATTCCAATGATTGAACACCTTTAAATAGCATTTCTTTATGATTGAGAATTGTAAATCCTACTGTAATGGTACATAACATGATATTGTTACACAAGTCTAGTTTGCAAACTTCCCTGAAAGATGGCAGAAATCCTTGAAGCCATCCAGATCTTGAGGGGGAAAAGGACAAATGGGAAGTCCTGGGTAGTTACTTTGTGGGAAAGGTCATGCTAAGTGAAGTGGTAGAGGAAATTGTTGTTTTTGTTTTTAATGCTAAAAGATTTTGGGTTCTGTATTTGTGCAGGGTGGTACAGAGGGCCACAATTTCCTTGTTTATTTTTATGTGTAAGGCTGTTAGTCATATCTTAGGTTACAGAGGACCAAATACTTGAGGAGAATTGGAAAAGATAAACTTCTCTTGGGCTTATAGTTTGCTAAAAATCCTGAAAAAATTTTGGACGATTTGAATATTACTTTATGTTTATAAACAGATTATTATATTAAAAAAAAAAAAAACTTTCTGGTCTCAAAAAGGTAGTGTCACAACCATAGTATCCTAGAGGCAAGATTTTATTTTTGTTGTGTTGTTGTTTGTGTTTTGAATGTGTATTTTAGTATTAACTGATTTTGTCCTTTGTTAGAACCACTTGTTAGAATAAGTGATTTTTCTTAGCATTCAAATAATTTTATTAACATCTTTTTAAGCACAATATCCAGAGAAGATTAAAACCGTTATTGTGAGATAACTGGCATATTAATCAGAGCCTCCTGGTGTGGGTGAATGTGCTTGTGGAGAGGAATGAAGATAGGGGCACAAACAAGAAACAGTATTTTGAGTGTACCTTTGGAGATTTTTAAAAAAAGTGTAAGTGCTTAAAATGGTATATTTAGGTTTTATCACTTACTTAAATACTATAACACTTCATAGTTCGCTCTCTGGAAACAATAAAATATAATACATTTGTATGTTGTAAAGCAACATTTTCTGTTTTATTTTCTTTTCATAGTAGTCCTTTTCATTTCCTTGAAACATTTCCTGGAACACATTCTGAATGCATTTGTCGGTCGGTTTTGTCCCTGCACCTTTCTCAAACAAGGAAATAAAAGCAGTTTATGATGACCAGAGAGCTCGATGAAAACAGCTGCAGCATACACTTGTGTGTGTCGCTTCTCAAATGGAGCAGCAACAGAGGGAAAATGATAATGCACGCCTCCACTCTTAACGACCAAACGGCTGAGATTGGGGCCGGTTCAAATTATTAAACACTGTAAATGCCACAATGTTAATTACAAGAGGAACAAACTCTACAAAGATAAATGTGTTTTCAATATGATTCTTTGGGAGGGTACAGTAGAAACCAGTGAAGAGAGAGGAAATTTATTTCTGGCAGGACTCTAGACATGGAACTGTGGCTGAACTTTTTACCCTAATTACCTCCTGCTAATGCCTGCAGCGGTCTGGAATCAAAGTGGTGCTTCGGGCCCTGGAAATTCTCTGATGTGGCAAACGTTTGTTGTGTGAGGAGGGTTTCTTAAGAAAAAGCAGAATATTGTGACAGGATTTTAAAAAAATTTCTCAGTTACCACCCACCTCACTTGTTGCCTACAAAAATAGAGTAATTGTTTGCATCTGTGTGTGCTTTTTTACCCCCCCCCAAAGAAATAACTGTTATAAATCAATGTGACATAGATCCAGTGAACTGAGGGTTGCCTGAAGTAGGCTTTCTAAAATTTTTTTAAAGTTTCTTCTTTATTTTAAAATGTAGGTTCAAAATGTAAAGAAATTATTTTTAAGTGAGAAAAAGCATTCTGTCCATTTTAAAGGAGAATTTGGATCTTAAAGTATGTTTTTTAAAATGAATTTGAATCAACTTTGTAGAGTCACACTGATAACTGTTAAATTGCTTAATCCTGGAAGTTGAAACGGGAATTTCCAGTTTCCATTTTTAGCTGTCCATCTGACTGGGACTAGAATCTTAGAGGCATTTCTCTGAAACATTACATCATTCCATTTGTCTGTCTTAACATTTCTGGCTTGTACACATTTTTGAAATAGAATAACTTTTGTGCTAACCACCTGCTTTTCATCCTTTGCTGTTAGAATCAGTGATTCTATAGTGACTGCAATTTATGTATTCCATATTCTAAGACAGCCCAGATTTCAGTTAGCCTGCCCTTATTTCCTATGAAGGTCTGTGCTAACTTGTAACTTCAGCTCCAGCCCTTTGCTGATCTTCTTAAATCCTTTTAGAGAATTCTTGAAAAATAGTAATCACACTCTTTTGAAATGCAAATAAAATCATGGTTTCACTTGGGTAGAAATTTATTTTGGCAGTCTTTTATTTAGGTATTGTATAGAAATAGCTTTAGTTTGTAAAGGTAGTATTAGTTTTTTTTTTATTCCTCATAATGAAATCTAAAATTATAAGGTTGTGTCAGAAATTCGCATCTTGCGGTGGTTAGCTGTGGTTACAAATTGCTTTAGTATAACCTTAATATTTTTCATTTTGTGCAGTTATACTTTTGCATTGCATCAATGACCATTCATATATTAGTTTTATTTGTGAATTGTGAAGGAGGGTTATTTCTTTAAATTGCCACATTTCAAAATTATATTTATAAAAACGTTTTGATCAGTGGAAAGCAGTTACACATTTTCACTTCCAGCATATTGTTTCAAAATGGTTTTCCACATTGGATGTAATATATGTATTTCACAACTTTTGCTCCCCCGCCCTGCATTCCACTTATCTTTACAAGAGCAGCCAAATAAGAAAAACATTTTTCTTCTTACTACTGTGTAAAAGGTATTCTTTTATGGTAATAATACCGTTAAAACTGAAAAACTACTTATGTCTTAACCAAATCTATATCTTTAGGCATTTGGTGCTGTTGCAATTTTAATTTATACTTCATTTGAAATCTCATCTGCTTTATTTCTACACCTGATACCACGATTTAGCTACATTGATGTGTAAATATAAATGGATATTATTTGTACAACAAATATGTGCTTATAACAGTATATATATTTTATTTTTAGCTCCTTTTTAGATCTCCAAAACCCACAGGCCTAGAATTGTGTCCTGATGAGGGGGCTAATGTGGCCTTGGATGACTGAACAGCTCAGTTTCTGGGGGGTAAAGGGGATGAAGAAGTAACATGATATGGCTTTATCATATATTGTTTAATGTAAAAACATTTAGCCAATATGAATATAAATATTCCTTCCAACTTACAAACAAACATTCTATGGTGTACAAATAATGATTTTTTGGTACTTTAATAAGTCAAATTACAGGAATTGATTCGAAACCATAAATTCAGGTGTCCTGTAAAAAAAAAAAAAAAAAAAAGCTCAGATTTTCCGTTGTCATTTTAATTATTGAGAAGGGAATTAATAGAAGTTATAGGTTTTTACATATATTCTTTCTAAATTCTCTCTAGGTACATTCTGATATTCCTTGATTTTGAGAAGTAGATTTCATATAAGCTGTTAACTTTAGCACTTCTTCATTTCTCAATGTGTCTAAAGTGCTATAATGAACTGTAGGTTTCTTTGACATGTTTAGTAAGTTGGTTTGTATTGATTTCATATGTTTACTTAATCTTTTTGCACATTTATAAAGTTTTAGGGTAGATTGGAGTAATAAAAACACACATGCTTTTACACAGTATAGTGTATTTGGCCTCTGTGCTTGCTTAACAGAAGTTAGTATAATTATCATCTTTTGGTGAGTTGGGCCAGACTTTAGTGTTCTCATTTAAAGTATCCCATGTTTCTCAGTTAAACTTTGCTTATAGGTATGTGTTGATATGCAAAATGCTTCTGTATATACGTTGTATATCATAACAAATAAGCAGTTATGAAATAAATCCAAACAGGATTTTGCATTGTTTTGTTGAAATGCTATTGCTTCTACTATAAACAACATAAATTTAAAAAATATATTTGTTTACTATTCATAGTTCCTTTTTAATATAGTGACTGAAAATTAACTATTTTTCTATTTTGGGGGAACTTCATGATGTATTTCTTAGTCATTAAGCAAAATGTTAACTTTTCTGTTTGTCTCTGTTCTTTGTATCCCTCTGATACATGACTTTAGACTCATTAAATTCATATCTTTCAAAAGTACAAAATAGTGAACAATTTATTAACATTTCTGCTATTATCAATGAAACTTTTTTATATACGGAATTACAAAGCGATATTTTGGTATTCTGAATAATTAATTTAAAAGAATACTGTATAATGGTTATAATAATCCTGGCTTATTATAGTATTTGCTATATAAATAAGAGAGATGTGTTTGTTTTTGATATTTTGGAAACCTGATGCCATTGAAGGCAAAGCTGCCATTTCAATCTTTGTTATTTTGTTCTCTTATGTGTTTCTAATCAATTATTGAATGAATATCAGCAACTTAATATTAAATATTCAATATTTGAAGTTGCTATTGATAGAAGTACTTTTCCAAGATATTTTATTGCTTTCTTTTACAAAATTTTAACTGTCATAGGATGATTGCTCATGTCATTATTACCTGAAGTCCATAGTTTGCATATGCTGGGTGGTAATATAATAGAATATCTTTTATAACCATAATGCAATTAAATTAGAAATCAATAACGAACATCTCTGGGAAATTTATACAAAGTTTGGAAATTAAACTATGGGACAAGCAGAACTCACAAAAAATAGGAAGGTTAAAAAATAACAGAAAATTTGGGATGTAACAAAAGGGATAGAGGGATGGATGTTTAAAGCACTAAATGCTCTCATTTGAGAAAAAGAAAGATCTAAAGCTTTTCACCTATGAATCAGAAAAAGATGAGAAAGTTTACCTAAAATGAGTGGTAGAAAATAATAAGTGGAAAACAGTGAAAGAAAACAGAGAAAAATCAGTTAAGCCAAAAGTTAGTTCTTTGAAAACATTAATATAAGTGATAACCCTTCAGTGAGATGGATCAAGAAAAATAGAAGACACAAATTACCAATATCAAGAGTAAATGAAGGGGCATTACTACAGATCTCATGGTCATTAAAAGCAATATTATGAACAACTTTTTCTTTGAAAACTTACATGATACGGGCAAATGAAAAACCTAACTCAGCAAGATATTACTGGTAAGTGCAAAACAATCAGTAGAATAGGGTTGCTATTGATCAATTGATAATTGTAAACAAATATTTCAGAATAATTTTATATAATTTATTACCTATGAAGGAAGAAAACAAAAACAAATAGAAGAACTCTGGGAAGAAAGGGTGAATATAATAGGAGAGACAAAACCTATGGGAAGAAATAGATGGGGGAAAAATATGCATCACAGTTGATGAAGAAATTGGAAGGCACTGAAGGGAGAATAGGTAGGAAACTGGATAAAATGAGAGCTTGAGAAAATGGGAAGAAAACTAGAACATATATATTGCTCCCAAATAAGAGAGGCAAAGTAATGCAATGGCGGTAATGTAAAAAATTAGAATAGTTAATCCCATGATGTCTTATTGTAGAGTTCCTAGTTTTTAAGGAACTAGGCTCACCTTGAATTCCTCCACAACAACTGAAGCAAATACTATAAGACCCCTGAGAAGGACAGTGTAAAACAGCCCCATTACATTAGGAAAAAAAAAAAAAAAACCAGCCTATAGATCATTGAAATTTTGTTTACCATGTATGAAATGTTTTAAGCTTAGTTGACCATATGGTTTTTATGGCAACTACTCAACCCAGCCATAGAAAATAAAGAAAAAGTGAGTGTGGCTACGTTCCAGTGATACTGGCAGTGGGGTTGGATTTGGGACAAAGTTGGCTGATCATATAATAAAAATTTTTAAAAATTTTCCTATTAAAAATTTAAGTGTTGTACTAAAGCAACCACTAATATAACAAACTAGAGGCCCAGTGCATAAATTCGTGCACCAGTGGGGTCCCTCAGCCTGGCCGCAGGATCAGGCCGAAACCAGCTCTCCAACATCCCCTGAGGGGTCCTGGATTGTGAGAGGGTGCAGGCCAGGCCGAGCGACTCCACCGATGCACGATTGGGGCCGGGGAGGGATGCGGGAGGTTGGCCAGCTGGAGAGGGACTGCAGGAGGGCTCCAGGGGTGTCCGGTCCGTCTCTCTCAGTCCTGATCGGCGGGACTCCAGCAGCAATCTAACCTACCAGTCGGAGTGTCTATCCCCTGGTGGTCAGTGTACATCATAGCAAGCGGTTGAGCGGCCTTAGCATATCATTAGCATATTACGCTTTGATTGCTTGAACAGATGACTGGAAGACCGGACACTTAGCATATTAGGCTTTTATTATATATAGGATGTTATATATAATAACATGGTGCATGAAATTTGTGCACTTGCGGGGGAGGGTCCCTCAGCCCGGCCTGCGCCCTCTTGCAGTCCAGGAGCCCTTGGGGCATGTCCAACTGCTGGCTTAGGCCCGTTCCCCATAGTCAGACATCCTTAGCGCTGCCATGGAGGCGAGAGAGGCTCCCGCCACCTCCACTGCCACTGCGCTCGCCAGCCGTGAACTCCCCCTGTGGGAGTGCACTGATCACCAGGCAGCAGCTCCTGCATTGAGCATCGGCCCCCTGGTGGTCAGTGCGCAACCAGTTGTTCTGATGTTTGGTCAATTTGTGTATTAGCTTTTTATTATATAGGATGGATATATGAAGTCAACTGCAGGCTTTTCTTTTCCCCTGTAACGTATTTTTCATAATTAGAATTTTCATTGCCTTTGCTTTTCACTGTGATATATTAAACATATTTTCTTGTATTATAACTTTATATTCTATCCGGTTTAAAAAAACACATACCTAATTATTTTAAATTCTCCCTTAAAGGTAGAGTATTTCCAACTCATCTTTGTATTTCATTGCAATGAACAGAAACTTATTTAAAAAAAAAATCAAATGCAGGATGTCTTTGGTTGCCTGTAATGCAGTATGTAAAGAACATCTGATTCGACCCCCAATTCTAACATTACCCCCTACTTTTATGTGGCGATGTTACTTCTGCCTGCTGGTTGCCTCCCAAATAAAGGCTCCACTACTACCACTCTTGCAACTTGGGGTAGTGTTGGAAGGTTTAATTAACCAGTGTTTATTCAGAACTTTGCTGAAGAAAAATATTAAATAGGATAATCACAAACTTAGCTTTTAATATGGTTAAGTTTCCATTTTCTTTTTAATTACTTAATAAAACATGCAACCAAGTGGCTTTTGTTCTTTAGGAACCGAATAAGAATACAAATAATGTAATTCTATCAAAAATTTTCCTCTTATATTTAAAGGATTAGATTCAGTAACACATGTTGAAGGTTGTGCAGCTTTTTCCCATTTAAAAATAAGTGTTTCCATGCTTCTTGCAATTTGTGGTAGATTTAAGATGTCTTTGCTATTTTGTGTTTCACTTATACATGCACATTCTTGGAAAATGTCACTTTCTCAGATACTTTGTTCCGCTTTTCCTAATTTGGTTCCAATCTGTTAAATATCATGAATAAAAATAATAAAAGTGTTTGTAAAGGAAAACAGTATTAATGTTTAGAATTTTCAAATCATAAAAGCCATATTTCACATTGCTTTAAGGTGATGCTCATTGTATTGCATTACAAAAAAAATATTATTTTGAAAACATTGTCCAGGATAAGAAATGGCTATGATTCTAATAAAATATATTAATATAAAGCAAAAAGCATATTATTATTACCCGGCTGGTGTGGCTCAATGGATTGAGCATCATCCCATGCACCAAGAGGTCACCAGTTCAGTTCCTGGTCAGGTCACATGCCTACGTTGAGGCTATGTCCCCAGTACAGGGGCGTGCAGGAGGTGGTTGGTTGGTGTTTCTATCTTTCTCTCACTCCCCCTTTCTATCTAAAAATCAACAAAATCATATTTTAAAAAGGTTTTAAAAAAAGCATTATAAAAATTAAAATTAGACTGAGATTTGAAATTTAAATATTTTAGATATTTATAAATTTGAGTATAGGAGTTTAATATTGTATTCTTTGTAACTCCTTTTCCCCCATAAAGCATAAAAAAATTAGCTAATATACTGTTTTTTGGTAGTATTTAAATTTCAAAAATAGAGCATAAGGTCCACCATCATTTCTTTATACATAAAAAAATGCAAAAGTATTCAACATTATACTAACTCTTCACAAAAGGCTCAAGATACCTGGGTCATTTATTATTCTTTAGAAGTTAATAACCTAGTTTTTGACAGAAAAGGGATTATTAATTCTAACATGAAAAGATGTACTTCAACAGCAATACTTAGCTGTACATACCTAAAAATCTTAATTTCAGTTCCAACTCAGAGTTCTTTAAGTGGTTCATTTGTCTTGACCTCACTGTATTGTTGACTTTTTCTTTAAGTAGTAATTGTTAGATCTGAAACAGACTGTCAGAATATTTCCCCATGTTTACAAGATGTATAGTATTATTTGTATATAAAAGAATTCTGAAGTGATGGATTGAGAATTCTGATGATCACTCAACCAAATGATGTGGTTATGTACATTTGGGCAAACCTTTTAACTGTGTAACCTCAATTCATTAAGAACAAATTACTGATATAACTTATGAAGATTAAAATAACTTTTTTTGATTTCAAATATTTGATGTTCAGTAGTTTTCCAGCTTTATTATTTTGTAAACTGTCTCTATTGCTTTAAAAAAGTAAGTTAGGATACTAACAATGTTAATGTGTTACAGAAGAACTGGAGAAATAGACACCCACTGAGATTTGTCTCAGAATAGTTTATGTTGATAAAATTTTAAAAAATTATGTAGCCGAAACCAGTTTGGCTCAGTGGATAGAGCGTCGGCCTGCGGACTGAAGGGTCCCGGGTTCGATTCCGGTCAAGGGCATGTACCTTGGTTGCGGGCACATCCCCAGTGGGAGGTGTGCAGGAGGCAGCTGATCGATGTTTCTCTCTCATCGATGTTTCTAGCTCTCTGTCCCTCTTCCTTCCTCTCTGTAAAATATCAATAAAATATATTAAAAAAATTATGTAAAAGTTTATTAGTATAATGTAATTGTCCATATACTACTTTATGTAAAGAAATTAATTAGATAGATTAAAATATAAACAGTAAATTATAACTTCAGTTACAATGCTGAAATTTAATTTTCAAATATAGTAGGTGAAAAGGCAACCCGATGTTATTTTGAAGTAGTACAATGGCAGAAGGACAAACTGGGTCCTGAGTTTAGGGTCTTACAAGGCTGCTCTCAAGGCTTGACTGGGAGAGAATCCACTTAAAAAAATATTTTTATTGATTTCAGAGAGGAAGGGAGAAGGAGAGCGAAATAGAAACATCAATGATGAGAATCATTAGATGTCTGGAGATGGGGGTGGAATAAAGGACCATGAGTAAAAAAGTCATAAATTGCCTGGCCAGTGTGGTTCAGCAGTTGAGCACTGACCCAGAAACCAGGAGGTTGACGATTGGATTCCCTTTTAGGGCACATGCCTGGGTTGTAGGCTCGGTCCCTGGTGAGGGCATACAGGAGGCAGCTGATTGACGATGTTCCTCTCTCATTGATGTTTCTGTCTCTCTGTCCCTTTCTCTTCCTCTCTCTCTAGATATCAATAAAGCCATTTAAAAAAAAAGTCACTAATGCTATATGAACTAGAGTACAACAAGAAAATGTACACTAAATATTTAAAACAATTTGGTCCATATTACGGGGGCTTTATTTGCTTAGATCAGTCGTCGGCAAACTCATTAGTCAACAGAGCCAAATAGCAACAGTACAACGATTGAAATTTCTTTTGAGAGCCAAATTTTTTAAACTTAAACTTCTTCTAATGCCATTTCTTCAAAATAGACTAGCCCAGGCCGTGTAGTATTTTGTGGAAGAGCCACACTCAAGGGGCCAAAGAGCCGCATGTGGCTTGCGAGCCATGGTTGCTGACCACTGGTTTAGATAAAAGGTTGACCTTTATTCTGTGGCAATGGGGTGTCATTTAAAAAATATTTTTATTGATTTAGAGAGGAAGGGAGAGGGAGAGTGAGAGAGAGAAACATCAATGATGAGAGAGAATTAGTGATTGGCTCCCTCCTGCACACCCCTTACTGGGGATCGAGCCCGCAACCAGGCATATGCCCTTGACTGGAATCGAACCTGGGACCCTTCAGTCCGCAGGCTGATGCTTTATACACTGAGCCAAACCAGCTAGGGTAGGTGTAATTGATAGGTTCTGAAACCAGAATAAATGATCAGAGATACATGGTTTAGGAAGACTTTTAACTATATAGATTTTTAAAGTGTGATATAATGGAATAGATCACAAGTGTCCATGCTTAAATATAATTGTGGGCACTTCAGAAGAAAGTGTATTCTGCTTTTGTTGGGTGGAGTCTTCTGTAAATTGATTTAGCTTAATTGATTTACAGTGTTGACCATAAGCTGTTTTAATTTTCTTTATTTTCATTCTGCTGATATCTAACTTTAATTGTCTTATTTTCTGGGGCACTGTTTAGGGTATACGAGAGTACTAAGTAAAAGCTTTGTATGTCATGTCTGCTTGCTTTAGTATAACATGTGCCCTTCCTGTTATGGGGCATGCTTACTGCTGATGTTATGGAGAGCTTTCTTGTCAGCCTACCCATGAGGAAAATTAAGATTGTCTTGAACTGTGTCCCAAGGAAATGGTCAAGTCTTTTGAAAAGAGAGAAAGTAGAGAACAAAAGGATATGCCAAGCGTGTACACAGTTGTGTTATTGACAGAATGTGTGACTCCTTTATGAATGTGTGACTTCCTGAAAACTCTTACTTTAAAAAGTTATCTTTATTCTATTAGGCATTGAATAAGCAGGGTTTTGCACATACCAATAGAATTTTTAATTCTATCAAGTCTTGTTAAGTCAACTCTAAACAGCCTTCATTGCATTTGTTTTGTCTACCTCTATGGGAGGCTTTCTGCAGGAACAATCTCAGTTGTGACAGTGTATGATGCCAGTGAAATGATCAGAATTCAAGTTTCTATGTACCAGTAGCTGTAATGAGCTGCTAATTGAATGTGACAAGCTGTTTTTTACTTCCCAGCTGGTCTGGCAAAATGTTAAATTTCATTTATTATTAACTCATTGCTTCTCAGCAGAGGATTGGTTTAATTATTGGGAACATTAAGAGAAGAATTTTTGCCTTGTGTTAATTTTAGAAATTGAAGTTGAAGTTTTACTAGATTTTCCCCTCCCCGACCTGGTTTTGCCAATTGTATACAGTTGTGTGAATACCCAATATAATCATGACACAACAATATTTCCATCACTCCCCAAAAATTTCTCATGCCACTTTATGCTAAATAGTTCCCCTCCTTCCCTGGTCCCTGGCAACCACTGATATGCTTCCTATTATAGTTTTGCCTTTCTAGTTTTTCACTGGAAGGGACTCACACACTATGTAAACTTTTATGTCTTCACTTTTTTTTTTTTTTTTTTACTTCATAATGGTTTGAGTTTCATCTCTATTGTATGGATAATTTGTTCTTTGAAATTGCTGAGTAATACTCTAGAAACATTCCATTACATTAATATATCACAATATATCCATTCCTTTATTGATCAACACTTAGCTGTTTTTGTTATTATGAATAACAAATTACAATTTTTTATTGATTTCAGAGAGGAAAGGAGAGGGAGAGAGAGAGAAACATCAATGATGTGAGAGAATCATCAATTGGCTGCTTCCTGCACGCACCCCCACTGGGGATCGAGCCCACAACCCGAGCATGTGCCCTTGACCGGAATTGACTTGGGACCCATCAGTCTGCAGGCTGATGCTGTATCCACTGAGCCAAACTGGCTAGGGCAAATTACAAATTTTTTGAGGAACCTTCATACTGTTTTCCATAGTGGCTGCACCAGTTCCCATTCCCACCAACAGTGTAAAAGGGTTCCCTTTTCTCCACATTCTCACTAACATTTTTTTTAATTAATTTTTTTTCATTAACAGTTTACATTCAATATTATTTTGTATTGGTTTCAGGTGTATGGCATAGTGGCTAGACACTCATATACTTTACAGAGTGTTTCCCTGATATTTCTAGTACCCACATGACCCCATACAGAGACATTACAATATTATTGACTATACTTCCTTGCTTATACTTTACATTCCCATGACTATCTTGTAACTACCAATCTGTATTTCTCAAGCTCATCACCTTTTCACCCAGAAAATATAGAGTTTACTGGCCATCCTACCTTGTGAAAACTAATGGCATTTGTCTTTTTTCTTGCTTTCTTTTTTTTTTTTTTTTTTTTTTTTTTTTAGCACTAGCCCACCTTACTGTTGTGTGGATCTGTATTCACTTCGTACTGGGGAAATGGTCAAGTCCATTCAGTTTAAAACTCCTATCTATGATCTTCATTGCAATAAGCGGTAAGCATTTTTTCATGTATTTCTTTTACAAAGTAACATATCTCCTGGGCATGTGGAACCCTGCCAGTATAATTGACTACCTTTGATTTTTTTTTTTTTAATTGCAAAACCACCTTTTGCTAAATGGAGTACCTCTGAAGATTTCTTAACAAATGTTTTCAAATTTTTAGTCTTGACTCATTAGTGAATTTTGAATTAAATTTAGTGAATTATAACCAGTGTTTTAAAAATGAAATGGAAAAGAAAAGAAAGTATCTGAGCAAGCATACCAAGGTTATTTGAAATAATTTTATATGTATCACTTAACTTTTTAGTATTTATGATGTATGTACTTCTGTGTTTATTGGTTTATGATATGAAATGTGTTTTCCTTTTAGGACTGTGAACTGCAAAAAAGATTTTTTTCCTTATTCCTTAAGACTCAATTGAGCTAATGTTTCCCTTCATTAAGATCTGTTTTGTTAAATCCTCTAGGAAAATTTTCAGATCTGGGTTGAACTTTTGCCTGACCTGGTAATAATGAGAACATTGAAGGAGAAAGGGACCCTAAGAATCTTCTATTACTCAACACTTTACATTTTACGTTTGCGCAAACTGAAGCCCTATGATCGTAAATGTCTTGATGAAGGTCATGGGTGCAAAGTACAATTCTTCCATTGCATTAAAAAGCAAACACACAGAACATGGAAAATGAAATACTTTGTGCTGTGTCAATATAAAATAAATTTTATAATAAAAGATTCAGGTTAGATTTTAAAGGAATATTGCGGAAAGTGACTCAGAAAGGTTGAACATAGTAGGAAGGGTAGCCATAGTGATAAATATAAAGAACACATTGGCTTTGATACTAATGTAAAAGCATTTGAATGAAAGAAACAGGCAAAGAAAAACTCAGTGATAGTATACAATTCATATTGAAGGTCTAATTGTTATGCATATTTTGACTTCAGTAATGTCAAACTCAAAATTATAGGAAACTAGAGGCCTGATGCATGAAATTCGTGCAAGAGTAGGCCTTCCTTCCCCCGGCTGCCAGCACCGGCTCCCTCTGGCATCCGGGACCCAGGCTTCCCTCAGGCTGCCTTCAGATACCCGGGATGTGGGCTTCCCTCACCGCCCCGGCTTTGTCTGGAAGATCTTCTGGAAGGACATCCAGTCTAATTAGCATATTATGCTTTTATTATTATAGATAGGAGGAATACATTGTTGTTGGGATAATGTAATTATCCTATGATATATCAAATTATTCAAAAACGAGTATGTTAAATACTTGCCAATCATTATAGTCTTTATTTGATTTTTAAAAACTTTGAAATTTGCCTGTTAATGTCTTTGCAAGGAACAAAATGCAGTTTGTAATATAACTTTATTTGGGATGTATTTTAGGAATTTCACTTTAAGAAAATTTATAACTAAATTATTTTCCTAATTATTTGTAAATCTCTGGGAGAACTTATAGTTCATATGGAGTCTGATTAACTTTTAATATATTGAGTCAATCAGAAATGACTCATTTGCACTGAATAATAGTTGTCTGAGTTTTTTTGTTTGTTTTTTTTTTTTTTTTTGCTTTTGTGTTGGGAAATTCAGCAATAATTTTAAGTGACAAATTAGATAAATCCATTTTATGTTTAATTCCATGACTTTGAGCCAGAAGTGGAAAAACACTTTTAGTAAGTAGCCAGCAATTTATTGATCTTATACATTCTTAATGAATATAGATTTATTTGATTTATAATGAGTGGAGACAAAATTTTGTTCAGAGGAAAAATTTTTTTTGAGATGTAGTTGGTTCTCTGTCACTTTTATTCCTGTAATGTCTATCTTGATTATTAAGGGTTTTATGGTTATATTTTTGCCTTTTATGAGGCATATATTTCTAGCCTAAATTGTATAAGAAATGCTTGATTTTTTAAAGTTTTAAAGATAGATACTTGTTTAAATCTAGATGATTTAACTTACTTATCACACTCACATTTTTAAAAAATTGTTTTTCTTTCTAATTTTAGGATCCTCGTCGTAGTCTTGCAGGAGAAAATTGCTGCCTTTGATAGCTGTACTTTCACAAAAAAGTTTTTTGTAACAAGTATGTATCAACTTGATATTTCCTGGCATTCAATTATTAGGATATTCCTATGTTTCTGTTGATGTCTTATTTAGTACTATAATTTTATGGTATGAATTTTCAACCCACAACACGTTTTCCACATATTACTAAGCAAGCCTTGTACTAGATTGCCTCAGTTTCTTCGTATATATTCTCCTCATGTATCTATGTTGTACTTTTAAAGCAGTTGTTTAATAAATTATCATAACATATTTGAGGTAACTGTATTATCACACATGAGGAATTTAAAATTTTTTAATCTTTATTGTTGAAAATATTGCAGATGTCTCTTTCTCCCCCACATTGACCCCCTCTAGCCCACACGTGGGTGAAATGTGTGAGCCTGTCTTTCTCCCTCCTCCTTTTCCCCACATCCTCAGACTTTACTGCCCAGAAGTGCAGAAATAAGCATAGAATCTACACACACAGGTAGAGAGGGAGAGGGATTTTTTAAAAAGGTAATGGACAAGTCTAAGATTTGTAGGGCAGGCCAGAAGGATGAAAATTCCAGCAAGAATTGATTCTGAAGGAAGTCTGGAGCTAGAATTTTTTTTTCTACTGTAGTCTAGTAAGACGGTAATTTTTGTCTGTCTCTGTCTATTTCACTTAGCATAATATCCATGTTGTCACAAATAGTAAGATTTTATTCTTTTTAATGGCTAAGTAATATTCCAGAGTGTGTGTGTGTGTGTGTGTGTGTGTGTGTGTGTGTGTGTATCACATTTCTTTATCCATTTATCTTTTTTTTTTTTTTTTTTAATTAGCATGGACACCTAGGTTGTTTCCATGTCTTGGCGATGATAAATAATACTGCAGTGAACATAGGGATGCATATAGCTTTCAAATGTGTTTTCATTTTCTTTGAATAAATGCCCAGAAGTAGAATTGCTGGGTGTTACAGTAGTTCTGATTTTAAAATTTTGAGGAATCACCATACTATTTTTCATGTGGCTATACCAACTTACAATTCCACCAATAGTGTATGACAGTTCCCTTTTCTTCATATCTTTGGCAACTTGTGTGTTGACATTTTCATAACAGCTATTCTGATAGGTGTGAAGTGATATATCTCACTGTGGTTTTCATTTGCATTTCCCTTATAGCCAGTAAATTTGAGGATGTTTTCGTATTTTTATTTTAACTTCCCTGCCTTTGGGGGTCAAATTTATAAAGTCCTCTCTGACACCAAGATCCATAAGTTTACTACCTATGTTTTTTTTTCTATGTATTTTATTTTTTCATGGGATCTAATACTTAGGTCTTCGATCCATTTTGAGTTAATTTTTGTGTATGGTGACAGCAGTCCAGTTTCATTCTTTAGCATGTGGCCTTTTAATTTTCTCAGCACCATTTATTTATTTTCTCTATTGTGTGTTTTTGGCTCCTTTGTTGAAAATTGGTTGCCCATACACATGTAGGTTTGTTTCTGGATTCTCAATTCTGTTCCATGGTCTATGAGGCTATTGTTTTGATGGTGCAAGCATTTAACTTCTAAAATTGAAAAGCTCTTGTGTAATACAATTGTGAGTACCTTAGTTATGTATGAATCGGGACTGTAAAATTAGTAGAGACAGCTGTGTCCATCAGAGAAAGCATCTTGGGAATTTGTGCCAAAGGGGTGAAGGATCAGGTAAAGAGAGCTGATAGAGAACTGGAAAGGGAACGCAGCCAGTATGATGAGAAATGAGACACCTTTGTCTTTGGCTGTACAGAAAAGGTGGCCCTGAGCAGCTGTCTGATGTGGAAATCTAAAACCCATGTATGATTAGGAAAACAAAAGACAAGGACTGATAGGTGTCATTAGCAGTCATTTCCAGTGTGCTTAAGTTGAAACGTAGATAGGAAGTCTCCAGAGAGAGAGAGAGCAAAAGATTATACAGTAAGTAAGTGACTCTTTGGCCCCCATTTTTATGTGGAGGAGGAACATGTATTCCTTATAGTCCTAATGTTATTTCTTAGTATTGGTGTGTGTTCTTCATATATGTTCATGATGAATAAGAAATGTAAGGAATGAATTTAAAGGATCTTAAAAATGCACAATTATTTTTAATTTTTGAAATAGGAGCTTTTTTTTTTCTTTAATGTTTCGAAGCAAATTTGTAAATTATCTAAGAAAAGTTTGGAATGTTAATGTGAGAACTCAGTCCAACTCAAGGTAAAAGTCAAATCTATCTTTCTTCTTCTTTTGGTTTCTCATTTATATACAATGGGTTACGCTGCCATGGTGTTTCACAGCCTTGTGCGTGGTACATAGTGGACACTCAGCAAATATGTTCAATGAAATCACTTAAGACTTTCTTATTCTCTGCACATTATTCCACCTGTTTAGCCTTATAATGGCAGTACTCTTCTACTCATGATGTTTCTTTTTTTAAATTAGCATGTACAATTATTTTCATGATACTTTCATGGCAATATGTAAACTGCTTATGAGATATTGTTAAGAAAAGCCAAACATAAAATTTTACCTATACTTTCATGAAAAGTCTATGGATGCGTAAGGGCAAAGATATGGAGATAGTTAAAAGATCAGTGGTTGCTGGGGTAATGGGGAGGGCAGAGATGATAAATAGGCACAGAGGATTTGTAGGGCGGTGAAAATACTCTATCATATTACAATGATGGATATATGTCAGTATACATTTATCCAACCCATAAAACATATAATGCCAAAAGTTTGTCTTAGGGTTCACTTTTAGTGTTGACATTGGCAAAAGAATAGACAGATGTATCAGTGGGACAGAATAGAGAGTACAGACATAGATCTTTGACAAATAAGGAAAGGTAGTACAATGGAGCAAAGGTATCTTCAACAAAAGGTGCTGCAACAAGTGGACATTCATGTGCCAAAAACTGAATCTAGATATAGACCTTACATCCTTCGCAAAAATTAACTAAAATTAATTATAAGTGCAATACACAAAGACTATAACAGGAGAAAACCTAGATGACTTTGGGGTATGGAGATGGCTTTTTAGATGCAACACCAAAGGCACAATTCATGAAATAAGTAATTGATAAGGTGGACTTTATTGCAATTAAAAACTTGTGCTCTGTAAAATACATTGTCAATAGAATGAGATGACCAGCCACAGACTGGGAGAAAATGTTTGTAAGGGACACATCTAATAAAGGACTGTTATCCAGACTATACATAGACTGAAAACTCAACAGGAAGAAAACAAACTGATTAAAAAATGGGCCAAAGACCTTAAATAGAAAAAAGAAGATATTCAGATGGCAAGTAAGCATATGAAAATATGCTCTCAATGGTAGTTCATCAGTGAAATTTAAATTTAAACAGTCTGGCTGGTTTGGCTTAGTGGTTGTGTGTGAACCCATGAACCAGGAGGTCAATGGTTGGATTCCTGGTTGGGGCACATGCACGGATTGCAGGCTCAGTCCCCAGTGTGGGGGCATGCAGGAGGCAGCCTATCGATGTTTCTCTCTCATGGATCTTTGTATCTCACTATCCCTCTCCCTTCATTTCTCTCTTAAAAAAGATCAATAAAATCACATTTAAACAACAACAATGAGATGCCACATTATTAGACAAAGCTGGCAAAGATGTAGAGCAATAGGAAATCTCATATATTGCTCCTGGGAATGCAAAATAGTACAACCACTCTAACGGACAGTTTGATAGTTTCTCACAAAACTAGACATTTATCTGTCATTGGGCATTTACATAAAGGATTTGAAAACTTATGTCCACTTAAAAAAAAACATGCCCATGGTATTTATAGCAGCTTTATGCACATTGCCAAAATGTAGAAGCCACCAAGTTGTTCTTTAGTGGGTGAGTGGACAGATAGACTGGTATATTCAGATGATGGAATGTTATTCTTAATTTCTTTTTATTGCTGAATAATAGTGTGTTTAATAACACATTTTGTCTATTAATTGATGGACCTTTAGTTTCCATTTTTAGGCTATTATGAATAATGCTTTTTTTGAGTAAAAGGTTTTTATGGGGAAATATTTTTTCATTTCTTTTGGATATAAGTATTTGTGTGGACATGAATTTTCATTTCTCTTGGGTATGTACCTAGGAATCAAATTGCTTGGTCATATGGTAATTCTATCCTTCTCTATTTGAAGAGCTGCCAGGCAGAGTGATTGCAGCATTTTACATCACCACCAGCAGTGTCTGAGGGTCCAGTTTCTCCACATTCATGCTGACAATCATTACTGTTCTTTGATTATAGCCATTCTATTAGGGTCTCATGAAGTGGTATTTGATTCTACTTTTAATTTGCATTTGCCGTCTTTTATCTTCTTTGTTAAATTTTATATTGAGTTGTATTTTCCACATTGACATAGTTCTGTTTATATTCTAGATGTAGTCAGTTATCAGGAACATGTTTTGCAAAACTCCAATTCTGTGAGTTGTCTTTTCTTTTTCTTTGTGGTGTCCTTTGAGGCACAAAAGTTTTAGTTTTGACGAAGTCGGATTTATCTATTTTTTTATCGCTTATTTTTGGTGTTATATCTAAGAAAACATTGCCTAACGTAAGGTTGTGAAGATTTACGACTATATTTTGTTACATGAAGTTAATACTTGTAGCTTTTTCATTTTTTAACTTTATTTTTACTGTTGACACTAATACAGATGTCTCCATCCCCACCCCACCCCTTTTGCCCACCTCCACCCAGCCCACACCTCCCCTCTCCTCTGGCGATCACCACACTGTGGTCTGTGTCTGTGATTTATGTATATACGTTCTTATATGTCTTTGATTCATTTACAGTTAATTTTTGTATGCTGTGTGAGGTCAAGGTTCAGTTTAATTCTTTTGCACATGATATCCAGATGACCCATCATTTGTTGAAAAATTATTCTTTCCTCATTGACTTGCCTTTGTATCCTTGTTGAAAGTCAGTTGGCCATAAATGCAGACGTCAGGTTCTCCACGCCCCCACAAAGGTCTGAACTCTTTTGAGTTATTCTTACCAAGAAAAACAAGGCAGAGTGTTACAGAGCGTGGTTAAATTCTTTGGTTTTCTAAATGAGTTCAGGTGAACTCTCCATTAGGACCAAGCTTCTGGGAGGGTGCCCTCTAAATTGTATGTCTTGTGCCTTTTTAATTACTCTAGTAATGGAAGAATCTTCATTTATTGCGCTTTTCTTGAATTTTGTCTTTATTTAAATTCAGAAACCCAAGTTTTTAAATATCTAGTTCTTTTTTACTTTGTTCACAAACATTGTAAACTTGTTAGAATTAGTCCTAATATTATAGCGGGTTGGTTTTTTCCCCCTTCACTTGTTTTCAAAGTTTAGCTGGAGGCAACAGTTAATCTTTAAAGAAGTCATGCTTATAAAGTTGGGATAGTGCTGAGTGGCTGATGTTCTGCTGATTCCAGCTGTAAAATGTTTTTGAAGAGCAGAAAAACAATTTGCTTTTATCCCAATACACTGTAACTCTTGAGGTCCACTGAGTTTCTAAAAACATTGACTCTAAAAGTAAAATGAAGAATTGTTAACTGTACTTTTCCGTAGTATGCTTTTGTTTTAGAAAGGAGAATATGTACTTATTAGGATCTAGTGAGGCAAAATGGTTATTAGAATTGAGAGTTAGATTATGTTGACTTTAAATTTTAGGAGATTAGCTACCTCTTATGTAATGCCACAATTCAATATTCTTATTTATTTAACGACATTGAAAAGGTGGAAACTTTCTTATGCACCATACCTATACTCATTTTTCTAGCTCTAAAAATGCCTGTGGAATATGTGTATGCACATATATAAAAGCACATTTTTGTATGAGTAGAATTAGTTTACACAATATGAGTATAGAAATGAAATCTTTTAACTAAGTGATACATACTGTTTGTTAGAGTGTGTTGTTTTGCACTATTTTAATGGGCCTTTGTCCTGTGTTTTTTTCCCCATAATATTTAGCCATAATTAACATTAAGTGGATATAGCAACATAAATTTTTAAATCTTCTTTAACAATGAAATCTCAAGATAGATGGCAGTTGAAGGAGGTGAAACGAAAACTAGTGATAATGGAAGCAAATCAATGTGGGTTTCTCCAGTGTTTGTGAACACAGCAACACCAACCTTTCAAAATGATGACTATTGCTTCTCACGAGGGTCTGTGAATTCAGGGAACCATGGAATATACATTTAAAAAAGATCTCTATCAAAAATGGCTTTAAAATATCTGGCTCTTAGCTGAGCACACTATTTGAATATTTGAAAAAATTTTCTATGTAGATGACTTTTTTGGCCATTACCTAATAAATATGCTTTAATTTATTTGTTTTTTTAATTAAGAAGTATGCTTTTGAATGAAATGTCATGCATTGATTACTCTATGTCTTTTAGGATCAACATAGACTGGGACTTTCTGCTAGGTAGCGTGTATGTGAGCAGTGCAGTTTGAAAATTAGAAAGGCTATTTTTTGATACTATATTTATGTGTTTGTGTAATTTGGTTATTTATTTTATTTATTTTTGCCATGGGAAGAAAAGGTTATTGTTATAAAATCTTTGCCTCCTGATTGCAAAAATTTAGATTCCAAATTGAGACTAAAACTATGAAATAGATAACCTTAGCTTGATCCTCTAGTGTACATTTTAGAAGAAAACGTTTGTGAAAATATTAACCAGATACTTTTGGAATGATAAACCAGGAGTCCTTTAGGTTAGGCTTTTTGCATTCGTTCATTCTGCAGTCTTTCGACGAGTCCCTTTGAAGCATTTCTGTGAAAAACTGAAACAGACTCAGATACAGAGTGCAGACTTGATGGTTTCCAGAGGGGAGAGGGGTTGGAAGATTGGGTGAAAAGGTGAAAGGATTGAGAAGTACAGATTGGTAGTTACAGAATAGTCGTGGGGATGTAAAGTACAGTCATAGGAAATAAAGTCAATAATATTGTGATAACTATCTATGGTGCCAGTTGGGTACTGAAAATATCAGGGGGAACACTTTGTAAAGTATATGATGGTCTAACCCCGTGGTCGGCAAACTGCGGCTCGCGAGCCACTTGCAGCTCTTTGGCCCCTTGAGTGTGGCTCTTCCACAAAATACCACGGTCTGGGTGAGTCTATTTTGAAGAAGTGGCGTTAGAAGAAGTTTAAGTTTAAAAAATTTGGCTCTCAAAAGAAATCTCAGTCGTTGTACTGTTGATGTTTGGCTCTGCTGACTAATGAGTTTGCCGACCACCGGAATATGCTGCACACCTGAAACCAATACAGAATCATATTAAATGCAAACTGTAGTTGAAAAATAAGAAGCAGTTTTGTGAGACAGTGGAATATTATTTTGTGTAGTTGACAGATGAGGGTGATAGCCTCAAGACACTTTATTGGCACAGCCAGGAGGGGAGATGAGAGCCTTGAGGATGACAGACATCACATACTTGACTAAATTTTGTGTCTTGGTTAGTAGAGTTCATTGGTATTTCTATGGCATAGATGGTGTCCACTGTCAGGAATAGGTGATTTATTCTTGTTGAAAGGAGAGAACCTCAAAATAATCCTTTCTATCATTTTTTATCGGCTGGACTGGATTATGTAAATAGTTCCCCAACATCTTTCTAACGAGGCACCCTTCGTGGATTTCTTCTCTTTGGCCTCATACTTAAGTAGTTGTCTCCCTCCACCCCCAATTGTACATTGTATCTTCTTTTCCTTTTAGGTGTACATATTCTTTATCTTTTGCCCTTAAATTCCTGAACCAACTGTATCCTTCCTCTGGCCTCTTCAAACATTTGCTGCTTGACTTATGAAGTTGTAGACTTATAAACTTTAAATGCTTTGCCTTAGTTTCTCTCTCTTGTTCTTGGAATAACTGTATAAAATGCTCAATATTTGCAAACAGTGATTACCAGATTTGTTTCTTATTTGAATAAAGTAAAAAGTCAAAGGGGAACTGTAGAGGAAAAAATAAAAAACCTCATTTAGCTATTAGAATAATGACTAGTATTATGGTAATTTTATGTGAAACTTGAAAAATAAAAGCATTTGTTTGTTATGTTTTAATGGCATCAAAATACGGTACATCAACAGAAAATTTATTGAGAAATTTCTAAATATTGCCATTTGAAATTTTCCAGGCTGCTATCCTTGTCCAGGGCCTAACATGAATCCTATTGCTCTTGGGAGCCGCTGGCTGGCTTATGCAGAAAACAAGGTAAGGCAGGGCCCTTGGGTTATTGGTAATGGATCACTCGTTCCCAAATTTTCCGAAGTGATTACCAACCAATGATGACTCTTTAACTTACTATTTTGTTTTCTTTGATTTGGTTTTGGTTTTAGTTGGACACCCAACAATTGTCCTATCTCTCTCCCTGCATTCGAGCAGGAGGCAGCAGAGGGATAATTTTCTTAATTCTTTGAATGTTTGTGAGTGAATGAATGAGTGAGGCAGAGGGTGAATGAGTGAGATTTTTTTTTTTAAACTAAAACAGCCATATTTGCTGTTCATCACCTGTCATTTGGAAAATTCCTCACCATTGACCTTGAACTCTATCTACTTAAGCAGTCATTCAGTGTGGTAGTGTGATATCTCACATTAGACTTTCAAAGCTATTTCATTATAACATATACTAGTGACTGACCCGGTGCACGGATTCGAGGCTGGTGGGGCGGGACTGATTGAGACAGGTCTGACGCCCTGGAGCCAACCTCCCCGGCATCTATGGAGTGAGCGGGGTCCCTCAGCCTGGCCTGCTGGGATCGGGCTGAAACCGGCTCTCCCACATCTCCCGAGGGGTCCCAGAGTGCGAGAGGGCACTCTGAAAAGTTGCTGTTGTACAGGGTGTGGAATGCAAATGCAAGTGTGCAGTAAACCAGATTTGGGAACGACGTTGCCCCAGCAACAACATAACCCATGGCCGAAGGTGGAATTGCGTGGCCCTGTGAGGAATCGGGCTCCCTTCTCTCTGGTTCCGGGGTGTGTCACCGGAGAACTGATGCTGCCAAGTCACTGCAGCTCAGCTGCTCCTGTGTTGGGTATCTGCCCCCTGGTGGTCAGTGCACATCAGACCTACTGGCCAGTTGGATGGGCACACGATCAGATGGTCCGACAGTCGCTTAGTCTTTCATATATATAGATATTGTTATTGCTTTGAGGGAGTGTTTTTTCATACAATGTCAGTGAAGAAGGAGAATTTGATTTTAGCTTAAAAGAATAAAAGGTTTACATATTAATCTTTATCAAATGACCTGGTTTTAAATTATATAAAGTATTTTTGTTTTTATGTTTGGAGAGGTAGATTCTTTTTGAATTCTATTGGCTTGTAATAATTCGGATCACAACATGGAGCTGTTCTAACACTCTTATTGTTATTTCATTACAAATGTAAATATAAGAGTTTGGCTAATGATAATGTATAAATATATATGTTCCCCTACCCCCCCACCCCCAAATTTAGGAAATGTAGGAGCAGTGGAGAATTTAATACCAGTTTATTGCTCAGCACGTGAGAGAATCATGTTTGTCAAACTAGTGATTCACTCTGAAAATTGGCACGTTAATATATTTATATCAGACATGAATAAGGGCCTGTCTTTTTCATTCTAATGGTAAAACTAGTAAGCCCTCTGAAGTGGATAGCTACTATATGTATCATAGTTGATTTATGCATGATTTGTGCCACTTTTACACTGACACAGTTGAAAATGAAAATATGGCACAATCTTTTGTCTATTTTTTTAGGTTTCCTTTTACAGTCTTTATGTAGGAACTAAGAGGACAAAACCTCTAATTTGCTAGCATGTTAAATATTTAATGTTAGGAAGTCATGTCTAAGTCCTTTGATTATGTTTTTAAATTTTATTTGTGGAAAGGCTGCCAGAGCCCAAATTCTACCATTTCAGAGTTTATGAATTCTTAAAGACTATTCATCTTGTAATTAAAAATCGCATTTGAGCATGAAACGGCCTGAATGGCACCAGTAGATTACAAAAAGGGCTAAAAGTGTCTGAGCAGGGCTTTTGGCTGTTTGTATGAAATACACTTGTACAAACATTTCCACCCACCACCATCATTATGCATGGTAAATAAGCTCTGTCCTAATAGCCTGTAGAGTTAAACAGTTTAATAGAAATGACATTCTGGTTTCTCTCTCTCTCTTTTTCCAGTTGATTCGATGTCATCAGTCCCGTGGTGGAGCCTGTGGGGACAACATTCAGTCTTACACTGCCACGGTCATTAGTGCTGCTAAAGTGAGTATCCAGTAGTCTCTGGGAGTTGTGATTACTTGGAGTAATTATCAAGTTTCTCCACTGAATTTGATTGAGATTATCTCTTCCCTTTTCATCCACAAGTGTAATAACCTTAAGAAGTAAGTCAGACTTATTTCGTGTCTCATGAGAATTGGTGGCTCAGTGATTAGGTATTTAATTTCTTAAAGTTCATAAGTAAAACTTCATTTTCTATTGTGATGATTATAGGGTTTATAGTTATCCAATTTTAAATATTTAAGTCTGTTAGCTAGAGTAAAGTCTGTTATGTAATTAATCCCACTTTTGAAAGAAGCTGTACATGTCCTAAGTAGTGACTTCTGGATTCTTTATGCGTGATTAGCATTATTCTACCTATACTGACATCCCTTTGCATCTTTTAACACTTATGAATCTTTAGTTGGCATAAAAAAGGAGTATTCCTTAAGAAAACCTGAGTAAGATCCCTGGCACATTCTAAGGTTCCTTCAGTCACAGGCTGCCCCTTGCATGTTTGTCACATGACTTCTTTCTGTGTGTGTGCTTGGGTTAATTTTGACGATGGCTCGTAAACTTTATGTTGATTATAAGGTATTTTTATAATCACTATCCTTTTGAGTTCTGAAGTATACAACAAAACAATTCTAATAATAGGGGTGATACAGCGATTCTAAATGACAGCATGTAATAAAAAGCACAACTATTCAGAAGAGAATAACAGTTTAAAGCAAACCACAGGGAGGCAATCAAAGGTCACACTGTTTTCGTGTGAAACATACAAAAATACTTCAAGATTGATCACAAATGCTTACATGAAGTGTTTTAGATTGTTTTTATGCTTACAGCACTCTATATTTTAGATGTCAGAATCTTTATTAAAAAAATTGCTTACTTCTCTCCATTGTCTATGCCAGAATTATGGTGGTTCTTTCAAGGAAGGGAAGTCTCAGACAGAGTAATTAGGTAACATCAGTGTTACTCAGTTAATTTACAAGAGATCCATTTCTCAAATATTCGATTCTTTTTAGACTGACCTGTCATACACTTGCCTCAGGATAGCTCATTGTATTATCATGTAGAATAATTTTCAGTTACATGATATAGGGCAATTTTTCAGCTCTTCTTTGCTATAATTATGTTTTCGTGTGCCTTCATAAAAGGAAAGTGACCTGCTTTATTCAGTAACTGGTAAGCTGTTTAACTGTTAGCTGAAAGTGGACATGCTGGGATGAGACTAGACTAAATATGCTTTGAAAAGAACAAGCTTGAACTTCCTACTTGTTACACTCCAATATTGCAAACTGTGAGAAATATACTCAGGTCTTCCACGTTTAACTGTAAGAAATTACGTTGATGATCACACCCTCCAGTCAATTCCCAATAGATCCTTGGTCACCAATGAAAGTAGTGTTAATTGACATTCATTGTTAGCTCTGGCAATGTATAAAATTCTTCCAGTAGCACTCGAATAAAGTGGCAATGTTTAATTTTTGTTAATTGCATTTGTCTGTTTTTAATGCTTATTTGTATTCTTGTTTGTAAATTTATAAAATGAAGGAAAAATATAACTATGAATATAAATCACACATTTCTTTTAAAAACTTTTTAATTACATAATTTTTCAAAATTACAGTTTACATTCCATGTGAATTTGTATTAGTTTTGGGTGCATATTGGTTAGATAATCATATACTTTACAGCGTGATCCCCCTGATATTTCAGTACCCAACCAGCATCATACACAATTAGTGGAATATTAATATTAGAGGGAAAAAGGGAATGGTTATTTCAGTATATGCACAAAAACATATATGCATTGATGAAATATTTTAGTGGATAGTGATAATTTCTGATTCTCTAGAATTCATTTTTTTTTTCTAATTACCAAGTTGTTTAAACATCCTTATTTTTAAGTATGTTTCTGATAACTCCAAAATTTGGTTTCGTTTTCGGTGAATTTTTGTTTGTTCATTTCAGCTGGTCCTTATTTACAATGTCTTGACTCATGGTTTGCCAGACTGTATTTCAAAAACCTTTAGAAACTATTTTAAATTTAAGATGGTACCAGAGTTCTGCAACACTGTCAGTCTTGGGTCATCTTAATCCAATTTTAGGGATTGAAATTAAATGTTTTAAATAATGTTTACCTGAAATAGCTCTCAGAACCTCATTACTACCGGTTCCTTCTTCTACCTTTTCTGTATCCCTTGGGTTCCCACCCAAAGCATGGAGGGAAGGTCACCCAATTGACCCCTTGAACATGGCCACATAGTTCCTCAAGTCTTCTGAAAACACCACTCAGTCTCTTAGCAGCCCTCCCTGGAATCATCAAATGCATCTAGGCCTAAAATATTTCCTTGTTCTCTTGGATTTTGACCTAAGAAATCTTCACATTCTTGTTAAATATTCCATGTGTTCAAGCAGGGTTGAAAAAAAAATTCCCCCACCCCAATTTTTCCTACTTGTTTTCTTTGGGGAGGATTAACTTGATTTACCTAGACTATCATTGAAAATAGAAAATAAAATTTCCTATTTCTTACCAGTTTTTTCCATTTCTATGTAATATAATATTTTTTGAGATGTAACATGGAAATAATTTTAAAAGCCATGTAGTACATGCTCCTTAAGAAGATGTTTATCTTAAAAATAAATTCACAATTATTTCATATCACTTTCTCAGAAAGATTAATATATCTCTCTGACAGTTTCTGATTTGGAGTTATAGAGGGTACTTAACCATAGAAGGATCAAATTTTTAAATTTTTACTCTTTTTTCACTGTACAATGGTAAGTGTAAATATATTAGTTGTATATGTACTTGGATCTCCTATGCAGCAATACTTTTTTTTCTTTCCTTTTTTTTTTTTTTTTTTTTTTTTTTTTTACAATTTCTGGGTTTTCAAAATAGCACTTAAAATTAAAGTTTATAGTTTTAGACTTTTCCCTTTGAATTTGAAAATAATTTATTTGTCTTTCCTTAAGAATATAATAGTGATGAATTCTCTGTGGTGGTGATAAAGGAAAAACTTAATTTTGAAATTGTTCAAATTGGATTATTTTGATAAATTTATAAAATCTTGTTTTGCATTTTCTAGTTACGCTGTAATTGTCTTAGTTGAGTTTTCCTTTTAATGTGTTTTAACTCCAGTATGATAAATTGATTTAATAAAAATGCCTCTATTTTCTTGTTATCTGATAACTTCTTAATGACAACTAACAGGTTTTGTGAGAGCAGCACCATTAGCACTAATGGATAGGGAGGACAACTGATATGGCACAAGAAAGGTTAAAGATGCCTAGTGACCCTTTGGCAAATCTGTCTGCAACAGAACAGAATAAGTACTATGCTGATTCGAATTTTTGGTCATAGTGGATTATCTCACATTCATTATAAATTTACGATCAGTTTTTTTACAGATAGTTCTTTGAGTACTCTTAATATTATTTGAATAAATAATGAACTTTTGAGTTTAGATACCCCAGATTGTGAGGACACTCTATCTAAATTAACATATCCATTTGGCCTAGTTAGATTTATTTTTTTAATTCCTAATTTTTTTCTTAGCTTTTGTATGTATTTGAGGAAATCATTAGGTATGCACATAACCTTTCTACTAAAATCTAGTGAAAAGGCTAATTACACAGTGAGGTGATTTAGGTATCTAAATATGATATATGAAAATTATTAAATAACATTATATAGCTTCTGGACACTACTGCTCATCGATGTGACATGGAAACAAATTTCTTCTCGAAGCAAAGGTTTTACTAATGTATAAAACGTCTAGCACCCCTCTCTCACCTCCTGCACTAGATCTTATTTGGAAGTTAGTAAGCTATGATAGATAATACTGTCTTGTCATTTACTATACAAGTGCAGATTTGATGACTGTTAAATTTTAATAACATGACCCCACTGGTAGTCATTACTTATTTTTTTATGAGAAATATCTATAACGCTTCATGTAATATGAGCCCTTGCCTAAGAAATATACTACCCTGCTCCCCTGGTCCCCCCATCCCTGAGTTTTTTCCTAATTCTTTTATGTGAACTTTCCCGTTTATCTTGTGGTTTGCTTTGGTACATTATTTCCCACTTTCTGTGTGCTCCAGTTGTTTTAGTTTGTTCCTATTCATTGGTATAAGAGCATGAAATAATAGGCTCAAGGGCAAATGGGGAGGATATACAAGCTAAGACTTTAAACCTGAAAGGCATTTCTTTGATAAAGGGGTAGCTCCGTTTAAGTGGGAGCATCTCCATTAGCATTAATGGAGTCAGTACATCAGCTGAAGCATCTCAGAGGTTAATAAGGCTTCCTGGCTAGCTTCTGACATCAATACACCATGGCGCCTGATTTTGTTGGTCCTTCAGAGGCTTTCTTAACAACAATCTAACAGACTCTTTGTAAGTCATTTCTTGTGAATTATTGAAACAAATGTTTGGCTGCTAATTGAGGAACGCTACTGTGTTTTATAATCACTGCAGTTTGAGTTTTTAGCACTAAACAAAACAGTTACAATTGATTTGTGGCTTTTTTCTGGTTTCAGTTAGCTGTAAGTTATATCTTTTTGCTTTTTGGTGTCATTTATTTAAGTATTTATTAAAATACAGTGTTATAGTCTTCCTCCCTCACCCCTCCCCAGTATATGTGTGTGTTCTGCATTCATGAAGTGTGAGATCACAAGTAGTAACAGGAATAGCTTATAAGGAAATACTGGAGAGTGGTTAAATTCAAGCTTTGGAGATAGATAGCCCTAGTTTTAAATTCTGGCTTTGTCATTGGCTAGGTGTTGTGCTTAATTTCTGTAGCCTCAGTTTTCTCTTAAACTGAGGTGTTTGAGGAAATCTATAGAGATCACTGATGTTTAGAGCTTTAACCAATCCCAAGTTCATAGTAAAAGTTCCATGGAACATAGCAACAGTAAAATAATGCATAAATTACTGGTGTTAATCCTGTGGTGTTTTAATGGAAAATTTCTTTGGAAAATACATTTCCTTTTGAAACTTAATCTAATTGTGGTTTAAATCCACATTTATTTTCCCACAATTATTTTTAAAAGAGTCACCTTACTGAAAATTAATTTGAATTATTTTAATAAAAACTTTTCTCACAATGTGAGAATTGGAAAAATATTTCTGGTTGTGTGTTTTATATGTAATTTTTGATCTTTCCCTGCAATCTAGATTACTTATTTAGTCTCTAATGACTAGGTGTTTTTCCAATGTTTATCAAACACATAATTTTCTTTATGCTCTAGCTTTCTTCCTTTTAGACAGTGCCCCCAAACATTACCTTAACCTTATTGCTTGTTAATGCATCGGAGACTAATTAGATGAGATTCCCGTAAAATAAAAAATAATCACACACATTACTTTTGTCTATTTGCTTTGAATAAAGTGGAACTAATAAAGCATCTTAAGTTATTTTAATTAAAATTGCATTTTAGAAGCATTATATTGAATTGTTTTCTGTTATCAGAGAAAAAAGAATCTTCTTTGCTAATTTTATATGATACTTCATTCATCTAGTAATTAGTATGTTGGATGGAGACTGTTTTTTTCACATGTCAGATCCTGATGTACAATCTTATATAACAGCATATTATAAATTATCTTTGGAAGCATGATCTTTTTTCACAGGGATTCTACCAGATCATCCCAGTCACTTTCGTGCTAAAAAATAGTTTTAAAATTAAATTTATAATATCTGAAAAAAATAGAATACCATCCTACTTCTTACTATGTCACATGTTTTAAGTTATATACATTAAGAAGAGGGGAACATAATTTTTATAAAATATAATTGTATCCTCATGTGAAACAAAGCTTTTTAGTTATTTACTTATGGCTTTATTCTCACCATGATTACTTTGGGGCTGTACTGATACCATTCACTCAAACTGATACTGAATTTACAGTCACATGAAAAGTCAGACTGAATTTCTGTGAAGTTCACTGCTACATATAGGCTCGTAAGAGAAGAAAGAATTTAATGGGTAGGAGAACTAACAAATGCATAGTTCTACTTAGAATTCAAATACTGATATGAAGTTATTTATCAGTTTACCTTTCTTTTTATAGACTTTGAAAACTGGCCTGACGATGGTTGGGAAAGTGGTGACTCAGCTGACAGGCACGCTGCCTTCAGGTGTGACAGAAGATGATGTTGCCATACATAGTAATTCGAGGCGGAGTCCTTTGGTCCCAGGCATCATCACTGTAATAGACACGGAAACAGTTGGAGAGGGCCAGGTACGAACTTGTGATGCATGTAATATCCATTTTTTGCAGAGGGCTGGCTGACTGAGAATATTCTTTGGGATCAGGATTAGCCAAAATGTACTTGGCCTTGTAGGTTGTTAATCTGGATTTCTAGAAATCAAGGTTATTTTAGGTTAGATTCTTCCCACTCCCCCCCAAAAATGATGAGTAATATGTTAGAACCTGTTATTTCAAATTTTATAAATCCATCAAACCTGAAGGTAAAGTTGAGGTTCCATGAGATTCTCTTGTTCTCTCTTCATCAGGACATGTGTTTCACAGGCAGATATTTGCTCATAGATCAACAGGATCTTACGGGGAATTAAAAAAAAAGATTGCCTGTGATGGTTATAGGTGAATACTATCAAATTCTATTATAGATATTTCCTTATAAATATGAAAATACATGAAACCCCAAAGTATATGCTAGAATACATACATGATAATAACTAATTGTAAAATCCTATATCTTCAGTTAAAACAGATTTTTAAAATCTAAGTTCAGAAACAGGAGAAATGATTTAAACATGGAAAAATGCCTAGTTGATAAGAAACCCATTGGGTTTAGTTTTTTTCCTCATGTACTTATAAATATTTCTTCTTTCGTATCATAGTTTTAGATTTTAAATACATTTCTGAAAGGAAGTAATATTAAAATGCAGTTAGTTTGCAATCATTACTATAAAATATAATCTAGCCGAAACCGGTTTGGCTCAGTGGATAGAGCGTCGGCTTGCGGACTGAAGGGTCCCGGGTTCGATTCCGGTCAGGGGCATGTACCTTGGTTGCGGGCACATCCCCAGTGGGAGGTGTGCAGGAGGCAGCTGATCGATGTTTCTCTCTCATCGATGTTTCTAGCTCTCTATCCCTCTCCCTTCCTCTCTGTAAAATACCAATAAAATATATTAAAAAAAAAATCTAATACCTATTACTAAAATGAGATAGTAGAGCAACATTTGTGAAAGATTGCATTTGTCAGGTATTCATGTACTAATTTCTATAGTAAGATCAATTGTCATTTCAAAAAAAGTGGAACCTATTGCAATTAAAAAAAATCTTTTGAAATTTTTGGTTATTGAATTTATCTATTGTATTTTACTTGAAATCAGAATAATAATAATTCTCCACCTTGCCCATCTTAACTTTGTTGTTAACCAACTATGTTATAGACTTATATTCCTTTTAAAAAATATATATTTTATTGATTTTTTACAGAGAAGAAGGGAGAGGGATAGAGAGTTAGAAACATCCATGAGAAAGAAACATCGATCGGCTGCCTCCTGTATGCCCCCTACTGGGGATGTGCCCGCAACCAAGGTACATGCCCTTGACTGGGATCGAACGTAGGTCTTTTCGGTCCGCAGGTTGACACTCCATCCCCTGAGCCAAACTGGTTAGGGCTAGACTTATATTCTTGTTTAAAACTCTGTTCAATGAAATGTTAGCAAAGTTTTCAGTTGAATGTAATGACGTGTTAATAAGAGCTGTTTTAGTTAGGTTAGCTCAAGTTGATGGACATTTACAGATGTTCTCTTTTTAAATTGGAATTAAATATATGAATCCTTTCATGTTTTATAAGTGTTAAAAGAATAGTTATTTTCTTTTGTCCTTTGATTCTTAATTCACCTCCAAGGCCACCCACATTTACTGAGAGTAGTAACGACCCTTCTCAGCATTGTCTAGGTTGGGGAGTGTAATGTACGTCTGTTAAACATCCAGCCTTTGTTGACAGACAGATTTGTGCTCATTTAAAAGTAGGAAATGTTATGTCTTATTATCTCTAATGAAACAGAGATGTAACTCATTACTTTATTATATGTAAGTGTAGGAATATGTTAAAAGAAAAATTAAGCTAATTTCATAAAATGCATAACAATAGGCCATATGTTTTCAAATGTTTGTCACCGTACCTCCTCTCCCCCACCTCCTCCCATTCTTCAGTAACTTTTTTTTATAATTTTAAAATGGAATTCTCAGGTTTGAAATATGGAAATGAACTGTAGATTGTGGAGTTGCAAAAGTTATTTTTTTCTGTGATAAATTCATTGTTAACACTTGAAACAACTAAAGATGTTTATTAGGAAATAAGACTCATAGAAATGTTAGCATTTAGGTTAGTGTCATTCAACTTGAAATGTTCTATTTTCTATTATTTGTTTGGAGCATAATCTTATTTTCATTTCTACTTATAAAATATTCTAAAATTTTAACTTGACTTAAACATTTTAAGACAGGAAATAAATTGATGTTCAATAAATGGTAAGTTGCTATATGCATTTTAAAATAATTATAAATATTTTTTAAAGCAACAAGATTTTGTCAGTGTAATACTGTCCTCCTCCCTTCTTTTATTAATGTGAATCTGTTTTTTGTCATGAAGACATTTTTGTCTCTGATAAATAGTTCAGTTGGAGTACAGGGCTGTTTTTAGGTTACTCTGGTTTGTATTTAAATAAGAACACTTCGGTGGTTAATGTCATAGATTTATCACTTTTAGCCCTTTCCCACTGATGTTTGACCTTCTCCTTAATGTTTCTGCTTTTTTATATACATCATAGGAGCTCATGCTGACATTAGGTTCACTTTTGCTGTTTAAATCCATTGAGCCTTTAATAAAGATATTTTCATGTTTACATTGGTGGTGTATAAAATTTTATTCACCATTTTTCTGATACTAAATTGATTAGTTTGACTTTATAATGTTGGGATCATTGTGTAGTAACTGCATTAATGAAGAAAGGATTTAATTGACTTCATGTACATTTTTTATCTGTGTTGCTTTCATTTTCATTTAAAAGCATTTCTTGCCTAAGATAAGTCAAGCTGTATATAATTTGCCTTTATACATTTATATAATTGAGATTAGCAATGTGGCAAAGTCTCTAATAAAAAAAATACTCCAGAATGATGACATAAACTTGAGCTATCTTGCCTTGAGTACATGTGTTATTCATAATAATTTAATGGTTCCTTAGGTATCTTTTTGTTCATATGATAAAGGCTTATTCACTTTGTATCAATTAAAATGCTTTGCTTTGTTTTAATATAATCATGTGCTTTACTGCATATATTTAGGGCTTCAGTCTGTTTAGTTAAGTGGTGAGTAAAAATTAAATGTCTTAGGACAATTATATTGGAATATCTCTGGTTTTATTGATTTGATACTTTAGTCAAGGTGCTAATGCAATGGAGAGAATCCTTCCAAAAGTATCTGGTTATTAGATTTGTGAAGGTCTTAAAAAGAAGATTCAAAGAATCCTATGTAGTGGTATGAGGTTTTGCTGTGTACCAAGATTAATGTGCCTTTTGCTTGATGACTTCTGTATTAGTACCATCAACTAGAGCACGCAATACTAATTGTGTTGGAAGGAGAGGTACAGGGTTATAACACACATAAAAAGAAAGGGAGTCTTGTAAGATTGAGTTAAAATAGGAAAATGTGCAAAAAGCAAATGTATCACAGAAAAAATATATACAAATGGTATAAAATCTATGCCCATTACTTCACTTGTTAATGAGAAAGACGTGTTGAAACTTCAGTGAGATACTATCTATCACCTACTAGAAAGAAATTCAAAAGCTTGCAGCTTGCATTTTAATTTTGAAATAATTGTAAACACATAGTAAGTTGAACATATATCCATGTGCTCTCGCCCAGGTTCTTCCAGTACAATATCAAAACCAGGAAATTGACAATGGCACATTACTGTTACTAAGCTATAGACCTTATTCACCTCTCACCATTAGTTTTACCTGCATTCATTTGTATTTGTATGTGGGTATGTATAGTTCTATGAAATTGTATCCCATGTGCAGATGAATATAATTAACATAATCCACCACAATTAGGATACTGGACGGTTTTACACACACTTTTTTTGTATTCAAGCCCATCCTTCAGTCAACCTCTATCCCTTTCTCCTGAAAAACAGTAGTCTGTTCTCTACTAGTATGTTATATAAGAAATCATAATATGCAACAGTGTAATATTAACTTACTCTTTTATTAGTCCAATTGAGGGTTTGTCAATTTTGTTGATCTAAAAAAACGAACTATTAGAAATAAACTTAAACGAAGGAGGTGAAAGACTTGTATACTGAAAACTGTAAAACATAGTTAAGAGAATTCCAAGATGATACAAGTAAGTGGAAAGACATCTCACATGTGTGGATTTTAAAATTTAATGTTGTTAAAATATCTATACCAGCCAAAGTGATACACATATTAAATGCAGTTCTATCAAAATCCTACCCTAAAATTCTTACGGGATCTTCAGAGACCCAGAAAAGCAAAAACAATCTTGAAAAAAGAACATGATTGGAGTCCTCACATTTCCTTATTTCAAAACATACTACACAGCAATATGTGGCATAAGGATAGATATGTAGACCAATGGCATAGAATAGAAGAGCACAGAAATACACCAATACATATAAGTGCAAAGTATTTTCAATAAGGGTGCCCAAACTACGCAAAAGGTAAAGAAGAGTCTCTTCAATAAATGACTCTGGGAAAACTGGATGGTCAACTACAAAATAAAGAAGGCGGGCTCTTACCTTACACCATACACGAAAATGAACTTAAACCCATCGTAGACCTAACCATGAGACCTAAAACTATTAAACTCCTGAAGAAAATTAAGGGGAATAAATTTGCGATTTAAAACTATCTGCTTTAATATACTTCTGATTTTATGACTTAGTAATGTTTTCAAAGAGGTGATGTGTCTATCTAAAAAACTAGGAGTTTACAGACCAGTACTTTTCTACTTAAAATAAAAATTTTAGGGATAATCCCTCTGACATATAGTTGTGTGTGTTTAACCTATTAAGTTGTTTTTCCTTGTTTTATTCCAATCATGGGCAAGAATTTTTCGGCAGGCCATAACACAATAAGAGCTGTGTGTTTCTGTCATTGAATAAAGCTCTACATAGCTGATTTGATTTTATTTGCTGCTGCTGTTGTTTTGTGAACCTACATTTCAAGAAATGATTGTCTCTGTCACCTATAGTCAAGTTAACCAACTGTTTAGAGTTTATATGATTGATCTGCTGGGGTCGTATTATATTGTTTCCTCTCTCCTCAAGTAGTATTTTCACTTTTTAGTGGCAAGAATAATCTTACAATATAATGGAAGCATGTCATTTGGTCACGGACATTGTGGTGTAACTGTGTATAGCTTCAAACTCAGTAATTGGTGATTAAAGGTTAACTTCCATTTGCCTCTTTATTTTTGTAAAGGTGCTCGTGAGCGAGGATTCTGACAGTGATGGTATCGTGGCTCACTTCCCGGCTCATGAAAAACCAGTGTGCTGTATGGCTTTTAACATAAGTGGTATGTTTGTTTTTCCCCATTTATATCATGGGCTTTCCAATTGATTTTTTTTGAAATGGAATATCTGAAACACGAATCTCGTTTTTCTTCTGTGTGCCAGTGTATATAACAAAAGCAAGTAGTTTCAGTAACTGGTTATTGAATGAATGAATTTATAAAATTTAGAAACCCTGTAAACATTAGCTTTACTCACAATAACGTGGTGAAAGCAGCAGTCTGTAAACAAGTGTTGAGTTGCATTAATTTCTGAATTACAATTAAGCCAAGAACTTCAGTATTTCAGTCAACATATTAATGTATGTGAATGGAATTTTCTTTATAACTTCAAGTTCCTTTTTAATGTCACATTTTATAAACTAGTTTACTTATATTTTTTTCCCCTTTTCTTGAGGTGTTTTTGTTTTTCTGGTTCTTCTTAAAGCATGTGGTAAGGAGAGATGTTAAAGCAATGTGGAATGCCTTATTACCTTTTGTTTTCCCCCCAACTTTTTATTATAAAAAGTTTTAAACATAAGAACAGATATAAAGGTTAGTATAATAATGACCCACATATCACCACCTTGATTAAACAGGTGTTCACATTTTAATGTATATTATATATATGTATGTGTATTTTGCTGAACCATTTGAATGTAAGTTCCACATATTATAACATTTCACCCATCACAAATGAACTACGCATTTCCTAAGAATAAAGACCCCTTTCTGTATAACCAAAAATTATATATTAGTTCAGAAAACTAACATACTGTATTATCTAATATCCAAGCCAAATTTAAAATTCCCCTGGCTGGGTAGCTCAGTTGATTGGAGTGTCATCTCATACACCTAAAGGTTGAGGTTCCCCCAGTCGGGGCGCATTTGGGAGGCAACCAGTGCATGTTTCTCTCTCACATTGATGTTTCTCTCTCTGTCTCTGTCTCTGTCTCTCTCTGTTTTCCTCTCTTTTCCTTTTTCTCTCTCTTCCCCTCTCCCTTTCCCACTCTAAAAACAATAAACATATAATTGGGTGAGGATTAAAAAAAATCCCCAATGGTCTCAAAAGTGTATTCTCCAGCTACTTCAAACTAAGTTCTAATTAAAGTTCACTTCTTACATTTTGTCATGCCTCTTTGGGTCCTTTTAATCCAACATATAACTTCCACCTTTTCTTTTTTGCAGTGCCCAGACCAGTTATCTTATGCAAATTCTGTACTTGTCATATTTTTTTCATTATAATAATGTTTTCCTTATTCCCTAAAGAGGCTTTTAAATGACATTCAGGCTAAGGATTTTTTTTTTTAACATCTTAAGTATTACTGTCTACATCATTGCATCTCAACAAGAGTCATATACTAGTAATATCAGGTTGCCTTGCAATTTATGATACTGTGTTTGATCACATGGAGAAGTTAGTGACCCATCAAATGTCTGCATATTGGAGAGAGGTTTCTCTTGTAGAGGTTTCTCTAGCAAGTAATCTTCAGAGTGTTATTTTTGGCCTCATTTCTGAAACAACTTTTTACTTAATAGTTTTGTTACATTGAAGGCTATATTATAATGGTGGTTTTTCTGATTGTATTGTGTTTTCTGCATTGATTATCTGCTATTCTTCTATCAAAATTTTTTTTCTTTCATCAACCAGTAATGAACCACAGTTATCCTGTATGTAAAAGGCAGAGATTAAATGCTTAATTCTTTCTCTTTAATTACCAATTTTCATTGTTAGGAATTGGTTTAATACTTCCAGTGGCAGAATTCTACTCCAGTGGAATTAATTTTAAAATACTTTGTTCATAAATAAAATTGTTCTCTTGCTTTCAGAGCTGAAATAGTCTTCATAAATTTACAGTCCTTTTAGATCTTATTTCTTTGGTTGATGTGTCTGAAGAGACTGCCATTTTATCTTATTCTGCAGAAATGATCCTATTAGTTAAAGCTGATGTAAAGATCCATCTTTCCCTTCTTCTCAAATAAAGAATGATGGTAAGCAGATAATATAGAGTACTTTGGATAATCTTTCCTCTAATATCTTAATTAGTCATTTTTGATAGAGAGCAAGATTTTTGTAGTGATTGTTGATCGGTAGGATTGATTTAATTAATGAAGACAATGATTTATTGAAGTGCTCTGAATGTTGTGGGAATTAAGTTAAATTTGAAGAAAGAGTCTGGAAGTTCTGTTCCTTATAGCACTCCACTTGGAGTAACCAGTATGACTCATTTTGATAGGCCATCTGTTATGTCAGATCTCCTTTGTATTAATGTGTATTTCACATTACCCTAGTCAGAATGCTTCAGACACTGGAAGCTGTATTTTTTCCTATCTGTAACTTTCTTTTATAATAAGAACATATTATATAACATAAAGAATGTAGTTATCCCTATCATTGTCTAGCAATTAATTCTAGAAAACTATTGGTTCTTTTCTATGGTTTCATAACTTTGATCTACATTTGCCTTTGAATTCTGTTTGAACTCCCCAATTTGTGTTTTTATGGTAAGATTTAAAATTTTTATATTTATACCTACTTTTTTTTGCACTTATGGATCATATAGTAATCATTTCTTTAAATATTTGTTTACCTAGTTAGCCTATGAGTTCCAGTTTACATTTGGATTCACTCTTGGTTTATATTCTGTGGGTTTTGACAAATATGTAGTGACATGCATCCACCAGTATAATACTACACCGTATAGTCTCACTCCCTTAAAGATCCCCTTTGCTCTTCCTGTTCATTCCTCCCTCCTTCGAACCCCGACAACCACTGATTTTTCCACTGTCTCCATACTTTCGGTTTTTGCAGAATGCCGTATATTGGAGTCTTATAGTAGGTAGCCATTTCAGATTGGCTTCTTTTACTAACAGGCACTTCCTTCATCTCTTTTTATGCCTCATTTGCACATTTCTTTTTATGTTATTCTCTAAATATTTTTTATGGTTTAAAATTATGGTAAAGCCTATATTTTAACATATGAACAAAAATCATATATTTTAAGTATTTTACTTTGTCTTTTAAAAAATATTAGTCTTTGAAAGAGGTTTCTAGGCTTCACCATGTTGTTAAAAAGTTCATTGCACGAAAAATGTTTGAGTCCATGCATGATTTTCAACTAACACATTAGAAACGAACTCTTTCTTTTAACTGGAGACTCCATTCACATTGCCTGGCTCAGTCATGGTGATTCAGAGAGAGTCACCACCCATGGAGTTTTGCTGGTGTGATAGGGACTTAAGGAAGGAGAATCCTTTTTGGAGTTAGGAGAGCCTGCTAGGAGATGAGATGACTTCTAACTTGGTCTTTGACTATTGGGCAACATTCTTCAAGGGGAATTCAGTTCTAAACTGGAACCTAAAAGATAATTAGCTAGGAAATAATGATTCAGTGCCTGGCATATAAAGAAATATTAGTTGAGTGAAAGAGGCAAGAAAAAATATTGCACGTTCAACATAGATTGTGAAGCAGAATCTATACCATGGACTGATCAATTTCTTATGTGGTAGAGATATTTCAATGCATCGTCATTTCTGCAACATATTATAAATGCTTTGTACCTATTTAAATATTTGAATTAAATGGAGGGTTCATAACTCAGCAACCACTCACAAAATTGGTCTGCAAAATATAGATGCTGGTAGGCAGAGATTTCATACATTTGCTTACAATTTATCTTGGTTATTTACTGTTCAGCTCTTAGTATTTTTACTATTCAGAATATGACTGATATTGCTTGAGTATGGCACAAGTGTATATATAAAATATTTAATTCTCAATGATTTGCAAGCCTTGTTTGTTTGTGTTTTGTTTTGTTTCATTTTGTTTTAAAGCTGGTCGGCAGCCTACCAGAGAATGGCTATGGCTGCCAACTATTATCCAGTTCCTAACGTTAGGTGACATTTTATTTGTCAAGTTTCTGTATCATGTTTCTTGTTTTAGCCAACACTCCCAGATTAAGATAGAAATACATACATATGAATTATTTGAGTTGAGAAGCTGCATTGCCATTTGTAAATGCATGGATACCTTAGTAGATGTTATTTATTCCATTTAACTATGTTACAGTTTAAAAAATATTTTTGGGAGATCAAATGATGAATTTTCTATCAACCTTTGTATAATTCCTCCTCTGTAAATTTATTTATGTTATAAAATGAGGCAGTTTTCTGTTCTCTGGCTGAATTATTTTTGTTAGCTTCTGAACATTTATTAATTGGTATTTTGTACACATAAGTACTGTATGAAGTGGTCCTTCACACAGTACTTATGATTTTTTATTTTTTATAGAATAAACCAGACCTGTTGGTCACATTAAAAGCAATGTAATATGTACATGATGGAATAACTCTAGAAGTGAATTAAGGGGAAAAAGTAGGTTGTGTGAGTCAGTGGCATGAGGTTCAATCTTGTATGGGACTACTCAGAAAAGAAATTAAGGGATGCCATTAAATAGAGCTGTGAAACTTTTAGTTCAGCAGCTGCATTCAGTTTGTTTTTCAATTTCTCCTTCCCATTCTTGTTTATTAGCTGTGACTCTTGAGTCCTGAATTAAAACACATATATTTTTTTTAAATATATATTTTATTGATTTTGTACAGAGAGGAAAGGAGAGGGATAGAGAGCCAGAAACATCGATGAGAGAGAAACATCGATCAGCTGCCTCCTGCACACCTCCCACTGGGGATGTGCCCGCAGCCAAGGTACATGCCCTTGACCGGAATCGAACCCGGGACCCTTGAGTCCGCAGACCGACGCTCCATCCACCGAGCCAAACCGGTTAGGGCAAAACACATATTTTAATGGCATTATGATTTGGTTGAAAGTGCCAGGAAGGCCTCCATATTTAGATCTGGGCAGCTTCAATATGGGTGGTGTAAGTTGCTTTCAATTATTTAGATACACAGTGAATACCAATTTCTAGGGAACTTTTAAAATAAAATGAATACAATTTTTAAAGCAGTTTTAGGTTCCAGCAAACAAGTGGAAAGTTCAGAAAAGTCTCTCTCTCTCACACACACACACATAACCTCCTATACTACCAAAATGCCACACCACAGAGGTAGTTTTGTTATAATCATGAATCTATATTGATACATCATTATCAATCAAAGTCTTTAGTTTACATTAGGGTTCACTGTTGGTGGTTTTACATTCTGTGGGTTTTGACATGTTAATATTGATATGTATCCACCTTTGCAGATATAGAATAGTTTTACTACCCTAAATTTTTCTTTTATTCAAATTTGGGACTTCTTAGTTACTGTTTATTTTCTTATCTTTTCCTTTTTTTCAGTCATTATTTTTTTAAACATTCATTCTGCTTCTTGTTTTCCTCTTCTTTCCTTTGGAACTCCATGATTCATAGATTCATCTCCTTGGTGGTATCCCACAGGTGTCAGAGGCTCTGTTAATCTTTCTTCGTTCTTTTCAAAATACTACCCTTCCTTTCTTGAATTCTTTTTGTACTTTTATCAATAAAGTACACACTTTTTGTGGGTTATTTTTGGGTTCTCTGATGAAGATGACCTCTTTTAGCTATTTTCTGTCTGGGAATATCTGTATTTTTGCCCATAGTTTTGATAAGTATTTCAACTAGAGATGTTATTTTAGTTTGACCACCCCTCCTCCCCGCCCCCCCCCCCCCCCCCCAACTGTCAGCTGTCTTTCCTTGTTCACAGCTTTTGGCATTATTAATCTAATCCTCTTGATTTTTTTTTTGGGGGGGGGGTGGTAGAATTCTAATCTGTGGTGTTAGTTCAAATGGAGCCTTTGGAAGTTTTTCTAAAGGTCGGTGCCTTCTCCTTACCCTCACCTATTGTGGATTGCTCTCTTTCTGGCTGTTTTGTCTGAGGTGAGAGCAGCTGCTTCTATTTAGGTGTTTTTATACTGAACTTGCAAATAGATTTTTTAAGTGCTTTGATTTTTGTTGTTTATCAGTTTGTTTTTGTCATAGGGCAAGAATAACAGCTTCTTTTGATTTTACAAATTCAGTCCAAAAGCCTCTGCGCTGGTCATTCAAGTGTGTAAAATGTTCTCTAAGACACTGGTTTATACCACAACCTTTCTACATGTATTAGTCAGCTTGGGCAGCCATAACAAAACACTGTAGACTTGATGGCTTAAATAACAGAAATTTATTTTCGGACAGTTCAAGATCAAGGTTCCAGATGATTTGGTTTCTAGCAAATGGCCACCACCTGGCTCTGAGCTTGCATAGCCTTTCCTCGGTGCAAGGGAGCAGGGAGAAAGAAAGAGGTGGCTCTCTTCCTGTAAGATGCTAATGCTCTCAGGTCAGAGCCTCTCCATTGTGACCTGATATGTAGACACTTAATTATTTCCTAGGAGCCTTCATCTCCATGTATTGCCACACTGGGTTTTTAGAGTTTCAATATATGAATTTTGGAGCTACACAAACATTCAATCCATAATAGTACTTTTGAGAATCATTGTTACTCTTAGTTTTTTTTTTTTTTTTTAAATATATTTTTATTGATTTTTTACAGAGAGGAAGGAAGAGTGATAGTCAGAAACATCGATGAGAGAGAAACATCGATCAGCTGCCTCTTGCACACCCCCTACTGGGGATGTGCCCGCAACCAAGGTACATGCCCTTGACCGGAATCGAACCTGGAACCTTTCAGTCCGCAGGCTGACGCTCTATCCACTGAGCCAAACCGGTTTTGGCACTCTTAGTTTTTAAAACATCTTATTTGACCACAGCCCAATTCTAGGCTATTCTGTTTAGCTGTGATTGTTGCAGCATACTTAATTCCACTTTAAGGTATTCAGTTATTTTGTAAGATATATTAAATGTTAATGATACTTCTATCTTTAAACAACTTCCTTATTGCTCTGAGTGTATTGTCCAAAAGCCTGGTACAAGTGACTGATGGCTTCAACCAGGTCTACATTTTTCCTCCAATATTTATCCATAGTAGATGTTTTTCAGCTGCTTAAACATGTTACATCATTTTCCCTCTGCCTAGAATCCTTTTTGACCTGGCTAACTCTTATTTACCACTTGAGTCCCATTTTTAAATATTATTTTAGGAAGACTTACCTGACACTACATAAAATGTCATTCTCCCCCCATCCCTGCTGCCCCCACCTCACGTTGCCACTTAATTGAGCAAGTTACTTTATCTGCTTGGATCACTCCCAGTACTTTAAATTCCTCATCAGTAAAATGAGGATCAATATACTGAGACCTCAATAAATATCAACTGTTGTCTTTATTATTATTAATTCTCTCATCCTAGTTTTTAATTTATTTACTAGAGGCCCGATGCATGAAAATTTGTGCAAGAGTAGGCCTTCCTTCCCCAGCTGCCAGCACCGGCTTCCCTCCGGCACCTGGGACCCAGGCTTCCCCCCCGCTCCACTGGCAGGCACTCGGGACCTGGGCAGCTTCCCTCCAGCCCTGGCTTCATCCAGAAGGATGTCTGGTCTAATTAGCATATTACCCTTTTATTATTATAGATACCCCTCAAGAGTATCCTTTTGAAATGTTTTCTGCTGGAGATGAGCTTTTATTTTGTCTCCGAAGTTTTTTTACCCTAGCAATTTTTACGAGTTGATAGTGAGTAAATATATCCTTCCTATATAATAAAAGAGTAATATGCAAATTGACCATCACTCCAACACTCAAGATGGCTGCCCCCATGTGGACACAAGATGGCCACCACAAGATGGCCAGCAGGGTAGGACAGTTGGGAGGGACCAGGCCTGCAAGGGAGGGCACTTGTGGGCGATCAGGCCAGCAGGGGAGGGCAGTTGGGAGGGACCAGGCCTACAAGGGAGGGCAGTTGGGGGCGATCAAGCCTGCAGGGGAGGGCAGTTAGGGGAGATCAGGCCGGCAGAGGAGGGAAGTTGGGGGTGACCGGGCCTGCAGGGAAAGGCAGTTGGGGAGGACCCAGGCCTGCAGGGGAGAGCAGTTGGGGGGACCAGGCCTACAGGGGAGGGCAGTTAGGGGCAAACAGGCTGGCAGGGGAGCAGTTAGGCATCAATCAGGCTGGCAGGGGAGTGGTTAGGGGGTGATCAGGCAGGCAAGCGAGCACTTGGAAGCCAGCAGTCCTGGATTGTGAGAGGGATGTCCGGCTGCCTGTTTAGGCTGATCCTATTGGAATTGGGCCTAAATGGGCAGTCGGACATCCCTCTCAGGGTCCCAGGTTGGAGAGGGTGCAGGCTGGGCTGAGGGACACCCCTCCCCCCCCCCCCCCCCCCGCCGTGTACAAATTTTGTGCACCGGGCCTCTAGTCTCTCTATATAAATGCCTAATTTGGTAATTGTCCCTTTGACCGTTCGACCATTGTACCAGTTGCTATGAAGTGCACTGACCACCAGGCAGCAGGTGTTGGGTCCGGTACGTTAGCTTGCTGTTGAGGTCTGGCCGAGACGGGCCAGACATGCCCTGGACACCTCCTGTGGTCCTTCCCTGTCCCCGATTGTGCACCGGTGGGGTCCCTCGGCCTGGCCTTTGCTCTCTCACCATCTGGGACCCCTCAGGGGATGTTTGAGAGCTGGTTTCAGCCCAATCCCCACAGGCCAGGCCGAGGGACCCCACCAGTGCATAAATCCGTGCACCAGGGTTCTAGTATTGAATAATTACATTAATTAATTGTTTCTTTCCCTATTGTTATAATCATGGAGATACTATGGCAGGGCAGAGATAAGGCATTAATTCAATGTAATTAGTCATTTGTTGAGTAAAACCAATTTATATCTAATTGTGGTTCCAGTAAGTCTTCCTCCCTAAATTGTGGGAGTGATCTATCTTGTAGAAGCTACATTATATTTAGGTAACTAAATTCACTAGCTTGGCATATTATTAATTATATTGCCTTTAACATAAAATAAGTATTTTTTATTAATTAAATTAGATATTAGAAGCATATGAAAGACATTCTCAACTCTGTAGTAAGCCTGACATTTCTGAAACAGACCTGCTGTCTTTAATTTGGTAAATAATTTTTTTGTTTGTTTCCACTGCATTTATTACTAATATAAAAAACGTTAAAAAGAAACAAAATTCATTTTCAGTTCTCCAACGGCTCTCACCCTCCCTCTTGTCCACACAACTCCTGACCCATGTCCTCAGGGCCAGTTCAAGACTGAGTCTGCTCATTGCAGTTTTCACAGAAAACAACCAGCAGCAGCAACGGCGGTGGGGAGAGGGCGGCAGGACTGTCCAGGTGGAGATTCACAGAATTCACAAGAAGGCCTGGGGCCTCCCAGGGACTAGGCTAATGAACAGGGCTGTGGAGGAAATGGGGTAGAGCACACCTCATGGGCCCGTGTCAAACCCAGAAAAAGTGGCACCAGAAGAATGGGGGGCCAGGGCGGCAGTCTTGTGGGAAGTTCCCAGTGCCCCCTTGTTGGGGTGGGGAGAGCCTGAGGCACCCCAGCCTCACTCGCTTGGGCAGAAACACTATAGTGCGGAGAAGCCACAGAAATGCCACGGACACTGAGACAGGCTCTGGGGTGCGTTCACCCGCACAGCGATCCCCGGCCCCGCTACCGGCGGCGAAACCACGGGATCCCAGAGCAGGTGAGCGGCCTTTCGGGAAGGGCCCGGCGTCATCCAAACTGGACCCCAGGCCAGACAACCCGGGGTTCCTCCAGCAGCCCAGCACTGGGGCAGGGCTCGCACAGGGGGTGCTGGGGACAGGCAGCAGAGCGCGTGGGAGGACACTGCTCCAGGCTCAGGGCTTGAGGGCAGCACTGCGGCTGGTGGACGGCACCTACTCCGTCTCCTGCTCGGCAGTCAGTGGCGAGGGGAGAGGACCCAGGAGGCAGCCGAGGGAGCAGAGATGGGGCCTGAAGGCGAGGCTCTGAGGCCGGATCAGCAGAAAGAGTGCCCGCCTACCCCAGTGATGAAACACAACTCTGAACCCTGAGTGGGGAGGGGATAGATGGGGTGGGAAGTACATGCCGCTGGGTGACGGGGCTCCCTCCAGCTCCGCTGGGAAGGCAGTCTCACAGAGGAGGTCCGTTGACGCCTGGGTGGTAGAAGGCACAGAGGTCCTCATATCGACAGTGGCCTTTTTTGGCAAAGTGTCGGCAGACTGGACGGTTAGATTTGTCTTCCATAACCTGGGGTTCATCCTCGAGGGGCAGGTATTCTTGACAAGCGACCAGCTTTTGAGCCTTGGAGGATGTCTCTGTTCTTTGTGAAAGCCTCCCCTGGGGGGACTACCTTGGTCTGGCCCAGGAAAAGGAGGCTCAGCACTGACCCCCCAACCTCGACCATATGGGCGAGACGTGGGGCCTAAGCCTCCCCACACTGGGCCTCTGCCCTGGGGAGGAGGTGGGAGACTCAGCAGTGGTGGAATCATCAGTCCCCTTGATCCTGGGGGACCTCTGCGAAGAGCTGCCTTGGGGTCACCAGGCTTTCCATTGGCTATGGGGGGAGGGCCCAGAAGGCTGGGCGGTCCCGCAGGCCGCCTGTCGCCTTCATCCCCAGCCTCTTTCCGCTCCGGCACCTGGGGCGGTGGCTGCAGCTCAATTTGGTAAATAATTGATCTGTTGTCCAGTGGCGTTATTTCTGCCAGCTGAGTAGCTGAGAGCTGTGAATTGCAACACATTTACATTTTAAATAATTACCCTTTCTTGGCAGGGAAGTTGTTTTTCCATCCATTAATAAGACAAAAATGAATGTTGGGTATCTAGTAAAATAGATTAAAACATGGACCCCTTTGGGTGCATGACTGTATCTTTAAGAGACTTTGCATTTTTCTGGTTATGTAAATGTTGTATATTGAAAGGTGATGGTGGTCCTGGATTAATCAGTAGGAAAGTTTAAGTTGAAGGTTTTTTTATGCACAGAGTTCTCTCCTCACCCCCCCCCCCATTGATCACAGCAGGTGGTCAGGTGGTCTTGATTTTTGTGACTATCTATAATGCTTCACAGATAACAGAATTATATGGCTTCAGATTTTCCCTCTAACAGTTCTGGTGTATCACTGCCAGTCACACTATGTCACTCACACTGCAAGGGCAGCTTGAAGAGCTTATTGCTTTATCTCCCCCCCCCCTCCCCCCAAGAAGCGGGTGTTTCTTTAGGTCTGTAGTTACTCTCTTGTTTTGTCATCTTGTAAACTGATGGGTATGATGTGTCTTACTTGTGCAGTGAATTAGCCCCTGAGGGATTTCTTCTCTTTGCTCTATGTTCATTGTTGGACTAGACCTGTATGAGAGTCAGAGGGAACCTTGCAGGTTTGACTCATCAAGCCTGGGGCCCACTATACTTGAGGGTTCCCCCAAAACGCTTCATCCCTTTTAAGAACAAAAAAGTATATAAACTTTTGGGTTACAGGGATGCTTTAATATACAATTAAAACAAACAACTGTAGTCATAAAATGTAATTTTAAATAATTTTTCATGGAAGAGGGGTCCTGTGAAGAAAAAAAAAAAATGTCCAGGGCTCATGAAAGTCCTAAGGCAGCCCTGGTTCTGGGTGTCCATCAGTAAGGAGGTGCCCTCCTTCCTTCATCCCTCACTGCCCAGTACTCATAGTTAATTTAGCCAGGGTGCTCAATTAAAGCTGAAGGAACTAATGAAAGCTGTGAGTGACTTGCTATATACAAATGTGAAGTAGACATATATATCTATAACACCATAACTGATCAATATCACTTAATCACCAAGAAAATATGGCATATTAAAACTGTGAGAAATAACCAAATACTCACTGAAATGATTACAATTTAAAAAGACCAACAATGCAATATTGATGAGATTATAGAGCTTATGTTGCACGCCGCTTTGGAGAAACATTTTTGCAGTATCTTGTGAAGTTAAACATACATATGATGCAGCAATTCCACTTGTAAATTTTACCTAAGAGAAGAAAAACAAATGTCCACACAGAGGCTTGTACTTAAATCTTCATAGGGGTTTCATTCACAATAGCCCAAAACTGGAAATTATTGCTGAATGGATATATAAATTTTCATGTATCTGTATAATGGAACTGCTCAGTAATATAAATCAATGAATGGACTCCTGCTACCCGCAGCAGATAGGGCTAGCAAAATTTTGTGTGATTACATTTACATGGAATTCTAAAGCAGGCAATATTAATTCATAATGATAGAATGCCAATCAGTTGTTTTCTGGGGCCATGGAATGGGGAGGGGATGGACTGCAAGTGGACACAAGGATATTATTTTCACATGTTCTCTATCTTGATTATGGTATAGTTTCATAGGTGTACATACTTGTCAGACTCATGAAACTGTTCACTTACCTTGAGTGCATTTATTGTATATAAATGATGGATTAGTAGAGGTTAATAAAGTTTGAAAATATTTGGCATTTGACAAATATAGTCAACCACTTGGAAAAATAAGATTACATATAGATACATACCACTTTCCTATATGTCTATTGGATGAAAAGACTGTTGAAAATAATAGAACACTTAATATGAAAACCCATTGGCTATAGCTAAAGATATCTTCAGAACTTAAAAAAAATTTCTTGATGCAAAATGAAAGAATGAAAACACATTAATTATTTAAATAAAGATGTTAGGACATTTAACTTTCTCCTAAAAATGAAGGAGGGTGGACTTAAAAATTTATAAAACAAGTGAGCTAATTGTTGATTTTAGACTTTTCCACATGGAACAAATGAATAAGTGCCATGTCAGAGATTTTGCTGTAACTTATCTAGGTTCTTATGTGCAACTTTTGGAAGGGATCAAATGAATCATGTCATTTTTTCCTTTGCTAGTGTTTATTTCACTGCCTTTAATGGCATTATCAAGCATAAATTTTAGAAAGTCTTAATATATTATGGGCCACAAGTGTGGAAGAATACAATGTAGATTAGTAGCATCTTTAAGCAGCTTAAGAACTGTGGTAATATTAATGCTGCCAATAGGGAGACTTTGAGACCATTGCTTTAAGTATTCCTATTCATCTTGAAGGTTTTATTAATCAGACTTTAATAGACTATGATATTATAGTGGTTTTATGTAATTTGAAGACCTAATAGATTTTGACAAGTACCAGGATTCTGTTTCTTTGCTTTTGTGTTTACAAATATGACTAGTAGCTTTAAAAATTTAAATAATTTGGAAGTTTCAATCTCCACAGAGATTGATAGGAAAGTATTAAATTTGTAAGAATTAATACCAAAACAAAATTATTTTATGAGTGATATAATCTGAAACCCTGTAAAGATTTCTGTTTGACCAAGATTATCAGTGTTCATGTCTCTTTTTGGAGGAGAGTGTGAATAGCTGGTAATTTGTCTTCCAGTTCATATGTGTGCATGTGATAAAGAAACGTACAATTAGGTAGGTGTTATAAATAGGATATGGCAAAAAGACATACCTACTCATGTTTCCAAGCTTTTATAGCATATGTCCAGTGGAGGTTTGCTGCTCTTTAATTTTGCCTTTTGGGCTAACCAGCTGACGCCCAGTTGAAAAGACTTATGTTCTTATGAGGCCGCAAAAGCCTTAATGTTCAGTCTCCAGCTCAGGTTTTGGAGAACGCCATGTACCATCAGCAGCTTCAGTTTCCACCCTCTAATGCTAACGCTCATCTATCAAACTTGAGGCTGAGAGTGAGGGAGAGGAAGCTTCCAGATAAACATACAACAGCGCCTAAACAGCTAATCACACTAGGCTTCCGCTTCCAGGCCCTATAATTAGAAGTCCTTCTTTTCCTTGTATTCCCAGATGACGCAAATGCATTTTGTGGCTTGGCACCTCATTTGGGGCGTAGGTTTAGTTTATGGCCAGGCTAGTCTGGTTTAGTCTTCTGATGCTGCATAAATAGTTCTCAAGCCACAGTCTACTCTGTACAAGTTTTTCCTTTTATGTATATCTGCTTTGTAACTTGTTTTCTAGAAGAAAAAAAAGGCTTGTCATTTCTCCCAGCAGAATGTGTGCAACAGAGGAAATTATAAATTAAAAGAAAGCACATGATTGTGTAGTACTACACAAGCTATTTCTTCCCTTCCTCTCTGCTCTTTCAATTTTTCCTCCATCATTTAAAATTTTGTCAAAAAAAATTAAGCTAACTTCTGGATTATGGAAGCCACATTTGTGTGGAGAAGTAGAAAAAGAAAAGTTTAAGATAGGATATACAGAAGATAATAAGTATAAATTTTCAAATGGCTTATTTCCCTAAAAATTTAAATTTGTTTACATATTAGAAAGTTAGATATTAACATCAGTTTCAAAAACTAGGAGCATATTGAAAGTGTTCATTTGAATGCTTATTTTGAGTAAAATATTTATCTTTGATTCTAAAAGAAATGTCGTTTATCTTCAGTAGGGGAGTGATATATTTGTGTTATAATGCAGCTTCACTATAGTTCCTGTCAGAATGATG